>NC_140987.1:162302535-162900019 GCF_052327205.1 Somniosus microcephalus
CTTCCCTCCCAGTCGCTCGCTCTCTTCCCTCCCAGTCGCTCGCTCTCTTCCCTCCCAGTCGCTCGCTCTTCCCCCCACAGTCGCTCTCTCTCTTTCCCCCCCTGTCGTTCTCTCTCTTTCCCCCCCGTCGCTCTCTCTCTTTCCCCCCCCCGTCGCTCTCTCTCTTCCCCCCCCGTCGCTCTCTCTCTTCCCCCCCCGTCGCTCTCTCTTCCCCCCCCCCCGTCGCTCTCTCTCTTCCCCCCCCAGTCACACTCTCTCTTCCCCCAGTCACTCTCTCTCTTTCCCCCCCCCCCCCCCAGTCACTCTCTCTCTTCCCCCCCCCCCCAGTCGCGCTCTCTCTCTCTCTTCCAACAACAACATGCCCTCAAAAGACCCTCGGCACCACCAGGCACTTCAGCTAGTCATTTGTATAAAGGATTTCTTCAGTGACTGCATGTCTGCGGTTTGTTCAGCCTATGCTGGAGCAGCAGTTGGAACATTACAATTATCTTTATCATCCTTGGGTTAGAGAAAAGAATAATCAGCTAAGATTTATGCCCCATATCAAAATCCAGAGAAATGTTCTCAAAAGTCACTGGAGGGGGACAGGATTGGATTCAGCTGTGATGCCTCCAAAATTAAACAGTTTGCAGGTAGTTGCTGTCTAGAATGGCCACTTGCGGTTCCAAAAGAAATGTTGCTATTTACAGAACCATACCCCAGCAACGATCAATCCCTTTAGTAGAAGAGGAGAGCAAATTGGGAAAAGAAAGTGATGGAATGGAAATCCAGAAAAAGCCCATAAAGATGGGTAATTTTGATATAATCAAGACTGAACCATGACTTGAAACTTTAGTCATGGCAGCTAATGATACACCCAAAAATGCTAGTGCATGGGCGTTAAATTTGTTAATAGATCTGCTCAGGAGGTGTTGACATATGAGGCTTAGTTTATCCTGAGCTGCCTTCTGAATCAGAAGACTCCAAGAGATTATCGGAATTAGCATGACACCCCCCCCCCCACTGAGACCTCTAATACATTGGCTAAAGAAGGGCATATGCTTTGGATAAACCTGGCAACTGAGACTCAGATTTGTTTGGAACTATGAATGACAGTTGGAGCAACCATAGCATCAAAATCAGAGGTTCCTAGTCAGAAGATACCCTCTTAACCAAGATTGTAGGAAGTTCAAGAACTGCTTTTACTATAGATGACTTGGGAGTTGGAGTGCACTACATCACTGGGACCTCCTCTTCACTTAGACAGCACATTGGAGAAAGACCACCAGGTTGGAAAGGCATAATAACAATTCCATCTCAAATAGTAAAGTAGGCTTTTGAAGCGCTTGTACAGGGATGCCACAATATTTAATCTAAGTTCACTGTAATTTCTTAATAAGGCCAGGCAAGAGAGCAGAATAGCTTTGCTCACCTCTTAAATAGCATGAGAAAATCATTCCACTTATAAGGTGTTAACAATTAAACAGGTTATATGGAAGTGGAGGTGCAGCAGGAGCAAGGAAAAGAGAAGGAAGAATACACAACTGGATAATAATACTGGACTTTCTGTAAAGTAAGATTCAGATTTGTTGAGTTGGTTTAACCATCCAGGCTTAATTTAAATTTTGCAGCACAGCATGCACACTTAATATTGCCAAATTGAGTTACATCACAAAGAAGCTATTGGGTTTAATATCTATCCCACCCTCAGTTAGAGATGACCTATGAACCATATCACAGCTGGTGAATTATTAATCAACCCGAGGTGCACTTCTGTACCGTTCCACCATCCTGAGCAAAGGACACAACTAATGCAAAATGCTCAAAATCTTATCAAGGACAATGGAGTTCCAACAACATTTAAACAGCTCACTTTGGATTCTCGGGGTAGGAGTGCTCTTATTACTACACCCACAAAGCCACCAAAGCTCAGCTTTCTAATAAAAAACAGAAGTGCTTTTGAACTACAGTCTACTTCTCTTAATTCAAAGTATTTGATCATTTTAATTTTTACGCACTAATTTCTCACTTTTATGTTGCTTAATTCAAATTATTAGACAATACAATTTTTAAATTCACAAAATGATTTTGCATTATTAGTAGGCTGTAGTGTGTACAAGTTAAAAAAATATTTTAGGATACATAAAAAATTTGTATAGAAAGATTTAAATGAAAATTTTGCATAAGCATATGCAAAATTAAAATGACTTGCTGGCATATTAAAAAAAATGTGCGTATATACTGTTCAAACAAAATGTGTATCTTCACATAGAGGTGCCATGGTTTAACCACAGCATTTGAGTTGGTCCTGAATCATTAAAAAAAATATACAGATCAAAATACAGAAGTAAAAAAAAAAAACAGTTTTTTCAATTATAATGCACACCTGGGTTTCAGACCAGTTTTCAATATAAAGTGGATATACATTTCAAAACACATTGTCCTTGAAACCAAATAAGAGCCAGGGATGTTTAATTTGAGAAGACCAGGGAGTGAATTCAATGAATCTTAATTGAAAGTGCTTCTTTAGGTTTGTATGTACAGAGCTCACACCATAAAAGATTGTAAGGAGTAAAATGTATTCCTTGGAAAATTACCAGGCAGTATTTTGACATGTTTGTATGGATGTGGGCTAATTATAAAACACCAAAAGGAACAATTCACTTTGGTCAAAGTAGTAATAATTTCCCACATTTGAAGATCGGATTTTTAAAGAGTCTAGAATAATGAAGCCAATTCATTGTTTAAATAATTTTAAAAAAAAACAGGAATCCAGACCACAAACTTGTGCAATACAAGTATACAATTCTTCCCATACAAAGCTAAAAGTGTTCCAATGAACAAAAAGATTGGTCAATACTTGATTGCACAACTGATTTTTGCTATACTACATTTTACAATACTACTGAATATGGGAGGTTCCTTCGCTCTCCAGTCATAAATCATTAGCAATTGTACTTTGACCTGTTTAGTTCTACTCAATTTACATTTTTTTCCCCAAATAAAAAGTAGCCTTAATGTAATGAGTCTTATTATTGCCTGGACACCACAGTTAGCCTTTCTGGTATGCAGGCTTCACTGATCCACACTGTGAAAGACAAGATCGACTTTACAGTATTGCTGTGGGAACAGAAGTCTAACAGCACAAACATTCACAAAATAGTTTCTTTAACTCTGAACACAAAAGAGACAGGAATTCACTTTTTTTCCTGAGCGTCTCCAATAGGCCAAAGGCTGACAGATAAATACTGAAATAAGTTCTTTGTGTATTCATATTTAACCTCAGATTGTATATGGCTGAATTCCACTGACTAATTCAATAAAAATTTAATTTATAAAACACAGCAAAATAATTCTGTAGTGAAATTAATACTCTGGCATTAGGCCCCTCACTGACTTTACCCCAGTGTGTAGTTTAAAAACAGTCTGTGAGTAACTTCAAAAAAATAACATAACACCACAGACACACAACTTGCCACAGGCTATTAATTTCCCTACTGGAGCCACTACCTTTACTGGATTTCTGAAACTAGGCACTGAAAAATGATACTGTTTCATCAATCACCAGCTCCTTGTATCCCCCACTAAAAACAATGTGCAATGGAGGTGCTAGGAGACAAGACTAGGTAGATGCCTCATATTTCAATGCCTCACCTCAGAAGTACAGTGAAGATAGCGGTCCTGATTGGGAAGCCTATAAACTTACGGTAAACTACATCCTAAAAGATCACATATATCCTTTTCGGACAAATAGTCAAGCATAAGGCCATTATCCTGAGTATCCTTTAACTATAGAAAAAATTTCACACTCACTCATGGAAGGTATTCCATGCAAAAGTAGTTAATGCTATGCTCATTACCCCTATTTAAATATTCAGTTAGGAATAGGGGCAATGGTTACAGAATTAGATGTAGAAATTATTCCACAGACGGCAATGGATTCAATGCTGCTGGGGCCACAGAAATATCCCTCAAGGTTTACAACTGGCTGGGCTGAATAATATTGGATTGATGTCTTTCACGTTCATTTGATTTTCATGGAGACAGGAGGGTGGAAGAGAGTCTCAAGAAATAGTTCAGTGCATTATTTTGTTGGACAATTACTTGTGGTTACCTACCTCCCTCATTACCAGGCGATGGCAGCCAAAGCAAACAGGATCCTGGGCTGTATTGTCTGGACTAATCAGTATAAAACGAGGGACAAGATGAAATGGCTACATAAGGTTTCATTGAGATCTAATCTGGAATACTGTGCATCTTTTTGAGCCTGTCACCTCAAAGAAAACATTTTGGCCCTACAGAAGGGCAACACGTGTCTTAAGCGCAGTGAGCTTGGACTTCGTGCTTTGAGTTTGGATTTTCTGGAAAGGTGTAAAATACAAATGGAACAGATTGTTTGAGATGATGGGATTTCTGTAGAACTAAGGGCCACCTAATTAAATTGGGAAAGCAGAGAGGTTGGACGTACAGAAGTTTTATTTCCTCAGAGGATGATCGACCTGTGGAACAGTATTCCAGCTTCCTTCTCAATCGCCTTCTCCCAGAGGCCGAAGAGCTCCTCCCAGAGTCGCAATGCGGATTCTGCCCACGAAGGGGCACAATGGACATGATCTTCACCGCACGTCAATTACAAGAGAAATGCAGGGAACAGCACCAACCGCTATACATGGCCTTCTTTGATCTCAAAGGCCTTCGACACTGTCAACCATGAGGGATTATGGAGTGTACGCCTCAAATTCGGCTGCCCTCAAAAGTTTGTCACTATCCTCCGCCTGCTTCACGACGACATGCAAGCCGTGATCCTGACCAACGGAGTGGAGCTAATTTACAGAACAAACGGGAAACTGTTCAACCTCTGTCACCTCCAGTCCAGATCCAAGGTTGTCCCATCCTTTGTCGTCGAATTACAGTATGCAGACGACGCTTGCGTCTGCGCTCACTCGGAGGTTGAATTCCAAACCATCGTCAACACCTTCACCGAAGCGTACGAGAGCATGGGTCTTACACTAAACATCCGTAAGACAAAGGTCCTCTACCAACCTGCCCCCGCCACACAGTACTGCCCCCTGATTATCAAAATCCATGACAAGGCCTTGGACAACGTGGACCACTTTCCATACCTCGGGAGCCTACTATCAACAAGGGCAGACATCGACGACGAAGTCCAACACCGCCTTCAGTGTGCCAGTGCAGCCTTCGGTCGCCTGAGGAAGAGAGTGTTTGAAGACCAGGACCTCAAACCCGGCACTAAGCTCATGGTCTACAGAGCAGCAGTGATACCCGCCCTGCTGTATGCCTCAGAGACATGGACCATGTACAGCAGGCACCTCAAAGCACTGGAGAGGTACCACCAACGCTGCCTCCGCAAGATCCTGCAAATCCATTGGCAGGATAGGCGCACCAACATCAGTGTTCTTGCTCAGGCCAACATCCCCAGCATCGAAGCTTTGAGCACGCTCGATCAGCTCCGATGGATGGGTCACATTGTCCGCATGCCCGATACGAGACTCCTAAAACAAGTGCTCTACTCGGAGCTCCGGCACGGCAAGCGAGCCCCAGGTGGGCAGAGGAAACGCTTCAAGGACACCCTCAAAGCCTCCTTGAAAAAGTGCAACATCCCCACCGACACCTGGGAATCCCTGGCCCAAGACCGCACAAAGTGGAAGAGAAGCATCCGGGAAGGCACCGAACACCTCGATCTCTTCGCCGGGAGCAAGCGGAAGCCAAGTGCAGGCAGCGCAAGGAGCGCACGTCAACCCAAGCACCCCACCCACCCGCCCCTTCAACCATCTGCCCCACCTGTGACAGAGACTATAGGTCCCGCATTGGACTAATCAGTCACCTGCGAACTCATTTTTAATGTGGAAGCAAGTCATCCTCGGTTCCGAGGGACTGCCTAAGACGACGACTCCAGATTTGGTAGTGAGGGCTGACTTTCTGCAGTCCTTTAAGAAGATGTTAGATAAAGTTCTGTAAAATTGTGAGGCAGAAGGAAAGAAAGATTTTCAGTAACAACAAACGGATTGGAACTTCGAGGCTTACTGAATTGCATTCAAAGGGTTCGGAGAGGAATTTTTGACAGAGGTTTCATGAATTGGCTATAGGTCCCTGTTTTTTTGCCTCTCCCAGGAGGTGGTGGGGGTGGATAGAAGAGGAAGAGTGGAGATGGGCGTGAGGGGGAAAGAGAAGAGGAAGAGTGGAGCTGGGAGTGGAAGTGAAGAGAAAGGATGGCAAAGAGAACATGTTTGAGTGGGATGTGGAGGAAGGATTGGGTTGGGGAGGGAGGGATGGGACAGAGGTGCAGGTAGATGGAAGGGGTTATACAGGGATGCCCAGTAAGTGGGCCCTATGGCCTTTTCTCATCCCGAATACGTACTATTCCATTAAATAACCCGCCATTTAAGCTATAAATCTTTCTCCATGATCCATAGAAATGCTGGATGCTAGTGACATGCATATGTAGGCAGACATATTAGATGCCTGATGTCACTTCCAACAGAAAACGTTGGAGCTGCTGGTGGGATGTAGTGAGCCAAATGAATGGATCCCAGCCTGATTTTCCTTTCCCATCTGCCCAGGTTATGCCATTTACCAAAACAAGAAATTTG
Organism: Somniosus microcephalus; assembly: GCF_052327205.1. Lineage (NCBI taxonomy): Eukaryota > Metazoa > Chordata > Chondrichthyes > Squaliformes > Somniosidae > Somniosus > Somniosus microcephalus. The sequence continues at coordinate 162,309,123 of NC_140987.1, forward strand.
GGGCTCTTATGTTTAACTGAGATTTGTAGCAGAGTCAATTCCATTTAAAGGGCAATAATACTCGAGAAAAGTACTTTCCCCCTTTACATTTTAAAACCATAATTTCAATTCCCCTAGTCTACTATCAGAAATTTTGAACACTGGGTTGTAGGGAAGCCTGCTGAATATCAGTAGCTTCCTTCACGTCCCTCAGCTGGAAGAGCATCACTCAACTGATTTTTCCAGCAGGTCAGCAGTGAACAGCTCTGATTATGTCAAGTGGAGTCAGCAGCCGCCTTGCTCCTGGATGTTGATCCTAGTAATCCAATCTACCCATCTATAAAAATAAATATTTTTTGGGGTCTGTAGCTTTTCTACTTTCTCACTGGTGAATAGTCTACATTGTCAATGTTTCTATTTACTGATCGGTTTCTATAACTATTTGCTTTAGTTATCGTAATCACAGTGAACTAAATAACAAATCACATTCACCAACTAATCCCATTCTATCAAAAATAAATTTCAGCAGAGTGGCTTTTATCATTATTATAATATTAATTGATAAAATTGAGGTGCATTATTAAAGTCAGAATTGTTTCTTGAGAAATGTAACCTGTCCTGTTGCAAATCTGGAGTTCTATAATCAGAGAGTTGGTGTACAGGGCTCTGTATAATCCTTAGACTTGATTAACAAGGAGCCCAATATAGAGAGGTGTGAAAGGGATGAGTTAGGGGGTATCGATTTATTTTCTTCATTCATTATTTTTCAAAATCCTCTGCAGGCAATGCCACAAATGAGCGCACTAATGAAATTAAAAAGATCAGAACGAAGCACAATTTGAGTTCTCATGGGCAAGAGAAATTCTAAATCGGATTACAATACTTCCAACATCCAACTGAAAAATTAGGATACAAATGTAGAATTTGCACCCATTTATTTTTTTCAAAAATTATTGTAACTTGATAGTACTGAATAACAAAGACACAGTCAATATTTTGATAGGCACATAAGATTAAATGGGATATACGGCGCAGAAACAAGCCAGCCATTCAGCCCAACCAGTCCATGCCGGCGTTTATGCCCCACTCGAGCCTCCTCCCATCTTTCCTCATCTAAATCTATCAGCATAACCCTCTATTCCCTTCTCCCTCATATGTTTGTCCAGACTCCCTTAAATGCATCTATACTATTCGCTTCAACCACTCCCTGTGGTAGCGAGTTCCACATTCTCACCACTCTTTGGGTAAAGAAGTTTCTTCCGAATTCCCTATTTGATTTCTTGGTGACTATCTTATATTGATGGCCTCTAGTTTTGCTCTTCCCCACAAGTGGAAACATTATCTCTGTATCCACTCTATCAGAACCTTTCATAATTTTAAAGACCTCTATTAGGTCACCCCTTAGCCTTCTTTTTTCAAGAGAAAGAGACCCAGCCTGTTCATCCTTTCCCTGATATGTATTCCCTCACATTTCTGGTATCATCCTTGAAATCTTCTCTGCACCCTCTCCAGTGCCTCTATATCCTTTTTATAATATGGCGACCAGAACTGTACGCAGTACTTAAGTGTGGTCGAACCAAGGTTCGATACAGGTTTAGCGTAAGTTCCCTCCTTTTCAATGCTATATTTCTAGAAATAAACACTTGTGTTTGGTTTGCTTTTTTTAATGACCTTGCTAACCTGTGTCGCAACTTTTAGTGATTTGTGTACAGTATTTGTACTCCAAGGTTCCTTTGTTCCTCTACCCACCTAGACTCGCACAACCTCCAAGTGATAAGTGACCTCCCTATTCTTCCTACCAAAATGTAATACGTCACATTTATCTGTGTTGAGCTTCATTTGCCAAGTTTATTAATGGCCTCTTATAATTTGTTGCAGTCCTCCTCAGTATTGACTATCCCCCCAATTTGGTGTTATCCGCAAATTTAGAAATTGTGTTTATGATTCCAAAGTCTAAATCGTTAATATAAATTGTGAACAGCAGTGGTCCCAGCATTGACTCTTATGGACCACCACTACCCACCTTCTGCCACTGTGAATAGCTACCCTTTACTCCTGCTCTCTGCTTTCTGTCCTGAAGCCAGCCAGCAATCCATTCTGCTACCTGTCCCCTGACTCCGCATTCTCTGACCTTGTTCATCAGTCTATTATGGGGTACCTTATCGAAGGCCTTTTGAAAATCTAGATAAATTACATCTACTGCATTACCATTGTCTACTCTCTTGGTTACCTCTTCAAAAAATTCAATGAGGTTGGTGTAAGGGTAATTAACAAGTAAACACTACTGATTGACCAAACAATAAAGAACTTGAGGTTAACGATGATGTGATAAAATGTGAAAAACAAGTGAAAACCTAATTATATATGTGCAAAAGAATAGTCACTGAGCAAATGATTAAATCACAAGGGAACTAAGGAGTGCAACTCATGGATAGGGATCCCTAACATGGGCAATGTGATAGCATTAACAAATAGTGTGACTAGTACGTGATATTTTGTAATAGCTTGCATAAGCAATAACAAATGTATATAAGTAAATGAAATGAGAGATCGGTGAAGTCCCACTTGAAGCTGTCAAGTGAGAGTCTTCCCCTGCATATGCTTGAATAAAGATCATTGTGATTGACAGAGGGGACTCTGATTTCCTCCCTCTCAAACAGTTGGCCAAGCCAGACTTTCCCTTTTGAAATCCATGCTGACTGCTCATTACTATGTTTTTGGTTTCTAGATGTTCTTCTATTTTCTCCTTTAGTAGGGATTCTATTACTTTTCCTACTGCCAATATTAAGCTGACTGGTCTATAATTCCCTTGACATGTTCTATTCCCCTTCTTAAATATAGGTATTACGTTAGCTATCCACCAGTCCTCTGACACTATACCTTTTTCTAACGAATTATTAAATATGTATAGTAATGCCTCTGCTATCTCTTCCCTAGATTCTTTTAAAATGTGTGGATGCAATCCATCCGACCAGGGGTTTTATCCTCTTTGAGTTTGATTAGTTTATTTAATATATCTCCTTTTTTTAAATTTTAAATGCACTTATCTCATTACTAATCTCATCATCCAATGTCATGTCCACCTGTTCTATCTCCATTATGGGCAAAAACAGCAGTTAAGTACTATTTCAAATATATATCTTCAGTGCGCAGAGTCCAGACCAAGCTGGTTTGTGCCATGGCCATGGGAATTGAGACACAGTATTCACCCTAACCTCCTTCATTGAAAATAGCTTTCAGATAAACTTCATGACTGATGTTGTCTTCCTTGATCTAACAGCAACCTATGACACTGCCTAGCATACTGGTCTTCTGATAAAAATGGCGAGTGTCCTGCCATATTGGGCCATCTGCTTGGTTGAATTACTGACAAGGGGCTGACATTTCAGAGCACACATGGCCGACAGCACCAGCTCGTGGAGATAGCAAATCAATGGCCTCCCTTTAGGTTCAGTTCTAGCATTACTCCTTTTTAATATGTACATAAACTATCTTCCCAACTGCTTCCAAATTGGACAGGGATGTTACACCTCAAATCTTCATCCAAAAGGACCTTCATGATGATGGTAACTGTCCTTGTGGACAAATAGAAACCATGTTACACATCGTTGAATCATACCCCCTAACTAAACTATCTGGTGGCCTATCCACTTTGCATACTGGTGGTGACAATGCTCTAAAATGGCTGGAATTATATGCATACGCTAATTTCAAACATCTTGTTCGGATTGCAAAGCAACAATATGGTTCTGGGGATGGAGGACCTTGATCAAATACTCAAAAGCAAATGACTGGCAGCATTCTTAAATGTTATTTGGATTGCCATTTTCATTTTGCCGTGTCATTGACCTAAATACACAGATGTTAAATGATTTATTTTGGAGCGTTAATGATGAAATCTCACGTACTAATTTGTGCAATTAAAGTAATTAACTGCACCTAATCATGACGTCCGGGATGAAATTTCATCACTGCCGCTTCATCCATTAACCACCTCCAGCAGTGAAAACAAATAAGCAGAAAATCTCATTTTATGAGTGATGTGTAGTATCAGTGAGAAACATTTACCTATTTGAATAAAGCAGCTAGATGTTTAGGCAGCATTAAATTAATAAAAATAAATATACAGTTCAGAATCAACATGTTTTGCCAGAAAATTTAGATTTCCTGTGACAGTGTTGCTCTCTACAGCATAACAACAATACTGGATAATCACCTGGATACATCGGAAGATATCGCTGGTCACATTGTGGAGTGCTACATCTCAATCATAATTTAACTGATACTGAAAGATCTTTATTAGTAATACACTAGCAGCTGTACCTCAAGTACCTGTGTAGAACTGGGAACAACCGAGGGACACAGACTGTAAACTAGGGGTGAGAAAGGGATTGCCTATAATGATCCCAGGTCCTCAAACCTGCAGAACTCCTTCCTAACATCCATTATAATTTTCCACAATTGGAAAAGTTCAGAAATCAAGAACCACTAAGTAAAAGTACTTCGTTGGCTGTAAAGCGCTTTGGGACGTCCTGAAGTCGTGAAAGGCGCTATATAAATGCAAGTCTTTCTTTCACCATTAGCTGGGTGAATGAAGGTCTACAAAATAGCGGAGCTGCAGACAGACACCGATGTACAAAAAAGTTAGGAGAGAATTTTAGTGGAATGCAGGGCACAGCTGGTCAGCTAATTCAAGAGATTGCATTATTTGGACTGAATACAGCTGCAAATTAGGAAGATTTTGTACCAGGATCTGACTAAAGTGAATTAAAGCAAATTTTCTGAATTAAGCCCATAGAGGGAGGTGGTAGCGAACAGTAAATATGTTCGTGTGCAATCTGATTACAATTTAGAGAAACAGTTTAGTTATTAAAGACTTGCGTCATGATAGGATTACACAAAGCTGTACAAAGGGCAGAATGTGCTAATGTTCCTGAATCTTCAATAGATTATACTTCTCTGGTGTTATGTCTATCTTCTCCCTCCTTCCACCACCTATCAGTAGAAATCTAATTTTTTTCTTCAATTACCGCCCTGTGGTTTCCTCCTGGCGGTGGGTGAAGAAAATAGTTACTATCAAAGAATGTTTGCTCATGTTATCACAGTCTTACATTTCTTGCACACCTGTCACACTCAAAAAGCACCTCACATGGCCTTCCAACTGTCAGTTTGACCCCATTCTAAACCCCACAATTAAGATTATTTACATGAGGGGAGGCACCAAAGTTCCCTTTACTCTGGAAGTCCTGCGCAGCCGACTTTTAAATGAAAAAACTGCGCATGCGCATAATTTTGAATAGGCCCGCAGCCCAGAAAAAAAATTAGAGCGAACACTGGCGGGCACCTGCGCTATTTCCAGCAATCCATGGGTGTCTACCTCATGGACGGCTGAGGAACTGTGGAAAATTTTAAATGTGTACGGTTTTACTGTTGCCGATTTCCTAACAGCGAGGTAACCGGTGTTTTGGGCCCCACCTTGGCTCGGATTTTATCCTGACGCACAAGTATACCTACAACCAGCGTATTTTGCTTTGGGGTCAGAGGGGGTGGTACTGGCAGGATGTCCATCAGGTGACGTCGTCTTCCTCTGACATCAGCATAAATGTGGGAGGGACGTGTATGCAGGAAATGCCCACTCTCACTTCCAGCGGAATTAATCAATCTAATAAAAAAGGCGTCCTTTCTGCCCAGCTCCAGGAACTTCTCAGTAAAAACCGAGATGGGCGGAAAAAAATCCATGGCACTGTTCGAAGAGGAGCTGGGGAGTTCTTCCAATGTGCTGGCCAACATTTATCCCTAAACCAACATCACTGAAACTGATTATCTGCTCATTTATCTCACTGTGGGACCTTGTGCACAAATTGGTTACTGCATTTGCCTACATTACAAGTGACTACTCTTCAAAAGTAATTTGTTTATGTGAAGTGCTTAGAGATGGCCTGAGGTCTTGGAAGGTGCTCTCTATATATAAGAATTTTTAAAACCTCATGAACATTAATGGTAAGCAATTTAAGCACTTTACGACAGTGCAAGGGTGAAGTCATTGGAAGTAACAGGCATGCTTATTACAGTGCACTAGTGCACCACTTATCTTGCTGGCCTGATAGGGTCATTCAGTTTTATTTTTCCTGCACAGAGTGGCTATGTGTGACTTTGTTAAGTTCTCACTGCTCTGATCACCTCATTCCATTAATCCTGGGCAGCTCGCCTTGCATCACTATGCCAAACAGGGCCTTCCACATTTGCCCGACTTCCTCCAACAGTACTTCCACAGCTGCATGAGAAAGCCTGGGAGGGCTCTCTGCCCTCCAGCTGACCCGATAGATATTTGTTTCCACTGAACTGGTGCGCACAAAACCAATTCGAGGATTGGCTTCTTCTTTAAGCAGCTGCAGGACTTTAAATCTCCAAATGGATGAGTTTCTAATCAGAGGCATTTCTGAAGCCTGGAGCTTCCTTGAAATATTATATTACGGCTGGCCCCAGAGATTACACTGGGCCAGAGTCCAGTGTCAGGCAGGCCCAAGTTATTCTATACCTTACTTCCAGTTGGGATCATGCCAGAGCAGAAACTCCAGTCTCATGTATATGTTAATGGCACGGGTGAGTAAAAGCACATAATAAACCAGGATTTTATATTTTGTTTTAGACAGCCTCTGCCATTCATAGAGCACACCAGGACTTGCCATTTGCAACCACTCCTTGTCCTGCAATGGAAAACGATAAACATTGAAATCTAGGAAAGTCAGTATCAGGACAGATGAATACTTTGAAGGCAGCTGTGGTTTTTCTTTTGACAGTAATAGTGCAAATGTGTGGTCATACAGGGCCAACCTGCCATTCGCACCAGCCTCTGGTCTCATTACGCAAGTCTGAGCTCCCAAGCTCAACCACAAAACTTTGTCACTCCCATTTGCCAGATAACAGAAGAGAAATCCTACGCCATCCTCGCTTCAACTCAGTTTTGCGTCCGACTCCAGTTATCACTTTAGCATTAATACAATAGCAAAATACTGCGGATGCTGGAAATCTGAAATAACAACAGAAAATGCTGGGAATGCTCAGCAGGCCAGGCAGCATCCATGGAGAGAGAAAGAGATAAAGTTTCAGGTCTGGGACCCTTCGTCAGAACTGGAAAAAGTTAGAGATGTAACAGGTTTTAAACAGGTGCAGAGGCGGGGAGAGGTGGCGGGGGGGGGGGGGGGGGAGGGGGAGGAGGAAAGAACAAAAGGAACGATCTGTGCTAGGGTGGAAGGCAAGTGAGATTAAATGTTGCAAATGGGGATGGCAGAATAACCAACAGCTGCCATGTGGAAAAAACAGGAGCAGGGGTTATAGTCTGAAATTGTTGAACTCAATGTTGAGTCCAGAAGGCTGTAAAGTGCCTAATCGAAAGATGAGGTGCTGTTCCTCGAGCTTTACTGGAACATTCTTTACTAGATTTCTCCGTTTCCCATCCCATGCTCCATTCTCCCCCCCCCCCAACTACTCCACTTCCCAACACATGTTCCAGACTACCTGTTATCACAACCACAGGAAATGTATTACAAGCTAATGAAATATGTAAAAGAAAAAAATATCTATTGATATATTAAAAAAGATGAATGGGTCACTAAATTGTATTTCAACATGCATTGAAAACTCGAAAGTCAGGCTCTGTCTATGGCAAAGTCCAGTTTAAATTGGTGAACATTTACCAACAGTACATGTTATACCCGTATGTAGCACTGTGATTGGGGTTTCCAGTGTCCTGCTTTTGAATTAACTTTACATGACAGCCTAACTATATTTAATTTATGCAGTGCGAGTATGCAAGCTGAAATAGTTAAAAAGTGCTTAAAAAATTTGCAGGCTCTGGCCACTAAGTGACGCTGTGATGTGTTCCTTTGTGGTGGGGCGTATGTGGTTTTCTGTTAAAAGGTAAGTAAAAGGTAAGCATTGTTCAAATGTTTAAGCTTTTAATTCTGTCTAAAAGATATACAAAATTATTTCTAAATCCCCCATCTTCACAGCTCCACTTTAACCCAGGCTCTCTGTTACAAATTCGAGTCTGCTCCAGATACCTCCGAGATCAGCAGGACCAGTCACTCCCGTAAGCGATCTCAGCATCGTACTTTTATGGGAAATAACAACAGAAAATGCTGGAAACACTCAGCAGGCCAGGCAGCATCCGTGGAGAGAGAAACAGAGTTAACGTTTCAGGTCGAAGACCTTTCGTCAGAACTGGAAAAAAGCAGGAAATGGAGCAGATTTAAAAGCAAGTTCAGGGGCTGGGAAATGGGGGAGGGGATGAAAGAACAAAAGGGAAGGTCTGTGATAGGATGGAAGGCGGAAGAGATTAAGAGACATTAAGAGATATTCAAGACAAGAGGAGATGGTAATGGGACAGGTTAAGAAACAAAGGATGGCTCGGGATGAAGTGTGAATTGCGGTGGCAGAATGAAAGACAGCTGCCATGTGGGAGGGAAGAAAAAAAAAGAACAAAAAGTGTGGATAAAAAATATAAATATGATAGGGGCCGAGGTTATGATCTGAAATTGTTGAACTCAATGTTGAGTCCAGAAGGCTGTAAAGTGCCTAATCGAAAGATGAGGTGCTGTTCCTCGAGCTTACGCTGAGCTTCCGTGGAACAATGCAAGAGGCCGAGGACGGTGAGGTCTGAGTGGGAATGGAGCGGAGAATTAAAGTGACAAGCGACCGGAAGCTTGGGGTCATCCTTACGGATTGAACGGAGGTGTTGCGCAAAGCGGTCACCCAATCTGCGTTTGGTCTCCCCAATTACTTTTATGGGAGCTGACTCACTGTCCTTTGTCTACTTGCACGACAGCATAACTCAGGGATGCAACAATAGCACCCCCTAGTGAACTGGACTGGATCTTTGTGTCCTTCACGTGTGTTTCTTCAATCTCTCTCAAAGCAGACCGAGCACACACTTGGTGAGATGAAGCCAGGTACGAAGTAATACATTGCTTTATTTCACAATAAGGTGAACATACAGAATAGCCGCTATGTTCAGATTCACTTAATTTGATCTGTACAATTTATGATCACAGAATGCCACAAAATAAACATAACCACGCTTCACCACATCAGCAAGTTTTCTTATGTGACTTAAATAAGATGTTTATAAATATCCTCCAACATTTCTAACCTCTTTGCCTCAGGGGAAATTGTAGCTCATCTCTTCCACCTATAAACTCACTGCAGGAAAACAGGCTGGGTGTTGGAGCAAAGGTTTAGCTCACCGAACCCCCAGAGTAAGTTCTGGGCTTGGATGGAAGGAAAGTGTAGCTCATCACAATCTCCAACACCACCCTGATGAAAATCTTGGGCTTCCCTCCCCGCTGAGGTAGTTTTGCTACTTTTGCATCCTCATCCCTTCTCCTCTATTTTCTTCTCTCTCTCTCTCCAAGAGTGTATGTACATGTGCATATATGTGCACGCATGTGCAGATACCAAGTGAGGAGAGGACTGGGGTTAACATAAAGACTGGGCACTTGAACATGGTAGTAGAAGCCACCAGCATACCCCAGCATGTGTCATTGCCTTTAGGATAGGAAAGAAATTAGTTGGGGGGGGGGGGTGGGCGGGGAGAGGGGGGGGGGGGGGGAAAGAGAAAGAGAAAAGAGAAGAGGTTTCAGTCTTGAGTTAATTATGGCACTTTTCTTTCTATGCGTGCTGGCGTACCTGACTGATATCTGACATCTGGAAGGGCAGTCAATGCACTGTATGAGATGTATGATCCTATCTTACTGGATTTAATATTGGTTTACATTCAAACTTTGAAAGTTTTAAACTGTCAGAGGATGTTCTTCAGATCTTCAAAGTTACTTACAGATTCCGTAAGTATTAATAGTAAACCCCAAGGGTCAAAACACAGATCCCTTTTAAGTTCATTGTATATCTCCAGGCCACATAAAATGTCACCACTGACCTAAACTCAATTCAAAGCACTTGAAAAAGTTTGAACTTCAGCTGCACGATTGTCTAATTACTTGGCTGTGGGAAATCATGGCATCAGTCTCAACTTCTTTTTGAACAGAGCCTTTGATCGATTTTGAGAGCAAAATAATGGTCGCTGAGCTTGCTCGTTTAAACAAAAATAAAAAGCAAAAGGGCAATTAATCAATCTGTCAACAAACGTATATAATTTATGATGGTATAACACGCACGAGAGATTGCTTTGATTTTTTTTAAATCACCAAATACTGCAGGAACATTCCAATAAAACCATTAGCAGCCACATTATGCTCTTAATGGAAGAGTCCGGGATACAAGAAAAACCCGTGTAATGCAAAGAAAATCTCTTGCTGTCCCACCTACAGCATCAGTATTTACTTACATTTAATTTGTATTTTGCCAATTTAAAAAATACATTTACCCACTATAAAACACATTTCTGTAATCTGCAATTTATTAAAAAAAACCTGAGAAGAGTGTTCAGGTGAGCATTGACATTAACATTTTCAACCAGGATAGCTTCTGTCGGCATCACCCAGCTGTGAATCTGATGTCCAGCTTGGGTATGCACTAGTTTCCCGTACAACTTTTTTTTGCCGGGGGGGGGGGGGGGGGCGGGGCGGGCGGAAATTAAGTTAGTAAATGCATTGCGTATCAGCAAGACCATCATCAGTATTAATAAATCTAAAGTACTCTTGCTGGCTTACAGAAACTGTATTTTATAACTGTAGAAAATTCAATTCTACGCTACATCTTACTGCAGCTTTGAAGTTCCTTTACACTGTAAAGAGGAAAAAAAAACATGTCTGACAAAAGAAGCAGTATTTTTCAGTTATTGCTGTCAGCAAGTGTTTAAAATGTCAAGAGAAACAGCTTGGATTCTATAAAAGGGAAACAGAGTGCTTTTCAGAAGTGGTTTTACAGAGGGCATTTTCAATGGAGCTGAATTGGACCACGTTTGCCAAAAAAAAAAGCTTCATTAAATCCTGGCCATAATTCGATACCCTTAGCACGAACTTAAGGTACACAAGTTCTGGTAAAGGACTGAATCTGAGGTATTTAGTCCTGGTAAAGAGCTGTTATTGAACTTTTATACAACTAATCTAATTACACGCTTAGTAGAGAAACAACTAATTAAGAGATCATTGCATTTAAGTTCACATACTGCAATAGGATAGAGGATTGGCTATCTAACAGAAGGCAGAGAGTTGGGATAAATGGTTCATTCTCAGACTGGCAATCAGTAACTAGTGGTGTTCCGCAGGGGTCAGTGCTGGGTCCCCAACTCTTTACAATCTATATTAACGATTTGGAGGAGGGGACCGAGTGTAACATATCAAAGTTTGCAGATGATACGAAGATGGGAGGGAAAGTAGTGAGTGAGGACATAAAAAACCTGCAAGGGGACATAGACAGGCTAAGTAAGTGGGCAGAGATTTGGCAGATGGAATACAATACTGGAAAGTGTGAGGTTATGCACTTTGGCAGGAAAAATCGTAGAGCAAGTTATTATCTGAAATGGCAAGAAACTGGAAAGTACTGAAGTATAAAGGGATCTGGGGGTCCTGGTGCACGAAACTCAAAAGGTTAGTATGCAGGTGCAGCAAGTGATTAAGAAGGCCAATGGAATGTTGGCTTTCATTGCTAGGGGGATAGAATATAAAAATAGGGAGGTATTGCTTCAGTTGTACAAGGTATTGGTGAGACCGCACCTGGAATACTGCGTACAGTTTTGGTGTCCATACTTAAGAAAGGACATACTTGCTCTCGAGTCAGTACAAAGAAGGTTCACTCGGTTAATCCCGGGGATGAGGGGATGGACATATGAGGAGAGGTTGAGTAGATTTGGACTCTACTCATTGGAGTTCAGAAGAATGAGAGGCGATCTTATTGAAACATATAAGATTGTGAAGGGTTTGGATCGGGTGGATGCGGGGAAGATGTTTCCGATGATGGGTGAAACTAGAACTAGGGGGCATAGTCTTAGAATAAGGGGCTGCTCTTTCAAAACTGAGATGAGGAGGAACTACTTCACTCAGAGGGTGGTAGGTCCATGGAATATGCTGCCCCAAAAAGCTGTAGAAGCTACATCATTACATAAATTTAAAACAGAAATAGACAGTTTCCTAGAAGTAAAGGGAATTAAGGGTTACGGGGAGCGGGCAGGAATTTGGACATGAGTCTAGGTTCAGATCGGTCATGGCCCTGTGGGTAGCGGAGCGGGCCCAGGGGCCGTGCAGCCTGATCCTGCTCCTATTTCGTGTGTCTAATTCTGTTAGATTCAGGAGATGGTTCTGTGATAGTGGATTGGCGGTTAGGATCAGATCAGCCATGATCTTATTGAATGGCGGAGCAGGCTCGAGGGGCCGATTGGCCTACTCCTGCTCCTATTTCTTATGTTCTTATGTAATAGGATCACACTATATGAAGCAGAACTATACACAGATACACATAGAAATATTAGGTTTTGATTTGGTCATTACAATTAATCCGTCGAACAATTACATTTTAATTCCTGCAACAGATTCAGAATATTTATCAATCTCTTCTGCGACTGTCAGAAGCTCAATTAATCACTGAAATAATCCTGTCATACTTTTCCATCACAGCTTATTTGGTACTGTTCCCCAGTGACTAACAGAATTCAGTTTTGGCAATACTTGGACATTAGAAGTCTGCCCTTGCACCTGATTAAATGCAATGAAGAAAGCAAGCAGAAGTCTTAATGTGATATAAAGTGAAATATTATTGCAACTTTTTTGTGAATTACAAGCTTTACTCCAAGATCAGCATAAAAGTCTAACAAAGAAGTAAATAAGTTGAATTAAATGTGGAAGAAAGACATGTTGACATGTAAAACTTTAACAGTGGGATGAAAATCTCTCAGATGCTGTTTTTCAGTTAATGAGTACATGGGTGACAAGTCATTACTGACAAAGCAGGCACAGACAGCTCATGGCCTGACCATTTCGAATAGAATGTAGGGGGTGATGAGGTAAGTGATATACTGAATGAAACACTGGAATTATTATTTATGGATGAAGGAGGAGCAAGACCTGTTCCCAGGATGCACAGACTACAAGGTTACTCTCTTCAGGCACATTTATATTTAGTGTGCCGTTGGCCGCAGAGTACTCCCACAGCCAAGGGTACAACTGTAATAAGGAGGTGAATGCCATCCCTCCAATGGTACCATTCATATAATTGGTCCAGAAAATAGAAGTCAGAAACACAAAGCAAGCTTCTGTTCTTTAATAGCCCCAATGGGTACTAGTGAAAGAGGCAATAAAAAGTGGAGTGACACTCAGAGATCGTAAGTCTCCACTTGGAGTTCACAAATCTCTGTTTGAACACCAATGTAAAAGTGCCTTCTGTTGGCACTATTTCTGAGCTACTGTAACTATAGACATCCAATTTTAAAAGAAATTCATAGATTTAAGGACTTTACTTATCCGGCTCATTTAAAAAAAAAAAGTTATTTTGACTAAATGAGACAAATCAATGCTTCCAAATGCAGACAGATCCCACAACACCCATTTTCAATTTGGAAGCAGTGAGGGCAGAAGAACATAAGAAATAGGAGCAGGATTAAGCCATTTGGCTCCTCGAGCCTGCTCCACCATTCAATAAGATCATGGCTGATCTGATCTTGGCCTTAACTCCACTTTCCTGCCTGCTCCCCATAACCGTGGACTCCCCTGTAGTTCAAAAATCTGTCTATCTCAGCTGTGAATATATTCACTGACTCAGCCTCCACAGCTCTCTGGGGTAGAGTATTCCAAAGAATCACAACCCTCAGAAGAAATTCCTCCTCATCTCTGCCCCCAGTTCTAGATTCCCCCGCGAGGGGAAACATTCTCTCAGCATCTACCCTGTCAAGCCCCCTCAGAATCTTATATGCTTCAATAAGATCACCTCTCATTCTTCTAAACTCCAAAGAGTATAGGCCCAACTTTTCCTCATAAGACAACCCCTTCATCCCAGGAATCAACCTAGTGAACCTTCTCTGAAATGCCTCCAATGCAAGTATACCCTCCCTTGAATAAGGAGACCAAAACTGTATTCAGTACTCTAGGTATGGTCTCACCAACACCCTGTAGTTGTAGCAAAACTTCTCTACTTTTATACACCATTCCCTTTGCAATAAAGGCCAGCATTTCATTTGCCTTCCTAATTGCTTGCTGTACCTGCATGCTAACTTTTTGTGTTTCATGTACGAGGACACCCAGATCCCTCTGTACCACAGCATTCTGTAGTCTCTCTCCATTTAAATAATATTTTGCTTTTCTATTTTTCCTACCAAAGTGGATAACCTCACATTTTCCCACATTATACTCCATCTGCCAAATTTTTGCCCATTCACTTAACCTAGCTATATCCCTTTGCAGACTGTGTCCGCCTCACAACTTGCTTTCCCATCTATCTTTGTATCGTCAGCAAATTTAGCTACAGTATATTTGGTCCCTTCATCCAAGTCATTAATATAGATTGTAAATAGTTAAGGCCCCAACACTGATCCCTGTGGCACCCCATTAATTACAGTTGGCCAACCTGACAATGACCCATTTATCCCGACTCTTTGTTTTCTGTTAGCTAGCCAATCCTCTATCCATCCATGCTAATATATTACCCCCAACACCATAAGCTCTTAACTTGTGCACTAACCTTTTATGTGGCACCTTATCAAATACCCTTTGGAAATCCAAATACACTACATCTACTGGTTCCCCTTTATCCACCCTGCTCATTACATCCTCAAAGAACTCTAATAAATTTGTCAAACACGATTTCCCTTTCATAAAACCATGGTGACTCGGCTTGATTGTATTGTGATTTTCTAAATGCCCTGCTACTAATTCCTTAATAATGGATTCCAGCATTTCCCCAATGACAGATGTTAGGCTAATTGGCCTATAGTTTCCTGCTTTCAGTCTACCTCCTTTCTTGAATATGGGCATTACATTTGCGGTTTTCCAATCCGCTGGGACCTTTCCAGAGTCTAAGGAATTTTGGAAGATTACAGCCAACATCCACTATCTCTGCAGCCACTTCTTTTAAGACCCTAGGATGCAGGCCATCAGAGGACTTGTCAGCCTTTAGTCCCATTAGTTTGCCTAGTACTTTTTCTCTAGTGATAGTTTTAAGTTCCTCCTTCCCTTTTGCCCCTCGATTTTCCACTATTATGGAGATGCTTTTAGTGTCTTCTACCATGAAGACAGATACAAAATATTTGTTCAAAGTCTCTACCATTTCCTTGTTTCCCATTATTAATTCCCCAGTCTCAACCTCTAAGGGACCAATGTTTACTTTAGCTACTCTCTTCCTTTTTACATACTTGTAGAAGCTCTTCCTGTTTGTTTTTATATTTCTTGCTAGTTTACTCTCAGTCTATTTTCTTCCTCTATTAAATTTCCCAATCTTCTGGCCTACCACTAATCTTCACAACATTGTATGCCTTTTCTTTCAATTTGATACCTTCCTTAACTTCTTTAGTAAGCCATGGATGGTTCATCCTTCTCATAGAGTCTTTCTTTCTCACTGGAATATATCTTTGTTAGGAGTTATGAAATATCTCCTTAAAAGTATGCCACTGCTTATTTACCGTCTTCCCTTTTAATCTATTTTCCCAGTCCACTTTAGCCAACTCTGTCTTCATACCCTTGTAATTGCCTTTACTTAAGTTTAAGACACTAGTTTCAGACCTAAGTTTCTCACCCTCAAACTGAATGTGAAACTCTATCATGTTATGATCACTCTTCCCTAGAGGATCTTTTACTATGAGATTATTAATTAATCCTGTCTCATTACACATTACCAGATCTAAAATAGCCTGTTCCCTGGTTTGTTCCACAATGTATTGTTCTAAGAAACTGTCCTGAATACACTCTATGAACTTGTCCTCAAGGTTACCTTTGCCAATTTAATTTGTCTAATCTATATGAAGATTAAAATCGCCCACGATTGTTGCAGTACCATTCTTACAAGCCCCCATTATTTCTTGATTATACTCTGTCCCACAGTGTTAGGGGGCCTATAGACTACTCCCACCAGTAACTTATTTCCCTTATTATTTCTCATCTCCACCCAAACTGATTCTACATCTTGATCTTCCGAGCCAAGATCATTTCTCACTACTGTATTGATCTCATCCTTTATTAACAGAGCTACCCCACCTCCTTTTCCTTTCTGCCTATCCTTCCGAAATGTCAAATACCCCTGAATATTCAGTTTCCAGCTTTGGTCACCTTGCAGCCACGTCTCTGTAATGGCCATCAGATCATACCCATTTATGTCTATTTGTGCCATCAATTCATCTATCTTGTTATGAATGCTGTGTGCATTCAGATAAAGAGCCTTTAATTTTGTCTTTTTAACCATTTTTCCCTACTCTGACCCAATTTGCTGGCGCACTCTTATGCTTGTACACTCTGTCCCTTCCTGTCACATTCTGGTCATCATAATCCCTACCGCTACCCTGCACTATTGCCTTGTCCTTTCTCTCTAACTTTCTAAGTTTCCCCTCACCAAACCACTCCCCCACCCCCCTACTATTTAGTTTAAAGCCCTAGCTACAGCCCTAGTTATTCGATTCACCAGGACACTGGTCGCAGCATGGTTCAAGTGAAGTCCGTCCCAATGGAACAGCTCCTTTTTTCCCCCCCAGTACTGGTGCCAGTGCCCCATGAATCGAAACCCAGTTCTCCCACGCCAATCTTTGAGCCACGCATTCAACACTCTGATCTTATTGATCCTATGCCAATTTGCTTGTGGCTCAGGTAATCCAGAGATTGTTACCTTTCTGGTTCTACTTTATAATTTAGCCCCTAGCTGATCATACTCCCTCAGCAGAACTTCTTTCTTAGTCCTAACTATGTCATTGGTAGCTATGTGGACCACGACAACTGGATCCTTCTCCTCCCACTCCAAGTTCCTCTCCAGCCCCGAGATGATGTCCTTAACCCTGGCAGCCTTCGGGACTCACGCTCTTGGCTGCAGAGAACAGTAGCTATCCCCCTAACTATAGTGTCCCCTACCACTACTACATTCCTTTTTACTCCCCCAACACCACAGTGCTGTGGTCAGTTTGCTCATCCTCCCTGCAATCCCTGCTCTCGTCCACACAGGCTGCAAGAACCTCATACCTGTTGGACAAGTGCTAGGGCGGGGGCTCCTCCAATGCTACCTTCTGGATCCCCATAACTGCCTCACTCGTAGTCACACCCTCCTATCCCTGACCATGGACCAAATCTGAAGTATTTAACCTAAAGGATGTGACCGCCTGCTGGAACAAAGTGTCCAGGTATTTCTCCACCACCCACCCCCCCCCGATGCATCGCAGTGTCCGAAGCTCGGACTCCAGCTCATCAACTCTGAGCCGAAGCTCCTCGAGCTGCAGTCGCTGTGGATCACACTGGGGTCCACCAGCCCCCACATGCTACAGCTGCAACACATCACCTGCCCTGCCACCTCTATTGTAATTTATTTAACTAATTCAGTTTTCAAGTTTTGAAATACTTAATTATCTATTAAGTTTTTAATCTAGGTAATAACCCTGTTTAATTTATTAAATTTAGTTACATGCTTTAGGTATTTGCTGTAACTTAGCCCACACTCCTAATTTAACCCTAGTTGTTTATTTTTTTTTTAAATGCATCAAGCAGCACCTTTGAACCCCACCTCATCAAATTCCCTCACTCACTAAATTCCCAAGTTTAATACAGGTACTCTGTAGAAGCAGTATTACGTAGAACTGGACTCGTGCTATTTACCTCCTTGCACTAACTAAGCACAACGTCCAAATAGCTTACAAAAATCGTGATCACTTGGTGATCAAAACAGAGATGGATCTTAAAACACTGAAATCACTAAAACATGAATGAAAATAGATTTATGTTTTAAACCAATATGGAACTGGTGCCAGAGATATTCCAGAATGTGTGAGAAATTACAGGAGAGCACAAGGTACAGATGAGTTCGAACACTCTTTCCATCTAGCTCAACCCTCCATAGAAACTTATGGGGAAACCTACTTGCTGACTGAATGCAGCAAATATCTGATAAGAAAGTAGGAGAACAATTGGGAAATAGCTACCACAACATAGTTAGATTTAATGTAAAAACAAAAAAGGATGATGAAAAGTCAAAGATAATGTGCTGGAATGGAAAATGGCAAAGTTCAGTCAGCTAAGAAATCCGCCCCAAATTAACTGGGCAGAACAGTTAACAGGTCGATAGATCAGCAGTAGGAAATATTCAAGTATGAGTTGCATAGAGAACAAAAAGAATATATTTCTAAAAAGTGAAAAATTGGTCAAAAGAATAGAATTCTGTGGATAAAGAGAGAGATTAAAACTAAACAAACTTAACTGGTATATAATAAATTTAGGCCCAACAATATTAAAAGGTAATTATAAGGAAAAATGGGGAGGTGAAAAGGGAGATTATTTTAAAAAAGACTAGCAGATGATATGAATGGAACTAGCAACAGCTTTTATAGCATATAAGTGGAAGAATAGTTAAAGAGAGGGTAGGAACACTCAGGGATGAACAAGGGAATCGAATTGTATGGCGGAGACATGAAGTACATATTTTGGATTGATTTGCACAAATGGTGGAAGTGAGAATGTAGGGGTAGCAGATGAGAATATAAAACAATTATCAGAGGTAACTGTAGAACATTAGCAGAACTCAAGGTGAATAAGTCATCTTGAAAAATGTCATACAGGAGATAGAAAATGCTCTGGCCAGAATTTTTTAATCCTCCTTAAATATGGAAATAGGCTGTGGGCCTGCAGAGTAGCCAATGTAACCCTTGTTCAAGAATGTAAGAAGTCACACAACACCAGGTTATAGTCCAACAGCTTTATTTGAAATCACAAGCTTTCGGAGCGCTGCTCCTTCTTCAGGTGAAGTGGAGAAATGCATAAAGACACAGCTTATATAGTCAGAGAATCATGTCAGATGTTTACAGGTAACCTTTCCAACTGCCATTTATCACACCTCGGCAGAGAGATAATCACAGCAGTCAAAGGTGTGAATGGTGTCCAAACAGGTCAGTCAGGGGAACATTACATCAAAGAACAATGAGGTGGGGTCTTCAGCAGTCAAGGACATTCAGCCTCCGATCTTCGGGTAAGCATTCTCCAAGGTGGCCTTCGAGACACACGACAACGCAAAATCGTCGAGCAGAAACTGATAGCCAAGTTCCGCACCCATGAGGACGGCCTCAACCGAGATCTTGGGTTCATGTCACGCTACATGTAACCCCACCTGATGCAGGGTCATCCAGACTCGAGTCGACATTGGCTTGTTCTCTCTACACAGATGCGGCCGGACCTGCTGTGATTTCCAGCCAAAAAAAATGTTTTTTGTCTTTTTTTGTTTTTCATACAGACCCCAGCATCTGCAATATTTGACCCCTTGTGACCCCACCTCATTGTTCTTTGATGTAATGTTCCCCTGACTGACCTGTTTGGACACCATTCACACCTTTGACTGCTGTGATTATCTCTCTGCCGAGGTGTGATAAATGGCAGTTGGAAAGGTTACCTGTAAACATCTGACATGATTCTCTGACTATATAAGCTGTGTCTTTATGCATTTCTCCACTTCACCTGAAGAAGGAGCAGCGCTCCAAAAGCTTGTGATTTCAAATAAAGCTGTTGGACTATAACCTGGTGTTGTGTGACTTCTTACATTTGTCCACCCCAGTCCAACTCCGGCATCTCCACACCTTGTTCAAGAAGGGAGAGAAGGATTAACCAGACATCTATAGACCAGCTAGGTCAGTTGTGGGCTCTTAATATTTCCTTTCATATTATCTGCAAGTCTTTTTTTTATATTCCCTTTTTCGTCCTTCTAATCTTCTGTTTCTTAGAATTGATAATTTAAGATAAAATTGGTGAGCATTTAGAATTGCACTGATTAAACAAGGGCAGCTAGCACGCATTTTCAAAGGCAAGTTGTGTTTGTGACACACTTAATAGTTGCAATTTTAATCATGAGGCGGGTTGGGAGTGGGGGAGGCTAGGAAGTGGTAGAGAAACCCAGGAGAACGGGTTTCCCGCAGGCCCTGCCGAATTTAACGACAGGGCCTGATTTGAATTTCAAAGGTCTGTTTCCCACCCGCAGCCAGCCAGATGGGTAAGCCTGCGGCACTAGGCTGCAGAGAGGAGGGAGGGAAACAACGATCGGGGACGGTGCATCGGAGGGAGGGAGAAAGAGAAGCATCAATCAGGGCCGGAGATGGTTTTGCGGGAGGGGTAAAGGGAGGAAGAGAGGAACGGGGCCGGCCTGAGGATCATTGGTGGGGGGGGGGGGGGGGGCGGCGGGGGAGAAGGTGATCAGAGGCCTCGTGGGGGTTCCCAGAGGCCTGCGAAACCTAACCAGCCACAGTTAAATTTGAAATGCTGGTTAAATCGGAGGCACACCAGCCTTATTATAATATTTAAATGGGAAAACAGCCTCCTGGGAGCAGGTTAACTGTCTGGCCCACGTCCCACCTCCATTAAAACTGGAAGTGGTGGGTTGGGGGTCAGGATTCAGTTTAACACTTTAACCTCCTGCATGACCCCAACCCACCCGTTCTTTGGGGCTTAAAATTCCCCCCAGTATTATTTTTTGAAGAAGTGACTGATTGGATAGATTGAGGGAATGCTGTTGTTGTGTATATGTATTTTTAGAAGGTGTGTTACATCAAGCTGTTTACAAAAATTCAGATGTATGGTATAGGATGAAATATAACAGCATAGATAGAAAATTGGCTGATTGACAGGTAACAAAGAAGTAAGGTAAATAAATCGAGGTTGCTTGAATTGGAGAAGGGTTAGAAGTGATGTACCCTAGGGCTTACTGCCGATGACACAAAAATAGGGCGTTTGGCAAAAATCAAGGAGGACCATAAAAGACTTCAGGAAAACAAAGACAGGTTAGTGGAAAACAGACAGGTTAGTGGAATGAGCAGACAGGTGGCAGATACAATTTACTGTGGAAAAATGAGACTTAATACATTTTGGGACAAAAAGTAAGGAATGGGAGGATACACTCAATGGAAAGACATTGAAGGGTGCGGATGAACAGAAACACACACAGGTTCAAACACATGATCCCCATAATACTCGAGTGCAGATAAATAAAGCCTTAAAAGGGATTTATAAATAGGGATATACAGTACAAGAGTAAAGTAGCAATGATAAAGTTCTACTATGCAATGGTTAGACCACAGTTAGAGTGTGTACATAGTTTTGGGTGTCCTATTAAACAAAGAACATTGAAGCCATACAAAGCGTACACTGACCAGGAAGGTGTCAGGGATGAAAGTTGTCATAATGGGACTATTTCCATTGGAGCGGAGAAGACCAAGAGGAGATTTAGTAGAGTTTTTTTTAATTATGAAGGGTTTTGATAATAGTAAATAGGAAGAGGCCATTTCCACTAATTGGGGAGTCAGTGAGGAGGGGATCATCAATTTAAAAGTATCATGGAGTGGGGAGAGAGGTTAGGAGAAATGTCTTTCTACAGAGGGAGTACGAAATGTTTCCCCACAGAGGCAGAGACCACTGCATATTTTATGGGCAAACAGGATAAATATTTGAAGCAGAGAAAGATACAAGGCTACGGGAGAACGCAGAGCAGTGTGATTTAGTTTTGATTGCTCTAGTTAAAAGCAAGCCCAAACAGGATAGGCCAACTGGCCTCCTTCTGTGCTGTAAACATCTATTATTTATCCCAGAGATTTTGCCTCCACTATCCTATCTAAAAGACCATTCCAGGTGTTAATCAGTGTGTGTGAAGTGCGTCCTGAATTTGTCCGATAATTGTAGTTTGAACTAGTGCTTCAGGTTAAACTTTTCTATTCCATTCAGTAACATCTTCAGCCTTGAAAGGAGGGAAATTTTTATAACCTTTCTTCATACTCAGTCGCCTGACATTAGGGATCAGCCTCACAGCCCTTCTCTGTACTGAAACTGTAATGACGGGCTGGATTTTGTAGTCATTACACTTGGCCACAGATTTTCTATGGGTTTTATACTGGAACTCTCAGTGATTAGTAATCCATTTCAGTGCGGAGCCATCTACATGGGATCTGGAACCTGTGTGACCAGGGCATCTCTTTAACCAATCAGATTGAAGAATTCTTAATGAGGCACACAGAGACTGAAGTCAGGAAGTGCAAGTTAGAATAGTTAATTCAATGCCAAATCATGTACAGAAAAAAAGTGTAATAAAGAAAGAACAATGGGATTAAGAAAGATAAAAGAAACTTAATATTTTCTAAAACTTTAAATCTCCAACAATAATTAAAGTCTAAAGGAAGGAATGAGACTCCACACTTGTAAAAGTTAATTTTCAGGGCCAGAGAATTGTTTGGCAGTAATTAAGGCGCATCACGGCGTTAAAAATTTACTTACACTGAAATGGACAAGCCCTAACTTTTTCTGGCATGTTTAGTGGGTAGCTATCATGTAAGTACCGCAAATTCATACCCTGCCATGTGATTAAATGCCGAGTCACTCGGCGAGATAACGGTATAGCACAGCTTCTGAAGGAGCAGGGCAACTCGGACAGCAACTTCCTGATTTCTACGTTTACCTGCGCATGTGTTGTCGCTGTCCGATTAACACTTTAATAACGGTGAGTTTTGATCGCCTCTGTTATTTTTACCGCAAAATCCAGGCCATTATGTATGCAGTTGAATAGATCCATTTAAATGTCAGGGATGGGATTGCTGTATAAAAAAAAATGTACTCCCACACGCGAGCGAACATGTGGAATAAAGCGCAAGCCATGGTGCGGTGCATCAACTGTTATTGTTAAGAGGCTACAAACCATTATGTGGTATTACAACCGGATGGAAATGGAAGGCTTAAAGCACTCATCATTTCAGACCAGAAGAAAGGTTATGGAAGCATGAAGAAAATGGAAACAGAATTTTGAACTCTATGCAACATCAACAAGCCTAGAAGACAAAAACAAAGTGCAGGCCAGTATTTTACTGCAATTGATAGGCGAGCAAGAAACAGAGGTGCATAATATGTTTATGTATGATGACATAAAATTTAAATGGAAACTGAAGATATTAGTAGAAACATTTCAGGAATATTTCATACCACAGAAAATTATTTACCAATCAGATGTTTAGTACCTAATTTCAAGTGCAAAGAGAAAGCACTGATCAATATTTGCAATAGATTTTGCAAACAAAAGGCCAAAGCTGGAGACTACAGATTTCTCGCAGACAGCCCCAGACAGAACTGCCAATGTCATGCCACTGTCAGTTTACAAGAAACCAAATACTGAATTTAGCAAGTCCAGTGCAAAGTTGGTGATATACTCGACATTGCTCAGAAAACGTAACAATTTGTTTGAATATTAATACATCCAAATTCTGGAACAAAGAATGCAGTTAGTCCTAGGATTTTGAGCATGCAAGCGGCTGGAACTAGATAAAAGAATCGATGCAGTTACTAACAATAAATGTCAAAAAGTGAGAGAAGTATGGTGCTGTGTGTAAAGGGTTGAGGTGCAAAGCAGGAAGCAAAGCATATGACCACAGCCAGATGCTTAACCAATCACGCATCCACCAAGGAAAGTTGCAATTGTACTTTGTGATAAAAATTGTGATGAGCTAGATAGAAAGAAGAAACTGTGTAATGAAGACAAATAAATGATGCGAGTGAGTCAGCAGCAGTCAAGCCAAACAGTGAATAAATGAGATTATGCTTAGATCCTAGGGGGAGAAATTTGGTATCGCCCCATTTGGGGCTGCAGTTATCGGCCAGGCGCCAATTATCGCCTCCGACTGCAAACTTGGCTTCTATCGCCCCTGGAGGTGATTGGAGCACTAAATCAGGCGCTACACACCTCTCTTAAGGCGCTAACGCCGAGGAGCTAGGCACTGACTCAGAACGCTGGCGAAGCTCATGTGATGTCAGTCAGCAATGGAACACAGACACAATCACAATGGCGGCGGCCAGTTCTTAAAGGGGAGGGTCGATCTTGCTCTCCATCCACACCCTGCTCATTGCAGCCTTAAACTCAGCCTGGAGAGACCTGTACATCAAATATGCTGGAACGAACAATGGAGAGGCCCAGGGAAAGAGCTCAGAGTGCAGCCCCCATAGTCTCTTCTAAATCGATGCAAGGAAGATCAAATCAAAATGAACCTGCAAAGTGCTGCTCAGTACCCAAAACTCCTTTACACAGCGTTCAATCTCTCCAGAAGTCTCTCTCTCTCTGAATGCATGGTGCAAAAATGTCGCTGACAAAAAAAAGGCAGGAAGTGGCCGCTTTTAAATAGCGCTCCACCAGTCCCTTCCCGACTGCAAAATGTTCCCCTCAACCTGTCGTTGCTAGTGGCAGGCAGAAAGGCAGGGGGCGCCACTCAATATCTGGTCCAGGGTGCTACCGGGGCGTTGAACGCTCGACTGAAGTCACGATCTGCGGGTGCAGGCGATCGTGGCGGTAGCATTTAGCGCCGCCGCAAAATGTTTGGTCAATTTCGTGAGTAGCACAAACATCGGCGTGCCCGGGCGCTAGTTGCTTTGCACCCTATTAGCACCAAGCAACCGAATTATTCCCCTAAAGATTTAAATAAAGTCATAGAAAATATCAAGTGCATACCTTAGAGGAAGTAGTGTTAGGGCTATTAAATGGTAAAATCACACTTGATGCAAGAACAGTTGGATGAAGACTAGTCAAAGTTGTGCACATTTAATAGTGGCAGATATGCATATACCAGATTGCTCTTTGGAACATTTCTGGAGCTGAGATGATCCCAATGTGTAATGTCACAGATGTTAGATGGCATTGAAGGAGTGGAAGTATTATAGATACCTCATTTGGGGCAAGAACAAATAGAAACCTAATCAACCTTTGAAAAACAAGAGAAGGCAACGTGAAGCTGACTATGTACAAATGCACATTCAAAATACAAGTCAATTGCAGCCACAAAGTCACATTGAAAAGACTCAAAACCGATGGAAAAAAAGGTAGTAAAAGTAACAAAAAAGATCTGCAAAATGAGTACTTTAGGATGGTGAACCAAATAGGCAAGTTCATGCTAATTTGTCAGATGTGACAATACAAAGTTCTTGTCCCTGCTTGCCAGAGAGAAAAAGCTGCTGAAAATACATCAAATCCACCAAGAAACTGAAACTCCAGAAGGTTGGAAGAGGTCATATTTCAGACTGGTATGTTGTCACAAATCATTGGTGGTTAGCCAAAGTCCAACAGAATACAGAAATAAAGGCCGCGATTTCACTGACCGAGGTAGCCGGGGTCGGTGTTGCAGTCCCAGCCCGCATCAACCAAGTGATTTTTCGTTGATTGGGCTTGTTAAGCCCGCCCTGCAAAATTTCCGGCCAATTAATAGGACGCGGGTCTGATGACGGGTCATCAGCCGGTTTCCTTAAAGGGGCCATGTCCACATTCATGTTGACAGTTCTGCTGTTAGTGTTCTACAGCATTGAGATGCTGCAAACACTGACAAGCACTCCAAAGAGGTGCACGGCTGCACCCAGGCTCTCCCGTGACTCCCTCCATATGCTTATGCAGGGAGTCGCAGCAAGCAGGGAGGTTCTCTTCCCTTCCAATGGGTGGAAGAGACCTCCCCAGGAGATCACATTGCACAGGAGGGCAGAAGCAGGGATGTCATCAGGAGGACCAGGCTGCAGTGGCGCAAACCTTTCAATGATTTGAGCAGATCATGAAACGTTACCGCCAAGCCACATTCAACCTCATCCTGCTGTGCCACTCATCACATCCCCATCACTCTGCCTTCCCTACCCTACTCCAGCACATCCTTACTCACACCAACTTACCTTGCACCTCCATCCATCCCTCTCTACCTACATTATCACTTCCCCATCTCACTAGCCACCCCTCACACTCACCCTCATCCGAGTCCAATCATACCAACTAACAACACACAAGGGTAGGCACTTGAATGTCTTATGCAATGTTCATGTAAAGTTTCTGTTAATGTGGTGTCAAACATCAAAATCTTTATTTTCAAAACTTTGCCTTATTGGACAGATCTGTGCTCACCTTTCAAAGTGTTTTAGTGAGTTCCAGTGAATGTTGAGACATAACTCTCCTCCCACAAATGTGAAGTGTGAAAGGAATGGCTTGGACATTATAGTGATGCTTTATGGTGCTGGTGTAGAGTGGTGTCAACCTGGCGCATCATGTGGCAGCCAGGGTGTACAGCGTCAAGTGAAGTAAATCTGGCCATGGTGTGGCCATCCCTGGCCTCCCGGGCAGCAATGTGGTCGGGAGCGGATGTCCTGTGTAGCATCAGGTGATTGCAGAAAAGGTTGGTGTTGTTGGTGGTGTTGGGGCTGATCGTGCTGGGATTCAGAGGACCAAGATGAGATTTTTTCCAAGGGCACCGATGTTGCTGGAATAGATGGCAGCTGAAGTTGAGATGACAGAAGCGATGTCAATGGTGAGAGAGCTTGCTCCAAGGAGGTAATAGTGGATAGAGAGTTTACTCCAAACACTTCCAAACTGCATAAAGCTCAAAAGTGTCTTGCAAGTCCTGAAGGCTCAAGCTTCTGACACTGGAAAGTGAACAGCTGTGAAATGGTAGCTTTCATATCATGCAGATTTTTTTTTGCAGTTGTCACCTATTCACAGCAAGGGGGAGACAGAGAACCCGATCTACTTACCTGATGTGATCGCCGAACGACGCGAGCCTCGTTAAAAAAGTGGTAAAATAGAAATAGGCTGGCAAAATAGTAGTTAACAAGCATTTAACTACTTAATGCCTCCCCCGCCGCTTAGTGTCGAGTCTGTTCTGAATTTGCAGACTCGACAGTTTGGAAACTTACATGGAGGCGGGTTCGAAGCGGGCTCCCAACCCGCTGTCAATCATTTTGATTTTGACAGCAGACCCGCCTCCAAACCCGCACTCTGAGTGCCGTCAAAATTCAGCTCAAAGTGTGCAAAGGCCAATGAAAGCAGGCTGTAGCAGAAAGTTGTGACTGATATTCGACTTTTATTTAAATCACTATTTAATAACCATTGACTACCTTTCAATGTTATTTTGGATTAATAAATTAACGAATACCAAGAGTTCAAGCATGACTGCACATTTCAAGCAGAAATTTGTTAGATAGTACAGGAAACTTTCTGGTATCCGGCACTGACGGGACCGAGCTGGTGCCGTACCATCAAAACTGCCGTAGAAACCAGCGCTAATGTTAAAACATATGGAGCTTTTGAGCTCCGTGTGAATCAACAAACCCTGTTGCTTAGCAACAGCTTCAAAACAGTCGGCCGCAGCTTAAAAGCGTCTCTGTAGCTAAGCAACAGCTTCAGCTAGACCTTGCAGAGCCTGACTGGAAAAAAAAAGCAACGAGAAGTAAAAAAAACTTACAGGAAACGGCTCCCGAATTTTGCCGGTAGATAGAGCTTTCCGGACATTTAACCTCCGGTTAAACAAAAGTTTCCTGTATATCCCAAATGAAATAATTTCAGATAATAAACTCCAGTTTACAAGTATGGGATTCAGAAAATTTAACAAAGGCTACAGATTCAAATACACAGCTGCATTACCAAAGTTCCCAGAATCTAAATCGGAAAACTGAGAAAGCTGTTCAAATTGCAAAAAGAACAAAGCAAAAGGCCAAGACACAGCTAGTCATGGCTGATTGTCATATTGTCTGGAGATGGTACAGCCTCACCAGCGTAACTGTTGATGGGCCATAAAACAAAAACAATACTTGCCACCCCAAAATGACTGCTCTAACCAAACGACATCAAAAGGAGTTTCACAAGAGATCAAGTACAACAGAAGTAAGCAAAAGTTGTACTATAACCAAGGATCTGCTGCTACTGGTAGGTAACAGGAGAATGCATGTATCCAAGCAAAAGGAATGGAAACCAGCAATTGTTCGAAGTTAGATGACAAGCAGAGAAATGGTGTAGGTAATCAACAGTTAAGATGATAATCACAGAAGAGGTCTTATCAAAAGGCCTGAAAGATTGGAGCCAATGTTAGAACAGCTGATTGAAGAAACTAAAACACCAAAAACTAAGCCTGATATTAGAAAGAGTGAACTGGAAACCAGAATCTGAAAGCCACCTAATAGATTAGATTTATAGGCCTCGATTTGAACCATGCCCCGGCAGACGGGAAAGGGTTGAAAATATCAGGGTCGGGCAACCCAACCCCATTCACATCAGTTTACATGTTTAGAAACCAAATCAGGCCATCGACGAGGCTCCCACAAAAGAGACAGGTCGGGGCCTAATTAACATTCAAAAGTCACGGCCCAATGAAATCATAGGTGCCGTGACTTAAACTTAATTGTAGGTCAGGGGGAGACTGGGTTCATCGCCCGCTACTGAGCTCCCCTACACCCTCCACACCGCCCCGTTAATATTGGTGCCATAGTATGCCATTACGATAAAATATAATAAGCCTCATGTAAATTTCAGAGTTTATTTGAATTTTGAGCTTAATGGAAAAAGGGTGATGTTGTGGCGTTACCACATTGGGGAAACACTGTGTATGTAGATAAACCTGTATAATCCCCTTTTAACTGCTGTATTCCCCTCCCCCCGCAAGACAGTTGCAAGCTGAGAGGAATAAGGCATGTTCAGACTTGCCTGCTGCTGAGAGAAGGAAAACCAATCAGGTTCCAGCAGGTGACCAATCCGTGAGTCATCACAGGTTCGCGGGCTTTACGAATTCAGTCCTGTATTGAGAGAGTTGGAGTAAAGACCTATTTCTTGAGCTCGCTGTGTTGCCTATTTCTTTACGCGGGAGACTGTAGCCTCCCACATTGGTGACCCCGAATGTCGGCGGCCGAAGCCCCCGACTCACGTAGCCCTACAGAGGCCAGCAACGACCAGACGGCAACCAGCAGCAGCCGCCCGATGTCGGCCGGCGCCGCGTCCTTGAAGCTCCCCACCTTCTGGGAACACCAAGCACCACCTTGGTTTGCGCACACGGAGGCCCAATTCACCCTTCGCAGGGTTCAAGACGATGAAGAAAGGTACCTCCACGTAGTCTCAGCACTAGCAAGCTCCACCGCCGCCGAAGTTCTCGACCTGCTGGGGAACCCACCACAGACCGGCAAGTACTCAACCATTAAGGGCCGCTTGCTGCAAGCTTACGGCCTGTCCGGGGAGGAGAGGGCCCGTAGGCTTCTTTCACTACCAGGCCTCGGCGACTCTACCCCGACCCAGTTGATGAGCCGGATGCTTGCGCTCCTGGGCTCTGAACCGCAGTGCTTCTTGTTTCGGGCCCTTTTCCTCAGCCTGCTTCCTCAGCAGGTACAGACTGCCCTCGCGGGGTCCCCGATCACGGACTGCGTACAACTGGCAGCCGCCGCGGACAAAGTCTTCGCCGTCGCCCAACTCGGCTGTGCAGCCGCAAGGCTCCCCGACACCACCGAGCGTGCGCCGCCACGCCAGGCCGCAGAACTATGCTACTACCACGCGCGTTTCAGCCACAAGGCCCAACGCTGCAGAGCACCCTGCTCTTTCGATCAAACCAAGATGGCCGCCCGGCCCAACGCACCAGCCCCGCGCCGCCGTCTAGGCCCGCTCGACCGCACCCCCGCCGCCACGATGGCCATCGGCACCGCAGGTAAACTGCTGTATATAACAGACTCCCTTTCAGGGCGCAAATTCCTAAACGACACCGGAGCCCAATGCAGCATAATTCCTGCCTCCCAGCTCGACATCCAGGCAGGCTGCAGCGGCCCACCCCTCGTGGCGGCAAATGGCGCAGCCATCGCTACTTTTGGAAAGCGACGGGCCGAGGTTTGTTTCAACGGCCAGCGATTTACGTGGGATTTCGTGACGGCCTCGGTGGCACATCCCTTGCTGGGCGCCGATTTTCTTTGCGCCCACGGACTCCTGGTCGACGTCCGCGACAGGCGCCTGATCGACGCAGCAACTTTCGCTTCACTGGCCTGCCAGCAGAGCAACAGCCCGGCCCTCGACGGGTCCTGCTCTGCCCCGGCGGATGACGACTACGCCCGCCTACTCGCAGATTTCCCGAGGCTCACACAACCGACCTTCTCAGCCGCGGCAGCCAAGCATGGCGTCGAGCACCACATCGCCACTACGGGACCACCAGTGTTCGCCCGAGCCAGACGCCTGGACCCAACCAAGATGGTGGTGGCCAAGGAAGAATTCACCACGATGGAGAAACTGGGCATCATCCGCCGCTCGAACAGCCCCTGGTCGTCCCCCCTCCACATTGTGCCCAAGCCGGGCGGTGGCTAGCGCCCCTGCGGCGACTACAGACGGCTCAACGACGCCACCACGCCCGATAGATACCTCATTCCGCACATCCAAGACTTCTCGGCACACCTAGCAGGAAAGTCCGTCTTTTCCAAGGTCGACCTGATTCGCGGCTACCATCAGGTCCCCGTCCACCACGCAGACGTCCAGAAGACGGCGGTCATCACCCCCTTCGGACTGTTCGAGTTCCTGCGCATGCCCTTCGGGCTCAAGAACGCCGCACAGGCCTTCCAACGGCTCATGGATTCAGTCCTACGGGACCAGAGCTTCCTGTTCGTCTATCTGGACGATATCCTCGTGGCCAGCACCAGCAAGGCCGAGCACATCGTGCATTTGCGCTCTCTTTTCCAGCGCCTCAGCCAACACAGGCTAATCATCAACCCAGCCAAATGCCAGTTCGGAGCAGCCCAAATTGACTTTCTCGGCCACAGAATCTCGCCAAGGGGAGCCATTCCCCTACCTTCCAAGGTGCAGGCGGTGGCGGACTTTCCCCAGCCCACCTCGGTCAAGGCGCTGCAGGAATTTTTGGGGATGGTCAATTTCTATCACCGTTTCGTGCCCAAGGCCGCCTCACTCATGCGCCCCCTCTACGAAGCCACCAGGGGCAAAACGGGCAAAGAACTCACCTGGTCCAGCGAGATGGCGACAGCCTTCCACCAGACCAAAAGCGCCTTGGCCAACGCCACACTACTGGCCCACCCCATCCCGGGCGCCAAGACCGCCCTCACCACGGACGCCTCGGATTACGCCGTCGGCGCTGTCCAGCAACAGTGGATCGAAGGCGCGTGGCAGCCACTGGCATTTTTCAGCCGACAGCTGCGCAAGAACGAGCAGGCCTACAGCACGTTCGACAGAGAGCTCCTGGCCCTGTTCCTGGCAATCCGGCACTTCCGTTTCCTCCTGGAAGGCCGACCATTCACTGCATTCGTGGACCACAAGCCGCTCACTTTCGCCATGGCCAAAGTAACCGAACCCTGGTCCGCGCGCCAACAGCGCCAACTCAACTTCATCTCGGAGTTCAACACGGACATCCGCCACGTCGCCGGCAAGGACAATTTGGTGGTCGACTGCCTCTCAAGACCCTCGCTCCACGCAGTGCACCTGGGCGTCGACTACGCCAGCATGGCGAGAGACCAGGCCACCGACGCGGAGATTCAGGCCCTCAGGACGTCAACCACCAGCCTCACTCTGGCCGACATCCACTTCCACGCAGCCGGCACAACCCTCCTGTGCGACGTCTCAGTCCCCTCGCCTAGGCCGGTCGTCCCATCCGCCTGGCGCAAGCAAGTTTTCGGCATCATCCACGGCCTCTCACATCCAGGGATGCGTGCGTCTCAGAAACTCATGTCCGCCAAGTTCGTCTGGCCTGGACTCCACAAGGATGAGAGAGACTGGACCAACACATGCATGGCGTGTCAGCGCGCTAAGGTCCAGCAGCACACCAAGGCGCCATTGGAGTGTTTCCCGGTGCCCGAGAGGCGTTTTGACCACGTCCACGTCGATCTGGTAGGCCCCTTGCCGCCGTCGCACGGTTTCACACACCTGCTCATGATCGTCGACCGCACCACCAGATGGCCCGAGGCGGTTTCCCTCGCCTCCACCACCACGACCGACGTCGCGCAAGCATTCGTCTCGACATGGGTGGCCCGGTTCGGCGTGCCGACTGACATATCCTCGGACAGAGGCCCCCAGTTCGCCTCCCACTTGTGGAATGCCATCACCGCCGGCCTCGGCACCAAGTTGCACAGGACACTAGCCTAACACCCGCAGGCCAACAGGCTCTGCGAGCGCTTTCATCGTTCCTTGAAAGCCTCCCTCCGCGCCAGCCTGGCCGACACCAGCTGGATCGACAAACTACCCTGGGTCCTCCTGGGATTGCGCACCGCGCCCAAAGAGGACCTCCGCGGCCGAGATGGTCTACGGCCAACCGCTCAGAGTACCAGGTGACTTCCTCCCCCTGACAACGGAGCCGTGGTCGGCCGCCAGACAGCTTTCCCTGCACCAGGACGCAGCCCAGCAATTCCGTTCAGTGGCCACTTCGCAACACGGCCCGCAGCCGTCCTACGTGCCTCGGGACTTACGACATGCAGAGTTCGTCTTCGTGCGCCGGGACGTGCACAGAGGCCCGCTGCAGGCACCATACACCGGCCCCTTCTCAGTATTGGAGACAGGGGACAAAGCTTTTCTTATCGACGTCGGCGGGAAGCCGGACCTTATTTCAGTAGAGCGCCTCAAACCGGCGCACCTGGACCTCAGCTTCCCGTTTCGTCTGGCTCTTGCCCCACGGCGGGGCAGACCTCCCGCGTCGGCGGCGGCCCCACAAGAGGACCAAGACACGCCAGAACCTTACTTCCCGGCCGCCGCCCCACCTTCGCCGGCAGCCTGTCCAGCCAGCCCACCCGCCAGACCAGCCGACGAACCAACCGGCCGACCTCCCACACAGCCCTCCTCACACACCAGATGGCTACTACAGCCGTTTGGTCAAACCTCCGCAGAGACTGACTTTTACAGTTAATGAGGATTCTGGGGGGGCGTATGTAACGTTACCACATTGGGGAAACACTGTATGTAGATAAACCTGTATAATCCCCTTTTAACTGCTGTATTCCCCTCCCCCCCGCAAGACAGTTGCAAGCTGAGAGGAATAAGGCATGTTCAGACTTGCCTGCTGCTGAGAGAAGGAAAACCAATCAGGTTCCAGCAGGTGACCAATCCGTGAGTCATCACAGGTTCGCGGGCTTTACGAATTCAGTCCTGTATTGAGAGAGTTGGAGTAAAGACCTATTTCTTGTAGCTCGCTGTGTTGCCTATTTCTTTACGCGGGAGACTGTAGCCTCCCACAATGTAATGATATGCATAAAGTTGAATGGAGGCATCCAGTGGTCAGAGATAGGATTGATATACAAACACCAGGTGATTAAGCTAGAATTTTGGAATAAAGCTCGGGATGTGTTGCAGATAGTGTCCAGAGTAGTGTTGTTAAAATAGATTACAAACCATTACAGCTTCCAGGACTTGGATGTTTCCCTTGTGCTTTGGGGACCGGGCATGAATTATACTCTGGCCAGAGTATTATATGCCTTTAAACTGATGGACTGAGACTAATATTCCACTGATCAGCCAGCATCTACCCCAGATAAATATTGAGCAGAGAAATAAAACACATACTGTGACACCGACAACCGTGTATAAGTAAACTGCAACTTGACAAAGCTGGGTGGTATTGTGTATGGGGTTCTGATGAGGAAATTCAGCAAATACAGATTTTCATGTAGATGGTGCATCCCAAAATGCAATGTGGCTATAGAGAGGCAGTATGTGAAAACCTTGGTTGCTGAAACAAAAGAGGAATACCTTGTATTGTTAACTTTGCCCTTGAAATTCAATTTATTCCCATATAGCAATATGGATGTTAGCACAGCTTGGGTCGACAGCAACTAACCAGCAGGTGAACTGCCTAGATAATCTGTGATCGTGGGACCATTAAAATTTTTCCTGCTTTAGGAAGAAGTTTGGGGCTCCTAATCAGTGTGATTTTTTTTCTAATCAGCCCCAATTTTAGTAGCTTGTCCATTTAACACGACCAGCACGGCAGAGGGTTGGGTCTGATTACACCAATGAATCAGAGTGACACGTTTGTTAAATGAAGAAAAGAGTCCTCCCAGATTATATCTGGAATCTGTAGTGATCTTTCTCGATATGTCCCAAATTCTTGCAGGCAGCCTCCTACCTGTATCCCTTGGGAGAGATCTAGTGAATCACTGATGCGAGGCGTGAGGTACACCAGATGTATAGAAGAATCCTTAACAGGAGCCTCTGGCCTTGAATATCACTTGAAAGAGTAAAATTCTGGAGTATGGGCCCAGGGACTCTGCGAAGTGCCATGAAAAGCTGCTGCTGAGCCAGGCTTTTGATATGGTCTTGGCTGGTTGACTCAACAATGATGAAACACTACCAATATATTTCCAAGTCAGGATGGTGCACAACTTGACAGGCAACTTGGAGGTGGTGGTCATAGAGTCATAGAGTTTTACAGCACAGAAAGAGGCCCTTCGGCCCATCGTGTCTGCGCCGCCCATCCATCCCTGTCCAGTCTAATCCCATTTTCCAGCATTTGGTCCATAGCCTTGTATGCAATGGCATTTCAAGTGCTCATCCAAATGCTTCTTGAATGTTGTGAGGGTTCCTGCCTCCACCACCCTTTCAGGCATTGAGTTCCACATTCCAACCACCCTCTGGGTGAAAAAGTTCCTCCTCAAATCCCCTCTAAATCTCCTGCCCCTTACCCTGAATCTATGCCCCCTTGTTATTGACCCCCCCACTAAGGGGAAAAGTTCCTCTTTATCTACCCTATCTATGCCCCTCATTATTTTCTACACCTCAATCAGGTCCCCCCTCAGCCTTCTCTGCTCCAAGGAAAACAACTCCAGCCTGTCCAGCCTCTCTTCATAGCTGAGGCGCTCCATCCCAGGTAACATCCTGGTGAATCTTCTCTGCACCCTCTCCAAAGCAATCGCATCCTTCCTATAGTGAGGCAACCAGAACTGCACACAGTACTCCAGCTGTGGCCTCACCAGCGTTTTGTACAGCTCCATCATAACCTCCCTGCTCTTATATTCTATGCCTCGGCTAATGAAGGCAAGTATCCCATATGCCTTTTTAACCACCTTATCTACCTGCTCCGCTGCCTTCAGGGATCTATGTACATGTACACCAAGGTCCCTCTGACCCTCTGTACTTCCTAGGGTCCTACCACTCATTGTGTATTCCCTTGCCTTATTTGTCCATCCAAAATGCATCACCTCGCACTTTTCAGGGTTAAATTCCATTTGCCACTTTTCCGCCCATCTGACCAACCCGTTTATATCGTCCTGTAGCCGGAGGCTTTCCTCCTCGCAATTTACCACCCCACCAATTTTCGTGTCATCTGCGAACTTACTGATCATACCTTTTACATTTTCATCCAAATCATTTATGTAGATCACAAACAATAAGGGACCCAGCACCGATCCCTGAGGTACCCCACTGGACACAGGCTTCCAGTCACAAAAGCAACCTTCGACCATCACCCTTTGCCTCCTGCCACTCAGCCAGTTTAGGATCCAACGCGCCAAGGCACCCTGGATCCCATGGGCTCTTACCTTCTTGACCAGTCTCCTATGCGGGACTTTGTCAAAAGCTTTACTGAAGTCCATGTACACCACATCCACAGCATTTCCCTCATCCACCCCACTAGTCACCCCCTCAAAAAATTCGATCAGATTTGTTAGACATGATTTATCCTTGACAAAGCCATGCTGACTATCCCCGATTAATCCTTGCCTCTCCAAGTGGAGATTAATTTTGTCCCTCAGAATTTTTTCCAATAATTTCCCCACCACAGATGTTAGACTCACTGGCCTGTAATTCCCTGGTTTATCCCTGCTACCTTTCTTGAATAATGGTACTACGTTAGCTGTTCTCCAGTCCTCTGGTACATCCCGTGGCCAGAGAGGTTCTGAAAATTAGTGTCAGAGCCCCTGCAATCTCCTCCCTTGCCTCCCACAGCAGCCTGGGATACATCTCGTCCGGGCCTGGGGATTTATCCACTTTTTGGCCCGCTAAAACCGCTAGCACCTCCTCCCTCTCGATGCTAATATGTTCAAGTATGTCACAGTCCCCTTGCCCGATTTCTATGTCTGCATCGTCTT
Source organism: Somniosus microcephalus (assembly GCF_052327205.1). Lineage (NCBI taxonomy): Eukaryota > Metazoa > Chordata > Chondrichthyes > Squaliformes > Somniosidae > Somniosus > Somniosus microcephalus. The sequence goes on from NC_140987.1 coordinate 162,345,014, forward strand.
TCTCCATAGTGAACACAGATGCAAAAAATTCATTTAAAACCCCGCCTACATCCTCTGGCTCTACACACAGATTGCCACTTTGGTCCCTAATGGGCCCTACCCTTTCCCTGGTTATCCTCTTGCCCTTAATATACTTATAAAACATCTTAGGATTTTCCTTTATTTTGCTCGCCAGTGTTATTTCATGGCCCCTCCTCGCCCTCCTAATTTCTTTTTTAAGTATGCCCCTGCACTTTTTATACTCCTCTAGGGCTTCTTCTGTCTTTAGTCTTTTGTAACTGCCAAAAGCCCCCCTCTTATTTCTAATGCATTTCTGTATATCCCTTGTCATCCAAGGTTCCCTTTGCTTGTTGGTCCCACCCTTGACCTTTACAGGAACATGTTGGCGTTGTACTCTCTCTATTTCCCTTCCGAAAGTCTCCCACTGTTTTGATGTGGATTTTCCTATAAGCAGCTGCTCCCAGTCCACTTTGGCCAGATCCTGCCTTATCATATTAAAATCGGCCTTCCCCCAATTTAGAACCCTTATTTCCGGGCCGTCTTTGTCTTTTTCCATGACCACCTTAAATCTCACCGAATTATGATCACTGTCGCCAAAATGCTCTCCTACTGACACTTCCACCACTTGCCTGGCTACATTCCCCAGAATTAGGTCCAGTACCGCCCCCTCTCTTGTAGGACTTTCTACATGTTGGCTCAAAAAGCTCTCCTGGATGCACTTTAAGAATTCTGCACCCTCTAAGCCTTTCACACTCTGACTGTCCCAATTTATATTGGGGAAGTTGAAATCCCCCACTATTATTACCCTATTATTTTCGCACTTCTCGGAGATTTGCCTACATATCTGTTCCTCTATCTCCCCCTGACTGTTTGGGGGCCTATAGTACACTCCCAGCAAAGTGCTTGCCCCCTTTTTGTTTTTAAGTTCTACCCATATGGCCTCATTAGAGGAACCCGCTAATATATCATCCCTCCTTACAGCAGTAATTGGCTCCTTAATTAATATTGCAACACCCCCTCCCCTTTTACACCCCCCTCTGTCTCGCCTGAAGATTCTATACCCCGGAATATTGAGCTGCCAGTCCTGACCCTCCCTCAACCATGTCTCCGTGATAGCAACAATATCGTACTCCCATGTGTTCAACAACAACTTCAGTTCATCCACCTTATTTGCAAGACTCCTTGCATTAAAATAAATGCCTTCCAGCCCTGCCATATTCTCTTTTGCCTTCACATATTTGCTCTGCCTTCCCAGCTGACTTGTTTTTCCCTCTGTATTTGGCCGTAAATCACCCCCTACTATAGCTCCACTCTGTACCCCAACCCCCTGCCAAGTTAGTTTAAACCCTCCCCAGCACTGCTAGCAAACCTCCCCGCAAGGATATTGGTTCCCCCCTGGTTCAGGTGTAAACCGTCCGACTTGTACAAGTCCCACCTTTCCCAGAAGCAGACCCAGTGATCCAGGAAACTAAAGCCCTCCCCCTTGCACCATCCCTTTAGCCACGCATTCATCTGTTCTATCTTCCTATTCCTATACTTACTAGCACGTGGCACCGGGAGTAATCCAGAGATTACAACCTTTGAGGTCCTGCTCCTTAATCCTTCACCTAGCTCCCTAAATTCTTGCTGCAGGACCTCATCCCTCTTTTTACCTATGTCGTTGGTACCAATGTGGACCACGACCACTGGCTGTTCTCCCTCCCCCTCCAGAATGCCCTGCAGCCGCTCAGTGACATCCTTGACCCTGGCACCAGGGAGGCAACAAACCATCCTGGATTCACGTCTACGGCCACAGAAACGCCTATCTGTTCCCCTTACTATAGAATCCCCTACCACTATTGCTCTCCCACTCTTTTTCCCCCCTTCCTGGGCAGCAGGAGCACCCCCAGTGCCAGGAAGTTGGCCGCTGCTGCCTTCCCCTGGTGAGTCATCCCCCTCAACAGTATCCAAAGCGGTATACTTGTTTGAAAGGGGGATGTCCGCAGGGGTTCCCTGCACTACCTGCCTGCGTTGCTCCGCCTGATGGTCACCCCCTGTGCTGCCCTACCCTGAGGCGTGCACAACTCGCTAAACGTGTTATCCACGAGCCTTTCAGCATCGCGCATGCTCCAAAATTCATCCACCCGCAGCTCGAGCGCCGCAATGCGGTCTACAAGTAGCTGCAGCTGGATGCATTTCCTGCACACATGGTCATCAGGGACACTGGCAGCATCCCTGACTTCCCACATAGAGCAGGAGGAACAGAGCACAGGTCTGAACTCTCCTGCCATGACTTACCCCTTTAATTTCTTTAAAAATTTATTCAATACCCCAGTTACAGGTATGCTCTAGGGCGCTTTATTTACCAACTATCCCCACTACACCACAGAAATTTAACACCACAGAATTCAAGCTTGTATTGAAAAAAGAGAAATACTCACCAACCAATCACCTACCTGCTCCCTGGTGACGTCACACACTGATTACTTTTTACCTCTCTCCCCGCTGCTGAGTTGGTACGCCTCGCCTCTCTCCGGTTTTTATACTGGTCTCACCACACTGCTCCCGACTGGTCTCGGGCCTCGCTGGTCGCCGGGTTTTCTCCCGAGCTCCTCCTCGCTGCTCCCGCTGGTCCCGACTGGTCTCGGGCCTCGCCTCTCTCCGGTTTTTATACCGGTCTCACCACACTGCTCCCGACTGGTCTCGGGCCTCGCTGGTCGCCGGGTTTTCTCCCGAGCTCCTCCTCGCTGCTCCCGCTGGTCCCGACTGGTCTCGGGCCTCGCCTCTCTCCGGTTTTTATACCGGTCTCACCACACTGCTCCCGACTGGTCTCGGGCCTCGCTGGTCGCCGGGTTTTCTCCCGAGCTCCTCCTCGCTGCTCCCGACTGGTCTCGGGCCTCGCCTCTCTCCGGTTTTTATACCGGTCTCACCACACTGCTCCCGACTGGTCTCGGGCCTCGCTGGTCGCCGGGTTTTCTCCCGAGCTCCTCCTCGCTGCTCCCGCTGGTCCCGACTGGTCTCGGGCCTCGCCTCTCTCCGGTTTTTATACCGGTCTCACCACACTGCTCCCGACTGGTCTCGGGCCTCGCTGGTCGCCGGGTTTTCTCCCGAGCTCCTCCTCGCTGCTCCCGCTGGTCCCGACTGGTCTCGGGCCTCGCCTCTCTCCGGTTTTTATACCGGTCTCACCACACTGCTCCCGACTGGTCTCGGGCCTCGCTGGTCGCCGGGTTTTCTCCCGAGCTCCTCCTCGCTGCTCCCGCTGGTCCCGACTGCTGTCATTGTCCTTCTAGGTGATAGAGGTCGCAGGTTTGGGAGGTGCTGCCAAAGAAACCTTGGCGAGTTGCTGCAGTGCATCTTGTAGATGGTACACACTTTGGCCACGGTGCGCTGGTGGTGGAGGGAGTGAATGTTTACAGTGGTGGATGGGGTGCCAATCAATCAAGTGGGCTGCTTTGTCCTGGATGGTGTCAAACTTCGAGTGTCATTGGAGCTGCACTCATCCAGGCAAGTGGAGAGTATTCCATCACACTCCTGACTTGTGCCTTGTAGGTGGTGGAGCACCTGATTCTGCCAAATCACTGACAGTTTCGTTCAGGATTTTATGCAGTATGCTCTTCAATTCCCCAGCATACTGTCTGAGGGAAGGATGCCAGATTTTCCCATTTCCTTGAACTCTTTCCCCCCACCCACCCCACCGACCAAAGCTGGTGAATATCTCAGAAGGACAATCCTTCAACACTGCAGACCTGACCACACCCATGCAGGTGGAGATAGAGAACCTATCCCCCACAATGAAGGATTGAGACCACTAAGCCAGAGTCATTTAAAGATACATTCACAGGTTGTAGTTTCCCCAGGGGGGAAATTTAAGTTTTGTTTTCACAATCCCTAACAAAGTACAGTCCTAAGGATACTTGGATCAACCAGCTTCAATATTACTTTTCCAACTGGTGCTGAGACCGCTGAGCTTGAGAGTCCATGTCTAAGGAATATCAAATAGACCTATATTACCTTTGAAGAGATCAAGTTTGATCTCTGCTTGGTGCTGATAATCTTTCAGCGCTAGCACTACCATTGCCAAGGGAATTCCAGCACTGAAGGATGAAAAAGAGCCTCAGTACCAGTTTGTACTGGCATTGTCCAACACTAGTGAATTGCCGGTCTTCAGCACCATACAATACCAACATTTCTTTGCAGGAAACATGGTGCAGTCATTTATTATGCTTGTATTTTATGAACTTGAATAACATTTAGAAGCTCACAGTTTCTTGTTTGGGCAACAAGCATTTGATAAAGCAATCATGCACAAGGATCACAAATGGACTATTGCATTTTTCATGGTATTTAAAGTCTTTGACAAATGGTGGTGCAGATAGAGGCATTAGTTTGTTGATGCAGGCAATATATTGTATGGATCAGTGCCAAAGAATGTACTGTATGATCACAGCCTAGCTAGGCAAACTAAGTGAAATCTGAAAAAGAAAAATATAAATCCATAGGGCGCATTCAGAGATCATCACACATTAAATGAGTCATAACTCAAACTGATCATACATCTATGAGGCAAGAATGCCTGACTGAAACAAATTGTGGTTATTTCTGCTGATTGGCTTGAATGTACCAATGACCAATAGTTCATATTTAGTCAATAGGATATTTGATCCCGTTAAAAACCAGTTCCACTCACTAGATACATGTACTCTATCCCCATGTCATGCTCACATTTCCCCAGAGGGTCAGAGAAGCAATAGCATTGATTAAAATATAATTGACAAGACCTAGAGGGGGCAAAGTTCAGTTGCTTTGCACCTCCAGTTAGCACCCCAAACGGGCACAAAGTAGCGCCCGGGCGTGGCGCCGCCAACATCTCCAGCGAAATTCAGCGGAAGGTTAACGGCAGCGGTAGCCCCCCCGCCTGCGGCAGACGTTGTCACCGTGCACAGCGCCCCTGCCGCAAACTTCGGTCGCGCCCCCTGATGTACAGCTGGACACTATGTCCGACATAGGGTCCGGGGGGGTGTGTACGTGCGGCCGGGGCGGCAATATTTAAAGGAGAGGTGCCGGGCAGCCATTTTTTTTTTTTTTACTGGCTGCCTGTCATCACCTGCTCCCTTTGCGATCGGGCAGCCCTGCACTCTGAGTTTTCCACTCAATTTCGGGCGCGGGGGCACTCACTTTTTTGGGGCGCTACGAAGTTAGCACCCCAGAGGCGACCCAATTTTTCCCCCTTAAAGTCTTGCTCATATAGTGAGACTATTTAAAAAAAAAAATTAAGTCATCTAAATTTTGAGATGTCTCAATCTTAAAATAAGCAGAGCTCTATTTGTTTAATTTGGTCCACAAACCATTCTTTTCAATCATAAATTTCATTGCAACAATTTTCCCAATTTGTTGGGAATTTTGCCAAGAACAGTAGGTGTATGTGTGGCAGGTGGCACAATAGGGGGAAAGTGACACACAACATACATTCGGTATGAATCACTTTCTCATTCACATTGGTTCTTTTGTTTATGATCAACTTAAGAACTGCAAAAATCTGCACACAAAGTAATGTTTACATATACAAATATTTTCTCTTGGGATCACAAAACAGTTTTTTGGGCTGGCATGCATTTGCTAATGATTTACTTGCTGTCTACAGTACTCAAGTTGTACCCTTGTGCCAGCCGAGTTCTGCCATCTACTTTAGCTATTCCAATTGTATCCAACAGGGGCTTCTCTTCTGAAGTACAAACGGTGTACCAATATGATGCCTCAGGCAAGTGTCCTAATGTAAGGATTTAATGTAAAACACATGGATTGTAAAACTCCGCTTAACATGCTTTTATTGCCACCTGCTGTCGACTAATGGTAAATCAAGAAAATAAAAAGATTCCTTGGAGTGTATTACAAACACACAACATAATGAATGGGATTCATGCTTTATTCATGAAAAATGCTCACTGAAGCAGTTCATTAATACAGATCGATGCTCCCGATGCTCGGCGGTCATAGGATAGGGCAGGTCATAGGATAGATTCCATAGGTCTACATGAACAACTACTTTTCTGGTCCTCTATTTTCCAGCCCAATGAGGAAGGAAGCAGTGCTGGATCTAGTTCTGGGGAGCAAAGTGGGGCAAATGGAGCATGTTTCAGTGGGGGAGCATTTGTGAAAGAGTGATCACAATATTAAGTTTAGAGCAATCAAAAAAATCAAATGTGAAAATACTCAACTGGAGGCGAGCTAATTTCAATGAGTTGAAAAGGGATCTGGCCCAGGTGGATTGCAATCAAAGATTGGCAGGTAAAACATAAATGAGCAATGGGAGGCCTTCAAAGAGTAGATAGTTCGGGTACAGACTAGACACATTCCCATGAGGGGGAATGGAAGGGCATGCAAAGCTCCCTGGATAACTAAAGATATAAAGGTTAAAAGGAGACAGAAAAAGGAGACTTGAGAATGATATGGTTCATAATACAGTAGAGAACCAAGCTGAAGAAAGAAAGTACAGAGGAAATCTCTGAAAGGGAATGAGAGGCAATGGGGGGAATTTTTCAGGGGCCCAGCGGGCACGTTTGGTGGCGGGTCAGGTGGGGAAAAAAATTGACAGCGGGTTAGGAACCCACCGTCAACCTGCTGCCACACGACTTTCCCAGATGTCGGGTCTGCCAACGCTGAACAGACCCGACACGCAGCAGCAGGGTAGGCAAGTTAGGTCATTATGACCTTGTTACGAGCCACTTAAGAAGTATTTTAAGCTCACCTTTAAATTTTACAAGGTCGCCCACAGGGTCCACACCGCTCGGGGATCACGTCAGGTAAGGAGGTTGGGGGTGGTGTTACCATGAAATCATCTCTTTACTTGACAGCTGCAAATATGCTATAAAAGCTCCCATCTCACAGCTGTTCACTTTCCAAGCTCAGAAGCTGTTGCTTACTGCATTTGGAAGAAAGATCTTTATGCAGGTTGCAAGTGTTTGGAGTAAACTCTGTATCCAGTGTCACCTCATTGGAATAACCTGTCTCACCACTGACAGATCACTTCTGTTATCTCAAGTTCACCTGCCATCTATTACATCAACATCGTTGCCCTTGAAACTATCTCACCTTGGTCTTCAGAATCCCAACACGATCAGCCCCAACACCAGCATCACCAGGCACACCAGCACCACCAACAACACCAACCTTCTCCACAATCACCTGATGCTACACAGGACACAGGGCATCAGCACCTGACCACATTGATGCCCGGGACACCAGGGATGGCCTCACCATAGCCAGATTTACTTCACTTGACGCTGTACACCCCGGCTGTCACATGATGCATCACGTTGGCACCACACCAACACCATAAAGCATCCCTACAATGCCCAAGCCATTCCTTTCACACATTACCATTGCGGAGGGTACCGTTACGTCTCATCATTCACGGCAACTCACTAAGCCACTTCCAAAGGTGCACACAGATCTGTCCAAGAACACAAAGTGTTGAAAATAAAAGTTTCAATGTTTGACACCACATTAACAGAAACTTCATGTGAACATTGGCTAAAACACACAAGAGTCTACCCTTGTGTGTTGTTAGTTGGTATGACTGGACTAGGATGACGGTGAGTGTGAGGGGTGGCCAGTGAGATGGGGAAGTGATAATGTAGATAGAGAGGGATGGGTGGAGGTGCAAGGTAAGTTGGTGCGAGTAAGGATGTGCAGGAGTAGGGTAGGGAAGGCAGAGTGATGGGGATGTCATGAGTGGCACAGCAGGATGAGGTTGAGTGTGGCTTTGCAATAACGTTTCGTGATCTACTGACATAATTGAAAGGTTTGCACCACTGCAGCCTGGTCCTCCTGACGACGTCCCTGCTTGTGTCCTCCTGTGCAATGTGCAACCAGGCTGCGATGATCTCTTGGGGAGGTCTCTTCCGCCCATGGAAAAGGAAGAGAACCTCCCTGCCTGCTGTGGCGTCCTCTATAAACATATGGAGGGAGTCATGGGAGAGCCTGGGTACAGCCGTGCACCTCTGTGGAGTGCTTGTCCGTGTTTGCAGCACCTCAATGCTGTAGAACACTGACGGTACAAATATCAAAATAAATTTGCACATGGTCCCTTTAAAGGAAACCGGCTGATGACGCATCATCAAATGATATCATCAGACCCGCTTCCTTCAATTGGTGGGGAAACGTGCTGGGCGGGCTTAACAACCCAATCAGGGTAAAATCATTCTACAGAGTGGGCTGGAGCCAGCAGCGAGGTCAGGACCTGCCAAGATAGGGGAAATCGCGGCCAAAGGGAGAGTATGAGAATAAATTAGTTGGTAAAATAAAAGGAAACCCAAATGTCTTTTATAAACATATAAGTAGTAGAAGTGTAGTCAAAGGAAGGGTGGAACCAATTATGGACCAAAAAGATCTTCTTGTGGAGGCAGAGGGCATGGCTGAGGTATTAAATGAGTACTTTGCAGCTGAAGAGGATGCTGCCAATGTCACAGTAAAGGAGGAGGTAGTAGAGAAATCGGATAGGATAAAGATAGATAAAGAGGTACTTAAATGGTTGGCTGCGCTCAAAGTAGAAAAGTAAACCAGTCCAGATGGGATGGATCCTAGGTTGCTGAAAGAAGCAAGGGTGGAAATTGCAGAGGCTCTGGCCACAATCTTCCTATTTTCCTGAGATATTGGAGTGGTGCCATAGCTCTGGATGATTGCAAATGTTACAGCCCTGTTCAAAAAAAGGAGGGGGATAAACCCGGCAACTACAGGCCATTCAGCCCAACATCTGTGGTGGGGAAACATTTAGAGACAATAATCGGAGACAAAATTAATTTTGGGAGGAAGAATGAGGAATATAAACGCAATGGTACAATTTTACAGGAAGCGCAGGGCACAAATCTTTGAAGTTGAGAAGGTTGTTAAAAAGGCATACGGAATCCTTGGCTTTATAAATAGAGGCATGGAGTACAAAAGCAAGGAAGTTATGCTAAACCTTTATAAAACACTGGTTAGGCCCCAGCTGGAGCATTGTGGCCAATTCTATGCACAACACTTTGGGGAGGATGTTAAGGTCTTAGAGAGGGTGCAAAGGAGATTTACTGGAATGGTACCAGAGATGAAGGCCTTCATTTACATGAAGAGACTAGAGAAACTGCAGCTGTTCTCCTTAGAGCAGAGAAGGTTAAGGGGAGATTTGATAGAGGTGTTCAAAATCATGAAGGGTTTTGACAAAGTAAATGAGGAGAAACTGTTTCCAGTGGCAGAAAGGTCAGTAACCAGGGGACACAGATTTAAGGTAATTGGAAGAACCAGAGGAAACACGCAGCACGTTATGATGATCTGGAATGCGCCTGAAAAGGTGGTGGGAAGCAGATCCAATAACTTGCAAAAGGGAATTGGATAAATAATTGTAAGTGGAAAAATTGCAGCATTTTGGGGAAAGAGCAGGGTAGTGGGACTAAATGGATAGCTCTTTGAAAGACCCAGCACAGGCACGATGGGCCGAATGGCCTCCTTCTGTGCTGTATTATTCTATGATTCTGTCCGAGACTGTGAAAGGGAATCAGTGGCGAGGGACTGGATTTTATGGAAGATTAGTGCACAATTTCCACACATCAATAAAAAAAATGCCTCCCCATTGCTTCTGTTCCCCATCTGTGGCATGATTACAAAAACCGTGATCGATTTTAAGAGTTGAAAGGCTGGAAGAATGATTGTGTATTTTTTGTTCACGCCAATTTTGAGGGGGGGGGGGGTGGCGGGTGAGGCAGAAGAGAAATCTGAACCTCAATATGCCACTGAATGTTGGGATTTTTCACTACTCTGTTCTTAAGGAGAGAATGTTCTGACTGGAATTGCTATAGATATGGAACACCTAAAATAATGCAAAAAACCTGCCATTTCCTTTTAGTAATACACCTCCAATCTCAGCCTTTACTGACCAGTAGTGACAGTGCTGATCGTGTTCCACATCTTTCATAAACACACTATGCTATGACTTTTCCTTAGATCAGCATCAGACCATTCTAAGATATCATATCTGAGAAAGGTACTATCCTGTAAATAAACCATTACATATATAATGGGGGGCTCACCCTCAGTAAGCTCCCCGCTGGAGTGGAGCTAATCTACAGAACAAACGGGAAACTGTTCAACCTCCGTCACCTCCAGTCCAGATCCAAGGTCGTCCCATCCTTTGTCATCGAATTACAGTATGCAGACGATGCTTGCGTCTGCACACACTCGGAGATCGAACTCCAAACCATCGTCAACACCTTCACCGAAGCGTACGAGAGCATGGGACTTACACTAAACATCGTAAGACAAAGGTCCTCTACCAACCTGCCCCCGTCACACAGTACTGCTCCCCGATAATCAAAATCCATGACGAGGCCTTGGACAACATGGACCACTTTCCATACCTCGGGAGCCTACTGTCAACAAGGGCAGACGTCGATGACGAAGTCCAACACCGCCTTCAGTGCGCCATTGCAGCCTTCGGTCACTTGAGGGAGAGAGTGTTTGCAGACCAGGATCTCAAACCCAGCACCAAGCTCATGGTCTACAGAGCAGTAATGATACCTACCCTCTTGTATGCTTCAAAGACATGGACCATGTACAGCAGGCACCTCAAAGCACTGGAGAGGTACCACCAACGCTGCCGCCGCAAGATCCTGCAAATCCATTGGCAGGATAGGCGCACCAACGTCAGTGTTCTCACTCAGGCCAACATTGAAGCTTTGACCACGCTCGATCAGCGCCAATGGATGGGCCACATCGTCCGCATGTCCGATACGAGACTCCCAAAACAAGCGCTCCACTCGGAGCTCCGACGCGGCAAGAGAACCCCAGGTGGGCAGAGGAAACGCTTCAAGGACACCCTCAAAGCCTCCTTGAAAAAGTGCAACATCCCCACCGACACCTGGGAATCCCTGGCCCAAGACCGCACAAAGTGGAGGAGAAGCATCTGGGAAGGTGCCGAACACTTCGAGTCTCTTCGCCGGGAGCAAGCAGAAGCCAAGCGCAAACAGCGGAAGGAGCGCACGTCAACCCAAGCACCCCATCCACCCGCCCCTTCAAATATCGTCTGCCCCACCTGTGACAGAGACTGTGACGTAGGAAAACTACTAGGCACTTGGTCGAAGTGTTAAACAAAGCTTTAATCAACTGTTTTACAACATGGAGGTCTAGTTGTGTCCTTCACTAGTTCCTGTTAAAGAATGTCCTGCGCAAGCTGGGCCTGTGCCCGAGTATTTATACTCTCCCTGGACAGCGCCACCCGTAAGCCACTCAGTATTATTTCATAAGTCTTTCTTTCATGAATGACTGATTCATGTCAGACTGTATGTCCCGCATTGGATTCATCAGTCACCCGAGAACTCATTTTTAGTGTGGAAGCAAGTCATCCTCGTTTCCGAGGGACTGCCCAAGAAGACATATATAAATAAGCTAACTTACTTTCCATTGCTATTTTACCAAAAATATATAATTTTCCTCCCTTCCTCTCCCGAAAAGCGGTCACTTATGCTGGTGCAGTTCCACGGCACCAATCTCAATTAAATAACATGCCAACAGTTAATGCCTAGGCTCATGCAAGAAAGAGAACTACTTGAGGGAGGTATGGGAAGGTAAGCAATGCCCATAGAAGTGTAACTGAGCAGGAGTCAAGGACAAAGGGGGAGGAGGAAAGAGACACACAAAAAAAAAAACCTGCACTGGCTCAAGTCATTTAATCACAAAATATTTTTGGGTCCGGATGCACAATGCTGGGATATACATCTGAATGGTTGCAGCTGGCTAATATAAACTATACCAATTAGCATTACAAGACAGCTTTCCTCTTTATAATATTTCTCTTTCATTTACCTCAGAGTCTTCACTGTTGACTCCAAGCTCAAGAATAGCATGAGGAGACTTCATTTTGGCTTGCGTTGACTGGCCCATTTCAAGGTTAAGGCACCACCCAATTTTTTCAAGCTGTAAATATGATTACATTTTAGATATTAATGCAGAATAGATGTTACACATTGGAATAATTTTCATACTACTTTTGTATCTGCCTCCTCTCCCACCTTGGCCTGTTTCCCTGCCTCTGCATTCTAACCCTGCTTAACTTAATACAGCACTTGGTCTTGACTCACCATGTGCAACACCATAGGAGATTCAGTAGCTGTGTATATAAATTTACTTCAAAGAGCGGGTTACGTGTTCTTCAGTATTAGGGGCAATCAGCAAATTAAGGTTATCTATATTTCTAACAAACACAATGGGGGTGATATTGAAGTCAATGGAAAAGAACATTGGGCGTTGTGTAAAACAGGCTGTCGATTTGCTATCACCTATTTTGCGCTATTGTCGAAGACCAATGTCACCCCAATAAGCCTTCATTTACAATATATGTTTGTAAGAAATAGTCAAATGTTCATAAATGCAGCACACTTATCGTTTGGACTTGCATTTGTTTCTCTGTTCCAATACTCTAATTTAAGCCTCTTAAGCATCTTTCAAATGCTTTAACAGAACAATAGATGACTTGAAATGCTGAAATTATAAGTTTAATTACTGTAAACCATTCAAATATACTGTATTCACTATAATTCCTGGCTTTTCATGATTGGATTCCAAAACACCAAGAGAAAACCACAAGGCTTCTGCTTGTAGATGGATAAACATTTAAAGCAAAGAACTAGAAGCTTTTCACAAAAGCAAAATACTGCAGATGCTGGAAATCTGAAATAAAAAAAAACAGAAAATGCTGGAAATGCTCAGGAGGTCAGGCAGCATCTGTGGCAAGAGAAACAGAGTTAACATTTCAGGTTGATGACCTTTCGTCAGAACTAGAAGTTTTAATAAGTCGTGGATATTTCGGTTTTAGTGTGGCTCAGGTGGCAGTATTCTCATCTCTGACTCAGGTAGTCCTGGATTTAAGCCCCATTCCAAGATAATATCTAGACACTCCAGTACAATACTGAGTGACTGCTGCCACATTTCAAATGAGATGTTAAATTGAGGCCACATCAACATGTTCTAGTGGTTCACGTAATATTAAAGGTTATATAGCACCATTTGAAAAATAGCAGGTAATTTCCCCAGGGTCGTGACCCATTTTTTCCCACCCCCATTACCAAACACAAATGAACTGATCATTCATGTCTATGCCATATGCGGCTGCCACTTCTATGGTGATAAACAACAGTAACTACACTTCAAAGTAATTCATTGTACATGAAGTGCTTAGGGATATTTCTGTGTCATATGATAAGGTGATATATAAATGCAAGTTCTTTCTTTTTAAACAGGAAACCTCATTTCATTTTTGACCATCTTGACTTGTATTACCTTTTTTGGAGCAAAAGTATTTTGCCTCAATTTTTCAACAATATCTTGGCCCATATTTGTCCAGGCCTGGGCAAAGGCCTCAGCCTTCTCTTCACTTAGGCGGATATTTTCTAATTGTTGTTGAAGAGCAGCAGGCTTCATGTTATAATAGGCTGCCTGATAAGAAATGACAGAAGTAAAGTGAAAACTCAAACACACATTTGAAAACCTAGCAAATACATTGAATAGACAGAAGTAAAATTGCTGCATTTTCTTGATTTTCTATTTAAGCAGAGATGTGATTCTCTAACTTATTGATGGTGCTCCAACTTTTCACTTGTCACAATTTACCCCTTCACTCTGAAGCCAGCAAAATGGTTACATCAACTCTAGGTCTAGACAACATAGCTAATTGTAGCAAATGTATCCACACCAAGTATCAACACATTAAAAAGCAAGGACTTGCCCAAAACTGTGGAACAGCTCTATAGGGAATTCTACCCAGCACCTTGAAAACCGGTTCTGGGCTCCAAAAAAATCTAGATTTTGAAGGGAGGTGAAATTTCTGGCTTGTTGAGGTTTGGTATTGAAGTAAGAGGGAAGGTCTTTTTCCGAAATGGAGGACGTGGACCTGGAGTTTCAGTTCAGTCTGACCGAGTGTGCACAAAACGAGCCTGTACCGAGGCTCGTGGTTCATTTCCTGTTTAGAAAATGGTTGATGGGATGGAGCAAACCTTGGACAACAAATGAGCACATAGTGTAAATTTAGGCTAAAACAGAGTTAACATTTCAGATCGATGACCTTTCGTCAGAACTGAAACGTTAACTCCGTTTCTCCTTCCACAGATGCTGCCTGATTTGCTGAGTATTTCCAACATTTCCCGTTTTTATTTCAGATTTCCAGCATGCGCAGTATTTTGCTTATGTAAATTTAGGACTTAATAAATTCTTCTTTACAAAAGATGTAATAGAGCTATTAATCACTAATAACTAATTTTTACAGAAAAAATACTTGTGTTGTGTTGCAGGGGTCCACAAAATGTTTATAACATGGGAGGGGTGCCTCGGATGTAAAAGGTTGAGAAACCCTGCTTTAGGGCACTCAGTGTATGTGATCAAACACCATATACCTATATATTATAATCTTACATCTGTGTACACTTCTGACCGGAACAACTTGACTTCCTGCTGTCAAGTTTTGAATCTCACTTTTTGTGTCCACTTTCTCATTATCAATTCAAATATCTGCATTTATAATGTTTCTTACCGCCCACACCCCGCCCCCCCCACCCCATGTAAACTTAGCTTTCAATGCAATCCGGCCACCGGGTTCCCACAAATCAGACAAAATATTTTCTCATCTGCCTTTTTATCTCAGCAACTAAAATTCCTAATATCCCAAATACAAGTCTAAACAAAAAAACATATTTCACATTGACATGATGAAATTTATCCACTGAATTATGTTTAATGCATTTTTACATAAAGGCTTCAGGTTTCCCAAAAGCCTGAGCTTGGATTTGATATTCCCCCCCGCCCCAAGCCGTGATGCGGTGAACTGAATCTGGATTGTGTAGTCTGAGCATGGTCAGGGACAATTCCCAGGATGTATTGGCACTGTTCAGTAAGCTGCACTGATGGCACTTTTTCTTTAGTTTCTGGCAGTTTCAGTCCTAAAGCTTTTCAAAATTATTTGAAGAAACACTAAAGGTAAAATTTATATAGTGTTTTCTTTTTAAATAGTGAGGCCGTGCATGTTTTAAAATAATAAACTAGAGGGGTTGTGTCTGCAGAAGAAAATGGAACAGTAACAATGAAAAATGACAGTGCACTGAATATTCACCTGTTACAGCTTAAGTTTTGTGTCCCATAAACTGTGTAAAGTGCATTAACCAGAGTGAGTCTCATTCCCATGCCAATATCTTAATTTAAAAAAAAATGCCAGTTGAATTTTGAAGCCAACACATATGCTGGCCTTTTCTGCCATCAAAACACAGGTGAAGATTATTCACTTCAAAATTCAACTTGTGTTTTTTATTTTTTGAAAACTGAGCATCAGCATGAACAAAGACTCTCACCCTGTCTCTCATCTTAATGCATTTCTCTAAAAATTATAGAACAAATCAAAAGCAACAACAGGTGTGTAACTTGTATTCCTCACACACAGGCTCAACATAAATTAAACCTGAATAAAGCTTTTGAAATCTGCCCTCTTTTATTTCCATAATTATTGAAGATTAACTACTGGCCAGAAAGCACTGGAAGCTGAAGAAACATAGTGCATTAATACCATAGTTACTCGGAACGAACAATCCTAATTCAGCTCACACAAAGGCCCGAGTCTGAGCAAGTATATCAACTACAAGCCTAACCGTTTGGGAGAGAGAGACATCTTCAAGCAATAGTTTTTATGAAAGCACTTAAAGAAAATTCAATGGATCAATTTCATATTACTGTGAATGTGCATTTTTGTAAAACCTTTTTTGTTTAAACCCTTAGGACAATAGATATTTCAGTTATTCAGAAAAAAATTCAGAAAGCATTTTGAGTGATTTGTGTGTTCCCAGCAGCCAGATTGCAGAAAGTGACAAGTTTAGAGTGTCAAACCCCAATCAAATATCGAAATCATAGAGTGATACAGCACAGGAGGTCTTTCGGCCCATCGTGCCTGTGCCGGCTCTTTGAAAGAGCTTTCCAATTAGCCCCACACCCCTGCTCTTTCCCCATAGCCCTGAAAATTATTCCCAGTTCAAGTATTTATCCAATTCTCTTTTGAAAGTTATTACTGAATCTGCTTCCACCACCCTTTCAGGCAGCGCATTTCACATCATAACTTGCTGCATAAAAACATTTCTCATGTCGCCTTTGTTCTTTTACCAATCACCTTAAATCTGTGTCCTCTGGTTACCAATCCTTCTGCCACTGGAAGCAGTTTCTCCTTATTTATTCTATCAAAACCTGTCATGATTTTGAACGCCTCTATTAAATGTCCCTTTAACCTTCTCTGCTCTAAAGGAGAAAAACCCCAGTTTCCCTAGTTTCTCCACATAACGGAAGTGCTGCATTCCTGGTACCATTCCAGTAAATCTCCTCTGCACCTTTTCCCTCTTTTATACTCTATGCCACTGTTTATAAAGCCAAGGATTCCCTATGCTTCAATAACCTTATCAATGTGTCCTGCTACCTTCAAAAGTTTGTGTACGTACACCCCCAGGTCTCCCTGTTCCTCCACCCCTTCAAAATTGCACCATTTAGTTCATATTGCCTCTCCTCATTCTTCCTACTAAAATTCCTCACTTCACACTTCTCTGCATTAAATTGCAACTGCCATGTGTCTGCCCATTTCACCAGTCTGTTATTATCCTCCTCACTCTTTACTACATTTCCGAGTTTCGTGTCATCTGCAAACTGAAATTAAGCTGTGCATACCCAAGTCCAGGTCATTAATATACATCAAAAGAGCACTGGTTCCAATACCGACCTCTGGGGGGCACCACTGTATACTTCCCTCCAGTCTGAAAAACAGCCGTTCACCACTAATTTCTGCTTTCTGTCCCTTAGCTAGGGTTGCAAAGGGGTGGAAAGTTTCCGGTAAATTTCCGGAAATTTTCCACGGGAAGTTTAGCTTGGGAATTTTGCCCAAAAAAGCACATGTTAGCATAATATTGTTTTTTTTTGTATTTCTTTCTTTTTTTCCCCCCCACAGGTCCTCTCTTAAAATTACTAACAGAGATGGAATCTTAATTATTAAGGAATTTCTTAATCAATATATGTTTATCTTCTTACTTGGCTTGTTTTAATAATTACAAGTTTTGCGTGTGACTGTGAACAAATGTGTCCTGATTGGTTGGGTGAGTGGATGAGCGATTAGCTCCCTCTATTTGTAATATTTGCATATCGAATTGTGATTGGCCTGCAGGCATCTGCAAGACTGCTATAGTTTTTTTTTAAGATCCAGGTTAGGGGTCCGGAGGGAAGTCATTTTGTTTTCTGCTGATGTTGTGATGATGCAGTAAGTAAATCAGACTTTATACCAGATAAACCAGTTACTTGTTGAACTCTGTTGTCCTTCAATTTAAAATATACAAAATAATACACTATTGGTGATGTAGCGTCGTGTGTGTACAGGTCATGCTTCCATCACATGGAGCATCAGCAAAAATGTACTCACCCTGTTGCAATCGTGCTGATCGACCGCAGTTCGACACAGAGATGAATGCCCTTTATTTCTCTGCATAGAACAATGCCACATTTACCGTCGGATGTGTGGAAGCATTTTACCCCAGGCATTAAAGATGGAAAGACTGTGTACATGCGCAAACACTGTAGAAAGCCATATGTAAAGGATGCCACAAAGATGCAGCAGCATTTATCCAAATGCAACAACTTCACTCAAAGCTCACAGCAGTCAGCCCAGAGTTCCTCTGCTTCCATTCAAGAAGATGATGGTTCTCATTCAGCATCAGGCTCCTTATCATCAGCAACTCCTGGCCCACTTGGAAGGTTCTTTGATACAATGGATAACCATAGCCAGAAGAATGCAGATGAGTGCCTTGCTCGAGCTGTATATGCAACAGGCTCACCCCTCATGCTCACAGCCAATGTGTACTGGAAGAGATTTTTCAATGTTATTCGCCCTGCATACTGTCCTCCCACCAGACATGCTTTGTCTACTTATTTGCTGGAGGCTGAGTATAACAGAGTCCAAGGAAAGCTCAAAGAAACGATAGCGATAACGATAACGAAGAGCACAGACACGAAGGACAACAGACACACAGGCACATACATTGCTGATGAGCTGAAAGCGGTCATCAACGATCTTGGATCACAAAAGGTTTTTGCAGTAGTTACTGACAATGCTGCGAATATGAAGGCTGCTTGGGCTCAAGTGGAGGAGGCCTACCCTCATATTACGTCTATTGGGTGCGCAGCTCATGGGCTTAACCTGCTCCTCAAGGACATCATGGGTTTGAGAACCATGGAAGCACTGTACAAGAGAGCCAAGCAAGTTGTTAAGTATGTCAGGGGAAAACAGGTAGTTGCAGCAACCTACAACTCCAAGCAAATGACAAAGAGCAAGAACACCACACTGAAGCTGCCCAACAACACTAGATGGGGTGGTGTTGTCATAATGTACAACAGCCTTCTGGAGGGTAAGGAGTCGCTGCAAGAAATGGCAATATCCCAGTCTGGGGATATGGAAACCACCATCAAGAAAATACTGCTGGATGATGTGTTTTGGGAGAGTGGTTAGCAGCCTTAAACTACTCTCACCAGTAGCATCTGCAATTGCTCAGATTGAAGGAGATGACGCTGTCTTGTCAGATGTTCTCAGGCTTTTTACTGATTTAAAAGAACAAATCAGCATTGCCCTACCCACATCCCTGCTGCTCAAAGCAGAGGAGAAGGCAATTGTTCAATTCATACAGACGCGTCAAGAATTTTGTGTCAAGCCGATTCATGCTGCAGCATACATGCTGGACCCAAAGCATGTTGGGAGACCAATACTTTCTGGAGAACAGATCAACAGCGCTTAGTGTGATTTCTACCCTCTCACACCATCTCAATCTGGATGTGGGCAAAGTTCTGGGAAGTCTGGCAAAGTTCTCTACCAAGCAAGGTCTTTGGAATGGGGATGGGATATGGGAATCATGCAAGCATATCAGTGCACATACCTGGTGGAAGGGACTTCGATGCAATAGGTGACAGGGCCTCAGATGCACAGTGATACTCCAAATCCCACCTTCATCAGCGGCCTCTGAACGAAACTGGTCACTTTTTGGGAATACGCATACAAAGGTGCGCAACAGGCTGACTAACAAGAGAGTGGAGAAACTGGTGGCTATCCGGGCGAACCTACAACTTATTGAGCCAGATACAGAAGTGTCCACCACACAGCTAGACACTGACACAGAGGAGGAAATGGACACGTCAGAGCCAGAGAATCAGGAGGAGCAGAAGATTCAGAAGACTCAAAGGGACAAAATAAGGACAAATTACAGGCTAAATAAGCTGACGCTCTTTTTATTTTATTTTAGATGGGTCTTTTTTGTGGGGGTTCAATAAAGTTCAAAATTATAACCTAAATAAAGTTTTGAAAGCCTGTTTTTATTTGTATGGAACAGTATGTCTATTTTGACGACAAAGATAATATAAGGGTCAGAGACAAAAACCATCAGTGTGCAAAAAAACTCAAAATTCCCATAAATTCCCAAAAATTCCCATGGAAAGTTTCCTCTTTTAAAAATTCCCAGAATTTTGCAACCCTACCCTTAGCCCATTTTGTATCCATTCTGTCACTGCCCCTTTAATCCTATATGCTTCAATTTTGCTAACAAGTCTATCATGTGGTACTTTTATCAAACAGCCTTTGAAAGTCCATATACACATCAACCCTCTCTGTTACTTCAAAGAACTCAATCAATTTAGTCAAACACGATTTACCATCACCAAATCTGTGCTGGCTGTCATTTATTAACACGTTTTCCCAAGTGCCAATTAACTTTGTCTCTGATTATTGTCTCGAAGTTCCCCCACCACCGACGTTAGGCTGACTGGCATGCAGTTACCGGGTTTATCCCTCTCCCCTTTGTTTAAAAGGGGTATAACATATGCAAACATCCAGTCCTCTGGCGCTGTTCCTATATCTATGAGAATTAGAAGATTGTGGCCAGAGCCTCTGCTATCTCTACCCTTACTTCCCTCAGCAGACTAGGATGCATCCTATCTGGACTAGGTGACTTTTCTACTTTGAGCGCAGCCAACTTTTTAAGTACCTCCTCTTTATCTATTTTTATCCTATCCAATTTCTCTACTACCTCCTCCTTTACTGTGACATTGGCAGCATCCTCTTTAATGAAGACGACAGATGTAATGTACTTAATAAGTAGCTCAGCCATGCCCTCTACCTCCACAAGATCTCTTTTTTGGTCCCTAAATCAGCCCCACCCTACATGTTTATAAAAGACTTTTGGGTTCCATTTTATGTTACCTGCTAATCTATTCTTATACACTCTTTGCCTCTCATTCCTTTTTCAGTTCTCCTCTATTCTTTCTGTCTTCAGCTTGGTTCTCTACTGTATTGTGAGCCTAGCATTCATCATAAGCCTCCCTTTTTAGTTTCATTTTAATCTCTATATCTTTAGTTATCCAGGGAGCTCTAGCTGTGGATGCTCTTCCTTTCCTCCTCGTGAGAAGTCTGTACCCAAACTATCCTTTCTTTGAAGGCCTCCCATTGCTCATTTACAGTTTTATCTGTTAATCTTTGATTCCAAAACACCTGTGCCAGATCTGCTTTCAACTCATTGAAATTAGTCCTCCTCCAGTTGAGTATTTTCACATTTGATTGTTCCTCGTTCTTTTCCATAACCACTCTAAGCCTAATGATAGTGATCAGTGTTTCCCAAATGCTCCCCCACTGAAACATGCTCCACTTGCCCCACTTCATTCCCCAGAACTAGATCCAGCAATGCTTCCTTCCTCATTGGGCTGGAAACATACTGATCAAGCGTTCTCTTGTACGCATTTCAGGAATTCCTCCTCCTCTTTGCTCTTAACACTGTTATTTTCCCAGTCCATATTAGGATAATTGAAGTCCCCCATTATCACAACTCTATAGTTCTTGTGTCTTTTGAAATCTGTCTGCAAGTTTGCTCTCTACGTCCTTCCTACTACTTGGTGGCCTATAGTATACACCCAGCAGCGTAATAGCTCCTCTACGGTTCCTTAATTCTAACCAAAGAGATTCTGTCTTTGAAGTACATCATCCCTTTCCAGTGCTGTAACAGTATCTTTGCTCAATACTGCCCCTGCCTTTTTTTCCTTCCATATCTTTTCTGAATACCCTGCAGCCAGGAATATCAAGTGCCCATTCCTCCTCGTTTGAGCCAGGTCTCCGTTATTGCCACTACACCATAATCCCATGTGGTAATTTGTGCTTACAGTTTGACATGAATCTTGTCATTCATGCGGAAAGACTTATGAAATAATACTGGGCAGCCTGCTGGTGGCGCTGTCCAGGGAGAGTATAAATACTCAGGCATGGGCCCAGCTTGCTCAGGACATTCTTTAACAGGAACTAGTGAAGGACACAACTAGATCTCCAAGTTGAAAAACAGTTGATTAAAGCCTTGTTTAATACTCAGACCAAGTGCCTAGTAGTTTTCTTACGTCACAGTTCACCAACCTTATTTACCACATTCTGTTCATTTATGCACATGTACTCCAAACCCATCCTAGCCTGCCTTGCATTTCCCCAGTGTCCGATCCCTCTCATTTCTGAAATACTCTTTTTCTAATGCTGTTTGCCTTTCCCTGTTTGTTGCTCCTCCCCAATGCTTCATGCTGGCACCTCTCCCCCTGCTAAATTAGTTTAAACCCTCCACCACAGCACTAGTTAACCTCCCCGCAAGGACATTGGTCGCAGCCCTGTTGAGGTGGAACCTGTCCATCTTGTACAGGTACTTCCTGCCCCAGGTATATGAAGCCCTCCCTCCTGCACCATTTTTCCAACCGTGCATTAACCTGCCTTATCTTATTGCTCCTATACTCACTTGCATGTGGCACTGGGAGAAAAATATGGAAGAAAGTTGTTGGTTGTTGATAGTTAAACTCAAACTTTACAAGAAATCATTAATTGTAAGGCAATTCTCTGACCACTTTTCAGAAAACTGTCTGGAATGTTACTGTCCTATGCTAGGGAATTTTAGACGCCCAACATTGTCACTAACCACTTTAATGTATGCTGACAATTCACACAAACCAAACTCCACCATTTTAGTCACGCAATATATCTAAGTAAATTAGTTAGCTTTCGCTTGTCAAACCTCAAGAACTTTTACTATCATTCCACAACTTTTGTAAAATGCCATACTGCTCAGTGCAACACTTTTGCTAAGTATTTGAAAGATATTAATTCAAAAAAGGAACATTACCGAGTCCAAATATTATGTAATGTGATTTCCCATTATTTTACCTGCTCCAGGATAAAAGATACAGTTTCAAGCACCAAGCGGAGATCTTGTTTTTCCAGAGAAAGTGCTGCTTGAAGTTTTTCTTTCTCTTCTTCATTAAATGAATGTTCATCCTAAAATAGTAATTGATTAGTACTGTACCAATGACCAATGCAAGAGTTTCTAATCAGCACTGTAGAAAGACAACTAAGAAAGGAGTTTTAACATACCAGTAATTGTAAAAACAGTTAGCTTTGAGGGTAGCTCATTACATTCCAAGATTGCTCTTATAAAGTTAACTTCTTCCACCCAAACCAAAATAAGGTTGTAAACAAGGTTTAATTTTAACAGACTGACAGTTTAGAGGTTCTTTGATGTGAATTGCCAATTTGAGACCAGACCAGTTCAGTGTACATTTACATTTATTTTAATTATTAGTTGAATTACAAGTGTAAAATAAACAATTTAATTATGAAAAAAGAAACCCCATGTATATACTGATGAAAAATGCAATGCCAAATAAATTGAAATCTACAAGTTAAAGTTAAAGGTTGGGCAGTTTAGAATGTAACTATAGAGTTCTGATACAAGGTCATCGACCTGAAACGTTAACTGTTTCTCTCTTCACAGATGCTGCCTGACCTGCTGAGTGCTTCCAGCATTTTGTTTTTATTATAGACTTGGGGCTAAAAATTGAGTAGCGCCCCAAAGGCTAACTTCGCCAGAGCACTACTTTTAGCGTCCTGGAAAAATTAGCGACACCGCGATGGAAATTGAGTGGTAGCGCCCCAAGAGGGAAGCAGGGCGCTACTGGAAGCACCCGGCATCCCTCTTGGGGCGCTGCGATTGAATAGCGTGGCGCTACGTGTCACGGTACTGTAGGTCTTCCTCCCCTTCTTAAAAGGGGAGGGACCTTGTGCAGCACGACCCGGAGCCCAGCTGGGCCCCCGGGGATAGGGAGTACCGGAAAAAGAGCCCGGCACGCAAGAGAAGTGCCGGGCTCTTGGAGCGCAGCCAGCACTCCACGGGGGAGGTGGTTCAGGAGGCCGGGGACAGGAGCGCAGGCAGGCGGCCAGCAACAAAAATGGCCGCCCTGCACCTCGCCTTTAAATTGTGCCTCCCCGGCCACAGGTAGGCCCCCCTGACCCCGTCAGACATAGCGTCCGGTGGTAAGTTAGGGGGCACTCCCGAACATTGCGGCCGGGGCGCTGCGTCATCGCCGCTGGCGCAGCACCGCGGGGCGCTACCGGTTACCGCCGCCGCTAACCTCCCGCTGAATTTTGCGGGAGGCATGGGCGGTGCCGCGCCCAGGCGCTAATTGCTTTGCGCCCCGTTATCGCCCTCTTAGGGTGCTAAAGGGAGGAGCAAAGCAAGCAAATTTTTCCCCCTTGGCACCTTATTTGCAGATCAATATACATAGAAAAATAAAGCTGGTTTAATGAACTATTTAAATTCACTAGCAGTGGGAATGTTGGGTTTTACACATGAAGCCACAGCTCCAACTAGCAATGGAGAAAAAGGACAGATCGGTTCCACACGCACAAAGCTGGGGAGTTTACACAAAATCATCCATTGTGCCGGGTGGGATTAATGCATGCTTTCTAAATTTAAATAGGCAGCACACAAAAGTAACCCATTTGTAAAGAGATCCAATATTTCTCAAAACATGACATTAAAATTCATGACTGCAATATAATTTAGTTGCCTCATTTAAATAGCCTGTTATTATTATATGTAAAATAAACATGACTACTATGTTTTCCATCAAGTACCTTCAAGTGAAGCTTCTGAAGAATGCGAGACAGCAGCCGTGGAAATTTACCGGTGTCAATTCCATTGATCAACACTACAGCTTGCTTTATGCTGTTCAAAGAGAAAATGAATCAGATGAGTAACTTTATTCAGAGTCTGTATAATTTTAAAAGGCAGGCTTCAGCATCAAATCCAGGCTCAGAGTTTGGTTCAGTATTAAGGAAATGCTGTACTGTCAAAGGTACAGTTTGAGGGGGTACTGCATTTCCAAAGATGCCATCTTTCAATAACCCATTAAACTGAAGTCTCAGCTGCCTGCTCAGTGAACATTTATCCAAATCATACTGAAACAGTGTGCTTCAGGGGTACTCAATTAATCTAACTTGAGGCCCAGTAACTAAAATTATAAGTGAGCCTGGGATCTGGGTGTAACAGATCTTCCCCGATAGCAATATTTAAAGAGCAGCGAATTCTCCCAGTGTCCTGCCCAACATTTCTCCCTCAACCAATACTTATTGTCTCTTTCACTTCTTTTGTTCGATCGCAGCCCTGCCTTCAAAACTGGAAAGAAAAGAAAATAGTTCGAAGAAGGGTTTCGACCCGAAACGTCAACTCAAATTTCTCTCCACGGATGTTGCCTGACCTGTTGAGTTTTTCCAGCAATTTCTGTTGTTATTTCCAGTATCTGGCTATTCATTTGCAGTTTGTGGACCTTCCGGTGTGCAAGGTTAGCTGTTGTGTTTGTTTACATAATAGTGACTACAATTCAAAAAGTGAGTCATTGGCTGTGAAGCACTTGGAACATCCCGAGGACATAAGATGCTACAGTATATAAATGGAAGTTTAAAAAAAGTAGCAGTGAACATCTATCCAAATCATACTGAAACAGTTTGCTTCAGGGGTACTCAATTAATCTAACTTGAGGTTCAGTAACTAAAAATAAGCGAGCCTGGGATCTGCAGTCCAAGAATTTAATCTTACTCCCTAAATTCTTTGACAGTTGTAAAAGGAGAGATACAATAATACTACAGTATCTGTCACTGTATCCAACACTACCAAGGAATTTAATTCACTTTATTAAAAAGAAGTTTACAAACTTATGTCATACCACTCCTTTCAGCTTTTCTGATTAAAAGAGTGTCAGACTGGATGCTCATCAAACTGGGTAGCATCTCACATCCCACACCATGGGGTAATTAACAAGAGCTCTTTCAGACACATCAAAAAGATGATATAGGTAGACTATCCTTTATCCGAAAACCTCGGGACCAGCCGTGTTTCGGTTTTCGGAAAATTTCGGATTTCAGAAGGTATTTTATAAGACTGGGAAATTTGTCGGGGGTAGGGGTTGGGGGTGGGGGTCGGCAGGGGGTCGGGGGTGGGGGTCGGCGTCGTGCGCACGACTTACGCTGAACGAAAAAACTTTCGGTTTTTAGAGGTTTTCGGAAGTTCGGATAAAGGATAGTCTACCTGTACTTTGTTTTCTTCCTATTAGATTTCATTCACGTGAATTTTCATTGCTTAAATTTCATTGTGACAATAGCGGTTTACGTGAAAATACTGATTCGCATTTTGACTTATAACATCAGTAGCCAATATTTTGACAACTTGTCTGCATAGGTTTCCATTTATTGTTTTATTTGTTCATCTATCAAGTACTATACAACACCTAAACGGCCCTACCCGAAGTCACAACTGACATCCTCTGTGATTATGATCATGGTACATTATCTCGCCTCGTCCTCTCGGCAGCCTTAGACAGTCATGCACACCATCCTCCTCCAATGCCTCTCTTTCGTTGTCCAGTTCAATGAGAAGGCCCTCGCTTGGTGCCACTTGTATCTCCCCAATTGTAGCCAGAGTATCTCCAGCACTGTCTCCTCATCCTGCACCTACATCGTTATATTCGGAGACCTCCAAGGATCTGCCCTTCACCGCCTACTCCTCTACATGCTGGCTCTTAATGGCATCTTCCCCAGACGTGGAGTCCACTTCCACATAAACATTGACAACGCCCAGCTCTACCTCTCCACCACTTCTTTTCACCCCACCCCCCACCCACCTACCTCTGCGATCTGCTCACGCCTGTTCAAAGTGGTGCAGGCAGCATGCAAAATTTGTGCTGACTCTCAACAGGCAGTGCATTCTAAATCCTAACCACTCATTGCGTAAAAGGTTTTTCCCTCATGTCACCTCTGGTTCTTTTGCCAATCACCTTAAATCTGTGCCCTCTGATTATCAGCCATTGCAAACAGTTTCTCTTTATTTACTCTATCTAAATGCTTCATGATTTTAAACACTTCTATCAAATCTCTTTACCTTCTCTGCTCCAAGGAGAACCACCCCAGCTTCTTTAGTCTATCCACGTAACTGTATTCCCTCATTCCTAAAACCACTCACTAACATAATTCCCTTTCTCTTGCATACAAAGGTGGCACACAACAGACGTGAGCAGCAGCAGACGGGTGGAGGGGAAGCCCATCTTTAGAACCTCACTGAGCTGGAGGAGACAGTGCTGGAGATCATGGGAGGGCAGTCAGTGAGGCCGTGGTGAATGGCGAGGTTGAAAGCAATGCTGATGATGGTATGCTCATACCTAATCCTTCTTCTCACATCCCACTTCCCCCTCATCCCACAATCTCTTCTCACTTACAAGATGCTAATGGTGCAACAATGCACATCTTGCTTTTCCCCCTCCCCTCGCCACAACCCGGCCCTTGCGCCTTTCAGATACCTAAGAACTGCCACAAGCCCAGTCTGTCCCCAACGTTGTGGAGGAGGAGAGTGAAGGAGAAGAGGCACCATCACTCGATCTGATACTCCCAGGCACCAGCTCAGAAAATGGCACTGTGCATACTTTAGAGGGTAGTACAGAGGCAGGATCTGTATGTGGTGAGTCACTGGGCACGAGTTGGCTGCAGCCAGGGCAGGGGAAAAGGGTAGCTCAGGTCCCAGCTCCCCAGAGGGCGAGTTCACCAGAGTTCTGCTGCACAGGACTCAGATGAGGACATCAATGGGATGGCTTACAGAAGAAGGGTAATGGGCATGCGCACACAAATGCTTGGTGCAATGGCAAGCCTGCCAAAGAGCCTCGTCAGCGTCAAGGAGCATGGAGGACTCCGGCTCCAACACGAGCCTTTGCGCGAAGCTTCAAGCCCATGATTTCCAGGATGGAAAAAATGGGCAACTCCAGTAGGACACTGTGGACCCAACCTTGATGCTGGGTGTGATGGGCGATATTGCAGCTTCCATTGCAGCACAAACAGAAGCGATCCAACGTACGAGTGGTGCGGTGGAAGCTCAGACTGCTCTCATGCAGTCTCAGGTTACTGCCGCACAAGCGCAGACTGATGCCATCATGGCTGGGTTTACGAGTGTGGAAAGGAGCTTGCAGGATCTCAGAGCAGTCCAGCAATCTGTGCCCCAACATAGAACGGTAGCATAATGGTTATGTTACTGGACTAGTAATCCAGACCGGACTAATGATCTGGAGACTTGAATTCAAATCCCACCATGGCAGCTGGGGAATTTCAATTCAGTTAATTAATTAAATCTGGAATAAAAAGCTAGCATTAAACTATCGGATTGTCATAAAAACCCATCACTAATGTCATTTAGGGAAGGAAATCTGCCACCCTTACCCGGACTGGCCTAAATGTTACTCCAGACCTACAGCAATGTGGTTGAATCTTAAATGCCTGCTGAAATGGCCTAGCAAGCTACTCAGTTGTAAAAGACCACTACGGTAAAAAACAAGAAGAATAAAACCGGATAGACCACCCGGCACCGGCTACGGACACGACAACGGTACACCCAGCCCAGTCGATCCTGCAAAGTCCTCCTCACCAACATCGGGGGATGTCAAAATTGGGCAGCAACAGCCTGACATAGTCATACTTACAGAATCATGCCTTTCTGACAACATCCCAGACGCCGCCATCCCCATGGGTGGCGGCACAGTGGTATACAGTTGGGAAGGAGTGGCCCTGGGAGTCCTCAACATTGACTCCGGACCCCATTGCTTCAGGTCAAGCGTGGGCAAGGAAACCTCCTGCTGATTACCGCCCTCCCTCAGATGATAAATCAGTACTCCTCCATGTTGAACACCACTTGGAAGAGGCACTGAGAGTAGCAAGGGCACAGAATATACTCTGGGTGGGGGAGTTCAATGTCCTTCACCAAGAGTGGTTCGGTAGCATCACTACTGACCGAGCTGGCCAACTCCTGAAGCTGCCAGTCTGGGCCTGCGACAGGTGGTAAGAGAACCAACATGAAGGAAAAACCTACTTGAACTCGTCCTCACCAACCTGTCGCAGATGCATCTGTCCATGACAGTATTGGTAGCAGTGACCACCGCAGTGTCATTGTGGAGACGAAGTCTCGTCTTCACACTGAGGACATCGTGTTGTGTGGCACTACCACTGTGCTAAATGGGATAGATTCAGAACAGATCTAGCAGCTCAAAACTGGGCATCCATGAGGTGCTGTGGGCCATCAGCAGCAGTAGAATTGTATTCCATCAAAATCTGTAACTACATGGCCCGGCATATCCCTCACTACCATTACCATCAAGCCAGGGACCAACCCTGGTTCAGTAAGAGTGTAGAAGAGCATGCTAGGAGCAGCACCAGGCATACCTAAAAAATGGTGCCAACTTGGGGAAGCTGCAACACAGGATTACATGCATGCTAAAAATCAGAAGATGCACACTATAGACAGAGCTAAGCGATCCCACAATGAACGCATCAGATCAAAGCTCTGCAGTCTTGCCACATCCAGTCGTGACTGGTGGTGGACAATTAAACAACAAACGGGAGGAGGAGCTCCATGAATATCCCCATCCTCAATGATGGCGGAGTCCAGCACATGAGTGCAAAAGACAAGGCTGAAACGTTTGCAACCATCTTCAGCCATAAGTGCCGAGTGGATGATCCATATTGGCCTCCTCCTGAGGTTCCCATCACCACAGAAGCTAGTCTTCAGCCAATTCGATTCACTCCACTTGATAGCAAGAAACTGCTGAACACACTGGATACAGCAAAGGCTGTGGGCTTCAGCAACATCCTGGGACTTGTGCTCCAGAACTAGCCAAGCTGTTCCAGTACAGCTACAACATTGGCATCTATCCAAAAATGTGGAAAACTGCCCAGGTATGTCCTGTCCACAAAAAGCAGGACAAATCCAATCTGGCCAAATACTGCCCTATCAGTCTACTCTCAATCATCAGCAAAGTGATGGAAGGCATCGTCGACAGTGTTATCAAGCGGCACTTACTCACCAATAACCTGCTCAGTTTGTGTTCTGCCAGGACCGCTCGGCTCCAGACCTTATTACAGCCTTGGTTCAAACATGGACAAAAGAGCTGAATTCCAGAGGTGAGAGGAGGGTGACTGCCCTTGACATCATAGAAAACATCGAAGATAGGAGCAGGAGTAGGCCATTTGGCCCCTCGAGCCTGTTCCGCCACTTAATGAGATCATGGCTGATCATCCAAATTCAGTACCCTGTCCCTGCTTTCTCCCCACTTTCTCCCCATATCCCTTGATCCCTTTAGCCTTAAGAAATATATCTAACTCCTTCTTGAATATATTAATGAATTGGCCTCAACTGCCTTCTGTGGTAGAGAATTCCACAGGTTCACCACTCTGGGTGAAGAAATTCCTCCTCATTTCAGTCCTAAATGGCTTACCCCTTATCCTTAGACTGTGACCCCTGGTTCTGGGCTCCCCCGCCATCGGGAACATCCTTCCTGCATCTAGTCTGTCTAGTCCTGTTAGAATTTTATAAGTTTCAATGAGATCCCCTCTCATTCTTCTATACTCTAGCGAATATAAGCCCAATCGACCCAATCTCTCTTCATACATCATTCCTGCCATCCCAGGTATCAGCCTGGTGAATCTTCATTTCACTCCCTCTATGGCAAGAACATCCTTCCTCAGATAAGGCCACCAAAATTGCACACAATACTCAAGGTGTGGTCACACCAAGGCCCCGTACAACTGCAGCAAGACATCCTTGCTCCTGTACTTGAAGGCCAACATACCATTTGCCTTCTTAACCGCCCGTTGCACCTGCATGCTTACCTTCAGCGACTGGTGCACAAGGACACCCAATCTCATTGCACTTCCCCTTTTCCCAATCTATTGCCATTCAGATAATAATCTGCCTTCCTGTTTTTGCCACCAAAGTGGATAACCTCGCATTTATCCACATTATACTGCATCTGCCATATCACCCAACCTGTCCAAATCATACTGGAGCTTCTCTGCATCCTCCTCACAGCACACACGCCCACCCAGCTTGGTCTCATCTGCAAACTTGGGGATATTACATCCAGTTCCCTCGTCTAGATCATTAATATATAGTGAATAACTGGGGTCCTAGCACTGATCCCTGCGGTACCCCACTAGTCACTGCCTGCCACTGGGAAAAAGACCCGTTTATTCCAACTCTTTGCTTCCTGTCTGCCAAACAGTTCTCTATCCAAGTCAGTACCTTACCCCCAATCCCATATGCTTTAACTTTGTGCGCTAATCTCTTATGCGGGCCATCATCGAAAGCCTTCTGAAAGTCCAAATACACCACATCCACTGGTTCTCCCTTATCTACTCTATCAGTTACATAAGAACATAAAGAAATAGGAGCAGGAGTAGGCCAATCGGCCCCTCGAGCCTGCTCCGCCATTCAATAAGATCATGGCTGATCTGATTCTAACCGCCAATCTACTATTACAGAACCATCTCCTGAATCTAACAGAATTAGACACACGAAATAGAAGCAGGATCAGGCTACATGGCCCCTAGGCCCGCTCCGCTACCCACAGGGCCATGACTGATCCGAACCTAGACTCATGTCCAAATTCCTGCCCGTTCCCCGTAACCCTTTATTCCTTTTACTTCTAGGAAACTGTCTATTTCTGTTTTAAATTTATGTAATGATGTAGCTTCTACAGCACCTCGATGGTCTGCTCAATGAGGTTCCTCATGGCAGCATGGCTCTCATTATATGAGTTGCTATAATTTTCCAATCTTCCTTAGATGCGGGGGAGGTGCCCGAGGATTGGAAAGTGGCAAATGTGACACCATTGTTTAAGAAAGGGTGCAAGGACAATCCTAGTAACTACAGGCAGTCAGTTTATCAGTGGTGGGTAAAGTTTAAAAACAAAACAAAAAACAAGGAAAAAGTTAACGGACACTTGGAGAGGTTTAAGCTAATTAAGGAGAGCCAACACGGATTTGTAAAAGGCAGATCGTGTTTGACTAATCTAATTGAATTTTTTGATTAAGTAACAGGGAGGATTGATGAAGGGAATGCAATGGATGTTGTCGACATGGATTTTAGGAAGGCACTTGATAAAGTACCACATAGAAAGCTGGTTAACAAAATTGAGGCTCATGGAATAGGTGGGTCAGTGGCAGCTTGGATAAGGACTTGGCTTAATGACAGAAAACAGCGAGTTGTGGTAAATGGCTATTTTTCAGACAGGAGGATGGTAAACAGTGGTGCTCCCCAAGGGTCAGTGCTGGGGCCACTGCTTTTTTTGATATAGATATATATATATAAATGACCTGGATATTGGAATAGAGTAGAATTTCTAAATTTGCCGATGACACCAAACTTGGGGGTGTGGCAAACAGTGAGGATGATACCAATCAACTGCAACAAGACATAGAAAGGCTAGCAGAATGGGCAGACAAGTGGCAGATGGAATTTAATAGAGAAGTGTGAGGTGATGCATTTTGGCAGAAGGAACAGGGAGAGGCAATATACACTTAATGGCATAGTTTTAAAGGGTGTGCAGGGTCAGAGGGACCTGGGAGTTAATGTACATAGGTTCCTGAAGGTGGCAGGACATATTGAGAGAGTGGTTAACAAATCATATGGGATCTTGGGCTTCATAAATTGAGGTATTGAGTACAAAAGTAGAGATGTTATACTGAACCTTTATAAAGCGCTGGTTAGGCCACAACTGGAGTATTGCATCCAGTTCTGGTCACCACACTTTAGGAAGGATGTGAAGGGACTTGAGAGGGTGCAGAGGAGATTTACCAGAATGGTTCTGGGGATGGGGGATCTTAGCTACAAGAACAGGTTGGAGAAGCTGAATTTGTTTTCATTAGAGCAAAGGAGGTTAAAGGGTGATTTGATAGGGGTGTACAAGATTATGATGGGTTTGGATAGGCTAGACGGGGAAAGGCTGTTCCCACTAGTTGATGGTACAAGGACTAGGGGACACAGATTTAAAGTTTTGGGCAAGAGATACAGCGGGGATGTGAGGGAAAACTTTTTTACGCAGCAAGTGGCGAGTACCTGGAACTCACTGCCGATGGAAGTGGTGGAAGCGGAGACACTCAATGTTCTCAAGGGGAGATTGGATAGGTACTTGAGGGAAATAAAGTTGCAGGGCTACGTGGATAGAGCAGGGCAATGGGACTGACTGGATTACGCGACAGAGAGCCGGCACGGACTAGATGGGCCGAATGGCCTCCTTCTGTGCCGTTATGACTAGTGGTGGGGTTGCAGAGGGGAGTAATCAGCCAGGTGTAGAGCGGATAGTCTTTGTCTCTGAGCATCCACACTCTGGTTTGGCGTGGTGTCTGGAAATTGCTGGCACACCGGACTGGCGCAGGATAAACACAGCATGACTGCTGCTAGGATACCGGGCATTCACCATGATGTGCTGGGTGTGGTCGCACACCAACTGCACATTAAGTGAGTGGATTGATATGCGGTGCCTGCAAAGCCACATGTGTGCAGTCGGTGGCGCCCTGCACCATGATGAAGCCCGATACACTGGCAAAGCCACATGTGCGCTCCTCTTGCTTCTCTCCGTTCAGAGAGAAGACAATGAAATTCCTTCTCCTGAAGTAGAGAGCCTCTGTGATCTCCCGAACGCAGCGATGAACAGCAAACTGGGAGATGTTAGCTATGCCTCCTGCTCCAGACTGGAAGGACCCGGTGGCGTAAAAATTGAGGGCTACGATAACCTTGAGGGGCACTGGCAGTGCCGTCGTCGCCCTGCTCAGTGGCTGCAGGTTTGGTTCCAGGAAATGGCAGAGTTCTGTGACCAGCTCCTTGGTGAAGGGGAGCCTCCGAATACACTGCTCCTGGCTTAAGTGCAGGTAGGAGAAGTGTTCTCGGAAGACCCCAGGTGGGTAAGGACTCCTGCCGAGAGCCCTCTAGCCCCTCCTCCTCCTCCCTCTGCAAGCAGCTAATCTTCTTGGCTGTCTCTACTCCATCTCCCTGTCATGCTCCAGCGCGAGTGGGACTGCAAGTAGAGCCCCCTAACTGAGAAAGTGGTGTGAGCAGAATCCTTTAAATGAGAAGCAAGGCCTTCTCCACTTGCAGCAATACTCCCCGTCACCTCACCAACTTTAAACTGTAGAAAGCTCCAAACAGTTGCACACACTTACGAAGAGGCAGTACAAATCAAAAAGCAAGTCAGCTGCAAGTTGTTGCTGATCCCTTTAAATAGTGCTGGTGGGGGCTCCTTCCTGTTGTTGAACGCATGTTCAGCTGTTCGTGATTTGGAGAGGGCGTTGAATGGAGTGGCGACGTCAAAAATGGCAGGTCGTGTGTCGTTGCTATTTTCCTAGCAAGCGCAGGTGACAGCCGTACTTCCGGCCTGCCCAAAATGGCAGCCACCGCGGGACGTGCCAGAAGTGGGCAGAAATGAGGTAGCCGCCATTTTTTTCACTAAAACCGTCTATCAGCCGGCGCTAAGGTGCCGAATTTCACGACCGCAGTCTTTTATAAGCCACAATTTCCTTCAGCGAAATAGTGGGAAGAATAAAGCGATCTTCTTCAGCCCCTGCCAGTAAAGCTACCAATTTCCAACCCTCTCCCCTGTTTCAGGCTGAACCAGACTGTTTGCAACCTTGGCATCCTAGTCGACTCCATCCTCATATTCTCCATCACAGAGACCACCAACTTGCATTGCCATAACATCACCTGCCTCTGTCCCTGCCTCAGCCAATCTGCCGCTGAAACCCTTATCCATGTTATATAAATGCTGAACGCCAACTCTCCAACACCTCCTCCTACCTCCACCTGGACCATGACCCCACTAGCAAACATCAAACCACCGTTTCCAAGACCGTCGCTGACCTGATCTCCTCTGGAGATCTTCCCCCCGCTGCCACCAACCTCATAGTTCCCCAACCCCGCACAGCCCGCTTCTACCGCCTTCCCAAGATCCACAAACAGGACTGCCCTGGTAGACCCATCATTTCAGCCTGTTCTTGCCCCACAGAACTTATCTCTTCCTATCTCGACTCTATCTTTTCTCCCCTTGTCCAGTCTCTTCCCACCTACATCCGCAACTCTTCTGACGCCCTCCGCCACTTTAACAGTTTCCTGGCCCCAACCGTCTCCTTTTCACCATGGACATACAATCCCTCTACACCTCCATCCCCCACCAGGATGGCCTGAGGGCACTCCGCTTCTTCCTTGAACAGAGGCCCAACCTGTCCCCATCCACCACCACCCTCCTCCGCCTGGCTGAACTTGTTCTCACATTGAACAACTTCTCCTTTGACTCCACTCATTTCCTCCAAATTAAAGGTGTTGCTATGGGTACCCGCATGGGTCCTAGCTATGCCTGCCTTTTCGTGGGATACGTGGAACACTCTTTGTTCCAGCCTTACTCGGGTCCCCTCCCTAACCTCTTTTTCCGGTACATTGAAGACTGTATCGGTGCCGTTTTCTGCTCTCGCCCTGAACTAGACAATTTCATTCACTTTGCCTCCAATTTCCACCCTTCCCTCACCTTCACATTGTCCATCTCCGACTCTTCCCTTCCTCGACTTCTCCGTCTCCATCTCTGGGGATAGGTTATTAACCAACATTCACTACAAGCCCACTGACTCCCACCCCGCCTTCTGTAAGGACTCTATTCCATTCTCCCAGTTTCTCCATCTCCGTCGCATCTGCTCCGACGATGCCACCTTCCACACCAGTGCTTCCGACATGTCTTCCTTTTTCCTCAACCGAGGATTCCCCTCTACCGTGGTTGACACGGCCCTCGACCGTGTCCGTTCTATCTCCCGCACTTCTGCCCTCACCCCTGCCCCTCCCTCCCGGAACCACGATAGGGTTCCCCTTGTCCTCACCTTTCACCCCACCAGCCTCCACATTCAACGGATCATCCTCCGCCATTTCCACTACCTCCAAAGTGATCCCACCAACAAGCGCATCTTCCCCTCCCCTCCCAGCATTCCATAGGGACCGCTCCCACCGAGACACCCTAGTCCACTCCTCTATCACCCCCAGCAACCCTTCCCGTGCAAGCACAGGAGATGCAACACCTGCCCAAATAGCTCCCCCCTTCCCACTGGCCAGGGCCCCAAACACCCCTTCCAGGTGAAACAGCGATTTACTTGTACTTCTTGCAATCTAGTATACTGTATTCGCTGCACACGATGTGGTCTCCTCTACATTGGGGAGACCAAGCGCAGATTGGGTGACCGCTTTGCGGAACACCTCCGTTCAGTCCGTAAGGGTGACCCCGAGCTTCCGGTCGCCTGTCATTTCAATTCACCGTTCCATTCCCACTCAGACCTCACCATCTGCGGCCTCTTGCATTGTTCCACAGAAGCTCAGCGTAAACTCGAGGAACAGCACCTCATCTTCCGATTAGGCACTTTATTGAGTTCAACAATTTCAGATCATAATCTCGGCCCCTATTGTTTTTTCATCCACACTTTTGGTTTGTGCCTTTTCCTTTTTTTTCCTCTCTCCCACATGGCAGCTGTCTTTCACTCTGCCAGCGCATTTCACACTTCATCTAGAGCCATTGTTTCTTTCTTTACCTGACCTATTACTATCGCGTCTCACCTTGAATATCTCTTAATGTCTCTTCTTTCATCCCCTCCCCCATTTCCCAGCCCCCAAACTACCTTTTAATCTTTTCATTTTCTGCCTTTTTTTCCCTCAGTTCGGTAGAAGGGTTTCGACCCGAAACGTTGACTATGTTTCTCTCTCCACGGATGTTGCCTGGCCTGCTGAGTTTTTCTAGCGTCTTGTTGTTATTTATTATATAAATGCAAATTGCTGTTGTTTAATAAACGGCCGAGAAACACTTCTGATCTCCAGAGCAGGTTTCAGTATGCAAAGTGCAGAGCTTTTACAAAAGTAAAATAACATAAAAGTGTTCTAAACTCCCGCTTGTATTTCCTTTTACCTCTGGGTTTCTTTGACAATTGCGGCCATCCTGGTGGTGAGCCTGGTGTCAACAGTCAGTCACTCTGCAACGCTCGCGGGGCTCCGTCACTCACTCTCCGAGCTCTAGGGCTCGCACGGTTCCGTCACTCACTCTCCGAGCTCCACGCTCGGTCACGAGCTTCTATTTTGCTTCCGGTCCGTGTTCCGAAATCACGTGATCGATCAGCTGTGCCGCCGCAATGGCGACGGAAGCCGGGGAGGCTTAGATTTACACAAAAAGTGAAGCCGCGCAGAGTTAACACAAGGACGAGTGGACAAGTCATTTTTTTGTTTTTAAGAGCGGTGTTGCTTTCATTTACTGTACACTTGCACTTATGGGCTGGTGGCTAATATGTTTTACTTTCAAAAAAACAGAAATGCTGGAAATACTCAGCAGTAATGCCAACCCCAACTTCTCATAAATCAAGAGACAAAGGGGGAAAAATTCGGTTGAGGGGCGCTAACAGGGCGCTAGGAACTTAACGCCACTCGCACGGCGATTTTAGCGCTGCTCGCAAATTAATCAGTCGTTTTGCGGCGGCGCTAAATACTACCGCCACAATCTCCTGCACCTGCAGATCGTGACATCCGTCGAGCGTGCAATGCCCCGGTAGCGCCCCGGTCCGGCTGTTGAGTCGCTCCCCCTGCTTTACCACCTGCTGCTAGGAACGACAGGTAGAGGGGAACGTTTTCAAGTCGGGAAGGGACTGGGGGAGCGCTTTTAAAAGGCAGGTGCTTTCTGCCTTTTCTTGTCGGTGAAATTTTTGGAACACACAGGTTGAGAGGGAGAGGGATGTCTGAAGAGATTCGACGCTGTCCGAAGGAGTTTTGGGTCCTAAGAACCACTTTGGAGGTTCCTAAACTCCAAGCTCTTTCCCTGGGCCTATCCATTAGTGCTTCCAACACAATTGCTTCAGAGGTCTCTCCAGGCCAAGATTCAAGGCTGCAATGAGCAGGGTGTAGCTGGCCAGCAAGATGGCCCTCCCCTTTAAGAACTGGACGGCGCCAGTGTGTCTGGCTTCCATGGTAACTGACATCGCCTGAGCTTCGGTAGCGTTCTGAGGTAACGCCTCGCTCCCCAACGTTTTGCAGTCGGAGGCGATAATTAGCGCCGGGCGCTAAACTTTGTACCTGGCCAATATTAGCGCCCCAAAATGGCCGATACCCAATTTTTCTGCCAAAATCTTAAAAATCATGAAATTTGGTATAGAAATCCTGAGTTGTTATTTTTTTCCCGACCCGACCCGACCCCTTGCTGACCTTTGCTCCCGAACAGGAAGTGCATTCAGCTGTCACTGATTACTGACTTCTGTAAGAATATAATGACGTAAGAAATAGAAGCAGGAGTAGGTGGATCAGTGGCTCCGCTATCGCATCACTCACATGAGCTTGAGACCGAGCTTCAGACACTGTGACACATCAGGGAGGGGGAGAGTTACCTGGACTCTATCTTTCAGGAGGTAGTCACACCTTTGAGATTAATTAATTCAGATGTAGTCCGTGGTCAGGGACAGGATGGTGTGACTAGGAGTGAGGCAGGTACGGGGATTAATGTTGGAGGAGCCGCAGCCCTTGCTCTTGTCCAACAGGTTTGAGGCTCTTACTCCCTGTGAGGATGGGAATGGGGACTGCAGGGAGGATGAGCAACCTGGCCACAGCACCGTGGAATGGGGGGCCATTCAAGTGGGGGGAGTTAAAAGAAATGTTGTAGTGGTAGGGGATAGTATCGTTAGGGGGGATAGATAGGGTTCTTTGCAGCCGAGAGCGAGAGTCCCGAAGGCTGTGTTGCCTGCCCGGTGCCAGGGTTAAGGACATCTCCTCTGGGCTGGAGAGAAACTTGGAGTGGGAGGGGGAGGATCCAGTTGTCGTGGTCCATGTTGGTACCAACGACATAGATAGTTCAAGGAAAGAGGTTCTGCTGAGGGAGTTTGAGCAGCTAGGGGCCAAATTAAAAAGCAGAACCACAAGGGTAATAATCTCTGGATTACTACCTGAGCCACGAGCAAATTTGGCTAGGGTAAATAAAATTAGAGAGTTAAATGCGAGGCTCAAAGACTGGTGTGGGAGAAATGGGTTTTGCTTCTTGGGACACTGGCACTAGTACTGGGACAGGAGAGAGCTGTTCCATTGGAAGGGACTTCACTTGGCCAGTGCTGGGACTAGAATCCTGGCGAATCGAATAACTAGGGCTGTAGAGAGGGCTTTAAACTAATTAGTGGGGGGGGGGGGAGGTATTAAGAGAGCAAAAAATAAAAATGACAGTGGAGAAGGCAATAGAGCAAGGTAGCAGGGGAATTAAAAACCAGAGCGTGTCAGGAAGGGACAGAATTTATATAAAGATAAAGGTAAAGTAGTAAAGGGGGGAAAACAGGAATAAATTGTCACAACACATACTTGAAAGTTCTTTATCTGAATGCACGCAGCATTCGTAACAAAATAGATGAGTTGACGGTACAAATAACTACACATGGATATGACCTGGTGGCCATTACAGAAACATGGCTGCAAGGTGACCATGACTGGGAACTAAACATACAGGGGTATTTGACAATTAGGAAGGACAGACAGGAAGGAAAGGGAGGTGGGGTTGCTCTGTTAATCAAGGATAGAATCACTGCAATGGTCAGAAATGATACTGGGTCAAAGGATCAGGATAGTGAAACAGTTTGGGTGGAGATAAGGAATAATAAGGGGAAAAAGTCACTAGTGGGTGTAGTCTATAGGCCTCCTAACAGTTGCAACTCTGTTGGTCGGAGTATAAATCAGGAAATAGTTGGGGCTTGTAATAAGGGGACAGCTATAATCATGGGGGATTTTAACTTTCATATTGACTGGACAAATCAAATTGGGCATGGCAGCCTTGAGGAAGAGTTCATAGAGTGCATTAGGGACGGGTTCCTTGAGCAGTATGTAACTGAACCTACCAGGGGGCAGGCAATCTTAGATCTGGTCCTGTGTAATGAGACAGGATTAATAAAAAATGTCCTAGTAAAGGATCTCCTTGGAATGAGTGACCATAACATGGTTGAATTCCAAATTCAGTTGGAGGGTGAGAGAGTTGGATCTCAAACCAGCGTACTGAGCTTAAATAAAGGAGACTATGAAGGTATGAGAGTAGAATTGACTAAAGTGGACTGGGAAAATAGATTAAAGTGTAGGACGGTACAAGAGCAGTGGTCTACATTCAAGGAGATATTTCACAACTTTCAATATTCCACTGAGGAAAAAGGGGAGTAAAAGAAAAGATAGCCATCCGTGGCTTAGTAAAGTAATAAAGGATAGTATCCAACTGAAAACAAGGGCATATAAAGTAGCCAAATCTAGTGGGAGAATAGAAGGTTGGGAAGCATTTAAAAGCCAGCAAACAATAACGAAAAGATTAATTAAGAAAGGGAAGATAGATTATGAAAGTAAACTAGCAAAAAATATAAAAACAGATAGCAAAAGTTTCTACAGTTATATAAAAAGAAAAAGGGTGGCTAAAGTGAACGTTGGTCCCGTAGAGGATGAGACCGGGAAATTAGTGGTGGGGAACATGGAGATGGCAAAAACGCTGAACAAATATTTTGTATCAGTCTTTACAGTAGAGGACACTAAGAATATCCCAACACTGGACAAACAGGGGGCTATGGGGGTGGAGGAGCTAAACACAATTAAAATCACTAAGGAGGTGGTACTCGGTAAAATTATTGGGACTTAAGGCGGATAAATCCCCCGGACCTGATGGCTTACATCTTAGGGTCTTGAGAGAAGTAGCAGTAGGAATTGTGGATGCATTGGTGATTATTTTCCAAAACTCCCTGGACTCGGGAAAGGTCCCGGCAGATTGGAAAACTGCTAATGTAACACCCTTATTTAAGAAGGGAAGTAGACAAAAGGCTGGAAACTATAGATCAGTTAGCCAAAATCTGTGGTTGGTAAAATGTTGGAGTCCATTATTAAGGAAACAGTAACAGGGCATTTGGATAAACATAATTTAATAGGACAGAGTCAGCATGGTTTTGTGAAGGGGAAGTCATGTTTGACAAATTTGCTCGAATTTTTTGAGGACGTAACATACAGGGTGGATAAGGGGGAACCAGTGGATGTGGTGTATTTAGACTTCCAAAAGGCATTTGACAAGGTGCCACACAAAAGATTACTGATCAAGATAAAAAATCACGGGATTGGGGGTAATATACTGGCATGGGTGGAAGATTGGCTATCTAACAGAAAACAAAGAGTTGGGATAAATGGTTCGTTCTCGGGCTGGCAATCAGTAACTAGTGGTGTTCCGCAGGGGTCAGTGCTGGGACCCCAACTCTTTACAATCTATATAAACGATTTGGAGGAAGGGACCGAGTGGAACATATCCAAGTTTGCCGACGATACAAAGATGGGAGGGAAAGCAGTGAGTGAGGAGGACATAAAAAACCTGCAAAAGGACATAGACAGGCTAAGTGAGTGGGCAGAGACTTGGCAGATGGAATATAATACTGGAAAGTGTGAGGTTATGCACTTTGGCAGAAAAAATCAAAGAGCAAGTTATTATCTAAATGGAGAAAAACTGCAAAGTGCTACAGTACAAAGGGATCTGGGGGTCCTGGTGCATGAAACACAAAAAGTTAGTATGCAGGTGCAGCAGGTGATCAGGAAGGCCAATGGAATCTTGGCTTTTATTGCAAGGGGGATGGAGTATAAAAACAGGGAAGTATTGCTGCAGTTATACAGGGTACTGGTGAGGCCACACCTGGAATACTGCGTGCAGTTTTGGTTTCCATATTTAAGTAAAGATATACTTGCTCTCGAGACAGTTCAGAGAAGGTTCACTCGGTTGATTCCGGAGATGAGGGGGTTGACGTATGAGGAAAGGTTAAGTAGCTTGGGCCTCTACTCATTGGAGTTCAGAAGAATGAGAGGCGATCTTATCGAAACATATAAGATTGTAAGGGGGCTTGATCGGGTGGATTCGGTGAGGATGTTTCCACTGATGGGTGAGACTAGAACTGGGGGGCATAATCTTAGAATAAGGGGCTGCCCTTTCAAAACTGAGATGAGGAGAAACTTCTTCACTCAAATCTATGGAATTTGCTACCCCAGAGAGCTGTGGAAGCTGCAACATTAAATAAATTTAAAACAGAGATAAACAGTTTCCTAGCAGATAAGGGAATTAGGGGTTACGGGGAGAGGGCAGGGAAGTGGACGTGAGTCTAGGTTCGGATCAGCCATGATCCTATTGAATGGCGGAGCAGGCCCGAGGGGCCGTATGGCCTACTCCTGCTCCTACTTCTTATGTTCTTATGTTCTTATGTAGGCCGGCCTCGCTTTGTTTTTGACCATTACTCTTTCCAGAACATAACCTCCTCCAGCCCTACAACCCTCCAAGATCACTGCTCGATTTTAATTGCTCCACCATTGACGGCTATGCTTTCAGCTGCTTAGGCCCTAAGCTCTGGAATTCCCTCTCTGAACCTCTCCTTTAAGACACTCCTTAAAACCTACCTCTTTGACTGAGCTTTTGGTCATCTGCCCCAATACCTCCTTATGTGGCTTGATGTCGAATTTTTTTTGATAATCGCTCTTGTGAAGCACCTTTGGATGTTTTACTACTTTAAAGGTACCATATAATGCAAGTTGTTGTTGTTGCTGTTATCGACTTCTTTCAACTTTAATTCCCTTCTTTGAGATAACATTTCTTTTTATTCGTTCATGGGATGTGGGTGTCACTGGCAAGGCCAGCATTTATTGCCAATCCCTAGTTGCCTTTGGGAAGGTGGTGGTGAGCCACCTTCTTGAACCGCTGCAGTCCGCGTGGTGAGCGTACTAGCATAGTACTGTTAGGGAGGGAGTTCCAGGATTTTGACCCAGTGACGATGAAGGAACGGCGATATACTTCCAAGTCAGGATGGTGTGTGACTTGGAGGGGAACTTGGAGGTGGTGGTGTTCCCATGCGCCTGCTGTCCTTGTCCTTCTAGTTGGTAGAGGTCACGGGTTTGGGAGGTGCTGCCGAAGAAGGCTTGGCAAGTTGCTGCAGTGCATCTTGTAGATGGTACACACTGTAGCCACGGTACGCCGGTGGTGGAGGGAGTGAATGTTTAAGGTGGTGGCTGCTTTGTCTTGGATGGTGTCGAGCTTCTTGAGTGTTGTTGGAGCTACACTCATCCAGGCAAGTGGAGAGTATTCCATCACACTTGTGCCTTGTAAATGGTGGAAAGGTTTTTGGGGAGTCAGGAGGTGAGACACTCGCCACAGAATGCCCAGACTCTGATCTGCTCTTGCTGCCACAGTATTTATGTTACTGGTCCAGTTAAGTTTCTGGTCATTGGTGACCCCCAGGATATTGATGGTGATGGATTCGGCGATGGTATTGCCGTTGAATGTCAAAGGGCGGTGGTTAGACGCTCGCTTGTTGGAGATAGCCGTTGCCTGGCACTTGTTCGGGATGAATGTTACCTGTCACTTATCAGCCCAAGCCTGAATGTCGTCCAGGTCTTGCTGCATGCGGGCATGGACTGCTTCATTATCTGAGGAGTTGTGAATGGCGCTGAACACTGTGCAGTCATCAGCAAACGTACCCACTTCTGGCTTTATGATGGAGGGAAGGTCATTGATGAAGCAGCTGAAGATGGTTGGACCTAAGACACTGCCCTGAGGAATTCCTGCAGCGATGTCCTGGGGCTGTGATGATTGTCCTCCAATCACCACAACCATCTTCCTTTGCGCTAGGTATAATTCTAGCCAGTCGTGAGTATTCCTCCCAATTCCCATTGACTTCAGTTTTACTAGGGCTCCTTGATGCCACACTCTGTCAAATGCTGCCTTGATGTCAAAGGCAGTCACTCTCACCTCACCTCTGCAATTCAGCTCTTTTGTCCTAGTTTGGACCATGGCTGTAATGAGATTTGGAGCCAAGTGGTCCTGGCGGAACCCAAACTGGGTACCAGTGAGCAGGTTATTGGTGAGTAAGTGCTGCTTGATAGCACTGTCGACGACACCTTCCATCACTTTGCTGATGATTGAGAGTAGACTGATAGGGGCGGTAATTGACTGGATTGGATTTGTCCTGCTTTTTGTGGACAGGACATACCTGGGCAGTTTTCCAAATTGTCGGATAGATGCCAGTGTTATAGCTGTACTGGAACAGCTTGGCTAGAGCCCCGGCTAGTTCTGGAGCACAGGTCTTCAGCACAACAGCCGGGATGTTGTTGGGGCCCACAGCCTTTGTTGTATCCAGTGCGCTCAGCCATTTCTTGATATCACGTGGAGTGAATCGAATTGGCTGAAGACTGGCTTCTGTGATGGTGGGGACCTCAGGAGGCCAATGTGGATCATCCACTCGGCACTTCTGGCTGAAGATGGTTGCAAACGCTTCAGCTTTGTCTTTTGCACTCACGTGCTGGGCTCCACCATCATTGAGGATGGGGATATTCATGGAGCCTCCTCCTCCCATTAGTTGTTTAATGGTCCACCACCATTCAGAACTGGATTTGGCAGGACTGCAGAGCTTTGATCTGATCCGTTGATTATGGGATCGCTTAGCTCTGTCTATAGCATGCTGCTTCTGCTTTTTAGCATGCATGTGTTGCAGCTTCCCCAAGTTGGCACCACATTTTTAGGTATGCCTGGTGCTGCTCCTGGCATGCTCTTCTACACTCCTTATTGAACCAGGATTGGTCCCCTGGCTTGATGGTACTGGTA
Organism: Somniosus microcephalus; assembly: GCF_052327205.1. Classification (NCBI taxonomy): domain Eukaryota; kingdom Metazoa; phylum Chordata; class Chondrichthyes; order Squaliformes; family Somniosidae; genus Somniosus; species Somniosus microcephalus. The sequence goes on from NC_140987.1 coordinate 162,388,859, forward strand.
GAGTGAGGGATATGCTGGGCCATGAGGTTATAGATTGTAATGGAATACAATTCTGCTGCTGATGGCCCACAGCACCTCATGGATGCCCAGTTTTGAGCTGGTAGATCTGTTCTGAATCTAACCAATTTAGCACAGTGGTAGTGCCACACAACACGATGGAGAGGGTCCTCAGTGTGAAGATGAGACTTTGTCTCCTCAATGACTGTGCGGTGGTCACTGCTACCAATACTGTCATGGACAGATGCATCTGAGACAGGTAGATTGGTGAGGACAAGGTAAAGTAGGTTTTTCCCTCATGTTGGTTCTCTCACCACCTTTCGCAGGCCCAGTCTGGCAGCTATGTCCTTCAGGACTCGGCCAGCTCAGTCAGTAGTGGTGCTACCGAGCCACTCTTGATGATGGACATTGAAGTCCCCCACCCAGAGTACATTCTGTGCTTCTCTCAGTGCTTCTTCCAAGTGGTGTTCAACATGGAGGAGTACTGTATGCCAGTGTTCAACATTCTTCACTGTACCAGTGTAATTAAACCACTACAGACCAGGAAAGATTGAAATTTGGTGTTAAAATGGCTGTTAATTTATTGGAATGTTGTTTGTGCTGCAAGGAAAAACAAAATATAAATCCATATAGCATCCAACTGCTTATGTAGAAGTCTGCAGTCAGTCGGCTATTAGCAACTTTGACACATTCTTCAGTTAAACTTCACTCTAAGTTTCAGCATTTTGTATATACTACTTACCAAGCAGTGATAGCTAAAATCTGCAGAAGCCTAGCACCAGCCAGTTTTAATGCCACATTTAGCTGGGAATGGCTGGATGAAGTCATCAGCCAATGCTGGTTTACTAGAAGGCAAAAGTTTGTCAGCTTTGAAAGGCTTCTAGGAGACCACTGTTAGTGACCACTGATGGGTCAGTATGTTGGTATTGGATGTTTAAGGCAAATATGGTAGCCAACAGAAGATGCTCTGGTCAGTATGTGCAATGACATTGTAAATGCCATCATAAAGATTGCCTCTGGCGGACATTTCAGCAAAATTGCAAATGCAAAAGAACTTGTTTGTGATTTCACTAATAATACCAATCGTCGTATTTTTTTCACGCCTGCGCATATCCCGAGATTTAGGTGTTCCATCGCGTGATCGCGAGTGATGCTTTATTTCACTCTGCAATCGCATCTCTCGTAATGGATTCGCGAGAGTTGGCAGTACTGGAAGAAACAGAGTTAACGTTTCATCAGAACTGGCAAAAGGGAAGCGATGCAACAGTTTTTAATCAAGTACAGAGGCAGGGAGGGGAGGAAAGAATTAAAAGGAAGATCTATGATAGGGTAGAAGGCAGGAGGGATTAAATGACAAAATGGAGGATGGTGCAAGGCAATAGGGGGTGGTAATGAGATAAGTAAAGAAACAAAAGATGGGTCTAAACAGCACCTGCTGTCTGAAAAAAATTAGAGTAGTGGTTATGATCTGAGCCTTCTGGACTCACATCGAGTTCAACAATTTCAGATCATAACCACTGCTCCCATTTTTTTTGCTGACAATGGTTCTGCTATTTTCATTTACAGCTCTTCTAGACCCATCTATTGTTTCTTTACTTGTCCCATTACCACCCCCCTTTTGCCTTGTACCATCAGCCCTTTTGTCTTTTAATCACTCCTGCCCTCCACCCTATCAGAACTTCCCTTTTGGTCTTTCCTCTCCCCCCCCCCCCCCTTTCCCTGCCCCTCTACTTGCTTAAAAACTATTATATCTCTAACTTTTGTCAGTTTTGACAAAAGGTTATCAACCCAAAACATTAACTCTGTTTCCCTCTCTCCACAGATACTGCCTGCTCTGCTGAGTAATCCCGGCATTTTCTGTTTTTGGTTCAGATTTCCCGCATCTACAGTATTTTGTTTATGCTCTACTTAGTTTTGTTATGTATTGTGTGTTCTCCTCCCACCTGCGGTGGCGCTGTCACAGCAGATAAATGGTTGGGGTTGTTCTCTTGGTTAAGTTTTAGCTCTCTTTGTTCGGTTCTCCCCAGAACCTTCTTTTTTGAATAAAGCACTTCATGTTTGAATCTCTGAGTTCTGAGTTATAAATTGTGTCTAGGTAGAAAGGTACAGACACAACAAAGTGGCGACGATGATCGGATGAATCTGCGTTGTGGGAACTTTCTTGTTTTCGACTACAAAACACTCGGAACAGAGATTGCAGCATTACATTAACGCTATGGGTGCAGTGAGTAACAGAAATTAAAATTTGAAACGCGAGATGGCTACTATATTCGGAAACATCGGTGATTTTGATGAAAATGTTGAGCAATGGAGCACTTATACGGAACGTTTTGACTATTTTGTTTTGGCGAATACGGTGGCAAACAATAAGGTCGTGCCTACCTTTTTGAGTATACTGGGAGCGAAGACATTCAACTTACTTCGCAGCCTTGTACAGCCAGATAAGCCAGGAACTAAAACATATAAACAACGAGTGGAAATTCTTGGAGCACATTTTTTACCAAAACCTCTGGTTATTGCTGAGAGATTTAGATTTCACAAACGGAATCAAGAGGAGGGGGAATGAGTGATGATGTTTATTGCTGCTTTAAAAAGGTTGTCAGAACACTGCAAGTTCAAGGAGGTGCTGAATGACACCATTAGAGACAGACTTGTGTGTGGTCTGCAAAATGCAGTCACACAGAAGCGCCTCCTTACTGAGGACAACCTTACTCTTGAAAAGGCCATAGAAGTTAGTGTCTCCATGGAGATGGCGAAAAAGGAGGCTCACCGGTTGAGATCAACAGGGAGAGTTCACAGGGTGTTGTCTGAGCCTAAAGGTGCGCGGAATGGCACATGTTACCGTTGTGGGAAAACGGGCCATCACGCTAATGACTGCTGGTGTACGGAGCTGGAATGCCGAAATTGTGGAAAAAAAGGTCACATTGAACGGGCCTGTAGAGGTAAAAAAAAGAACAGAGCTGGGAAGCATGAAAGCAAAATGTCTGTATTTGGACAAGAGAAGAAAAAGAGTGTTCATTCAGTGCAGTATGATGGAACAAGCAAAACAGAGGGGAGCGACACCTCTGAGGAGGAAGAGGTGCACATACTGACGGTTGCAGGTGGTCCAAATGGCTACTGGGTGTCACCACTGGTGGAGGGACAATCAGTGCGGATGGAGGTGGATACAGGTGCGGCTGTGTCCCTTGTTTCAGACACTGTCTACAACAAAATGCTAAAGCATCTTACCCTTCAGCCAACAAACATTGTGCTAAAGATGTATACCGGCGACCCTGTGGCCATGAGAGGCGTCATTGAGGTGACAGTTAAATTGAATGGACAGACTGCGAAACTGCCACTATATGTGGTAAAGGGAAATTACCCATCTCTACTGGGACGTGCGTGGCTAGAGAAAATCACGCTGGACTGGCCTGTAGTCCGCATTGTTAAGTCCGTGTAATAATAAGAAAAGGACTGCAGAGAACGATCAACAGGTGTTCACTCAACGTGGTTCAAACTGCAACTGACTGTACAGATCACTACTCCGGGTTTATATACAGGTGTGGTCACTGCCGGTACTACAGGATACAGGAGCTGTAAAAAGTAGTTCTCCCCCTTAAAGGTACATACATTACAATTCCTCCCCTTTTAGATTAACAGTACCATAACACTCATTTAACAATTAAATATCAAACTAATTACAATTAACACTTTTAACATGCAACGTTAACTGAAAATAGTCTATTTATAAATTCAGTCTTTGGGGAGGCTTCCTGATTCTTTCTGGATAACGCCTTTCCCGAGTGTCTCGCTCTTGGTGCGGAGGCGATTCTAACACCCTGTCGTCAGTTGATTCATCAGCTTCCAATGCTATTGTTTCTGAGGTAGATGCGACCTGTACATCGGGTTCCTCACCAGGTACGTATGGCCGAGACATGGGGTTGACTCATTCCTGTGACTCTAGGATCTGGTCAGCATGGCATCTCACAATGTTCTCCACAACATCCACTGTGTACATTAGTGGCCCCTGCCGTGTGCATATCATTCCTGGTTGCCATTTCTCTGTTCGGTAGTCGCGGGCCAAGACTGGTTGCCCTACAATGAAGCTCCTTGTCGGCTTCTCATTGATGTGCTGGAATTGCTTACTCTCAACATCTCTTCATACATTTGGTCTGAGCAAATCCAGACACGATCTCAACCTTCAGTTAAAGAACATCATGGCTGGGGCCTGGTTGGGGACTGCACGTGTCGCATTTCTGTAGGCTAACAGGAAATTGTCCACGTTATGCTGCAGTGGAATGTCGTCATCGCACATGGCCTTTACTGCTTTTTTAAAGGTTTGTACGAACCTCTCAGCCAATCCATTTGTGGCTGGATGATACGGGGCGGATGTGTAATGCCTTACCCCATTCCTTTTCATAAATCTTCGAAACTCTTCGGACACAAACTGTGGTCCATTATCAGAGCAAATCTGCTCTGGCAAGCCGTTCCTGGCAAAAATGGTCCGTAGGACTGCAATAGTTTTCTCCATGTTGGTGGAGGACATTTTGATCACCTCAGGCCATTTCGAGTGCGCATCCACGGCTATTAAAAACATTGAGTCCATGAATGGACCAGCAAAATCAATATGCACCCATTGCCATGGAGATGAGGGCCACTTCCATGGGTGTAGAGGGGCATGTGGTGGTGCATTTTGGACCTTCTGGCATCCTGAGCAGCTCTTTGTCAGGTCCTCGATTTGCTGATTGATCCCCGGCCACCACACATAAGCCCTAGTAAGGCTTTTCATTTTCACCCCTCCCAGATGACCTTCGTGAAGCTCATTGAGCACTCTCTCCCTTAACTTGGGTGGAATTACCACTCGGGAGCCACACATCAAGGTCCCCTGGCATACTGACAGCGGTTCTCTTCTGGATGAGAATGCTGGCAACAGTGAGTCGCCATGTGCTGGCCATCCCTTCATCGTCAAATCATATACCCGAGACAGTGCCGGGTCATTTCGGGTCTCCTTCTCTATACCAGCATTAGTTACTGGCAAGCATTCAATTATAGTCGAATGAAATATTTCGACAGGATCCACTGCTGGTGCTTCCTCTGCAGTAGGCAGTGGCAGGCGTGATAGCCCATCAGCGTTTCCATGCTGTTTCATGCCCTTATACTCGATTTCATATTGGTGCGCCCCTAGAAAAAGGGACCAACTTTGTAGCCGTTGCGCAGTCATCACCAGAACGCCCTTGTTTGGATTAAAGATGGAGATGTGGCGTACCGATCACAGAACGGACACAATCCGCTTTCCGGTCCGTAGACTATAAATCAGGCGTCATGCCTTTAAGAAGGATCACACCTTTAAGAAACTCGATCTGCAACAGAGTTAAGCCCAGAGCGGGGGAGGAGCAGTCGAAGCTGTGCACTGATGAAAGAGAGTTGTACTTTGTGTAGTCTCTGACTCCATTTTGTGTTCAGCATGCAGCCTCAACAATTAAACCTTTTCTGTTGAACCTCTCCGAGTTCAGTATTTTTTGCTAGGAGTACGTAGACCCCTACATTGGTGACCCCGATGCTCAGGACGACTCCTAAGCGTAACCATGGCTGACACAAACGCAGTTTCTGTGAAGCTGCCGGAGTTCTGGGAGAACCTGGCCACCGCCTGGTTCCTTCAAGCCGAATCGCAATTCCGACTCCGCGGCATCACCACCGACGCAACGATGTACGACTACCTCCTCGCCTCCCTGGGCAGCTCCACAATCACGAAAGTCTGGACAACACTACAAAACCCTCCGGAGGAAGGCAAGTACGCACATCTCAAGGCTGCGCTCATTAAAAAATTCACAGCCTCCCAATTCGTGCGCAACTGCCACCTCCTCGACCTCCCGGGCTTCGGTGACTCCACGCCGTCAGACTTGCTCTCACACATGCTTGCTCTGACTGATGAGAAACCGCCTGGCTCCCTCTTCCGCACGCTCTTTATCCGCCAACTACCTCCCAGCATCCGCCCGGCGATCATGGCGTCCAGCCTCGACGCCCTGGCCGACAAAGCCGATAAGCTCCTGTCCGCCAGCTCCAACCACGCCGTCACCCCCGACCTGGCCTCCGCAGCGTCGGCGCGCGCTCCACCCTCTATCGCTCGGCCACACAGCTCGGCCACGAGACCCCCAGGCCCCCAAGCCCTCCGACCCAGGGCTACTGCTACTTCCATACCCGGTTTGGCACACGGGCACGCCGCTGCAGCCATCCCTGCACGTTTCCAACCATCCCCACACCGGCCTACACGATGGCCGTGGGGCAAGCAGGCGCTGTTTCGTATGCGACACGGGCGCACAGCGCAGCATCATCCCCGCATCCGCCCTCGAGATCCAGCGAGGCGGCCACAGTCCTGCGCTGGCTTCCGCCAACGGCACCGACATCCGGACATACAGCACCCGCACCGTCACCATCGACCTCGCAGGCCGCTGTTACCACTGGGAGTTTATCACTGCCAAGGTGCTCTCCCCACTCCTCGGTGCGGATTTCCTGTGCGCCCACGGCCTGTTGGTCGACATGCCTCAGCGCCGCCTCGTGGACATGAACACCATGTCACCTGTCCCGGGCACCATGGCCCCCCCCCCACCCGCCAAAATGGCGTGGCAGTGTCGCGCCCGCTCAACGGACAACTACTCAGCACTCCTGGCCGAGTTCCCAGCCCTCACCAACCCGACCTTCTCCGCGAAGGTTGCTAAGCACGGGGTAGAACACTTCATCCCCACCACAGGCCCACCGGTGTATGCCCACGCCCACAGGCTGGACCTGGCCAAGCTGGAGATCGCGCAGGCCGAGTTCGCCACAATGGAACAGCTCGGCATCATCCGCCGTTCCAACAGCCCCTGGGCCTCCCCACTCCACATCGTCACCAAACCCGACGGGGGATGGCGCCCCTGCGGGGACTACCGGCGCCTAAACAACGCCACCACGCCAGATCGGTACCCCATACCGCACATTCAAGACTTCTCGGCTAGACTGGCTGGCCGCTCAGTCTTCTCCAAAGTCGACCTGGTGCGCGGTTACCATCAGGTGCCAGTCCACCCCACGGACGTTCCCAAGACGGCCATAATCACCCCTTTTGGGCTATTCGAGTTCCTCCGAATGCCCTTCGGCCTCAAAAACGCTGTCCAGGCCTTCCAGCGGCTCATGGACTCGGTCCTCCGGGACCTGAAGTTCCTCTTTGTCTACCTGGATGACATCCTGGTAGTTAGTTCCTCCAAGCAGGAACACATCGAGCACCTCTGCACCCTGTTCCAGCGGCTCAGTGAGCACGGGCTCATCATCAGCCCAGCCAAGTGCCAATTCGGCCTCAGCAGGATCGAATTCCTCGGCCACCACATCACGCAGGACGGAGCCATTCCCCTGCCCGCCAAGGTGCAAGCCGTCCAGCAGTTCCCCCGGCCTACCACCATCAAAGGCCTCCAGGAGTTCTTGGGGATGATCAACTTTTACAACCGCTTCATTCCCGGAGCGGCCTCCCTCATGCAGCCCCTATACGAAGCCCTCCGGGGTAAGAAAGACAGAATGGTGATTGAGTGGTCGGCAGACATGTTGACCGCTTTCGACTCGACCAAAAAGGCGCTCGCCGACGTCACCATGCTCGCTCACCCACAGCCCAACGCCAGGGTGGCCCTCACCACGGACGCCTCCGACCACGCGGTCGGCGCCATGTACGAACAGTGGGTCGACGGGGCCTGGCAACCGTTGGCCTTTTTCAGCCGCCAACTGCGCCCCCCCGGAGGCCAAATACAGCGCCTTTGACCGCGAGCTCTTCGCACTGTACCTGGCAGTCTGCCATTTTAGATTTCTTCTGGAGGGCCGCCCCTTCACCGCGTTTGTCGACCACAAACCCCTGACATTCGCGATGGCGAAATCTGCGGACCCGTGGTCAGCCAGGCAACAACGCCAGCTCGCCGCGGTGTCCGAATTCACCACGGACATCTGGCACGTCTCCGGTCGAGACAACGTGGTGGCCGACTGCCTATCCCGCCCCGCCGTCCACGGCGCCCACCTGGCAGTGGACTATGCTCAACTGGCAGCGGAGCAACGCACTGACCCCGATCTGCTCTCCACGCCCACAACCCTCCCAGGGCTGCAATTGACCGACGTCGCCTGCGGCCCGTCCGCCGTCACAGTCAAATGCGACACCTCCTTGGCGCAACCCCGCCCCATAGTCCCGGCGTAAACGGGTGTTCAACATCGTCCACGGCCTCTCACACCCCGGCACCCGCGCGTCCATTAGACTGGTGGCCAACCGATTTGTCTGGCGTGGCCTGCGCAAAGATATTCGCATCTGGGCCAGATCCTGCATAGCTTGCCAGCATGCCAAAATCCACCAACACGTCAAAGCCCCACTCGAGGAGTTCACCGTGCCAGAAAGCAGGTTCGACCACGTCCACATCGACCTAGTCAGCCCCCTGCCGCCATCACAAGGTCACACGCATCTGCTGACAATCGTGGACCGTACCACCCGCTGGCCTGAGGCCATTCCACTGACGTCCACCACCACCGCCGACATCGCGAGGGCGTTCATCGGTACCTGGGTCGCTCGGTTCGGCGTCCCCTCCGACATGACGTCGGATAGAGGCCCGCAGTTCACCTCTGATCTGTGGGCCGCCATCGCCCGAAACCTCGGGGTGGCCGTTCACCGCACCACGGCTTACCATCCCCAAGCCAACGGACTGTGTGAGCGATTCCACAGGTCCATGAAGGCGTCCCTCCGCGCCAGCCTCGAGGACGAGGCTTGGATCGACCGCCTCCCGTGGGTGCTACTCGGCCTACGCTCCGCGGTCAAGGAAGACCTGCAAGCCTCGGCGGCGGAACTCGTGTACGGCCAGCCGCTGCGCGTACCCATAGAGTTCCTGCCAACCGCCACGACCCCCTGGTCGGCTGACCAGCAACGCCGCGCTTTCGCCAACCGAGCACAACAGTTCGCTCCGGTATCCACCGGCCGGCACGGCGAACCAGCATCCCGCGTACCACCTAGCCTGCACATGGCCAAATTTGTTTTTGTGCGCCATGACGCCCACCGAGGACCTCTGCGGCCCCCATATGACGGACCCTACAAGGTACTCCAGACGGGGAACAAGGTCTTCCTCCTCGAAGTGGGCGGCAGAACTGACAAGGTGTCGGTCGACTGGCTCAAGCTGGCGCACCTAGAGCCCAACGAACCCGTTCAAGTGGGCCAACGCCCACCGCGGGGCAGACCGCCTAAGAGCCCGACGCGTCCGGCCGCCCCGCTCCCGACACCAACCGCCAAGAGCTGTTCTGGCCGTGCCATCAAGCCGCCATGCCGGTTCGTAAACTCCCTACTGGCGGATTCTGGGGGGAGCTGTGTGGCGTACTGATCACAGAACGGACACAATCCGCTTTCCGGTCCGTAGACTATAAATCAGGCGTCATGCCTTTAAGAAGGATCACACCTTTAAGAAACTCGATCTGCAACAGAGTTAAGCCCAGAGCGGGGGAGGAGCAGTCGAAGCTGTGCACTGATGAAAGAGAGTTGTACTTTGTGTAGTCTCTGACTCCATTTTGTGTTCAGCATGCAGCCTCAACAATTAAACCTTTTCTGTTGAACCTCTCCGAGTTCAGTATTTTTTGCTAGGAGTACGTAGACCCCTACAGAGACAAGTGGTTGGTGGTTAGTCAGCAAGGTGAACTTCTGCCCGTGCAGATAGTGATTGAACTTTTTCACTCCCCACACTAGGCTGAGGGCCTCCCTGTCAATCTGGGCGTTGTTACACTCGGCTGAGGTTAGTGACCGAGACGCAAAGGCTACTGGCCTCTCCGAGCCGTCCGGGAATTTGTGCGACAGCATCGCTCCAATGCCATAGGGTGATGCATCACACGCCAACCGAATTGGTAGTGCTGGGTTGAAATGAGCCAACACCTCTTTTGATGTGATCAATGCTTTTCTCTTCTGGAAAGCTCGTTTACATTCGTCACTCCACTTCCATGGTACCCCCGTTTGCAGTAGGGTGTTCAGTGGGTGTAGTACGGTAGACAAATTCGGCAAGAACTTATGGTAGTAGTTCACCAGCCCGAGGAACGACCTTAGTTGTGACACATTTTCCGGTGCTGGAGCCTTGACTACTGCCTCAATCTTTTCAGGGGACTTATGTAACTCCTCTTTATCAATAACGTGGCCACAATACGAGATCTACTTCTGGAAAAACTCGCATTTATGGCGATTAGCTCGGAGCCCATATTCCTTCAATCTAGTGAGCACCTGCTCCAGGTTGGCGAGGTGATCACTGTCATTTTCGCCCGTGACCAGGATGTCATCCAAATAACACTGGGTCCCTGGAATCCCTTGCAGGACTTGTTCCATTGCCCTTTGCCAAATAGCCGGAGCTGATGCTACACCGAACACCAGCTGGTTGTATTGGTAGAGACCTTTATGAGTGTTGATCGTGAGGTACTGTTTCGAGGCTTCTTCTACCTCCATTTGCAGGTATGCCTGGGTCAGATCAATCTTAGTGAAGCGTTTCCCTCCAGATAGCGAGGCGAAAATATCTTCAATCCGCGGAAGCAGATATTGTACAGTGTGAAGGATTGGGTTCACTGTCACCTTAAAGTCCCCACAGATGCGAACCTTCTTTGGTTCCCCAGGCATATTACTCAACGACCTCTTCATTACAGGAACGATGGGTGTAGCCCACTCGCTCCAGTCCACTTTGGACAGTACTCCTGAACATTCCAAACCTTCCAGCTCTGCTTCGACGGCTGGGCGAATCGCATAAGGTACCGGTCTGGCCTTAAAAAACTTTGGGCTTGCATTTTCCTCTATTTTGATCGTCGCTGTTATGCCTTTTAGTGTTCAGAGTCCCTGCTGGAACACTTCTTGTGCATCAGTTAGCATTTTTGACAGTCGTCCAGGTGTGACGTCGTCATCCTTTTTGGCATCTACAGTCAGTGCTTGTATGGAATGCCAATCTAGTTGTATCTTCCGGATCCATTCTCGTCCTAGTAGTGGTGGTCCTCCATCTGGCAATACATATAGGTCCATTTTTGGTGTTTCCTTGCCATTATATATAACATTCAACCTTATTTTTCCTTTGGGGTAGACTTTTTGCCCCGTGTACGTCTTCAAGATAATCTTTGTATCTCTCAAGGGTATGTGTGAGAATAGCCGCTTGTAGTCCCTTCGGTTTATGACTGTTAGGGCTGATCCTGTGTCCAATTCTATTTTCACTTGGGCTCCTGCTATCTTGAGCGTGACCCAGATAGTTTGGTGATCCTCCGTTTTGATCACATTATGTAGTTTCAGACAACCCAGCTCCTTGCTTCCGGAGTCTGTATCACTCTTCTGTTCGTCTGAACTACTCTCCGTCACCTTATGTACCTTCTTGTACTTCTCCTGTGGAGATTTCTTGCTGCTGGTTTTCTTTCCTGACCTGCAGACTCTTGCTATGTGTCCTACTTTTAATAAGAACATAAGAAATAGGAGCAGGAGTAGGCCAATCGGCCCCTCGAGCCTGCTCCGCCATTTAATAAGATCATGGCTGATCTGATCCTAACCGCCAATCTACTATCACAGAACCATCTCCTGAATCTAACAGAATTAGACACACGAAATAGGAGCAGGATCAGGCTACGCGGCCCCTGGGCCCGCTCCGCTACCCACAGGGCCATGTCCGATCCGAACCTAGACTCATGTCCAAATTCCTGCCCGCTCCCCGTAACCCTTAATTCCCTTTACTTCTAGGAAACTGTCTATTTCTGTTTTAAATTTATGTAATGATGTAGCTTCTACAGCTTTTTGGGGCAGCATATTCCATGGACCTACCACCCTCTGAGTGAAGTAGTTCCTCCTCATCTCAGTTTTGAAAGAGCAGCCCCTTATTCTAAGACTATGCCCCCTAGTTCTAGTTTCACCCATCATCGGGAACATCCTCCCCGCATCCACCCGATCCAACCCCTTCACAATCTTATATGTTTCAATAAGATCGCCTCTCATTCTTCTGAACTCCAATGAGTAGAGTCCCAATCTACTCAACCTCTCCTCATATGTCCATCCCCTCATCCCCAGGATTAACCGAGTGAACCTTCTTTGTACTGACTCGAGAGCAAGTATGTCCTTTCTTAAGTATGGACACCAAAACTGTACGCAGTATTCCAGGTGCGGTCTCACCAATACCTTGTACAACTGAAGCAATACCTCCCTATTTTTATATTCTATCCCCCTAGCAATGAAAGCCAACATTCCATTGGCCTTCTTAATCACTTGCTGCACCTGCATACTAACCTTTTGAGTTTTGTGCACCAGGACCCCCAGATCCCTTTGTACTTCAGTACTTTCCAGTTTCTTGCCATTAAGATAATAACTTGCTCTACGATTTTTCCTGCCAAAGTGCATAACCTCACACTTTCCAGTATTGTATTCCATCTGTCAAATCTCTGCCCACTTACTTAGCCTGTCTATGTCCCCTTGCAGGTTTTTTATGTCCTCCTCACTCACTACTTTCCCTCCCATCTTCGTATCATCTGCAAACTTTGATATGTTACACTCGGTCCCCTCCTCCAAATCATTAATATACATTGTAAAGAGTTGGGGACCCAGCACTGACCCCTGCGGAACACCACTAGTTACTGATTGCCAGTCTGAGAATGAACCATTTATCCCAACTCTCTGCCTTCTGTTAGATAGCCAATCCTCTATCCATGCCAGAATATTACCCCCAATCCTGTGATTTTTTATCTTAAGCAATAATCTTTTGTGTGGCACCTTGTCAAATGCCTTTTGGAAGTCTAAATACACTACGTCCACTGGTTCCCCTTTATCCACCCTATATGTTACTTCCTCAAAGAACTCCAGCAAATTTGTCAAACATGACTTCCCCTTCATAAAACCATGCTGACTTTGTCCTATTAAATTATGATTATCCAAATGTCCTGTTATTGTCTCCTTAACAATGGACTCCAAAATTTTACCTACCACAGATGTTAGGCTAACCGGTCTATAGTTTCCAGCCTTCTGTCTACTGCTCTTTTTAAATAAGGGTGTTACATTAGCAGTTTTCCAGTCTGCCGGGACCTTTGCCGAGTCCAAGGAGCTTTGGAAAATTATTACTAATGCATCCACAATCCCTACCGCCACTTCCCTCAAGACCCTAGGATGTAAGCCATCAGGTCCAGGTGATTTATCCGCCTTGAGTCCCATTATTTTACCGAGTACCACTTCCTTCGTGATTTTGATCGTGTTTAGCTCCTCCCCCCGTTTGTCCAGTGTTGGGATATTCTTAGTGTCTTCTACTGTAAAGACTGATACAAGGACACTGTCTGCACACTTTGTCCTTGAACCAGCAATCATTATGGTCGTGTGTTGTTCTGCCGCAGCGATAGCACTTCACTGTTCCGTATGACATTTCATTTGTGCCATATTCCGTTGTATCTCTGCAGCGCCCCGTGCTGCTGCTTCCTGTGATACTGCAATGCTGAAAGCCTTGTCCAGCGTAAGATCCTTTTCTGATAGAAGCCGTTTCTGGGTTCCTTCACTTTGAAGCCCACACACAAACTTGTCCCTTAAAGTATCTGCTAGTCCTGTTCCAAACTGGCAGTGTTTCGATAGCTTGCGCAGTTCCGTTAAATACTCAGCATTACTTTCATCTTTATGCTGGTTCCTTTTGTGAAACTTAAATCTTTCTGCTATCAGCAGCGTGTGGGGTTTAAGTGGTCCTGTAGGATTGACACTATGTTTTCAAAATCCTTTTCCACTGGCTTTTCTGGGGTTACTAGTTTTCGTAGTAAGCCATACATTTTTGCACCCATTGAATTCAACAATACCAGCGCTTTCTTGTCATCTGGCACTTCATTCGCCTTGCAGTATACTTCTATGCGTTCGGCATATGTCGTCCAATCTTCGACTTCATTGTCGAACGCTGTGATACTGCCACTCTTCGGCATTTTTGGGTGTGGTTAGACTGGCTTAAAATGGCGTCTCCCACGCTTTCCTTTCTTCCTCGCTGCGGCTTAAAATGGCGTCTCCCGCGCTGCTGCCAGCGTCGCTCTCGGTGGTCCTCGTGGCAAATGGTGACGCCCTGTGGGTTTCGTGCGCTGCTCCTGCGCTGCTGCCAATGCCGCTCTCTGCGGTCCTCATGGCAATGGCAGCGCCTCGCGTTTTCCTGCGCGCCTCTCTCCCCCGTTGACGCTGCTCGGCCCTTCACAAAAATGCAGAGCAGCTATGTTTGATTATTCACATCAGAGAAATAAAGTCAGAAGTTCACTGAAGAAATATAACCAGTTGGGAGCACAGGCAATTTGAGACAAATTCCCAGCTTCATATTCTTTTAAGTGAGTGATAAAGAAAAACAAACTTGTTGTGTCTGTACCTTTCTACCTAGACACAATTTAGAACTCAGAACTCAGAGATTCAAACATGAAGTGCTTTATTCAAAAAAGAAGGTTCTGGGGAGAACCGGCTAAAACTTAACCAAGAGAACAACCCCAACCATTTATCTGCTGTGACCGCGCCACTGCAGGCGGGAGAACACAATACATAACATATTCCTCCCCTCTTAAATGAAAGGTCCACATTATTCCTCAAGAGGTAAGTTACTTTCAATGCACTCAACTAACCTAGGGTAGAGGTAGACTGCCTCAAACCCTGACTTTACCCTGGGGTTTATTCTGCCCCAGTCTTGTGGGTAAGTCACTAAGCCTACAGATCCAAGCGTCTTGGAGGTTGCCGCTCTCTGACAGGATACCGGCGGTCATCGCTGGCTTCCACAGCAGTAGGCATTGACACAGGCCTAGATAGAGAAGGTGCCTGTGTCAGTCGAAAGTCAGGAGTTTGCACAGGTGAAACAGTCTCTTTGACTTCCTGTGTTGGAGAAGAGCACTGTGGCAAAGGATGCTGGTTTGCGGTATCATCCGGAAACAGTTCAGGCCAACCAGCCGTTGGAGCCTCTGGCTGTCTCTGCTCCTAGCAACAGTTAATCTGTGTGTCTTTTCCAGACGACGTCCTCAGCAGTCTCAACCATGTAAGACACAGGGCCCATCTGCGCAATCACTGTAGCAGGAACCCATTTCGGTCCAGTGTTGTAGTTTCGAGCTAGGACGTGCTCTCCAGGATGAAACCGTCTCTCCTTGGCTCTTTTCTCTCTCTTTTCAACTTGAGCTTGTTGTTGATGATGGACAACCTGTTCTGCCCTTGGAGGTTTGAGTAAGTCAAAACTTGTCCGCAACTGCCTCTTCATCATGAGCGAAGCGGGGGAAGTTTTGGTTGTGGCATGCGGTTCATTCCTGTAGGACAACAGGAAGCTGTTCAGACGTTGGTGGATTGAGCCCTGACCTTGCGATGCCTTCAAGGCGTGCTTCAAAGTTTACACGAGCCTTTCTGCCAGGTCGTTAGTAGAGGGATGATAGGGCACAGACCAGATGTGTTGGACACCATTCACATGCAGGAAGGTTGCAAACTCCTGTGATACAAATTGTGGACCGTTGTCACTTACGAGTTGTTCCGGTGAGCCATAACGGCTGAACATCTCACCAAGTTTCTCAATTGTTTTCTCTGCCGTGGTAGACCTCATCACAGCGACCTCCGGCCACTTGCTACGAGCGTCCACAACCACCATAAACATCTTCTCTTCGAAAGGACCGGCGAAATCCACATGTACTCGCTGCCACACTTCTTCAGGCCAATCCCAGGGGTGTAGGGTTGCCAGCTGTGGAACATTCCGGACCCTTTGACATGGGGAACATGTTTTGGCTTTCTCCTCAATATTTCCATCGAGACCTGGCCACCAGAAGTAGCTTCTTGCCATTTCCTTCATCCGAACCATCCCACTGTGGCCTGTATGAAGTTGTTGCAGTATAGGTTCCCTCAGAGTTGGCGGAATGATGACACGGTGTCCCCAAAGAAGGCAACCTGCCTGGACGGAGAGCTCATTTCTTTTTGAAACGTAAGGTTTCAAACTAGGAGAATCTCCTATTGCTCTCCCTCGAATGACATCGTCCATTACCTCAGACAGGACTCGGCCCTTGAACACCGGCTGCGCTCTGTGCGTTTTCCTGCGTGCCTCTCTCCCCCGTTGACGCCGCTTGGTCCTGAACACCGGCTGCGCCCTGTGCGCTCTGCCCTCTCTCCCCCGTCGACGCTGCTCAGCCTTTTTCTGTGCCGCTCGGTCGGGCTCTAGCCCGTCGCTGTCCGGGAAGGGTCTGCGCAGTACCTGTTGCCAGCCCGTTTTGCTGGACCACCGTGACTGGAAAGCCAAGCCTGGCTCTCGACAGCCTCCCCTGCGATGCTCAAATCTCCGCTGGATGACTGGGTGGTTGCCCGTGGTCGACGCCCGTGCTTTTGGACTCTACCTTCTTCCACTGTTCTTCAGGAGCGAATCCCTGGGAGGTGATGCAGAGTTGCAGGTAGGTTCGAATCTGCTCATCGCCAATGTTACGTCCGTGTAATAATAAGAAAAGGACTGCAGAGAACGATCAACAGGTGTTTACTCAACGTGGTTCAAACTGCAACTGACTGTACAGATCACTACTCAGGGTTTATATATAGGTGTGGTCACTGCCAGTACTACAGGATACAGGAGCTGTAAAAAGTAGTTCTCCCCCTTAAAGGTACATACATTACACGCATGATGTCAAAAGGGGAGTCAGGTCTGACTGCAGTTTTAAACAAACATGCAGAACTCTTCAATGGTGAACTTGGGAGCATGAAAAAGATCAGTATGAGACTGGACATTAAACCTGACAGCAAGCCGAAGTTTCACAAAGCCCGACCTGTACCCTATGCAATTAGGCCAAAAGTTGAGGCTAACTTGGAGGCCTTAGTCGAGAATGGAGTCCTGGAGTCTGTGAGCGTGAGCAAATGAGCCACACCCATTGTTCCTGTCCTGAAAAAGGATGGATCTGTTCAAATTTGCGGGGATTTTAAAGTGACTATTAACCCGGTACTTTCTGCGGAACAGTACCCTCTTCCCCTCATTGGTGATCTTTTTACGGGCCTGGCCGGTGGGCAAAAGTTCAGCAAAATAGACTTATGCCAGGTTTATCTACAAATGCATGTCGATGACAAATCAAAGGAGCTGCTGACAATTGTGACACACAAGGGGCTATACAGGTACTGCCGCCTTCCGTTTGGAATTACGTCGGCCCCTGCTCTATTCCAAAGGGCAATGGATCAGATTTTGAGTGGACTGCCAGGAGTCCAGTGCTACCTGGACGACATCCTTGTCACTGGGACAAATGAGGAGGATCATCTTCGGAACTTGGATGCGATACTACAGCGGCTGAGAGTACGGACTCAGAGTTCGTAAGGACAAATGTGAATTCTTTCAGTCTTCAGTTGAGTACCTGGGGCATGTGATTGACGCTACTGGCCTGCATAAGGCGCCGTCAAAGGTCAAGGCGATCGTGGATGTCCCAGCACCCCAGAATGTGAGCCAGTTACGTTCATTTCTGGGGCTACTTAACTACTATGGGAAGTTTATTCCAGACTTAGCAACTAATGTAACGGCTTCAGCAATGTTGCTATGTCAAGGCAAAACATGGAAATGGACTGACCTGTGCAACAAAGCTTTCGCCCAAGCAAAGAAAGCATTGCTGAAGTCGGAGGTCCTGACACACTTTGACCCAAAGCTACCCATGCAGCTAGCATGTGATGCATCACCATATGGTGTGGGAACAGTCATATCCCACATCATGCCTTCTGGGGAAGAGAAACCTATCGCCTTCGCATCACACACCTTGAACAAGGCCGAGAGTAACTATGCGCAGATTGAGCGCGAGGCCTTGGGAATCGTTTTTGGAATTCGAAAATTTCATCATCACCTGTTTGGGAGAAGGTTCACACTCCTGATGGACCACCGTCCATTGACTTCAATCTTCGGGCCCCACACCAGAATTCCATCTCTTGCTGCAAGCAGGATGCAAAGGTGGGCTTTACTGTTGTCAGGACACACATACGACATCAAATATCGCAAATCAGACTTGCACGGCAACACAGACGGTCTCTCGAGGCTGCCCTTGCCCGTTACTCCCCCAGAGCCTCGTCAGATAGACATCTTCTACTTTAGACAAGTGGAGGGAGCACCTGTCACTGCAGTTCAGGTGCGAAGGTACACCCGCATTTTTCCACTATACTTAGGATGCAGGGTAACAATGAGTAATTAGCTTGTAGTCCCTTGAGTTTAGAAAGTTGAGGGGTGATTTAAATGAAGTGTTTGAACTGATAGTGTTTTGTTAGGGTAGGCAAAGAAATGATTTCCTCTGGTTGGGGAATCCAGAACAAGGGGGTACAACCTTAAGATAAGAGGTAGGCTATTCAAGAGTGAAATCAAGTAGTACTTTTTCCACAAAAAGGCTATGGCTGCTGGGTGAATTGAAATTTTCAAGACCGAGATCAATATAATTTTATTAGGTAAGGGTTTCAAGATGTGTGCATCAAAAGCGAATAAATGTAGTTGAGGCACAGATCATCCATAATCTAAGGGAATGGTGGAGCAGGCTCAAGGGACTGAATGATACAATTCAGGGCCCATGTTTGCAGACATGCCCAGAATTTTAAAACACCGCTGACATCAATTAACAGAAAACAACTATGTACCAAAATCAAATAAATTCACCAATTGAGAAGCATGTCAACTCCTTCAGTAGATGTTCTTTATAGGACAGGAAAACATGCAGAATTAGACTATTTTTACTTAGATTAATTACAGGTTTATGTTAAAGATATCTAAATGTGCAGGAAATGTACAAGTGGCTTTTGATAATGACACCAAAAAAAATTAAATAATGCATATTATCATTTTTTCACTTCCTCTTTACCCACTTCCAGCACCCTCCAAATCAAAGGACTGGACCGGCAGTTTGTTCTGCTATGCCACAATTGAACTGTTTTGATGCAACATCTTGGGGCCAGCATAGGTTGAGAACATTCTTAGATTGCTTCTCCTTTACCCTCATTCCTTGGTCTTCCCTCTAAGTAAAAATCAAAAACTCACATGGTCGAGGCTTCATTGTTATACAATTTGTTCAGGAACCTATGCTTTTAGGCCCATTTTATGTTTAAACAAAAATGGTACCCAGAATAAAAGAAGTTTTTGAGAAGCATTCTTTACTCAATATTTAATTTTACTGAAAGTTTAATCACTATGTACCAGTCAAAATCTACAATGCTAAGGTAGAAATGATTACCCGAATTATACCAACAGATACTATTGACAAGTTAGAGTTCAGTTTAATGTACATCACAGACACAACTGTAGAAATTAATGTTACTATAGAAGAGAATTGAAGATTTCTGCAAATCATCTTATACACAACTAAAAAACAAAAATTGTTCACTTAAAAATTACATTACTGTACAGCTTAGAAGTGCAAGGCAATGCATTTGGGGCAGGGTAACAAAGCAAGGGGATACACAATAAATAGTAGGATACTGAGAAGTGTAGAGGAACAGAAGGACCTTGGAGTTCACGTCCGCAGATCCCTGCAGAAGGTAGCAAGACAGGTAGATAAGGTGGTTAAGGTGGCATACGGGATACTTTTCTTTATTAGCTGAGGCATAGAATATAAGAGCAGGGAGGTTATGCTTGAACTGTATAAAACACTAGTTAGACCCCAGCTAGAATACTGCGTACAGTTCTGGTCAGCACATTACAGGAAAGATGTGATTGCACTAGAGAGGGTACAGAGGAGATTTAAGAGGATATTGCCAGGACTGGAGAACTTTAGCTATGAGGAAAGATTGGATAGGCTGGGGTTGTTTTCTTTGGAACAGAGAAGGCTGAGGGGAGATTTAATTGAGGCGTATAAAATCATGAGGGGCCTAAAAGAGTGGAGTGGATTGGAAGGACCTATTTCCCTTAGCAGAGAGGTCAATAACCAAGGGGCATAGATTCAAAGTAATTGGTAGAAGGATTAGAGGAGAGTCGAGGAGAACTTTTTCACCCAGAGGGTGGTGGGGGTCTGGAACTCTGCCTGAAATGGTGGTGGAGGCAGAAACCCTCAAATCATTTAAAAAGTACTTGGATTTGCACTTGAAGTGAGGGCTACGGACCAAGAGCTGGAAAGTTGGATTGGGCTAGATAGCTCTTCGACCGGCACAGACATGATGGGCTGAAAATTTCTATGACTCTATACACACCTGTACAATTTCAGTTGAAATGCAAATTTGGGAACTTTTGCACAATATCACTTCCTTCAGTTTCAATTCCATCATAGATCCATTTCCTGTTGCAGCGACATATAGAGCCACATTTCCAAGAACTGCATTTGGCGCAGGGGTAGAAACAGCCAGGGCAATCTTCATCCAGACAGTCACATAGGTCTATGCCATTGAGAAGCAGCCTTCCACTGTTGTCATATTTTCTCTGCCCAACAGCACTAATTTAGAGAAAAATATTTCAGAACATATTTTAAAATTATACAAAAACCCAGCAACATAACCTCTCTCATCAGATTGTACAATCATTAATAGTGGCCCAAAAAATTGCTGGAGTGGCATATCCATAGCAAGCACAGCTAATTGGATTTTTTTTTTTTCCCCCCAATCTCACCCTTCAGATCATATTATTTGTGCGCTGCAAATAGCTGGAGATGTGAATTGATAACAGCGCGGCGAGGTCAACAAGGCAACTGGGACATCATGAACATTGGATTCGATAGGCTATCTCCTTAACTGGATGAAATAGGGTGATTTAGAGTCAAATTAGATGCAGAAAGAGAGAGAAAGAAAGGTTGGATTAAAGAGAAACGAGAGCCAGAAAGGAAGAGAAAAAAAATGTTAAAAACTCTTGAAACAATTTACTACCCGTGGGAGCGAGACTCCACTGTTTCATTGTTCCCTTTCTCGGCCTCCAAGGAGGTCAAGTGGCATGTTAGGACCATGAATCACATCATTAAAAGGGTCCTAGTGACATGAATCATCCACCCTGAATGGCTACGGCAAGATTTATTCGTATTAATGGTGTAAATACAACAATTTCATGACACACAATGGGGAGGCTCACAGTGAGAAATGGTAATTTTCTTGGTTTTGGCGAAGCTAATGGGAGAGTGGTGCAAATCGTACAGCAATTTGTGGTGAATCAGAACTCATGGTGCATCTCCACCACAAATTGCTGGGTTTATTAATGCACCAATAATGGCGGGCACCATAAACTTGCCATTATTTTTCCAGCAATTTCTGGGCCATAATCAGCAGCCATTAACAGGAATGCTCCATTTTGGGTTGATATATCAACCAAGACTTCCTCGGAGGTATTTCTTCTCATCCTTCTCCAGCAGCCACAGAGTAGGTGGGTAACAACAGAAAATGCTGGAAATACTCAGCAGGCCAGGCAGCATCCATGGAGAGAGAAACAGAGTTAACGTTTCAGGTCTGGGACCCTTCATCAGGAACTGGAAAAAGCTGGAGATGTAACAGTTATTAAGCAGGTGCAGAGATGGGGGGGGGGGGGTTGTGGTTAGGAGGGGAGGAAGGACTTGAAAGAACATCCTGTACTTCTGTAAGAGGCAGGAAAGATAAAATGTTGCAAATGGGAATGGCAAAAATCATACTGCATGAAAAATGGGGGCAGGGATAATTATCTGAAATTGTTGAACTCAATGTTGAGTCCGGCAGGCTGTAAAGTGCCCAATAGAAAGATGAGGTGCTGTTCCTCGAGCTTACATCGTTCCAATGAAGCTCAACGTAATAGGCCGAGGACAGAGAGATCAGAGCGGGAGTGAAGTGGAGAATTAAAGTGACAGGCAACCGGAAACTCAGGGTCACCCTTACGGACTGAACGGAGGTGTTCCACAAAGCGGTCGCCCAATCTGCGTTTGGTCTCCCCAATGTAGAGGAGACCGCATCGTGAGCAGCGAATACAGTATATTAAATTGCAAGAAGTACAAGTAAATCGCAGTTTCACCTGGAAGGGGTGTTTGGGGCCCTGGACAGTGGGTTGGGAGGAGGTAAAAGGGCATGTGTTGCATCTCCTGCGCTTGCACAGGAAGGTGCCAGGTGAAGGAGAAGGGCTGTTGGGGGTGATTGAGGAGTGGACCAGGGTGTCGCGGAGGGAGCAGTCCCTTCGGAATGCTGAAAAGGGGAGGTGAGGGGAAGATGTGTTTGGTGGTGGGATCACGTTGGAATTGGCGGAAAGGCAGAGGATGTCAAGGATCGCAAGCTTCATCAACTCGTGGACACCAACGCCCCTCCAGAACCTTCTTCCCCGTTACTTTCCTCTGATCCCATCCCTTCTTCCAATCTCACCCCCTGCTGTGTTTTCACTATCCCCTCTGACCTTCCCCTCTCTGACCCCAAACGATCAGTCCTCAGCAAAGGCCTGAGCTTCACCCCCTTACACCCCCATCTGAATGAATTTCGAGCACGGCACAATGCTGAGCTCTTCGTCCGTCGCCTTCGTCTCCGTGCCCACTTCTCTGGCCAGGAGTCTTCCCCCCCGCACGGCTGATCCTTCCTGCTTTCTAAATTCTCCTTCTACTTGGACCCCTCCCTCTGGCCTCTTACCCTCTAGATCTTTTTATTGCTAACTGCCGACGTGACATCAGCCGTCTCCATTTCTCTGTTCCCCTCTCACTCCAACCTACCTCCCTCTGAACTTTCAGCACTCCGTTCTCTCCGATCCAACCCTAACATCATTAAACCTGCTGATAAGGGTGGTGCTGTTGTTTGGCGAACCGACCTCTACCGTGCGGAAGCTGAACGCCAACTCTCCAACACCTCCTCCTACCTCCGCCTGGACCATGACCCCACTAGCAAACATCAAGCCACTGTTTCCAAGTGTGTCACTGACCTCATCTCCTCTGGAGATCTTCCCTCATGGCTGCCAACCTCAGTCCCCCAACCCCGCACAGCCCGCTTCTACCTCCTTCCCAAGATCCACAAACAGTACTGCCTTGGTAGACCCATCGTTTCAGCCTGTTCTTGCCCCACGGAACTTCTCTTCCTAGACTATTTTTTCTCCCCTTGTCCAGTCTCTTCCCACCTACATTCGTGACTCTTCCGACACCCTCCGTCACTAACAGTTTCCAGTTTCCTGGCTCCAACCGTCTCCTTTTCATTATGGACGTCCCTCTACACCTCCATCTCCCACCAGGACGGCCTTCGGGCGCTCCGTTTCTTCCTTCAACACAGAGGCCCAAACAGTCCCCATCCACCACCACCCTCCTCCGCCTGGCTGAACTTGTTCTCACATTGAACAACTTCTCCTTTGACTCCACTCACTTCCTCCAAATTAAAGGTGTTGCTATGGGAACCCGCATGGGCCCTAGCTATGCCTGCCTGTTCATGGGATATGTGGAACATTTTGTTCCAGTCCTACTCAGGTCCCCTCCCTCACCTCTATTTCCAGTACATCGATGACTGTACTGGTGCAGTTTCCTGCTCTCGCCCTGAATTAGATAAGTTCATTCACTTTACTTCCAATTTCTACCCTCACCTTCACATGGTCCATCTCTGACTCTTCCCTTCCCTTCCTTGACTTCTCCGTCTCCATTTCTGGCAATCGGCTTTCGACAAACATCCACTACAAGCCCACCGACTCCCACAGCTACCTGGACTACACTTCCTCCCACCCCGCTTCCTGTAAGGACTCTATTCCATTCTCCCAGTTTCTCAGTCTCCGCCGTGTCTGTTCTGACGATGCTACCTTCCATACCAGTGTTTCCGACATGTCTTCCTTTTTCCTCAACCGAGGATTCCCCTCTACTGTGGTTGACACGGCCCTCGACCGTGTCCATTATATTTCCCACACTTCTGCTCTCACCCCTTCGCCTCCCTCCCAGAACCACGATAGGGTTCCCCTTGTCTTCACCTTTCACCCCACCAGCCTCCACATTCAATGGATCATCCTCCGCCATTTCCGCCACCTCCAAACACATTTTCCCCCTCACCTCCCCCTTCAGCATTCCGAAGGGACCGCTCCCTCCGCGACACCCTGGTCCACTCCTCAATCACCCCTAACAGCCCTTCTTCACCTGGCACCTTCCCGTGCAAACGCAGGAGATGCAACACATGCCCTTTTACCGCCTCCCTTCTGTAGTGTCCGTGTGTTGATAAAGACACAGAAGACAGGAGTTGGTTCATAGGTATTTACTCAGCAAAGTCTGGGGGGGTTCTAACGGATATACACAATATACAGGCTTATGTAGCCCGAGTGGCAATTACCGGCATTACAGCACACCTGGGGCTCTTAAAGGCACATACACTACACCTTCCCACTGTTCAGGGCCCCAAACACCCCTTCCAGGTGAAACTGCGATTTACTTGTACTTCTTGCAATTTAATATACTGTATTCGCTGCTCACTATGCGGTCTCCTCTACATTGGGGAGACCAAACGCAGATTGGGCGACCGCTTTGCGGAACATCTCTGTTCAGTCCGCAACGGTGACCCTGAGCTTCCGGTCACCTATCACTTTAATTCACCGCTTCACTCCTGTTACGTCCGTGTATAATAAGACACAGACTGCGGAGAACGGTACAACAGGTGTTTACTCAACGTGGCTCACACTGCAACTGATCTGTACAGATTACTAATCAGGGCTATATACAGGTGTGGTCACTGCCGGTACTACAGTATACATGAGCTGTAAAAGATAGTTCCTCCCTTAAAAAGGTATATACATTACAATTCCTCCCCTTTTAGATTAACAGTACCATAACACTCATTTAACAATTAAATATCAAACTAATTACAATTAACACTTTTAACATGCAACATTAGCTGAAAATAGTCTATTTATATATTCAGTCTTTGGGGAGGCTTCCTGATCCTTTCTGGATAGCGCCTTTCCCGAGTGTCTTGCTCTTGGTGCGGAGGCGATTCTGGCCCCCTGTCATCGTTTGGTTCATCAGCTTCCGATGCTACTGTTTCTGGGGTAGATGCTACTTGTACGTTGGATTCATCACCAGGTACGTATGGGTGAGGCATGGGGTTGACTTGTTCCTGTGACTCTAGGATCTGGTCAGCATGGCGTCTCACGATGCTCTCCCCAACGTCCACTGTGTACATTAGTGGGCCCTGCCGTGTGCATATCGTTCCTGGCTGCCATTTTTCTGTTCGGTAGTCGCGGGCCAAGACTGGTTGCCCTACATTGAAGCTCCTTGTTGGCTTCTCATGGATGTGCTGGAATTGCTTACTCTCAACATCTCTTCGTACGTTTGGTCTGAGCAAATCCAGGCGAGATCTTAACCTTCGGTTAAAGAACATCATGGCTGGGGCCTGGTTGGTGACTGCATGTGTCGCATTCCGGTAGGCAAACAGGAAATTGTCCACCTTGTGCTGCAGCGGAATGTTGTCATTGTACATAGCCTTTATTGCCTTCTTAAAGGTTTGTACGAACCTCTCAGCCAATTCATTTGTGGCTGGATGATACGGGGCGGATGTGTAATGCCTTACCCCATTCTTTTTCAAGAACCTCCGGAACTCTTCGGACACAAACTGTGGTCCGTTGTCGGAGCAAATCTGTTCTGGCAAGCCATTCCTGGCAAAAATGGTCCGTAGGACTGCAATAGTTTTCTCCGTGGTGGTGGAGGACATTTTGATGACCTCAGGCCATTTCGAGTGCGCATCCACGGCTATTAAAAACATTGAGTCCATGAATGGACTAGCAAAATCAATATGCACCCGTTGCCATGGAGATGAGGGCCACTCCCATGGGTGTAAAGGGGCCTGTGGTGGTGCATTTTGGACTTTCTGGCATCCTGAGCAGCTCTTGGTCAGGTCCTCGATTTGTTTATCGATTCCCGGCCACCACACATAAGCCCTGGCTAGGCTTTTCATTTTTACCCCTCCCAGATGACCCTCATGAAGCTCATTGAGCATTCTATCCCTTAACTTGGGTGGAATTACCACTAGGGATCCACACATCAAGGTCCCCCGGCACACTGACAGCTGTTCGCTCCTTGTCGAGAATACTGGCAACAGTGAGTCGCCATGTGCTGGCCATCCCTTCACCGTCAAATCATATACCCGAGACAGTGTCGGGTCATTTCGGGTTTCCTTTTCGATACAAGCGTTAGTTACCGGTAGGTATTCAACTATAGTCGAATGGAATATTTCGACAGGATCCACTGCTGGTGCTTCTTCCGCAGTAGGCAGTGGCAGGCGTGATAGCCCATCAGCATTTCCATGCTGTTTCGTGCCCTTATATTCAAATCTCAGTGGTGCGCCCCTAGAAAAAGTGACCATCTTTGTAGTCGTTGCGCAGTCATCACCGGAACGCCCTTCTTCGGATTAAAAATGGAGACAAGAGGCTGGTGATCAGTCAGCAAGGTGAATTTCTGCCCGTGCAGATAGTGATTGAACTTTTTCACTCCCCACACTAGGCTGAGGGCCTCCCTGTTAATCTGGGCGTAGTTACGCTCGGCTGAGGTGAGTGATCGTGACACAAAGGCTATTGGCCTCTCTCAGCCGTCCGAGAATTTGTGCGACAGCACCGCTCCAATGCCGTAGGGTGACGCATTACATGCCAACCGAATTGGTAATACTGGGTTGTAATGGGCCAATACCTCTTTCGATGTGATTAGTGTTTTGCTCTTCTGGAAAGCTCGTCTACATTCATCACTCCACTTCCATGGCACCCCAGTTTGCAGTAGGGTGTTCAGTGGGTGTAGTATTGTAGACAAATTTGGCAAGAACTTATGGTAGTAGTTTACCAGCCCGAGGAACGACCTCAGTTGTGACACATTTTCCGGTGCTGGAGCCTTGACTACTGCCTCAATCTTCTCTGGGGACTTATGTAACCCCTCTATCGATAACGTGGCCACAATACGAGATCTGTTTTCTAAAAAACTTGCATTTGGGGCGGTTAGCTTGGAGCCCATATTCCTGCAATCTAGTGAGCACCTGCTCCAGGTTGGCAAGGTGATCACTGTCATTTTCGCCCGTGACCAGGATGTCGTCCAAATAACACTGGGTCCCTGGGATCCCTTGCAGGACTTGTTCCATTGCCCTCTGCCAAATAGCCGGAGCTGATGCTACCCCGAATACCAGCCGGTTGTATTGGTAGAGACCTTTATGGGTGTTGATTGTGAGTTGTATTTTTGATGCTTCTTCTACCTCCATTTGCAGATACGCCTGGGCCAGATCAATCTTAGTGAAGCGTTTCCCTCCAGATAGCGAGGCGAAAATATCTTCAATCCGCGGAAGTGGATATTGTACGGTGTGAAGGACCGGGTTCACTGTTACCTTAAAGTCCCCACAGATGCGAACCTTACTTGGTTCCCCAGGCGTGCTGCTCGACGACTTTTTCATCACAGGGGCGATGGGTGTAGCCCACTCGCTCCAGTCTACCTTGGACAGTACACCCGAACGTTCCAGACCCTCCAGCTCTGCTTCGACGGCTGGGCGGATCGCATAAGGTGCCAGTCCGGTTTTGGGCTTGCGTTTTCTTCAATTTTAATCATCGCTGTCAGGCCTTTTAGTGTTCCGAGTCCTTGCTGGAACACTTCTTTCGCGGCAGTTAGGAACTTTGACAGTCGCCCAGGTGTGACGTCGTCATCCTTTTTGTCAGCCACAGTCAGTGCCTGTATGGAATGCCAATCCAGTTGTATTTTCCGGATCCATTCACATCCCAGTAATGGTGGTCCTCCATCTTGCAATACATACAGGTCTAGTTTTGGTGTTTCCTTACCGTTATATATAACGGTCACCCTTCTTTTTCCTTTGGGGTGGACTTTTTGCCCCATCTACATCTTCAAAATAATTTGTGTGTCTCTCAAGGGTACGTGTGAGAATAGCCACTCGTAATCCCGTCGGTTTATGACTGTTAGGGCTGATCCTGTGTCCAATTCCATCTTTACCTGGACTCCTGCTATCTTGAGAGTGACCCAAATGGTTCGGTCATCCTCCGTTGTGATCACATTATGTAGTTTCAGACAACTCAGTTCCCGGCTTTCAGAGTTGTTATCACTCTTTTGTTCGTCTGAACTATTCTCCGTCATCTTATGTGCCTTCTTGTACTTTCCTTTGGTAGGTTTCTTATTGCTGGTTTTCTTTCCCGACCTGCAGACTCGTGCTATGTGTCCTTCGTGCCACCTTTGCCGATATTCAGTGGCATCGCCCCAAGAGGTTGCTGCTGCGCTAAAACATGCGATGCACGACTATCATTAGGCGCTAAGCCGGCGGCCCGGGGCGATACCCCCGAGGGCGGGCGCAGCGCAGGTGCGGCGAGTTGCTGATTGACAGCAGACACTCTGGCGCCTGTCAGCTCTTAAAGGGGGAGGGTGGAGTTGTTTGCCTGCCACGCCCGGCACACTGCAGCCCTGAAGCAAGGCCTGACCACTGCTGCTTCATCTGTGCAACGCCCAGGACTATGGAGAAGGCCAGGGAGAGAGCGCAGCGCTTCAGCGACGGCGACCTGAGGGTGCTGGTTGGCGCAGTGGAGTGCAGGCACCATGTTCTGTTCCCTGAAGGTGGCAGGAGGCCGCTGCCCAGCGCCTATCGGAAAGCCTGGAGGGAGGTGTCAAACAGGGTGACCTCCAACAGCGTGGTTGCCAGGACTCCTGTGCAATGCCGGAAAAAGTTCAACGACCTCACTCGGGTTGTCAGGGTGAGTACCCTTTCCAGTGTCCTCCTCATCCCTGCATGTGCACCTCAGTTTATGGGCAAAGGGACCTGCAAGCCCTAATGCCCAGCCCTCATCCAGCAGCTATGGGACGGTCATGAAAATCACCTGCATATTCAGCACTTCACACACTGTACAAGCTATTCGACCATGGGAGGCAGTACAGCCAAGATCAGGGCTTCACACTGTATTTAGAGGCCATCCTTTCTCTTGCAGGCCAAGGTGGCGCACAACCGGAGGCAACAGCGTGAGACCGGGGGAGGCCGTCCCGACCTCAAAGAGCTCTCCGACCTGGACCAGCATGTGAAGCGCATTATGGCAGGCCGGCTGATTGGCCCCGTCGCCAGTGGAGATGCCGACCCTGTTCTGGGCCCCAATGGTAAGGGCATCACCTTTTGGACCTCTCTCTTTCCACTTGCGCCTCAGAACAGCATCCTTTGCCACTGTCCGACCAATGCAGTGCATAGCAGCACTCATGCCTCCCTCGCTGCCGCCCTGTCCTCACTCTAAAGCAACTCTTGTGCCTCCCTGCTTTCAGATGGTGAATCGCCAGGTGAGGAGGCGGGCCCTCAAGCTGCCACTATCAGTGATTCTGAATTCGAGGAAGAGGGAGGAAGAGGAAGCCGGCCCATCAGTGCCACCCTCAGCCGAGGCAGCCCATGCCGATGATGGGGACACGTCTTCCCTGGAGGGGAGCCGGGGGGAAGGGTTGGAGGAGAGTGAAGCTCCGGGGCCCAGCAGCCTGCAGCAACGCGGGAGGGGTGGGGCAGCTCGGCGGACTTCTCCCCGGAGGGCGAGTGCGGCCTCCAGTCCTGCGATGGTGAGCGCAGAGGAGGTGCGGCTCCTAGAGAAAATGGCCGCCCAGGCTGAGCGCAGGCACACTGAGCTCATGGCTGCAGTGGCAAGGATGCCTGACTCCATAGAGTCACG
Source organism: Somniosus microcephalus (assembly GCF_052327205.1). Taxonomy (NCBI): domain Eukaryota; kingdom Metazoa; phylum Chordata; class Chondrichthyes; order Squaliformes; family Somniosidae; genus Somniosus; species Somniosus microcephalus. The sequence continues at coordinate 162,418,306 of NC_140987.1, forward strand.
GTCAAGGAGTGTGCAGGAATTCAGGGCAGCACAGGCGGCTTCTAGCCAAGTGCTCAGTCGTGCCGTCCATTCACTGGCTGGTGTCATGCGGACGCAGACCAGGGCCACACGGGCACTAACTGCTGCCACCCTCGCTGGATCAGCCAGGCATCGCCAGGGCACTCGCCGCGCCGCAGCAGCCCAGCAGTCTGTGCTTCAGCAGATTGCTGCGCTAGCTTCAGTGCTGGCCCGTGCGAGTGCCACTGTCTCAGGCGACCAGGGAGTACCTGTGATCTGTCAGGTTGGCAGCATTCCTGCAACCGACACTGCCACTCCTCCATTGCAGCTGCCACCAGCCGCTGGACAGAGTGCTGCCGCACAAGCAGAGTTGCAGCAGTCAGCAGCCGGCCCCCTCCAGGCCCAGAGCTGGTCCAGGCCGACCCCCAAGGGCATCTGCCGTCTCGCCATCTGACCCTCAGCAGCCTTCCCCCAGCCTTGCTGCAGCCACTGGGCTCCCATTGAGGAGGAGCTGCAGGGTGAGCAGGGGCCAGTCACAGATGCGAAAGGCATCATCCTCGCAGGCCAAAAAGTAGAAGGTGTGCCCAAATGTTTTGTTTCACATGCAAAGGCAGAGACTGTTCGTTTTGAGTTTTTTGAAAGGCCGAGACTGGTCGATTTGTGTTTTTTGGGGGGGCTTCTCTCCATTAGTTTGTAATGTGGGAAGGACAGAGGTTTCCAAGTAATAAATGTTCTTAAATCGCACTGTCCATGCTTTATTTTGGAAGTCCTGGTTGCCCTGCTCGGCTGAGGGCTTTGGGAGCGGCTACATTCATCTGGCGACATTGGCACAAGCCATTCCCTGAGAGGGGGCCTAGAACCTACGTTCAATAAGCTGCCGACGGGTGGCCCTTGCACTTTCTGCCTCCCTCCTGTGCTGGTCCTCCTGCTCCTCCTCCTCTTCAGGTGGTCCTCCAATCTCTGGTGGCAGTGGCTGAGTCCTGCGGATAGCCAGGTTGTGCAGCATGCAGCACACGACCACGAAATGGGAGACTCGCTCAGGCGAATATTGCAGGGCTCCTCCGGAACGATCCGGACAGCAGAACCGTTGCTTCAGGACGCCGATTGTTTGCTCAATGATGTTCCTGGTTGCTTGATGGCTGTCATTGTATCCCTCTTCAGCAGGGGTGCTGGGCGCACGGAGCGGGGTCATCAGCCAGGTGCACAAAGGATAGCCTTTGTCCCAGAGAAGCCATCCTCGTGGGTGAGGCTGGGCCTCGAACATGTCTGCCACAGAAGTCTGGCGCAGGATGAAGGCATCGTGGCTGCTGCCTGGAAAGCGGGCATTGACAGCTAGGATGAGCTGCCTATGGTCACACACCAACTGCACGTTGAGCGAATGGTAGCCCTTCTGGTTGCGGTAATCTTCGGCATTCTCCAGAGGTGCCCGCAAAGCCACATGCGTGCAGTCAATGGCGCCCTGCACCATGGGGAAGCCCGCTAATGCTGCAAAGCCCATTGCACGCTGTTGTTGCTTGACAAGGGCCATGGAGAAGGAGATGAACTGACGTCTCCTTCTGAAAAGGGCATTGGTCACCTGGCGGATGCAGCAATGCACGGCAAACTGGGAGGTGTTGGAAATGTCCCCAGTAGCGGATTGGAAGGAGCCGGTGGCATAGAAGTTGAGAGACACCGTCACCTTCACTGCCACCGACAGAGACGTCCTGCTCCACAGATGTGGCTGCAGATCTCCGCGAAGCAGGTGGCAGATCTCAGTGACCACCGCCCTTCGGAATCGCAGCCTCCGAACACACTGCTCGTCAGACATGTTCAGATATGAGAACTGCTGGCGGTATACCCTGGGTGGGTAAGGCCTCCTTTGCCGACGCCTGTTGCCCCCTCTCCGACTGGCCATGACTGCCACTCTCTCACGGCGTCTGTGAGCCCTTTGAATGCAATGGAGAAGGCCAACGTTTGCACCCATTGCAGCCCCCATTATATGTTTGCAATCAATGATATGGCTCTGAAGTTAAAGACAAGTGGAAAGCTGTGGCCTGAAGCCACAAGTACCTGTGCGAGTGTTGAGCCAAACCAGAAAGCTCTCTACCTTTGTCTCTCTGCAAAGATCCGTCTCTCACAAAGAAGGAGTGTTACAAAATGGCTGCCTTTTCTACTGCAGGAGGAGTGCCCTTTAATTTGCGCCCCCCGCGCCCCGCAGCGACTGAGAACCGTTCCCCTCTACTAGTCGCTAGGGGCGCCAGATAGGCCGGCGCCACTGAATTTCCGGTTTGGGGCGAACAAAGGGCGTTGCACGATGAAATGACGTCAGGATCTGCGCGCGCAGCTGAGCGCGTGCAAAGGCTTTGCGCCGCCGCTAAATCTTTACTGAAGTTGGGGAGAGGCGCAGATCGCGTTGCGCCCGGCCGCTAGCCGCCTAGCGCCCAACATCTCCTCCTCCTAAGGCGCTAGTGGCTGGCGCAAACAACTGAATTTCTAGGCCTTTGTCTTTGAACCAGCAATCATTCTGGTCGTGTGTTGTTCTGCCGCAGCGATAGCACTTCTCTGTTCCATATGACATTTCATTTGTGCCATATTCTTGCGGTCTCTGTTGTATCTCTGCAGCGCCCCGTACTGCTGCTTCATATGATACCGCAATGCTGAAAGCCTTTTCCAGCGTAAGGTCCTTTTCAGATAAAAGACGTTTCTGGGTTCCTTCACTTTGAAGCCCACACACAAACTTGTCCCTTAAGGTATCTGCCAGTCCCGCTCCAAACTGGCAGTGTTTCGATAGTTTGCGCAGTTCTGTTAAATAATCAGCATTGCTTTCATCCTTATGCTGGTTCCGTTTGTGAAACTTGAATCTTTCTGCTATCAGCAGCGGTGTGGGGTTTAAATGTCCCTGTAGTATCGTTACTATGTCTTCAAAACTCTTTTCCATTGGCTTCGTTGGGGTTACTAGATTTCGTAATAAACCATACGTCTTTGCACCCATTAAATTTAACAATACCGACGCTTTCTTGTCATCTGACACCTCATTTGCCTTGCAGTACACCTCTTCGTTCGACATATGTAGTCCAATCTTCGACTTTGTCAAATGCGGTGATACTGCCACTCTTCGGCATTTTGGGTGTGGTTTAAAATGGCGTCTCCCAATGGCTTAAAATGGCATGTCCCGCGCTTTCCTTCTTCCCCCCGCTGCTGCCGGTTCTCGTGGCAATGGCGGCGCCCTGTAGGTTTCGCACGCTTCTCCTGGGCTGTTGCCAACGCCGCTCTCAGCGGTCCTCGTGGCAATGGCGGCGCCTCGCGGGTTTCTGCGCATCTCTCTCTCCCTCTCTCCGACGCTGCTCGGCCCCTGAACACCGGCTGCACCCTGTGCGCTCGGCCCTCTCTCTCTCTCTCTCTCTCTCCCCCGTCGACGCTGCTCGGCCCTTTGCTGTGCCGCTCAGTCGGGCTCTAGCCCGCCGCTGTCTGGGAAGGGTCTGCGCACTACCTGTTGCCAGCCCGTATTGCTGGACCACCTCGACTGGAAAGCCAAGCCTGGCTCTCGACAGCCTCCCCTGCAATTCTCGAGTCTCTGGCCTTGACCTCCAATCCACTGATCTCCAGGAACGAATCCCCGGGAGGTGATGCAGAGTTGCAGGTAGGTTCGAACCTGCCTCGTCGCCAATGTTACGTCCGTGTATAATAAGACACAGACTGCTGAGAACGATACAACAGGTGTTTACTCAACGTGGCTCACAGTGGAACTGATCTGTACAGATTACTACTCAGGGCTATATACAGGTGTGGTCACTGCCGGTACTGCAGTATACATGAGCTGTAAAAAATAGTTCCCCACTTAAAAAAGGTATATACATTACAACTCCCGCTCCGATCTCTGTCCTCGGCCTATTACATTGTTCCAATGAAGCTCAACGTAAGCTCGAGGAACAGCACCTCATTTTTCGATTAGGCACTTTACAGTCTGCCGGACTAAACATTGAGTTCAACAATTTCAGATAATTATCCCTGCCCCCATTTTTCATGCAAATGGGAATGGCAAAAATCATACTGCAACATTTTATCTTTCCTGCCTCTTACAAAAGTACAGGATGTTCTTTCAATTCCTTCCTCCCCTCCTAACCACCCCCCCCCGCCCCCCCCCATCTCTGCACCTGCTTAATAACTTACATCTCCAGCTTTTTCCAGTTCTGATGAAGGGTCCCAGACACCTGAAATGTTAACTCTGTTTCTCTCTCCACGGATGCTGCCTGGCCTGCTGAGTATTTCCAGCATTTTCTGTTGTTATTTCAGATTTCCAGCATCCGCAGTATATGGTATTATATTAGAGTAGGTGGGTAACTTGCTCCCAGACTTGCAACAATGTTGCTCTTAACTTGCTGCAAAGTGTTGTGCATTATTTCCTCCCTGCTTGTAGCAAAATGCCTAACTTTTGCTCAGTATCCCACCCATCACTCTGTACTGGTAGAGATCAGCAGTTTTGCAATTGTGGGCACAGGCACACACTGTGGCAGCACATTACTTATTGGTTACAATCCAGCAGCTATGGAGGCTGAGAAGAGGCAGACACTATTATTACTTCTTGAAATGGATACTCAGATGTTCTAGAACTTTTTTGCAGACTATTTGCAAACCAACTTATCTGGTTGTAATCACCCTTACCTCATTCTGCAAAACAGAATGACTCACACATACAAAAAACAATGTTCTGTTGTACTGGGACAAAACTGCTGCAAATAAAGCAGTTAAATTTGGTTTGGGTCAGGCACAATTAGAAAATAAGGAAGGAAAAACATGTACATTAAAGCTCACAAATTTCAAAACCAAATCAGAACTGAACAGGAGTTCAGGGTGGGGAAGAAGAGTTTTGAGAGGTAAAAAAGGGGTTATGAAAATGTTAGAAGGAATTTTACTTGTTTTCGAAGACCAGCTGCCTCAGCTTTGTCCTGCGAATCTCCTTTGTCTGCAATCTGGTCTCAGGGTTGAATTCAGCTAGCAAAGGGCCAGGGTTCTGAAATGCTAGGCATTTTAGCTGACGTTCTGTTTGCTTCTGTAACAGTTTAATAAAAGGGATTGTGTAATACCAAAGTCAAAACATGTTCAATGATACATCTACAATAAAAGATAACTCATGTTTCAAATATAATATTTTAGTTCAGGTTTATGGTTATTGAAAGTACATAGCTGTATGAACAAAATTCTCCCTTAAAGCAATCTGAAAACAAATTTTACAAACTGCCTAGGAAGTGTGTACAGAGCAGCATAATTTAAGGTTGACACAGTGCTTACTAACATTTATATTAGTGGGGGGGGGGGGGGGGGAGAAAGTACTCAAGTCATGACATCTGCAGTTACAATTTTGGAATTCTCTACTCCAAAGGGCTGTGGATGCAGAGTCGTCAAGTATATTCAAGGCTGAGAGATAAATTTTTGGACTCTAGGGGAATCAAGGGATATGGGGATCAGGTAGGAAAGTGGAGCTGAGGCCGAAGGTCAGCTATGATCTTCCTGAATGGTGGAGCAGGCTCGAAGGGCTGTATGGTCTACTCCTGCTCCTAATTCTTATGTTCTATATATGAATACTGGACACACCTCGCTGAACTTACTTCAGATATGCAATTTGGCAAAGTGGTGCTTCATTCTGCTCTGGATGCTAAACTGGAATGTCCAGCTACCTTGTGATACACATTGGGAGAAATATTCCTGACGCGAGGCTACATTTTCCATTGCAGGTGCAGATGAATCATAAATGGCAGATGAATCATAAATGACCAGAAGCAAGTGTGAAGCTCACCTGTAGTGTAATACAGGAAACTTTGGTTTATCCGGAGGTTATATGTCCGGAATACTCGCTCTAACGGCAAAAATCAGGAGCCGTTTTCTATATTTTTTTTAGTTCTCGTTCCTTTCCCCCCCCCCCCCCAGTCAAGCACTGCAAGGTCTGTAGCTATAGCAACAGCGTCAGCTACAGATGCTTGCAGCTGCAGCCAATTGTTTTGAAGCTGTTGCTAAGCAACAGGGTTTGTTGATTCACACAGAGCTTCTCAGTTCTGTATGTTTAAACATTAACTCTGGTATGTCCGGCACTTTTGATGTTACGGCACCAGCTCGGTCCCGTCAGTGCCGGATATCAGAAAGTTTCCTGTATACTGTTTGCATGCAATTTTTCCACAGTCAGCACATCAGAATTTATTTGTAGTTCCAAGTGTAGCTTTACAGGGGGTAACCTAGTGGTGCGGCCAGAAAATTGCAATTTGGGTGAAATTTAGAGGGATATGGGCATTTAGAAGGAAGTGACTGAAGAGGGGGCCAAAATTCTTCACAGCCTTTGAAAAGGCATTGCAAGCCAGTCAGAAAATGGCTTTATCATTAGGCATTCTTCTTAATGGGCTGTTTAAACTTAATTCTGTATATAGCTCAGCACCTTTGCCAAGGTTGAAGGGGCAAAGGAGTAAATGACAGGCAAAATTGTCAGTGTCCCTTGGGGAATTAGTAACCTCTGTACATTAATTCTCTGAAAGTGAGGTACATACACCTCTGTTATATAGATACAGATGCAAGGGTACTGGTAGGTGGGCATAGAGCATCTGATGCAACATGACCTGCCTGACATCCCTCAGTTCATCTTCATCCTCCAAAACCTCATCCCCACGAACAAACTTGAAGCAACCAGGGTGGGTGAGGGGGGGGGGGGGAAATCAGCACTACAAAAAGTCACAAATACTTCTTAAAACTCAAGTGACAACAGGAAAACAAGACACACAAGCAAAGTAGTTGAGAAATTACCCTGTCTTTAAGCAAACTTAACCTAATTCTATATATATAGCTCAGCACCTAGCAATCTTTGATACCTAGCTTAGAAAAAAAGTGTAAAAGCACTCATCATCCTGGTTACCATCAGGAAGTAGTGTACAGAATGAACTATTACCCTCCTCCCCCGCTGAAGTTTTACCTCTTCAGTGCCCCGTCCCTCAAATTCTACTGCAAGTTTATTCAGTGTACTCCAGTTGGGGCGTTTACTCCAATGCTTAAGCCATTAGTGAATGGGATCTACAGTTCCGGTCACAGATCGCCAAACTATTCTATTAAAATCCTGGTAATGACTCATAGCAATACAACCCAGGCCACAACCCACAGAAACAATGGGAAAAACATATGATTCCAGCATTAAAAAACAGTAATCCACCTATTTTCCTGGTTCTCCACCTGATGTTGCAGTGATATGTGAAGTCCAAACTTCATGTAAAAGCACAACCAATACATATTAAAAGGGGCCATAGCCAACCTTTCCTTTCATACCATTTTCTTTTGGGCTTGTGTATCAGATATATTTTCCTCTTGCAACGATCTCTTTCTGGTGTTCATGGAAAGATTTTGAATATTTAATGTCATCCTTTCTTGGTTATAAGTGCTCACTTCAAGTATCTGTGCTCCATGCCTCATGACAGACATTCCTGGATTTAAAAAAATCTATTAAAGAGATTTACAAAAGCAAGCACAAGAAAGAGCAACAAACAGTGAAACCTCTTCAGAAAGACTACCATGACACTGATCTCCTAATCAGTACTTCAAAAAAATTTGAGCTTTAGATGTTTCATTTTATATTCTGCTCACAATATTTCATACATCGCTATCTGAGACACACTTTAAAAAAGTGTTGGTAAGGCTGTATGTACTTGGACAGTTGGTCAGAGTGAGTGATTAATTGTGACTGAACACAAAGGAACTCACTACTTGGGTGTTAAAGCATGACTTCCTTTTAAGTTGATCTTTTCACTCCCAATGGGGTAGGGAAAAACTGCAAGGAAAGGAAGAGAGATTGAGGAAAACATGACTGATAGTTACAAGCTAACTGATTGGAAAGGTGAAGGTGAAGGCTCTTTTAGTTGTTGATACTGAAACAAGTAAATTATTGATGGATGTGGAGTGTGATTAAGATACAGTCTTCATTGTATAAAATGCACTTACAAGCAAGAAGTACAGCAAGTTAATGATAAACCATCTTACATTATTTTCAAAAGTGTAAACACCCTCTCTAGACAGGATTGATAGACCAGCTACTTTTTACTTGTCCTTTTTTGTATTTACCCCAACAAGCCGTACAGAAGGACACAATGCCTTTTGGTATTGCAAAAAAAAAAAAAAAAAAAACCTGTAAATTGTGCTCAGATTTGCTCTAAAGATAAAATAAACTCTTCTTTAGGATAGGTTCCATGCTAGAATTGATTCATGGGCAGCACAATAAAGGGTGGTGAATAAATTTACCTCTAGAAGTAACTGAAATGTGTCGTGAGAGTGAGAGATCAGTAGCATGCAGATATGGCTCTTAAATATAAAGCACAGTGGGAACATTTAGATTTAGTTCACTAGGATTTTGTGTTCCACATATCCACGGCATAACTAAGACCATCTATTGCCATTTCCGTAATATCGCCAGTCTCCGCCCCTGCCTCAGCTCATCTGCTGCTGAAACCCTCATCCATGCATTTGTTACCTCTAGACTCGACTGTTCCAACACACTCCTGGCTGGCCTCCTGTAAAGTCTGTGGGTTGTACAGTTAATAACGACACAGACTTCAGGAATAACAAACAAACAGGTCTTTACTATTCGAAGGTCAGGGCGAATCTGCCCAAGGAATCATGCCACAACACTTATATACCGGTGTGGTCACCGTCGGTATTACAGTATACAGAAGCCAAACAAGTAGTGCCACACCTAAAGTAGTTCTCTTAAAGGTGAACGGTTACATACAATAGTTCTCTTAAAGGTAGACGGGTACATACACTACAATCCTCCCTTTTTAGCTTATTACATACAGAGTCCCCATTAAACATAACATATCTTCAACTTCATATAAAACAATTTACAGACATAGTCTCGGTGGGAAACAGTTCACAGGTTCAGTCTCTGCGGGAACAGTTCACAGATTCAGTCTCTGATCTTGACTCGGTCCGAACAACATCTCTTTGGTGTAGATGGTTCACATTGCTAGCGTGACTCCTCCATATCCTTTTCTTGACGTAACAGCTTGAACTTTCGTCCTGCTGAACCAGCAGTGCTGACTTTTACAACAACTGGGTTGCCTTGATATTTTCCTACTTCCCAACTGATTTAACTCCTTTCGTAGGGTCCACGCATGATCTGGTAGAAGTGATAATATTTGCGATAGTTATCATCTTCTGCTTCTTTTTCTTTTCTGCTTTTTGGAGACTCTCGGGGCTCCCTTATCAGCTGCCACCAACTCTCTATGTTCCTTCGACTTTAAGTGCTTCATCCTGATTTCGGCACTTTGGGAGTTTTCAATCACAAACTGGGCAGACCACATCCTCGTAATATTCAGTGTCACTCAACAGGTCATGGTAATATTCGGGTTCGTCCTGAGTTAGGCCAGCGAGAGGGCCTTCTACTTCCTCCTTACCCATCTGGACGTTAGCTGACTGTGGTTCCTTCCCTAGACATCTTTCTTGAAAAGACTTCTTCATGCATTCATCTTCATCCCGCTCTTCCTGGGTTTCCTGCAAATCCTTCACTAATGACCTCATTTGTGATTTCAACACTTCCCCTTCCCTCGGGGATTGATTGATCGGGCTATTCAATCCTTCTACTGGAGCAGCTGTTTCAACATTCTGTTGTTCACATAGACGCGATTCAGCGTACTTTTGGCATCCCAGTAAAGTCTGTTTTGCAACCTCAGCTATTTCCCAAACTTTTGAGAGCTCCGAACTCCTTCCCGTTGAAGATTGAAGCTCGTGTTCAGATTGTTCCCATTGCAGAGTCTTTTCCCTCAGCATATGAAGGAGTTGGCTGACCGTTAACTCTTCCACGGGAACACTGTGGATCAGAGTCTTCTCCATTTCATCCACCTTTTCCTCCAATGCTTCCACCTTCTGTTCCTCTTGTACTTTGGCTTTCAGCGCTCGGAAAAGTTGCGCCCGGATGCGCTCTAGCTCATGTTCAGGGGCCATTCTTACAGTTTCCTTTTCTTCCACTGAAAGGATTCCCAGTTGAATCTGTTCTTCAAGTTGTTGAACCTCGGACATTGCCGCCTCATTTGTCTTGGGTTTCCTTCAATATTTTTATGAGTTCTTGGACATCTTGTCTTTCATGTTCTGCCATGTCTTTCCCCTCTAATTTCTCATCTATGGATGGAACTTCTACCGATGAGTCTGTCTTGGCCTTGAGCTCATCAAGAATTTCCTGCAGCCTTTGGACTTCTTGCTCATGTTCAACCTTTAGTTGTTCATATGCTTCTACTGAAACTAGCTTTTCGGAGGTTGCCGAGTTAACCCCCTCCAGAATTGTAGCCTGGGCCTGTTCATACTGTTCTTTCAACTTCTCACACTCTGCTTGTAAGGAGTCGTAGAGAAGAACTGGAATAACATCCTGGCTTCCTGAAGATTCCTCTTCATTTGCTTCTTTCGCAATTTCCTGTTGGAGTTCAGCCAAGGCTGCTATGCTATCTACCTCTCGAAGTCTCATTGCCATCAAATCTTCTTTATTCTTGCAGTCTATCTCAGCCATTTTCCGATTACTTTCATTTAACTGAGTGAGTAGTCCCTTATTCTGGGCTGAGAGATATTGCACCTTCTCCTGTAGACCATAGCACTCCTTCTCTGCTCGACATAGCTGGTTACTGCTGATTTGGTTCTGTGTTTCAAGTTCCAACATCCTTTGCTTAGCTTTTCAGTTTCGCCCCTATAAGCTCCTCTTGCAACATGGCCACATTATTCACATCAGGTAAAGAAGCGTTTCTCTTTTCCATGTCCAAGATTTTTTTCTGCATATCTTTAAGTGCACACTGCGATTCAGCTTCTCTTAACCTTGCTTGCACTAGCTCCGTCTCCAATTGCAGAACAAAATCCTCAGTGTAGCGTGGTTTGCCTTTATGCTGTATCTCTAGATCATGCAAATATTCTAACTCCTGAACATCAAAAGGGAGATGTGATCGGTAATTGGTCACAATGGCTCTATGGTCGCTCTTTGCTTGAGCTAGCTGCCTCTGCTGTCTTTCCAGGTTCTCCCATTCGGTGTCCCAGAACTTTTCCATTGTTTTCATCTCTTGTACGAGACGGTAACTCAACTGTTCTAATTGTTGTCGTACTTTGAAATAAGTTTGAGTCCGAGTTCGGTGTTCTTCCGTCGTGGATAAGTCCTTAACTTGAACAGGCTCAGAATTCTCTGTCAAACTGGAGTTCTGCTCTGAAGCTTTATTCTTCTCGGTAGCATAAGCCTTTATGCATGTCTTCGTTTTCTCCACCATAGTCGGCAAGTTCATTTTAGCCTTGTCTTGAGTTGGTCTTATCGTCATCCGTTTCAGAATCTGAGCTGATAGCTTGCACCGAGTCCTCACTCATTATGGCTTTTAGATAGTGCCATTCCATGTCTATTTTCTTGATCCACTCTCGTCCTAGAAGTGGTGGTCCTCCCTCAGATAATACGTACAAGTTCATTCTTGGGTGTTCTTTACCCCTATCTCTCACCTTGACTCTTATCTTCCCCATGGGGTATACCTTATGCCCAGTGTATGTCTGCAATACGAACTTGGTATTTCTTAAGGGTATGTGAGAGAATAGCCGGTGGTAGTCCCTTCGATTTATGACTGATACAGCTGATCCAGTGTCCAACTCCATTCTTACTTGGACTCCAGCTATTTTTAGTATGACCCAGATAGTTTGTAGGTCAGCTTCCTTACTCACATTGTGAATTCTCAGACTACCCAGCTCCTGGCTGTTTGGGTCGGAGTCTGAATTCTGTTCGTCTGAACTCTTCTCAGCCACCTTGTGTACCTTGTTGTACTTTTCTTGTGGTGGCTTCCTTTGGTTGTTGGTCTTCTTCCCTGACCGGCATACCTTAGCGATGTGACCCAGTTTGCCACACTTCCTACATTCTTGGTTCTTAAACCAGCATTGATTCTGGTCATGTGTTGTCTTCCCACAACGATAGCATTTTGTTGTACTTGAGGTAATTTGGTCCACCCAGAGTGCCGCCGCCTTTAGCTGCATTTCCGCCGTTCCTTTCACTGCGGCTTCGTGCGATGCGGCTAGAAGGACAGCCCTGTCAAGTATGAGGTTGTTCTCTTCGAGTAGTCGCTTTTGTGTCCTTTCCTTGGACAATCCGCATACGAACTTGTCTCGCAGTGCCTCTGTCAGATTCCCTCCGAACTGGCAGCATTTCGCTAGCCTACGCAGTTCGACCAAATATTCCGCGTTGCTTTCGTCTTTCTGTTGCGTTCTTGCATAGAATTCGAATCGTTCAGCCAACATCAACGGTGTGGGGTTCAAGTGGTCCTTCAGAACAGCTACAATCCCTTCGAAAGTCTGATCCGCCGGTTTAGCTGGTGCTAGTAGATGCTTCAAGTGCCCGTATGTCTTTGCGCCCATCGAGTTTAGCAATGTTATCGCTTTGTCGTCTTCCTCTATTTTGTTGGCTTCACAATAGATCTCGATGCGTTCCACGTACGTGGCCCAGTCTTCTATCTCAGAATTAAAATCGTTAATATTCCCTCGCTTAGGCATCTTCCTTTCCTTGGGAGCAGCACAAGTATTTCTTTAAATTCTTATTTATTATTTTTTTTTCCTAAGATGGCGGCTTTTCCCGCGAAAATGGCGGTTTCCCGCTCTTTCCTTCTCTCCCCGCCCACTTCAATGGCGGTTTCCCGCTTCTGTCGTCTTCGCCGCCTAATGGCGGCTTCCCGCGTTTCTTCCCTGGTGGAAGGGGTACGCTTTCCCCACAACGGACAGGTTCAGCCGCTGGGCTGGCTCTCGCACAGCTCCCCTTACTCGGCTCTGTCTTTCTCTCTCCCGCACGTTCGGCTCTACCGGCGCTGGGTACCCCGTTGGTGGAGGACAGTTCAGCCGCTGGACTGGCTCTCGCGCAGCCTCCTTTGGTCGGCTCTGCCTCTCCCACATGCTCTGTTCCCGTTCGCCACCCAGCCCTCACGCAGTCCGGTGCTTCCCTCCCCGGCTGCGGCTGAGTTTCTCTCTTCCCGCGCCAGCTCCCGGTCTCAGCGCTTCGTGGCTTCGGTCGCTGCCCGGCTTTTTCCCGCCGATCGCGGTCCGGCTGTCTCACGACGCCGTTGGACCCGACTTCCTGACCAGCTCCGCTCCCCCTCGACCATGGTCGAGTGCACAGCCCTTATCCTCCGGATATTCTTTACACTTTCCCCTACACAGTCTCCGCGGCCGCCTTGTTTCCTGCTGATCGGCTCACTCCGCACCGTGGTAGAAGGGTAGTCAGTGCCTGTTGCTGATGGAAGCTTTTGTTGCTAAAGTCTTCCTCCTTTCTATTGCTGCAGCCTCGTGTTTTCTTCCAGCAGAACGACGAGGGCGGTTGCCTCTCTTCGACGTGCTTTAGTTGTCTTGCCGCAGGGTACGATCGGACTCGTCGCCACTGTAAAGTCTGTGGGTTGTACAGTTAATAACGACACAGACTTCAGGAATAACAAACAAACAGGTCTTTACTATTCGAAGGTCAGGGCGAATCTGCCCAAGGAATCATGCCACAACACTTATATACCGGTGTGGTCACCGTCGGTATTACAGTATACAGAAGCCAAACAAGTAGTGCCACACCTAAAGTAGTTCTCTTAAAGGTGAACGGTTACATACAATAGTTCTCTTAAAGGTAGACGGGTACATACACTACACCTCCCACGTTCTACGCTCCGTAAACTTGAGGTCATCCAAAACTTTGCTGCCCGTGTCCTAACTCGCACCAAGTCCCGTTCACCCATCACTCCTGTGCTCGCTGAACTACGTTGGCTCCCAGTTAAGCAACACCTCAATTTCAAAATTCTCATCCTGCTTTTCAAAATTCTCATCCTGGTTTTCAAATTCCTCCATGGCCTCACCCCTCCCTATCTTCTCCAGGGTGCCCCGCAATATCCGAACTCCTCCAATTCTGCCCTCGAGCATCCCTGGTTATAATCGCTCAACCATTGGTGGCTGTGCCCGCTGTTGCTGAGGCCCTAAGTTCAGGAATTCCTTGCCTAAACCTCTCTGCCTCTTAGCTCTCTTTCCTCCTTTAAGCTGCTCCTTAAAACATACCTCTTTTGGTCATCTGCTCTAATTTCGCCTTATGTGGCTCGGTGTCAAATTTTTTGTCTTGAGACACTGCTGTGAAGTGCCTTGGAACGTTTTACTACATTAAAGGCACTATATAAACACAAGTTATTGTTGTTGTTCAATTAGTTGAAGCAGAAGCTTGTTAATATCACAAACTTTCACATTGATCATCAGCTATTCTTCTGGATAACCTGTTGATAATACCATACTTCAAAATGAAAGCTTTAGTTTTCATTATTTACTTTAGAACCAGTATCTCTAATTTTCTCAATAACAAATTAACCAGAGAAGAACTACTTCAAGACCTGAACAAGAATAATTCAAAAACACTGCAATTAGCATTAGCTTTTATAGATTGTGCACTTCTAAACGAAAAAAAAGTGTTTGCTAACCTCCAACTGTTCACACAAAATAACCTCTGTCGGTTCAATGCACAATACTTCACCAATTGCCTAGGTAAGTGCCAGACATTTGAGGCGCCACTTAATGCAACAGATTGTTTTACAATTAACCAATAGACCTGCACACACGACTCCAGACTCTTAACAATCCAAACCTGTAGTAATCGCAATGAGTGGTACTCTAATCCTCAACAGTGTTTATAAAATAGCATGTAAAAATACCAAAATGTAATATCCCCGTGCAGATTGTTTTTATACATTAATTATTTGAATAAAATAATGAACTTCTTGATCACTTCGCTCTCTCTCACTTTGTCTTCCATCGCTTATCTCCATCCACCAATCACCGCTTAGCTCTGTCCGTCAATCACACCCAAATAACTATTGCCAATGAAACCGCACCTGACCACGAGACAACCAATTCTGCGCGCACTTAATCAATCTCCTGGCTCTCAGCACCGAGTACACAGGGGAATCATCCTATCTTCCTATCAAGACTCTCAGGACCAATTATACACGGCAATCAGCCTCTCAATTAGAAAGCGCCCCTCGGGCGAGCAAAAGATCAGCTGCTAAAAAGCCATAATGCAATGGTGGAGGAAACAACTGCTGTTTCCACTTGGTAATTCAACGCCAGGTCTGACCTGGTGTTAAAGGTTTCTTTATTTTACGGTGCAGCTGCAAAAATGCTGTATAAATTCATCAATGATGATTTTTTGACAAGATCTTAGTCAGATTTTTTCTTACTTTTCGTTAGCCTTTTTACTATTTTTCCTGACAAATGCTCAGATCAATGTTAAACATGAACGAATTCCTCTTTCCGAATCTTAGGAACGATTGGAACAACATGAAGATTTCTCCTGAGATCCCTCCATTCTCTTTTCACTAAGATTCGTTGCTCTCTTAACTTGGTACCACTAGGTGGCAGCATGATACAGCCAAGTGTACCTCAATTCAAGAATATAGAACCATTAGGAGGTATTAAAGGTTGAAAAAAGGACGTGAAGTGACAAGAGAACCAGACAGGGGTTAAGATAAATTCCCCATCTTAGCAAGAGCACCATTATAAATGTGGGAATAATTGTTAAGAAAGAAAGAACCTGTGTTTATACAGTGTCTTTAACATCTGAACACCTGTAATAAGAAATAGGAGCAGGAGTAGGCCAATCGGCCCCTCGAGCCTGCTCCACCATTCAATAAGATCATGGCTGATCTGATCCTAACCTCAAATCTTCTGTCACTCTGCATCCACCTGAACCCATGTGATCTCCCGGGAGAGGCGAAAAACCAGATAAAGACCCAATGGCCAATTTGGGAGAAAAAAATCTGGGAAATTCCTCTCCGACCCATCTCGGCGATCGAAATTCTTCCAGGAGATCACTCTGTCCCTATATTTTCTACAGTACTTACCTGCTGTAAAGGCGATCTCCACCCCAGCCAGGAACAGGAATAAAACCATCTAACACAGAATTAGAACACAGTAGGTGCAGAACAAGGCTACACGGCCCCTGGACCCACTCCACTACCCACAGGGCCATGACCATTCCGAACCTAGACTCATGTCCAATTTCCTGCCCGCTCCCCGTAACCCTTAATTCCCTTTACTTCTAGGAAACTATCTATTTCTGTTTTAAATTTATTTAATGATGTAGCTTCCACAGCTTTCTGGCAGTACTCTCTGACTATATATGCTGTGCTTATATGCAACTCTTCACTTCACCTGACGAAGGAGCAGCGCTCCGAAAGCTTGTGATTTCAAATAAAGCTGTTGGACTATAACCTGGTGTTGTGTGACTTCTTACATTTGTCCACACCATAAGACACACAATTACATCAAAACAAATCTATTTTAAAACTAAGAGTTTGGGATCTATTTTAAAACGAAGAGTTTGGGATCTATTTTAAAACGAAGAGTTTGGGATCTATTTTTCACTGAGTGTAACGTATAATGAAAAAAGGATTTGGAGCAAACAAGTGAGGAAGATCGGTGGTAGAAAGAAACATGCCAAAAAGTGAACTTCTAATGCTACTCGGTCTTGCTCCCATCATAAAAGGTTAAAAAGCAATTAACAAAAAATGCTTTGTAATAACTCTCTTGTTCTGTGATTTGTTGATTATTTTTCAACTGAAAGATCTTGGTGTAATTAATATTAAAATATTACTTCAATTTAGTTAACTTTAGCTCACCAGCAATTAAATGCACAAATAACCACATGCTGGAAAAGTGAATGACAGCTGGACAAACTGGTTAGTGAAGGCTTCTTGCCCACCACTACATCTTGAGACAATGGAAGGTCTTTCAGCCATTCAAGACCATAGATCAGCCTGTTAGTTTATAATTGGACTTACTTTGCCAGAGTGTTCATCAGTCTATCTTTCAGAAGCCTGGAGAAGCAAACGTGGGAATATGTGTATATTATAGTATCCAGTTCACATACATAGGATTTCATTATTATGACCCTGGGTCATGCTATCACATGACTAGATATTGGGCAGTAAAGGTACATTTTTCATTGTAAGGGAGGCAAAGTTCGCTTATGCAAGAAACAGTGACACTGAACCCAAAAGAATATCTATCATAGACCTGAATTTGTAAATAGGGCTATGAAAGCCTGGCTGAAGGCCAATAGTGATAAAATTACAGGGGATTGTGCAAAAGCGAACAGAAACGAAAAAATGTTCTGAACCTCTAATTAGAATGAGGTTAGCCATTCTGAAATGCTCAAGCTAATATTTATTTTTGAAAAGAAAATCAGTGTCAGATTTAAGTGGCATGCAGCCACATTCCCCACTCCCCGCCTCGCCCCCATTAACCTACCCCTACCCGATCTTCCTTTTACTAACCTGTCTGGACCCATCCTGACTTGGTATGACTCTTGTCAGCAGACCTGGTGAGGCTGCAATTATCAGTCATTTTAGAGTTGCGATCGGGAGGTGGGTTAGAGCACTATGTATTTTAGTCAAGTTATTTAACATGATCTCTATGTCCCAATCTGTAAAACAGGCTTTACAAAATGCTTGTTGGGGCACTTTGACTAAGTTTTGCGCTCAGCTAGATATATGAAATAGTTGCCATTTATGCTGGTAATATGCTAATTTAGCTTACTGAGAACTGTGAAATTATCATTATTACAAATGTGATTATTGGCTACTTTTCTGTTGTCCCCATTTTCAAATTTGTGTTGCACATAATTGGCCAAAGAATAATCAGCTGCACCTCCCATTTCATTGGTAGCCTTAAACACCATTTCTCTGGAGTTTCCATGGATCTTCTGCCCAAGTTATAGTCGACGATTGGAAGAACCCCCATGGAAATCAAGGCAGCATATGACTGAGTCTGGCATCAAGGAGCCCTCGTAAAATTGAAGTCAATGGGAATCAGGGGAAATTTCTTCACTGGCTGGAGCCATACCTAGCACTAAGGAAGATGGTGGTGGTTGTTGGGGGTCAATCATCTCAGCCCCAGGACATTTCTGCAGGAGTTCCTCAGGAACCTGGACAACATTCAGGCTTGGGCCGATAAGTGGCAAGTACTTATCATTCATGCCACACAAATGCCAGGCAATGACTATCTCCAACAAGAGAGAGTCTAACTACCTCCCCTTGACATTCAACGGGATTACCATCGCCGAATCCCCCACTATCAATATCCTGGGGGCCACCATTGGCCAGAAATTTAACTGGACCAACCACATAAATACTGTGGCTACAACAGCAGAGGTTGAGTATTCTGCGGCGAGTGTCTCACCTCCTGACTCCCCAAAGTCATTCCACCATCTACAAGGCACAGGTAAGGAGTGTGATGGAATACTCTCCACTTGCCTGGATGAGTGCAGCTCCAACAACACCTAATACGCTCAATACCATCCAGGACAAAGCAGCCCGCTTGATTGGCACCCCATCCACCATCTTAAACATTTACTCCTTCCACCACCAGCGTACCGTGGCTGCAGTGTGTACCATCTACAAGATGCACTGCAGCAACTCGCCAAGTCTTCATCGACAGTGCCTCCCAATCCCGCGACCTCTACTACCTAGATGGACAAGGCCAGAAGGCTCATGGGAACAACATCACCTCCAAGTCACACACCATCCTGACCTTTTTAAAAATTTATTCGTTCAAGGATGTGGGCATCGCTGGCAAGGTCAGCATTTATTGCCTATGCCTAATTGCCCTTGAGAAGGTAGTGGTTCTTGAACTGCTGCAGCCTTCTGGTGAAGGTACTCCCACAGTGCTGACTTTGTCATAGCAGTTTGGTACAATTGAGTGGCTTGCTCGGCCATTTCAGAGGGCAGTTAAAAATCAACCACATTGCTGTGAGTCTGGAGTCACATATAGGCCAGGGTAAGGATGGCAGATTTCCTTCCCTAAAGGACATTAGTGATCCAGATCGGTTTTTACAACAATCTGATAGTTTCATGGTCACCGTTACTGATACTTGCTTTTTTAAAAAATTCCAGATTTATTTATTCAACTGAATTCAAATTCTTGGAAATATATCGTTGTCCCTTCATCATCGCTGGGTCACAATCCTGGAACTCCCTCCACGGTTCACGAAGGCGGCTCACCACCACCTTCTCAAGGGCAATTAGGGATGGGCAATAAATGCTGGCCTTGCCAGCGACGCCCACATCCCATGAACGAATTTAAAAAAAAATCCAGCCCATTAAATCTAATTGAGAAAAAGAGGGAAATATATCCATCAGTGTCTAATTTTTGTTTTAGAAATGTCTGGTGGCACTACTGAGAAAAAAGGACTGTCTGGTCTAAAAGTAGATGTGTGACAGCCTTAAATTCTTAATATTGTTATTAATCATGCCATACGACATGCCCACAATATGTGGGGTTGCAATTGTGCAGTGCAATATTAATAACAAAGGCATGAAGCCATTTATTTTTTGGGTTAGTGCCTTTTTAAAATAGACAGAAGAATTTCATGCAACCACATTTTGGCCTGGATTTTGTGGTCAGCGGCGAAGTGATGCCGCTCACCACTGACCTCTAAGAAAGCTGCCCACAAAGATCTAGCAATCTCTGCGGTGTGGATTTCTCCTTTCCCGATCTTAATTTCATTCTGGCACCACCTATAGGGGATCTCCAGCCTCCTGCAACAGTGATGTCATCAAGCCGGCTCTACAGCCAATCACATTGAAGAATTCTCACAGACAGCAAACCAGCAAGTAAAAAGCACTGATTATCCTTCATTTATTAATCATTTTACAGAGAGCAAAATAAAGATTGGGCCATACACATGGGATTAAGGTAGAAGCTGAAATATTATAAACAAACTTAAAAAAAATATTTTTTACTGTTTTAAAAACCTAGGAATTTTTATCATAATGGAGAAATTTGACTTTCCACAAATATAAAATTGTTTTTTTCAGGGCTATCTATAATCATGACTTAGTACGCCGTTAACAAATCAGTTACCCTTCATTTAACAAGGCGTAACTTTTTTAAGTGATTTTAGATTGTGAATAGTGCATAAAAAGTGGAAGTTCACGTCAATTCAGTGATTTTAATTGATTTCCATCTGTGAGGACTGAAGCAGCACACCCTGTGGAGGAGCAGGGTATCACTGACAGCAACTTCAGTATTTCCGCCTTTAAATGGGCATGTGCAGACTCCAGAACTTGCTGTCAGCTTTACACTGTAGTGACGGCGAACGCTAACAGTTTCGCCGTTGTTAAAAAAAGAAAGACTTGCATTTATATAACGCCTTTCACGACCACCGAACGTCTCAAAGTGCTTTACAGCCAATGAAGTACTTTTTGAAGTGCAGTCACTGTTGTAATGTGGGAAACGCGGCAGCCAATTTGCGCACAGCAAGCTCCCACAAACAGCAATGTGATAATGACCAGATAATCTGTTTTTGTTATGTTGGTTGAGGGATAAATGTTGGCCAGGACACTGGGGATAACTCCCCTGCAAGTTATAACTGCAAGTTCCGGGCCATTAACATTCAGTACTAATAGTGCACAGTGTGATTTCAGTCTCAAACCCAGCCAGAACAATAGTATCATTATCACACACAATCTGTAAACTCAGACATTTGTGAGCTGCAAGAGTTAATTATTACAATTTGTAAGCTTTTTATTTCGACTGGCATTAAATTGACAGCAAGACCAATTCTTTTGAAACAATTTGGAATAAGTTTATTAAACACACACACTCATGCAAGTTTATTAAACACACCCACTCATGCACATCAAAACACTAGCCTACTGGTATTTATGGACTCTACTCGATTACAACACATAAGGTGATGGGTTAGATTTACACGGACTTGTACTTCCCTGAGTCAAGCAATGCACGCGGCCTTTTTCCTTGCTTCTTGGTCTGGTCTGTAGAGGGAGGGCTTCTTGCTTTTCCACGTGGTTATCCAGAGAGAGAGAGAGAGAGAGAGAGAGAGGGAGCGAGAGCCTTTGGGTTCCTTGTTTTATATCTTTTTAAGTCCATTGTCTCTAGTCTAAATTGCTAAGACCCCAGGATTGGGTCTTAGTTTCATGGCAGTTCTTGATTGGCTTTCCTTTGAATATGTGTCTGTCTGCAGTGACTGGTGCCATTTCTTGCTTAAGTTAATTGTTTGTTGACACCTTTTAATGGCTCAAGTTTCAATGGTGCGTTTCGATGGTGTCTCTGTGGGGGTTATCCTGTTACGCTGATTTCCTTTGTTAAGTTTCGCACCGTTGCCTTACCCAGGGGAGATCCATACACATTAAATTCATTTTTATTACATACATCCTATATTAATAGTCTTGAGTCCATCACACATACAAAACATATATTTTTATTCTTACAAATTGCAATGCACCCAAAGTGACATGACCCGTAATTCACAGAAATCGCCTCACCTTATAGGTCTAACTCCTTTTCCTTCCCACTAGAAAGTTTGCTTGTGTTCATCCCATCCCTAAGAAAGGTGACCACTCTTACCCTTGAAACTAATGTGCTTGTATCAGTAATTTCTAAAGTGATGGAAGCTGCTGTTAACACTCAAATTATCCATCACCTAGCCTACTCAATGATCATCAGTATAGCTTTCAGTACACCTGTTATACTGGTGATCTTGTTGACTATGTTACGCATATTTGGAAATCTATTGGCTACTTTGATGATTTATCTGATAAGTACCATGTACTTCTGAATAAGTTACCATTGTATGATCTCCCACTATCTAATTTCTTCTCAAATGGCTCTAACTGCACTGTAGTTGATGTCTCATCTTCTGGCTCCTTTTCCATTATCATGTAGGTTTATAAGGGCTCTATTCTCTCTCCTACTCTTTTCCTTCTTCATTTAAATTGTCTCAAACACTCATCATCCAACGCTATCCATTGTTTTGCTGATAATTCCATTCTACATTCATCCTCCTCCTCTAAATCCCACAGCCTCAGTGCATGCAGTATTCAGTCTTCTCACAGTACGTCCCGATTTACCTCATCTCTTTTGTGCTTTTCTTGTCTGTACTATGGTCCTTGGCACTTCACCTTGGATTCTCAATAAGTAATGGTGTGTGAAAATGATCCCATGCAACGGAATCTAAAATTAAAAAAAATGGCCAAATAAGATAGGAACAGCAATCTGAGGAACTAGGCAAAACAAATTCAATGTTCAAAATTTAAATTCTTAGATCGCAATCAGTGTACAATGGTCAGGATATCAGAGAATTGGTGGCATCTGCCTCCAAACCTTTAGTAAAGGATCTAGAGCAGCTGACGGTTTATTGTTTGGAGGTAAAAGCTGATCCTGTCGCTTGGATACCACTGAATTTCTCCAAGGGGATGATTTCACTGTTGGGTTTGAACATTAAACTTTCACCCCTGGGACCTGAATTTGCATCCAGCTCAGACTAATGAGATGAAAGTCTCCTCTGTCATTTTTAAGGTTCCTTTTTGATTGGGAGTGTGCAGTCTTAACCCAGTTCTTAAAAGTATGGGGCAACAACACAAAATGTCCAATTTAACCAAACTGGCACCAAATACTGTAAATCTCACTCAAAAAAGGCCACACGAAGGGAAATGTTTTCATGATATTTGCAAAGTACTTATGAGATATAAGTGGAATCCATTTTATTCTGAGAATATTTTAGTATTAGGATTGTGTAAGATGTCCAAATACTAAATCCTCCACAATATGCAAGAAGGTTTGTATCTGTAGTTCCAATATGTACCTATATTATTTGTAAGGTATTAGCTGCCTCTGCCTTACCCTTTCTTTAACACATGCATGTCAGAAAACCGGATTGGGATTTAATATTGATGTTTCCATCAGTAGTCAGAAGATCCTGATCTTGGTAGCCTGATGTGCACCTGCAGACGTGAGAAACCGTCAGCTGTGCTTACATTTCCTGCCCCTTCTTTTTTAAAAATTCATTGATGGGATGTGGGCGTCGCTGGCTAGGCCTGCATTTAGTGCCCATCCCTAATTGCCCTTGAGAAGATGGTGGTGAGCCGCCTTCTTGAACCGCTGCAGTCCATATGGTGTAGGTACACCCACAATGCTGTTAGGCCGGTGCTGAGGTCGATGCTGGGTGGTCCGTCCGGTTTTATTCTTCTTGTTTTTTGTAGCGGTTGTTTATAACTGAATGGCTTGCTAGGCCATTAAGAGTCAACCACATTGCTGTGGGTCTGGAGTCACACGTAGGCCAGACCAGGTAAGGACGGCAGATTTCCTTCCCTAAAGGGCATTAGTGAACCAGATGGTTTTTTGCAACAATCGACAATGGTATCATGGTCGCCATTACTAAGACTAACATTTAATTCCAGAATTAAATTGAATTGGAATTTAAATTCCACCAGCTGCCGTGGTGGGATTTGAACCCATATCCTCAGAGCATTTGGCTGAGCCTCTGGCTTACTAGTCTAGTGACATAACCACTATGCCACTGCCTGTGCCAGGGGTGTCCCTGGATTGCCTGCACCAGGGGTGTCCCTGGACTGCCTGCACCAGGGATGTCCCTGGACTGCCTGCGCCAGGGGTGTCCCTGGACTGCCTATCCAGTCCCCATGGATTGTGGGCGGTCCAACCACACAATCATGGGAGTAGTAGTTATGATGCCGGTCATGGGTAGGACTGCCCGACCCACCCCGGTATACAGGGTTGAGAACATTGGAGTCATTCAGGGGGGTGCACACATTCGGTTCACAGTGGTCCCACCTTACGTCATTAAGTGGGGGCACATTATGACAGGTACTGACCTCTCAGGGTGCCGGAGCCGGGGAGCACACGTAATCCTGTGCCCCCAGCACTTGAATGCCTTCTCAAGACCGCAGTGTGGGTTCAGAGCTGCTGATGCGAAGCCTATAAATTGCACCATGGAGGCAATGGCACAAGGCCATGTTCCCCCGCAGGTAGCATATATAGGGGGTGGGACATATTGTGTCACCACCGGCGCGTCCCACTACCAGCACGGACAGCACAGCTGGTGCCCGGTTAGTGACAGCAGTTTCTGTTTTAAACCAAAGGCAGAAGTTCGAGTGGCCCAGGAGCGAATTGTCCCCATTCCTGAACACTCCACTGTTCACCTCACTGTGAAGGAGAATTTTACGAATTTGCAGAAGTACGTAGCGCACTTTGGCTACAAAATTCCCCCTCTCCCTGAACATTTGATCAAAATTCTAAAAGCCGTCATAGTTTCACAGAAATATTTCTACACTCTCGAGCAGAAAACGGTAGAGATAGGGACTAAGATATTGGATATTGTGACTCCACCCTGGTGGAACCTTTTCAATAACATAGAGGTCCCTTCGTGGATCAGGCTGGCCTCCCACATTCTCATGGTTTGCCAGTTAGGAATAGTGCTGTATTTAGTTTGCATTCAGTGTAATGGAAAGGGTCGGTGGTCAGAATTCCGAAACCAGAGCTTTTGGAAAGAACATTATGTAAAGGTGGAGGAAGATACGCCGGTTTAAGTTTCTCCCTGTTTTCGATTGAAGAATTTTTGTTTCTTTGTGTTTGTTATTTTCAATTAAAGGATTTTTTCTTTTGTTGTTTTCTTTTGCGACGCGGTTTAATAAAGATATGTGTACCAAGTGGTGCAGGGGTGTAGGACCCCCTCCATGCTTGGATATGTGTGTAAAGCCTGTAATTTTACTCTTTGTATGCTGATGTACACTACATTTTCGCGGAATGGGAAGTGCATGTGTCGTGGATATTTGGGATAGATAATTACAGGGGAAGGCTGATTATGGAGGGTCAGAAAAATTTTGCTCACCTTGAAAAGTATGATACTTCAAGCAAGTTTTAGTATCACAGGGGGAATGTAAGATTTGCAAAATTTGTGCATCTCCCCGAAGGTTGTTATCGATAAAAGGGACCCTGCGTGGACATTTTTGAATTAAAAAGGGTACCCAAGATGGCGTCCGTGCCTCGTGGCAGAAAGCCTACGGGTCTCCAAAATGGATTCTGCAGCACAGACAGTTTGGGGGAAATCGAAACTAAGGCTGCAGGTTTCCTGTGAAAAGAACTTTGTGTTTTGGGACCCAGACAGAACTGTGAATTATGTATTAGACCGAATTGGAGACAGATCTAAATTCAATGAGGCCTACAGTTAAAGCCATCAAACAGTCTGCATACATAATCAGAAACAGATTAAGCACATCCATCGAGGCTGGACAAGCCCATCAAGGACTTTCAGGACAATACGAGTCAATTATCGGGCCGGTAGATGCAATTACCAGCCATCTAAAAAGCCATCAGTATAGATTGCTACCATTATTTTAACTAGACCGCCAAAATTAAAAGAAAGAACTAACCTGATTTGGCGCGCAGATAAGGGTTTTTCGACAAAGGTATAATTGAAGGCCCCCAGGTAGCAATCAGTGAACTCCTGCTCTGCTCTCCTGCTGCTCTGCTGCTGTGCTGGCACTGGTGCTGCCGCTCCTTGGCTCTTTGGCCCCTCGCCCTCGTGGCTGCCACTCTTCCCCCATCCCGTGCTTACCCCCTGGCCTTTGCCCATGCCCTCTCCCACTCTATCTGGACTCGCCCCGGCACCGAGTCGGGTGAACATGGGCAATTCAGGCCAGGCAAAGCGGGACGCGATGAGGGGAGGAGGAGGGTAGACCACCGGAGGGAAGGCCAACTGAGGATAGGCTTCAAATCATCGGGCCTTCAGCCCCAGCTGACCTGCAACTACCTTCATGCAAACTCAAGCTGTCGACGAAGGACCATCCCTGCAAGGTAAAGTACCCAAGCAGAGACTTTAACTTTGGGGTACTTGAACCTGGACAACACCCTTGCAGCACCCGGAGCCCACGTGACAGCGGCAGGCTCCAGAGAGCACCAAGAGCGAACCCCGAACCCAACCGCTGTTTTGAGTCTAAAAAAAAAACCTTTTTGATTGGTGAGCTTGAATTCTGACCCCTCATAGCTTAGTCTAGTTAGGTATAGGGGGTGGGATAATGTTGTGTATGTACCTTTAAGAGAATAACTGGTCTCAGACTGCAGTACCGGCAGTGACCACCCCTGTATAAAAGGCGCTAGTGAGCCTCTGTTGTTTTCAGTTTCACTATTGACTTCCATCAGTAAAGACTTGTTTTGTTCAACTCCTGCTGTCCGTGTCTCAATCATTCACGGACATAATAGATAAGGATACGGGGATTGTTAAGATAATTGTTTTCCCTCGATGTGCGTGTGTTCCCCATTTCCCCGTATAAGTATAGTACAGGAAAAGTTCTGATATCCGGCACCGACGGGACCGGTGTGATACCGATCTATCAAAAGTTCCGGAGTGGTGAGCGGATTATCTACCCAGGCTGTTTTTAACTAAGAAAAATTTAAAACTCAAGAAATGTGCAATATACAGTAATTGGGTACTCACCTACAGAATGTTGTGTTAAATGGACGGTGAAAGATGCTTGATTAAGTACAGTACTGCCAGTTGATGGTAATCCATAACTCTTTAATAACTTAACAGTAAAACAAAACTTATAAACGACTTAACAGTACTGTAAAACAAAACTTATTAACGACTTAACAGTAAAACAAAACTTATAAACGACTTAACAGTAAAACAAAACTTATAAACGACTGTGCAGTGCACCAAAACTTAAACGACTGTACAGTACAGTATAAAGTACTGTACGGTGGTTGACTGTACACTTATTCCAAGCCAACTGGTTCATCAGGATCATGCACTTCAACAGATTGTTCAGGCACTTCCACTGCTCCAACTTTTTTGGAAGCTTTCTTAAACATGTCCCGGATGTCTGCTTGCTTAGTGGACTCTTGCCTTCTTTGTAGAAAGGTAGACTGCAGAATATGGAGCTGCATAACTTCTTAGGCAGAATAGCAAGAATGGCTTTCAGCAAATTTCATGAATGATGCAAGATCTGCTGCAGCTTTAGCCCAAGAAATCTTGTTCACTTCAGAAATCTCATCGTCTTCATTTTCCATCACACTTTCCTTTTCTTTCTTTGGATTCAAAACAGTCTCCATTATTTCATCATCACTTAGCAAATGCACAACAGCAACTTCTCTATCTGCATCAACCCACTGCTCAATATCACTTTCACTGAGGTGATGTAGAGGGTTTGCTGGGTTTACATCTTTCACCATGTCAGCCATTTCCATTACTGCAGTCTTCCGAAGACGAACATTGAACCCACAAAATTCCTCCTCCTCTGAAGAACCTTCAGCAAACATTACAGAAGGCCACAATTTGCACCAGGCTTGTCTCAAAGTGTGACCTTTCACCAATTTCCAGGAACATGCAACATTAAAGATGGCATCTTTAAGATTGTATTCCTTCTGAAAGGCCTGAATACCTGTATTATCATCTTGGCTTATCAGTCTACGTAGGAAGTCTTGTAATGACACTTGAGATTTTGGATAACGCCCTGGTCCATGGGTTGTATGAGAGAAGTTACATTTGGTGGCAAATAAATGGTGAAAATATTTCCAGAAACCAACTCGGATTCATGCGGATGGGCTCTACAATTATCCAGCAATAAAATGCATTTGCTATCTTCAGGTTTCCTTATTCTACAGAAATGTTCCCTCACAGATGGAGCAAAAGTATGATGGAACCAATTTGAAAAGATTTCCTTATCCATCCAAGCATTTGCTTGAGCTTTGTACTCAACAGGTAAGTGCCTCACATTTTTAAATGCATGGGGATTTTTATACTTCCCAATGACGAGAAGTTTAACCCGGTGTGATCCAGCAGCGTTCGCACATGTTAGCACGGTTACACGATCTTTATTTTTCTTGTAACCTGAAGCATTAGCCTCACTAGCCCCAGCAAGTGTTGATTCTGGCAAAAACCTCCAAAATAAGCCAGTTTCATCGGCATTGTATAGCTGTGCTGGCGACAAATCATGTTGCTGCACAATCCGATTGAAATAATCGCAGTATTCTTCTGCGGCGTCGTGATCAGCTGATTTCTTCTCCCCGCAAACATCGAGTCGTTGAATCCCATGCCGTGCCTTGAAGCACGATAGCCATCCATCAGAGAAAGCACACTTGTCAGTGAGCTCCATCTTTGCGTAAAAATCCTTCGCTTTTTCGATTAGCATGGGTCTGGAAACCGGAACACCCTCTGAACGCTTCAGAGCAAACCACTCATAAAGCACGGTATCCAGCTCTTCAAGCTTAGGCGTACGAAGCGTGCGCTGTTTCTCTACACTCTTAGATGTCTCCGAGCTTGCATAAAACTTGAGCAGCTTATCCTTCTGCGCTTTGATGTCGTACATTGTTGACGAACCTATTTTGAATTCTTTCATAATGTGCATACGCTTAGCTCCCATTTCTAGTCGTTTGCATATATCAATTTTCTGTTTTAAAGTTAACACCACTCTCTTCCTTTTGGCTGGATCAACTTTTGGGATTTCCATAATGTAATGTATGTAATGTATATATACCTTAAGGGAGAGAACTACTTTTTACAGCTCCTGTATACTGTAGTACTGGCAGTGACCACACCTGTATATAAACTCTGAGTAGTGATCTGCACAGTTAGTTCTAGAGTAACCCTCATTCAGTAAACACCTGTTGATCGTTCCCTGCAGTCTGTTGTCTGATTATTGAAGGACACAACATTAAGATACACGGATATAACATTGGCGATGATGCAGATTCGAACCTACCTGCAACTCTGCATCACCTCCCAGGGATTCGCTCCTGGAGAACAGTGGAAGGAGGTCGAGTCCAGAAGCACGGGCGTCGACCACGGGCAACCGCCCAGTCATCCAGCGGAGATTTGAGCATCGCAGGGGAGGCTGTCGAGAGCCAGGCTTGGCTTTCCAGTCATGGTGGTCCAGCGAAATGGGCTGGCAACAGGTACTGCGCCAACCCTTCCCGGACAGCGGCGGCTAGAGCCGACCGAGTGGCACAGAAAAAGGCCGAGCAGCATCGACGGGGGAGAGAGAGAGGGCAGAGCGCACAGGGCGCAGCCGGTGTTCAGGACCGAGCGGCGTCAACGGGGAGAGAGACGAGAGAGAGCACAGCGCAGCCGGTGTTCAAGGGCCGAGCAGCGTCAACGGGGGAGAGAGGCGTGCAGGAAAATGCGAGGTGCTGCCATTGCCATGAGGACCACAGAGAGCGGCATTGGCAGCAGCGCAGGAGCAGCGCACGAAACCCACAGGGCGTCGCCATTTGCCACGAGGACCGCCGAGAGCGGTGTTGGCAGCAGCGCAGGAGACGCCATTTTAAGCCGCAGCGGGGAAGAAAGGAAAGCACGGGAGACGCCATTTTAAGCCAGTCTAACCACACCCAAAAATGCCGAAGAGTGGCAGTATCACAGCGTTCGACAATGAAGTCGAAGATTGGACGACATATGACGAACACATAGAAGTATACTGCAAGGCGAATGAAGTGCCAGATGACAAGAAAGCTGTTGAATTCAATGGGTGCAAAAATGTATGGCTTACTACGAAACCTAGTAACCCCAGAGAAGCCAGTAGAAAAGGATTTTGAAAACATAGTGTCAATCCTACAGGACCACTTAAACCCCACACCGCTGCTGATAGCAGAAAGATTTAAGTTTCACAAAAGGAACCAGCATAAAGATGAAAGTAATGCTGAGTATTTAACGGAACTGCGCAAGCTATCAAAACACTGCCAGTTTGGAACGGGACTAGCAGATACTTTAAGGGACAAGTTTGTGTGTGGGCTTCAAAGTGAAGGAACCCAGAAATGGCTTCTATCAGAAAAGGATCTTACGCTGGACAAGGCTTTCAGCATTGCAGTATCACACGAAGCAGCAGCACGGGGTGCTGCAGGGATACAACGGAGACCGCAAGAATATGGCACAAATGAAATGTCATACGGAACAGTGAAGTGCTATCGCTGCGGCAGAACAACACACGACCATAATGATTGCTGGTTCAAGGACAAAGTGTGCAGACAGTGTGGAAAAGTAGGACACATAGCAAGAGTCTGCAGGTCGGGAAAGAAAACCAGCAGCAAGAAATCTCCACAGGAGAAGTACAAGAAGGTACATAAGGTGACGGAGAGTAGTTCAGACGAACAGAAGAGTGATACAGACTCCGGAAGCAAGGAGCTGGGTTGTCTGAAACTACATAATGTGATCAAAACGGAGGATCACCAAACTATCTGGGTCACACTCAAGATAGCAGGTGTCCAAGTGAAAATGGAATTGGACACAGGATCAGCCCTAACAGTCATAAACCGAAGGGACTACAAGCGGCTATTCTCACATATACCCTTGAGAGATACAAAGATTGTCTTGAAGACGTACACGGGGCAAAAAGTCTACCCCAAAGGAAAAATAAGGGTGAACCTTATATATAACGGCAAGGAAACACCAAAAATGGACCTATATGTATTGCCAGATGGAGGACCACCACTACTAGGACGTGAATGGATCCGGAAGATACAGCTAGATTGGCATTCCATACAAGCACTGACTGTAGATGCCAAAAAGGATGACGACGTCACACCTGGACGACTGTCGAAAATGCTAACTGACGCACAAGAAGTGTTCCAGCAGGGACTCGGAACACTAAAAGGCATAACAGCGATGATCAAAATAGAGGAAAATGCAAGCCCAAAGTTTTTTAAGGCCAGACCGGTACCTTATGCGATCCGCCCAGCCGTCAAAGCAGAGCTGGAAGGTTTGGAACGTTCAGGAGTACTGTCCAAAGTGGACTGGAGCGAGTGGGCTACACTCATCGTTCCTGTAATGAAGAGGTTATTGAGTAATACGCCTGGAGAACCAAAGAAGGTTCGCATCTGTGGGGACTTTAAGGTGACAGTGAACCCAGTCCTTCACACTGTACAATATCCACTTCCGCGGATTGAAGATATTTTCGCCTCGCTATCTGGAGGGAAACGCTTCACTAAGATTGATCTGGCCCAGGCGTACCTGCAAATGGAGGTAGAAGAAGCCTCGAAACAGCACCTCACGATCAACACTCATAGAGGTCTCTACCAATACAACCGGCTGGTGTTCGGGGTAGCATCAGCTCCGGCTATTTGGCAAAGGGCAATGGAACAAGTCCTGCAAGGGATTCCAGGGACCCAGTGTTATTTGGACGAAATCCTGGTCACGGGCGAAAATGACAGTGATCACCTCGCCAACCTGGAGCAGGTGCTCACTAGATTGAAGGAATATGGGCTCCGAGCTAATCGCCAAAAATGCGAGTTTTTCCAGAAGCAGATCTCGTATTGTGGCCACGTTATTGATAAAGAGGGGTTACATAAGTCCCCTGAAAAGATTGAGGCAGTAGTCAAGGCTCCAGCACCGGAAAATGTGTCACAACTGAGGTCGTTCCTCGGGCTGGTGAACTACTACCATAAGTTCTTGCCGAATTTGTCTACCGTACTACACCCACTGAACACCCTACTGCAAACGGGGGTACCATGGAAGTGGAGTGACAAATGTAAACGAGCTTTCCAGAAGAGCAAAGCATTGGTCACATCAAAGGAGGTGTTGGCTCATTTCAACCCAGCACTACCAATTCGGTTGGCGTGTGATGCATCACCCTATGGCATTGGAGCGGTGCTGTCGCACAATTCCCAGATGGCTCGGAGAGGCCAGTAGCCTTTGCGTCTCGGTCACTAACCTCAGCCGAGCGTAACTACGCCCAGATTGACAGGGAGGCCCTCAGCCTAGTGTGGGGAGTGAAAAAGTTCAATCACTATCTGCACGGGCAGAAGTTCACCTTGCTGACTGGCCACCAACCACTTGTCTCCATCTTTAATCCAAAGAATGGCGTTCCGGTGATGACTGCGCAACGGCTACAAAGATGGTCCCTTTTTCTAGGGGTGCACCAATATGAAATCGAGTATAAGGGCACGAAACAGCATGGAAACGCTGATGGGTTATCACGCCTGCCACTGCCTACTGTGGAGGAAGCACCAGCAGTGGATCCTGTCGTAATATTTCATTCGACTATAATTGAATGCTTGCCAGTAACTAACGCTGGTATAGAGAAGGAGACCCGAAATGACCCGACACTGTCTTGGTTATATGATTTGACGGTGAAGGGATGGCCAGCACATGGCGACTCACTGTTGCCAGCATTCTCATCCAGAAGAGAACAGCTGTCAGTATGCCAGGGGACCTTGATGTGTGGATCCCGAGTGGTAATTCCACCCAAGTTAAGGGAGAGAGTGCTCAATGAGCTTCACGAAGGTCATCTGGGAGGGGTGGAAATGAAAAGCCTTGCTAGGGCTTATATGTGGTGGCCGGGGATCGATCAGCAAATCGAGGACCTGACAAAGAGCTGCTCAGGATGCCAGAAGGTCCAAAATGCACCACCACATGCCCCTCTACACCCATGGGAGTGGCCCTCATCTCCATGGCAACGGGTGCGTATTGATTTTGCTGGTCCATTCATGGACTCAATGTTTTTAATAGCCGTGGATGCGCACTCGAAATGGCCTGAGGTGATCAAAATGTCCTCCACCACCACGGAGAAAACTATTGCAGTCCTACGGACCATTTTTGCCAGGAACGGCTTGCCAGAGCAGATTTGCTCTGATAACGGACCACAGTTTGTGTCTGAAGAGTTTCGAAGATTTATGAAAAGGAATGGGGTAAGGCATTACATATCCGCCCCGTATCATCCAGCCACAAATGGATTGGCTGAGAGGTTCGTACAAACCTTTAAAAAAGCAGTAAAGGCCATGTGCAATGACGACATTCCACTGCAGCATAAGGTGGACAATTTCCTGTTAGCCTACAGAAATGCGACACATGCAGTCACCAACCAGGCCCCGGCCATGATGTTCTTTAACCGAAGGTTGAGATCTCGTCTGGATTTGCTCAGACCAAATGTACGAAGAGATGTTGAGAGTAAGCAATTCCAGCACATCAATGAGAAGCCGACAAGGAGCTTCAATGTAGGGCAACCAGTCTTGGCCTGCGACTACCGAACAGAGAAATGGCAACCAGGAACGATATGCACACGGCAGGGGCCACTAATGTACACAGTGGATGTTGGGGAGAACATTGTGAGATGCCATGCTGACCAGATCCTAGAGTCACAGGAACGAGTCAACCCCATGTCTCGGCCATACGTACCTGGTGAGGAACCCGACGTACAGGTCGCATCCACCTCAGAAACAATAGCATTGGAAGCTGATGAATCAACTGACGACAGGGTGCTAGAATTGCCTCCGCACCAAGAGCGGGACACTCGGGAAAGGCGTTATCCAGAAACAATCAGGAAGCCTCCCCAGAGACTGAATATATGAATGGACTATTTTCATATAACATTGTATATTAAAAATATTAATTGTTAAATGAGTATTATGGTACTGTTAATCTAAAAGGGGAGGAATTGTAATGTATGTAATGTATATATACCTTAAGGGAGAGAACTACTTTTTACAGCTCCTGTATACTGTAGTACCGGCAGTGACCACACCTGTATATAAACCCTGAGTAGTGATCTGTACAGATAGTTCTAGAGTAACCCTCATTCAGTAAACACCTGTTGATCGTTCCCTGCAGTCTGTTGTTTGATTATTGAAGGACACAACATTAAGATACACGGATATAACACATAATGCAGTCCAATGAGCTGCAACAGCGTTGGAGACACACAGTACTGTACTGGAACCCCAAAAAATGGCGGATCAGAAGAGGCTACCGGCAGCGTGGGTGGGTGAGACTCCTGGTGCAGGGTTTCTGAGGTGATCCGAGTTCCGCTGGCGCCAAGAGGCCGAGTAGTGGCAGTTTGTAGAACTACCCCCACTGACGAACTCGGCAACCATTGGAGACTCGGACTTGGAACCAACAACATTGCCGGTTACTGAGGCGCTGTTTTCGGGGGGTGAATTCTCCCAGTAGAGCGAGGTTTCCGGACATACAACCTCCGGTTAAACCAAAGTTTACTGTATTATTATGATGACTCTCTTGTAATTTCTGCCTGTAGAAGTGTACTCTAGTGATTTTCCATAAGATTGTATCAAGTTTTCCTCTTCAATAAAAATCTTGGTTTTGTTTGCACCTGTCTACTCGAGTCTTCTCTGTATCGCTGCCTGTATCTAAGTCCAGTGTCCAGAACCCAGGGGGCGAGCAATTCGAACCGCTCAAGGAAGGTCGTCAGAGGCAAAGCTGACTGCCCCGAACACGCCTGTGCAAAAACCCCCTACAGTGGCTCTGAATTTTTATGCCAGCAGCTCCTTTCAAACATCTACTGGGGACATCGCCAATATCTCCCAGTTTGCTGTCCATTGTTGTATCCGGGAGGTGACAAGTGCCCTCTATAAAAGGAGACGCCAGTACATCTCTTTCCCCATGATCCAGGACAAACAGCATGAACGCGCATTTGGCTTTGCTAGGGTAGCAGGCTTCCCCATGGTGCAGGGTGCCATTGACTGCACGCATGTGGCATTGCGGGCACCGCATGAAAATGCAGAGGTATTCCGAAACCGCAAGGGCTACCACTCCTTAAATGTGCAGTTGGTCTGTGACCACAGACAGCTCATACTCGCCGTCAATGCCCGCAATGCTGGCAGCAGCCACGATGCTTTCATCCTGCACCAGACTGGTGTGCCAGACCTTTTCCAGACACCGCATCACCCAAGTGGATGGCTCCTTGGGGACAAGGGTTATCCACTCTGCACCTAGCTGATGACACCGCTCCGTAACCCCAACACCCCTGCCGAGCTGCGGTATAATGAGAGCCATATCGCCACCAGGAACATAATTGAGCAGACGATCGGCGTGCTCAAGCAACGGTTCCGCTGTCTGGACCACTCAGGAGGAGCCCTGCAGTACTCTCCTGAGCAAGTCTCCCTCTTCATAGTTGTGTGCTGCATGCTTCACAACCTGGCAATCCTGAGGACCCAGCCAATGCCACCAGGGATTGGTGCACCAACTGAGGAGGAAGAGGAGGATGATCAGCAGCAGCACCAACGTGGGAGGGAGATGCACAATGTTGCCACTGCAAGGGCTGTCCGTGAACGGCTGATAACAAGCCACTTCTAGGCCCCCTACTCAGAAGATGGCTTCTGGCATGGAGAACAACATCATGGAAAGCAACCCGTACCCGCTATTGCTGGCCAAAGCTGAAATGATTCCAAAGGGCAAAACTCTGTGTGTGTCATTTATTCAGGACAAACAATTAGAAACAAACACAACAAATCATGAACTAACAGAACTGGTTCTCACAAGATGGAGATAAACGGCAAAACAGTAAACAAATGTAATCACACGAACCTCGAGCTTTACTACAGACATTCCCACCATTTATTTAGACCTTCTACTGTTTGCCCATCGAGGGTGATCTCCATCCCCTGCGTACTTCCCCCCTTCCCACCCTACTGCTCCTCCGTAATGGGGCCCCAGTGGCTGCAGCAAGGCTGGTGGAAGGCTGCTGAATGTCAGATGCAGAGACTACAGATGCCCTTGAAGGATGCCCTCAACCAGCTCTGGGTCTGGAGGCCCCGGCTGCAGACTGCACCAACTCTGCATGGGCGGCAGCAGTCTGGGATGGCTGTGTTGCAGGTGGTGGCAAGTGCAATTGGGAGGTGCCAGTGGTGGGAGCAGGAATGCTGTCATCCTGAGAGAGGACAGCACCTTCCTGCTCGACAGACACACTGGCACTCCCACGGGGCAGTACCTCAGCATCCAGAGCAATCTGCTCGAGCACAGATTGCTGGCCTGCTGCGGCACCATGAGAGCCCGGGGGCAATATGGCCAACCCAGTGAGGGTGGCAGCAGTCAGTTCTTGCGTTACATCAATCTGAGACTGCATGAGAGCAGTCTGAGACTGGATGACACCAGCCAGTGACTGAATTGCAGCACTAAGCCATTGCGTTGCGTCGGCCTGTGCTGCAGCGGAGTGCTCCACACTCCTTGCCAGTCCATCAATGCTTTCGGGTACCCTTGCCATTGCACCCATGAGCTCAGTGTGCATGTTCACTGCCTGGCTATTCATTTCCGCGATGACGCGCTCCTCCTCTGAGTCCAGTGCAGCAGGACTCGCTTGCCTACTCGCCCTCCGGGGAGATGGCCCCCGAGCTTCCCTACCCCCATGGCGTTGCTGCAGCCCGCTGGGTCCTGGAGCTTCGTCCTCATCAGACCCTACTGACCTGCTCCCCCCCAGGGAAGGCGTGGTCCCAGTGTGGGCATGGACTCCCTCGGAAGACGCAGGCGGTGAGGCTCCGGCTTCCTCTTCCTCCTCACCTGGGGTGTCGATGCCACTGGTTGGTTGAGGGACAGGCTGGTCAGCTGGTGGTTCACCATCTGAAAGTAGGGAGGTACAAGAGTGGCTTTAGTGTCAGGACAGGGGGCAGTAAGGGAGCAAGGACTGGAGACATTTAGTAAGTTGGACTGAATGTATAAAAGTCTGGTGTTGTGAGGCGCAAGTGGAATGAGAGAGGAGAGAAAGCTGATGAACTTACCATTGCTGTCCCCAAGGGGGTCGACCTCTCCAGCGGCCACGGCACCTATCACCTGGCTAGCAACGATCCTGTGCACGTGCGCCTCCAAATCGCTGAGGGTGTGTAGCTCAGCCGGTCCTCCTCCCGTGCGTTGCTGCTGGCGCCTGTTGTGAGATAGCTTGGCCTGCAAGAAAAAGGATGGCGTCTGAGTGAATGTGCAGCCATGTGCTTGCCTGGTGTGCCTCCCATAGTTGAATAGCCCTTACTGTATGCAACCATGTGCTTGCCTGATGTGCCTCCCATAGTTGAATAGCCCTTAATGTATGCAAGGTGTGGAATGTGCGTGTGTGTTTTATGAGATGGTCATTGATCTTGGATGAGTGTTGGGTATTTGGGGTTTTTAAACCCTCTGGCCACAGAGTGAAGTTGAGATGGAGGGATGGAGAGGTATTGAAAAGCAGCCACTCACCCATACCACCCGAGTGAGGTCGTTGAACTACTTCCGACATTGGGTGTGGGTCCTCGGCACCAGGCTCCTGGAGGAGATGTGCTGAGCCTCCTCCCTCCAGACTCTTCTGTATTCACAGGGCAATGGCCTCCTGCCACCCTGTGGGTAGAGCACTGCCCGTCGCCGCTCCACTGCGCCAACCAGAGCCACCAAGGCCCAGTCGCTGAAGCGCTGAGCTCTTTCCCTGGTGTTGTGTTTGTACCTTTATACACAACTACATAAAATAATAAAGTAGCAGAGACTGAGAGTAACTTGAAGTGATCTTTACTGGGTAACTGGAACTTCGGCACTGACTGTACAAGTCGATACGCGTCTGTTATATACGCTCGCAACTGAGGATGTACATCCACAAAACAAAGTAGTCCCTTCAATGTTGTATACATTACACTTCCTCCCCCTTTAGTTTAATAGTATATTAACGCAAAATTTCTATAATTAACATACAGAGCCTGTCTTTACAGTAACAAAATTCAAATTCCAACATAACATTTTATTTTGTCAACAGCCCTTTTACAAGTCAAGTCTCTGGGGAGGCCTCCTCTGCCTCTCTGGGTAACGTCTCTCCAGACTCTTTTATCTCCACCTTCAATGTTCTGTTGGTAATTACGTGGTTGCCCTCGGCGGCGAGGGTTGTAGCGGCGGTAACGATTTCGGTCCGCGGCATATCAGCTTCCTTGAACTGGAACTCCACCTGAACCAGTGACGTTTGCCGCCTCTGCACCCTTTTCACCTTCCACTACGTCAAACTCCACAGTTTCACCGTCTCCAACACTGCGTAAATATTTCCGTGGGTTATTCTTCTTTATGGCAGTCTGATGTACAAATACATCTTCCTTTGTATCATTCCTGTTGATGAATCCATAGCCATTTCGTACGTTGAACCACTTTACTGTTCCAAGAACCTTTGTTGCGATGACTTTCTTCTCCCTGAGGGATTTGGGCTTGTCGGGCTGTGGCTGCTGCTGCTGTTCGGGTTGCTGCTCAACTATTGTTGTGTGAAATACCTCGGCTGAGTCAACTGTTGTAGTTCTCTCTGAGGTCAGCAGTGGTAAACGTGACAAACCATCGGTGTTGCCATGTTGCTTGGTCCCCTTGTATTCAATGTCATACAGGTGAGCCCCTAGGAAGAGTGACCATCGCTGTAGCCATTGTGCCGTCATCACTGGAACGCCCTTCCTTGGGTTGAAGATTGAAATGAGAGGCTGGTGGTCAGTTAACAGTGTAAACTGTTGACCATACAAGTAGTGGTTGAATTTCTTGACTCCCCACACAAGGCTGAGGGCCTCTCGGTCAATCTGTGCATAATTGCGTTCAGCTGTCATCAATGATCTTGAAGCAAAGGCTATTGGTCTCTCTGAGCTGTCTGGGAACTTATGTGACAACACGGCACCAATGCTATAGGGTGAAGCATCACATGCCAGTCGAATAGGTAAGGATGGGTCAAAGTGAGCTAGCACCCCTTCTGAAGTAATGAGTCTTTTACTCTCTTGAAAAGCTTGTTCACAGCTGTCACTCCACTTCCATTGTGACCCTGTCTGTAGCAGTGCATTTAGTGGATGTAACACTGTGGATAGTGTTGTGTCCGTGTATAATAAGACACAGACTGCAGGAGAACGGTACAACAGGTGTTTACTCAATGTGGCTCACACGGGAACTGATCTGTACAGATTATTACTCAGTGCTATATACAGGTGTGGTCACTGCCGGTACTGCAGTATACATGAGCTGTAAAAGATAGTTCCCCCCTTAAAGGTATATACATTACAGATAGGTTGGGCAAGAACTTGTGATAGTAGTTCACCAGTCCAAGATATGATCTCAACTGAGACACATTTTCAGGTGTTGGTGCATTAATCACAGCTTCAATCTTGTCTGGAGACTTGTGTAAACTGTCCTTGTCAATCACATGTCCACAGTATGAGATTTCCTTTTTGAAAAACTCACACTTGTCTCGGCTCGCTCGGAGCCCATACTCCCGTAACCTGATGAGCACCTGTTCGAGGTTGGAAAGGTGGTCGTTGTCATTCTTGCCAGTAATGATGATGTCATCAAGATAACACTGAGTACCTGGAATCCCCTGCAGGACTTGGTCCATTGCCCTTTGCCAGATTGCAGGAGCTGATGCTATTCCGAATACCAGCCGATTGTACTGGTAAAGGCCTTTGTGCATATTTATTGTCAGGTACTTCTTTGATGCATCATCAATTTCCATTTGGAGATAGGCCTGGGCCAAGTCAATCTTTGTGAAGCATTCCCCTCTTGACAGGGAAGCAAAGATGTCCTCAATGCGAGACAATGGGTACTGTACTGTGTGGAGGACTGGGTTAACAATCACTTTAAAGTCTCCACAGATGCGCACTTTTCTTGGCTTTCCTGGTTTTGTGCTGGAGGATTTCTTCATCACTGGAACTATAGGTGTGGCCCATTCACTCCAATCCACCTTGGACAGGACCCCTAACTGCTCCAAGATCTCCAGCTCTGCTTCTACTGGTCTGGCCTTGTGGAACTTTGGATTTGCGTTCTCCTCAATCTTAATTTTTGCTTTCATGCCCTTAAGTGTTCCTATTCCCTTCTTGAACAGTCCCTGAGAGTCAGAGAGTATTTGTGACAGTCTCTCAGGAGTGGCATTGCTGTCCTCCTTTGCTGACACAAACAGTGCTTGGATGGTGTGCCAATCCAACTGTATTTTCCTGAGCCATTCACGTCCCAGCAATGGTGGTCCTCCATTTTCCACTACATAGAGGTTCAATTGCGGTATTTTTTTTCTTTGTATGTCACTGTCACTTTTATTTTACCTTTGGGACACGCTCTTTGTCCTGTGTATGTCTTTAACAGTACTTTAGTTGGCCTTAGCGGTATGTGTGAAAACAGTCATTTGTAGTCATGTACAGAGATCACTGTTAAAGCTGAGCCTGTGTCCAACTCCATTTTCAGCCTAACTCCTGCCACTTCTGGAGTAACCCATATTATTCTGTGATCCTCTGTTTCTTTCACACTGTGTAGTTTTAGACAAGCCAGATCCTCTTCTTCTGAGTCTGTGTCACTTTTTTCTTTATCTGAACTGTCTCCAGTCACGTAGTGTACCTTCTTGTATCTATCTTTGAAAGGTTTCTTGTTTTCAGTCACTTGGTGTGCCTTTGTATCAGTTTTCTGCTTCTTTGCTTTGCAGACCCTTTCAATGTGCCCTCGTTTGCCACATTGTCTGCAATCTTTGTCTTTAAACCAACAGTCATTGTGGTCATGTGACATTTTACCACAGCGATAGCACTTCTTTTCTTGTTTCAGTGCAGCTATGAGCAGTGGTTTGGGGTTTAAATGGTCTTGGAGTGTGTCCACTATTTGTTTGAATGTTTTGTTTGCTGGCTTTTCAGGTGTTAATAAACTACGTAGCAGCCCGTATGTCTTCGTGCCCATAACACACAGCAAAACAGTGGCTTTCTTTTCTACCTCCACTCCGTTAGCCTCACAGTACAACTCCACTCTTTCAATGTAAGTTGCCCAGTCTTCAATGCTGCTATCAAATGCTGCAATCGTGCCAATCATCGCCATTTTTTTTCTTTCCAAACCCGTTTTTCTTTCTTTACTAGTTAGCTAGCGTCATGCAAGTCCTGTGCACTTTTCACTTGACTTATGTATCCCCTGCCTAGCTTAGCAAGCCTGCTCCGTTTTCTCTACCTTCTTGCTCCTTTCTTCCAAATTTCGGTGTCCTCTGGATGCGATGCCAGAATAGGAAGACGTAGGTTCATAATTCTCGTCGCCAATTTGTTGTGTTTGTACCTTTATTCACAACTACATAAAATAATAAAGTAGCAGAGACTGACAGTAACTACAAGTGATCTTTACTGGGTAACTGGAACTTCGGCACTGACTGTACAAATCGATACGCGTCTGTTATATACGCTCGCAACTAAGGATGTACATCCACAAAACAAAGTAGTCCCTTCAATGTTGTATACATTACACCTGGGCCTCTCCATTGGTGGTTCCAACAGAATTGATGTACAGGTCTCTCCAGGCTGAGATTCAAGGCTGCAATGAGCAGGGTGTGGATGGAGAACAAGATCAACCCTTCCCTTTAAGAACTGGCCGGCACCAGTCTGTCTGTGTTCCATTGCTAGCTGACATCACCTGAGCTTCGCCAGCGCTCTGAGGTAGCACCTCGCTCCTCGACGTTAGCGCCTTAAAACAGGTGTGTAGCACCTGATTTAGCGCTCAAATCACCTCCAGGGGCGATAGAAGCCAAGTTTGCAGTCGGAGGTTATAATTAGCACCAGGCGCTAAACTTTGTGCCTGGCCGATAATTGTGCCCCAAATGGGGTGATACCGAATTTCTCCCCCTTAACCTTCCAACCTGTCAGCCATGATCTCATTGAATGGCGGAGCAGGCTCAAGGGGCCAAATGGCCTACTCCTGCTCCTATCTTCTATGTTTCTATGTTTCTATGTAACCTTAAGCACTCTTTCAAAGATCTGTTTCAAAAATGATGTACAATTTCTCAAAAGCTTCTAATCCTTTTGAGAAAAACCTTCTGATTTAAATGAACCATGTATGACATTAAGGGCTAGATTTTCAGTATAGACAGTTTTGGGGCGCTAACCTTAGCGCCCGCCCGAAGTTAGCGCCCGCCCCAAAGTAGCGCCCCGTTGCCGGAAATTCAGTGGCTTCGCCCTAAGAGAGTGGTGGAGCGCTAAAAGAGGCGTTCCACTCCTACCTTTAGGCGCTAAGCCGGTGGTCCAGAGGGATAGCGCCCAGGCGGGGCGCAGCGCGGGTGCGGTCATTTTTGCACTGACAGCAGACCCCGTGGTGCCGACCAGCTGTTAAAGGGGGAAGGGACGAATTGGTCTGCTGCCACGCCCTGCACACTGCAGCCTTGCAAAGAGGCCTCAACACTGCTGCTCAGCCCCAGGGAGTCATGGCAACGCCAGAGAAGGCCCGTCAGCGTGCCCTGCGCTTCTCAGAGGGTGATCTGGACATAATGGTCACAGCTCTGGAGGTGAGGCGCAAGATCTTGTTTCCAGAGAGTGGGAGGAATCCAACCCACCATGACTACACCAAAGCCTGGAAGCAGATCGCCCAGAGGGTGACGTTCACCGGCGAGGCCCCCAGGACCCACAAACAATGTCGTTAAAAATACAACGATCTGACCAGGATTGTGAAGGTGAGTAGCCTTTCCAGTCTCCTCCTCATTCTTGCATGTACACCTGACATGATGGGCAAAGGGAGCTGAAAGTCCTATTGGCCAGCCCTCAGCCAGCAGCATTGGGACAGTCATGAGCATCAAATGGCCATTCGGCACTCTACACTTTGGCCAAGCTATTCCACCATGGGAGGCAGTGCACAGTACATCAGGGCTTCACTCTGTCCAAGCTATTCCACCATGGGAGGCAGTGCACACTACATCAGGGCTTCACTCTGTCCAAGCTATTCCACCATGGGAGGCAGTGCACTCTACATCAGGGCTTCACTCTGTCCAAGCTATTCCACCATGGGAGGCAGTGCACACTACATCAGGGCTTCACTGTGCACTTACAGCCCGTCCTTTCTCTTGCAGGCTAAAGTAGCGTTTAATCACCAGGCCCGTGCCAGGGGTGGCCGCGCCAAGCTGCAG
The DNA here is from genome assembly GCF_052327205.1 of Somniosus microcephalus. Taxonomy (NCBI): domain Eukaryota; kingdom Metazoa; phylum Chordata; class Chondrichthyes; order Squaliformes; family Somniosidae; genus Somniosus; species Somniosus microcephalus. Next base: position 162,460,665 of record NC_140987.1, read on the forward strand.
AAGCTCACTCGGCTGGAGGAGCGCGTGTGTGTGCTCATGGGAGCCCGTGTGATTGTCCCCACAGCGTGCGGTGTATCCGACCCTCCACTGCCCGGCAATGGTAAGGACCTCGCCTTTTGGCCCTCTCGCGTCGCACTGGCCCATCCGAGCTACCTCCTTTGCCACTGTCCCACCAATGCGCTGAATCCCACCAGTCCTAACTCCCTCGCTGACGCCGTCTCCTCACTCTGAAGCTACTCTTGTGCATTCCTGCTTTCAGCTGGTGACGACCAGGACCCTGAAGCTGCCAGTGACAGCACCTCCGACCAGGAGGAGGAGGAGGAGCAAGCCGGACCTTCGGGGGAACAGTCACGTCCCGCAGGAGAGGAGGAAATGCTTGACACCTCCTCACTGGACGAGTGCCTGGAGGAACTGTCGCAGGGCAATGCAGCTTCTGCGACCAGTGGCGTCCAGCCACCCAGCAGCCGTGCGCGTGGCCCGCGGCCTTCCCCCCAAAGGGGGGAAGGATCAGAGGGGAGTGCTGCTGCTCGGCACACTCGCCGTCACCAACGCGGCAAGGGTCCCCTAGTTCGGCCCCCTCCTCCCCGGCGGGAGAGTCGCGACTCCAGTCCGGACACCTTCACTTCGGAGGAGGTGCGGAAGCTGGATAAGATGGCCGACGACTCGGACCGGCGACACACGGAGCTCATGAGCGCGGTGGGGCGCATGCCTGAGGCCATCGAGTCGCTGGCGACCAGTGTGCGCGAGTTCGGGGCAGCAACTGCTGCGAGTGGCCGCATGCTGACTGATGCCGTCAAGATCCTGGCGGATGTGATGCGCGCGCACACCAGGACCACAGGGGCACTCACTGCTGCCACACGCGCTGTCTCAGGCAGGCATCGCCAGGGCAGCCGCCGCGCTGGACCATCCCAGCAAGCCGCCCGTCGGCTGATTGCTGCGGATCCTGCGGTGCGGGCCCGGCCGAGTGCCACCGCGCCACAGCACCAGCCAGCGCATCCCAGATGCCAGCTGGCCCACATTGCGCCATCCGTCGCCGCCATTCCCCCACTGGGGCGTCAAGGGCAAGCGGCTGCAGCTGATGGTGGCCAGGCTCAGGTGCGCCACTCAGCAGACGGCCCCTCGAGGCCCAAACGCCGTGTAGGCCGCCCCCCAGCGGCATCTGGCGGAAGGGCATCTGAGCCTCAGGCGCCTTCCCCCAGCCTTGCAGCAGCCACTGGGCAGAGCTTGCGAAGGAGCAGCAGGCCGGGCAGGGGAGGCAAAAGGCTGGCCAAGGTCTCGCCCTCGCGGGCCACTCAGTAGAGGGTGTGGGCAGCTTTCCTTTAATATGGCGGTGGCCATCTTTATTTTGCCCATGGTTGTGCTTTTGGAGGGCTTATTTTTTGCGTTAGGCCGACGTTGAGGCCCGGTTTGAAGAAAGGTGGAATGACTCCTCCCCAGTTTGTGGGAGTGAGTCGTTTGTTGGGCTTTTTGTGGGGCCCGTTTATTGTTTTTGGGGATTCATGTGGGAAGGGCTTTTCATTTTTGTGCAATAAAAAATTATCTTTATTCATGCAGTCTCCATGGTTGTTCTTCTTAGTGTTTGTTGGCTTCGCCGGCTGAGGGCTTGCCGAGCGGCTGCATTCATCTTCCCTCATGGCCCCTGGCCATTCCCTGACAGGGGGCTTAGAAGTACCGTGTAATAAGGTGGCGTCGTGCGGCCCTTGGCCCTGGTCGCTCCCTCCTGGGAACGTACTCCTGCTCCTCCTCCTCCTCCTCCTCCTCATGCTCCTCCTGCTCCTCCTCCTGAGGTGCTGGTCCAACGTCAGGTGGCAGTGCCTGAGTCCTGCGGATAGCCAGGTTGTGTAGCATGCAGCAAACCACCACAAATTCGGAGACCCGGTCCGGCGAATACTGGAGAGCTCCTCCAGAGCGATCAAGGCAGCGGAACCGCTGCTTGAGGACCCCAATAGTTAGCTCGATGATGTTGCGGGTGGTTTGATGGCTCTCGTTGTAGGCCTCTTCAGCAGCGGTCCTGGGCGCGCGGAGCGGGGTCATGAGCCAGGTGCACAAAGGATAGCCTTTGTCCCCGATGAGCCATCCTCTTGGGGGAGGCTGTGCCTGGAACATGTCATGCACAGTACTCTGCCGTAGGATAAAGGCATCGTGGCTGCTGCCTGGGAAGCTGGCATTGACTGCCATGATGCGCTGCTTGTGGTCACATACCAGCTGCACATTCAGAGAATGGTAGCCCTTCCTGTTGCGATACTGCTCGCCATGCTCCAGAGGGGCCCGCAAAGCCACATGCGTACAGTCAATGGCGCCCTGCACCAAGGGGAATTCCCCGAGTCTGGCAAATCCCAATGCGCGCTGATGCTGGCTCTCGAGGGCCATGGGGAAGGAGATGAATTGGCTTCTCCTTCTGAACAGTGCTTCGGTCACGTGGCGGATGCAGCGATGCGCGCCATACTGGGAGATGTTTGCTATGTCCCCAGCAGCGTATTGGAAGGAGCCGGTGGCATAGAAGTTCAATGCCACCGTCACCTTCACTTCCACCGACAGAGACGTCCTGCACCTGAGCTTTGGCCGCAGATCTCAGCGAAGCAGGTGGCAGATCTCTGCAATCACCTCCTTTCGGAATCGGAGCCTTCTAACACATCGCGCGGCACTCATGTTTAGGTAGGAGCGCTGCTGGCGGTATAGCCTGACTGGGTAAGGCCTACGTGGCCGACGCCTGTAGCCCCCTCTGCCTCTAGCCAGGGCTGCCCCTCTCACAATGCGTCTGCGAGCCCTACGGACATGGCGCTGCAGCTGCGCGTTGGCACCCCATGCAGCCCCCATCAAATCCTGGCAAACAGTCTAATTTCCAAATGGCCACTTGCAGCGCTATGGCCTGAGTCCAAAAATACCTGGCTCTTGCTGCTTGAAACCAGTTAGCTATCCTCCTTGTTGTGTCTCCAGAAATGCGTTGCACAAGACTGTTTTCTGAAAAAAGGCTGGCCTTTATACTGGAGAGGACGTTCCCTTTAATTAGCGCCCCCCGGGGCCCGCGCTGGTTGTGTTGCGTTCCTTTTTCCAAACGCTCCGGCCGCCCGCCGCACAATGGGGCGGTCCGACTGAAGTTTGCAATCGGGGCGGCCAAAGGGCGTTGCACGAGGATGTGACGTCATTTTCTGCGCGCGCATCCGGGCGGGCGCAAAACTTTGCGCCGGCGCTAACGGGCAACTTAATTTGGGGCAGGGCGCAAACTGCGCTGCACCCGGGCGCTACACGCATAGCGCCCGAAAATCACTTCTCTTAAGGCGCTAACTGCTGGCGCAAGCAACTGAAAATCTAGCCCAATGTCTTTTAATCTAAAGTTTGTTCAACTCAGTTAACAGCATTACAGGAGACACCATCTTAGAGATCCATCTAAAACTAAACTAAAACTAAACTGCTTGTCTCTCACATGCCCTCTGCTGGTCAGGCATAAATAATCAATCAGGCAAATATGCTGGTAAGGCATAAATAATCAAACAGGCAAATACCATCACTATTTGCTGATATCATTACATCTCCCTTTCTTAAAACAAAAGTATTTTACTTTTATCTAACAACATGTTTTCTTTGTATTACTCTGCATTTTAACTGTAACACTTAATGAACTTACATTATCATTATCATTATCAAGGTTTTTTAACCTTGTTTTGTGTGTTCACATGAAATATGTAAATACCCTAGAACTTGAAGAAAGAATAAGATAACATTACTTCCTTCTATAACAAGAGTCCTTAAACTTGCTCAATGAGTCTCTCAGGAGGCTTCATGCGTCTTGAGGATTTTCTGATTGACTGTCCTTGAATCTGAGTTGTTGCCTCAGATGATGGTTTCTCAGCTGTGTGATCAGGTTGTTCAACAGTATCAGTCTTTTGACCTGCTGTGTGATCAGGTTGTTCAACAGTATCAGTCTTTTGACCTGCTGTGGCTGGTCCCATGAGAAGATCCCGACGACTTCTTCGCAGAACAGCACCCTCATCTGTCTGAATGGTGTATGATCTTGGTTGGACTTCACTCAGGACAGTTCTCTTCTGAGTCCATATGTTTGTTTTGTCTTTGAACCTTACTTGGTCACCAGTGTGGAGTTCAGGTAGGTTTTGTGTTCCTCTGTCATAGTAGTACTTTTGCTTTTCTTTCTGTTGTTCTTTGAACTTCCTCACTTTCTCCCCCTCTTTTGTTTTCAGGAGGTTCTCCGGGATGGGTAGGTTTGACCTTAGCAGACGTCCCATAAGGAGTTGGGCTGGTGACATACCACACTCGAGCGGCGTTGTGCGGTATACAAGCATGCTCTGGTAGCAGTCAGTTCCACTGTCTTTTGCCTTGTACATCAGTCTTTTCACTGTCTGGACCGATTTTTCCACTAGTCCATTGGACTGTGGAAAGTGAGGACTTGACGTTGTGTGGACAAAGTCCCACTCTTTGGCAAAGTGTCGGAAACTTGCATTGTAAAACTGGGGTCCGTTGTCTGTGAAGACCTCGCTTGCCACGCCATGTCTGGAGAATATGGCTTTCATACATGTTATCACAGCATCTGCAGTGGTGGTGTACAGTCTACACACCTCTGGATACAGGGAGTAATAGTCTGTGACGACAAGATAGTCCTTCCCTTGACATACGAATAGGTCAGCGCCTACCTTCTGGCAAGGTCTGTCTGATGCTGGGTGTGGCTTTAATGGTTCTACAGGATTGCTTGCTTGATATTTCAGGCATATTGTGCAGTTTGACACTTCATTTGTCACATCTTGGTTGATTCGTGGCCAGTACATCACCTCTCGTGCTCTTTTCTTACACTTTTCGATTCCCAGATGTCCTCCATGGATCCTTTTTAGCATCTATTTTCTCAGACTCTTTGGGATAACTATTTTACTTCCTTTGTAGATGATGTCTTCGACCACTGATAGGTCTGCCCTGCAGTTCCAGTACTCTGCCATGTCAGGTGAGCAGTCTTGCTTCATGTTGGGCCATCCATCCAAGATGCTTTTCCTCAGTCGTCTCATTGTTTCATCTTTGTTTATCTCTGTCTTTATGAGCTCCATTTTTGCATCTGCTATGGGCAGTGCACTTGTGATCATGTCCACGTAGGCGTTCACTTTTTCATCTATTTTGGCGTTTGCGGGCTCTCTTGGGTCTACAGCTCTGGATAACGTGTCTGCTGTATACATCAGCTTACCCGGTGTGTACGCAACTTTCAGTGTATAGCGTTGTAGCCTGATCATCATTCTTTGTATCCTAAGCGGACAGCTATTTAGTGGCTTTTGGAACAATGCAATCAAGGGCTTATGGTCAGTCTCTACACTGATTGCTTGTCCTGACACAAACTGGTGAAATCTTTCACAGGCGTATGTGATGCTGAGCAGCTCCTTTTCTATTTGAGCATATCGCGTCTCCGCGTCTGTCATTGAGCGCAATGCATATGCAATAGGTTGCCAGTAGTCATATTTTTGCAGAAGAACGGCACCGAGCCCACTCTGTGATGCATCTGATGATATCTTGATGGGTCTCGCTGGGTCATAAAACCTCAGAACTGGTTCCTCTGTGAGCAGTTTCTTTAGATCGCTCCATGACTTCTCATGCTCATGATTCCATTCCCATTCTATGTTCTTTTCAGTTAGTCGTCTCAGTGGCGCCATCTTTTCTGAGAGGTTGGATATGAATTTACCCATGTAGTTGATCATTCCATTAAACCTCTGCACATCCTTTTTGCATTGTGGCTTTGGCATATTCTCAATGGCGGACACCTTTCTGGGATCTGGTCTGATGCCCTCACTGCTAAGGATATCTCCCATGAATGTCAGTTCTGTCACCCCGAGCTGGCATTTCTCTCTATTCAGCTTCAGGTTTGTTTTCCTTGTTGCTTCCAGCACTTTTTTCAGTCTCTCGTCATGCTCAGTTCTCGTGGTTCCCCATACTATGATGTCATCCATTGATGTATCAACTCCCTCCAGGTGCTCATAGATCATATGGATAGTTTTGTGATACACTTCAGGAGCTGAGGCAATGCCAAATGGTAACCTTAGGAATCTGTATCTGCCAAATGGACTGTTGAACGTGCACAGTCTTGAACTTGCCTCGTCCAATTTCATCTGCCAAAATCCTGATGATGCATCTAACTTGCTGAAATACTTTGCATTTGCAAACTGTGACATGATTTCCTCACGTGTAGGAAGCTTGAAGTGCTCTCTCTTTATTGCTCTGTTTAGATCTCTTGGATCCAGGCAAATTCTGAGCTTTCCATTCTTTTTGTCCACAACGACGAGGGAACTCACCCACTCAGTTGGCTCATCTATCTTCTGAATCACGTTCAGGCTTTCCATCCTGTCCAACTCTGCCTTCAGTTGCTTTTGAAGAGCAAACAGAACTTTTCTGCATGGATGTATGACCGTTGGCATACTTTTATCTACTCTGATCGTGTGTTCTCCTGGAAGGCAGCCTGGACCCTGAAATAGGTCTTTGTACTCTTTCATGAGTTCATCATAGACTGTCTCTCCTTCGCTTTGCACAACGAGGTCTCTCTTTACTAGGTTCAGTCTCTCACAGGCTATTAAACCTAGTATGGCTTGCACATCCTTTGGCACCACGATTAATGCTAACATGTGCTCTCTGTCCTTGTGTGTCACTTTGACAATGCATCTTCCTTTCACTGGTATATTAGTACCTGAGTATCCTGTCACTTTCACTTTTATTCCATGTATCTTTGGTCTGGGTCTAATTTTCTTAAAATCAGTCTCTGATATCACATTAGCTTGTGCTCCAGTATCCAATTTAAATGGAATGTGTATGTCATTCACTTTTAGTGTCAACATCCAGTCTCTTTTTTCTGCTTTGTTTTCAGACACAACATCCACATTGAACTCCTCTATCTCGCTTTCATCTACTGCATGGACCTTGCTTTGTTGCGCTTGGTTCTTACAGCAACGGGCATAATGGTTGTTTTTGTTGCAACTATTGCATGTTTTACCATATGCTGGACACTTTTTTGGTGGATGCTGTGTACCGCATCGACTACATGACTTTCGATTGCCCCTTTCATTTTTGTTCGCTGGCCACGCCTCTTTTTTCACATTGGCGCTCTTTTTGTTAAACGGTTTGTGTCCGTTCTTACTCACTGCATCCACATTGCAGCTACTGTCACTGAACAGCTCCTTCGCCTGCGACTTCACAGTCTCTGTAGCCCTACACAGTGCTATGGCTTTTCCCAGGTCTAGATTTTGCTCTCTTAGCAGTCTTTCCCTTAGACCATTATCTGGAATACTACACACCAGTCTGTCTTTTATCAGCGAGTCTGTCAGTCCCCCAAATTCACACGTTTTGCTTCTGTTTCTCAGTTCAGTCACATACTGATCAATAGTCTCACCCGTTTTCTGTACACATGTGAAAAATCTGTGCCTCTCAAACGTCACGTTACGTTTAGGTATGCAGTAGGCCTCAAACTGTTCCATTATTTTATCCAGCTTCATATTGTCTCCATCAGCAGCGAATGTGAAGTTATTATACACCTCCAGCGCTTCATCACCCACGACATGTAAGAACACTGACGCTTTCATTTTATCACTTTTCTCGTCAGCTCCGATTGCTGATAAATACAACTCCAAACGTTGTTTGAACCTTCTCCAATTTTCAGCCACATTACCTGTCAATTGAAGCTTCGCCGGTGGGTGTAAACCTTCCATTTTTCACTTCGTTAGCTATTCTCCAATGGTAAGTAACGATGTTCTCTTTTGGCTTGCTAATATGTGGAGAGCTGATTTAACTTCAGATTTTTCCTCTTCATCTCTTTCAATCACTTCTGACACCAAGTATTGATTTGTATGTGGGTTCAATGACGAGAGATTCATGAAAGATTATGGGCTAGAAATTCAGTTGGTTGCGCCAGCCGTTAGCGCCTTAGGAGGAGTAGATGTTGAGCGCTATCCGCTTAGCGCCCGGGCGCAGCGCGATCTGCGCCTCGCCCCAACTTCAGTAGACATTTAGCGCCGGCGCAAAGTCTTTGCGCGCGCTCAGCTGCGCGCGCAGATCATGACGTCATTTCCTCATGCAACGCCCTTTGTGCGGCCCCAACCGGAACTTCAGTCGCGCCGGCCCATTGTGCACCTGGCGGCCCTCGCGACTGTTGAGTGGAACGGTGCTCAGCCGATGCGGGCCGCGGGGAGCGCAAATTAAGGGCACTTCACTTGCACTATAAAAGGCTGCCATTTTGCTGCACTCATTCTTGTGAGACGGATCTTTGGAGAGAGACCAAGGTAGAGAGCTTACTGCTTTGGCCCAACACTAGGACAGGTACTTCTGGCTTCAGGCCACAGCTTTGCAATTGTCTTTGCCTTCATTCATATCTCATTGTTTGCCAGCATATTATGGGGGCTGCAATGGGTGTCAACGCTGGCTTTCACAATTACATCCAAAGGGCTCACAGACGCCGTGAGAGAGTGCGAGCCCTGGCTAGATGGAGAGGGGGCAACAGGCGTCGCCAAGGGAGGCCTTACCCACCCAGGGTCTACCGCCAGCAGTTCTCCTATCTCAACATGTCTGACGACCAGTGTGTTAGGAGGCTGCGATTCCGAAGGGAGGTTGTCACAGAGATCTGCCAGCTGCTTCGGAGAGATCTGCAGCCACAGCTGAGGTGCAGGACGTCTCTGTCGGTGGCAGTGAAGGTGACGGTGGCTCTCAACTTCTATGCCACCGGCTCCTTCCAATCCGCTGCTGGGGACATTGCTAACATCTCCCAGATCGCCGTGCATTGCTGCATCCGCCAGGTGACCAATGCCCTTTTCAGAAGGAGACGTCAGTTCATCTCCTTCCCCATGACCCTGGACAAGCAGCAACAGCGTGCAATGGGATTTGGAAGAATAGCGCGCTTCCCCATGGTGCAGGGCGCCATTGAATGCACGCATGTGGCTTTGCGGGCACCTGTGGAGAATGCCGAGGATTACCGCAACCGGAAGGGCTACCATTCCCTCAACGTACAGCTGGTGTGTGACCACAGGCAGCTCATCCTAGCTGTCAATGCCCACTTTCCAGGCAGCAGCTACGATGTCTTCATCCTGCGACAGACTACTGTGGCTGACATGTTCCAGGCACAGCCTCAGCCACGAGGATGGCTTATCGGGGACAAAGGCTATCCTTTGTGTACCTGGCTCATGACCCCGCTCCGCGCGCCCAGTACCCCTGCTGAAGAGGCATACAACGAGAGCCATCAAGCGACCAGGAACATCATCGAACAAACAATCGGTGTCCTGAAGCAACGGTTCCACTACCTGGATCGTTCCGGCAGAGCCCTGCAGTATTCGCCGGAGCGAGTCTCCCATTTCGTGGTCGTTTGCTGCATGCTGCACAACCTGGCTATCCGCAGGACTCAGGCATTGCCACCACAGATTGGAGCACCACCTCAGGAGGAGGAGCAGGAGGAGCAGGAGGAGGAGGACCAGCACAGGAGGGAGGCACAAGGTCCAAGGGCCGCCCGTCGGCGGCTTATTGAACGTAGGTTCTAGGCCCCCTCTCAGGGAATGGCTTGTGCCAATGAAAGAACATGAATGCAGCCGCTCTGCAAGCCCTCAGCCGGTCAAGGCAACAAAAACTTCAAAGTTCAAATATGGACAATCTGATTAAAGAAAATTGTTTATTCCACAAACTCTGTGCCCTTCCCACATGACAAACAGAAACAGAAAAAAAACCCCAAAAACAGTCAGACACATAACTCGCTCCCACAACCTGGAGAGGATTAACAGAACAGTGAAACAAAAAAGACCATCATCCTCGGCCTTCATAAAAACAAACACAACATCCTCGGCCTTCATAAAAACAACACATTTGCCCACACCTTCTACTTTTTGTCCCGCGAGGGCGATGCCTTGCACATACTTGTGCGGCCCCTGCCCGCCCTGCTGCTCCTCCTCAATTGGAGCCCAGTGGCTGCAGCAAGGCTGGGGGAAGGCTCCTGAGGGGCACATGGCGAGACGGCAGATGCCCTTGGGGGTCGGCCTGCACGAGCTCTGGCCCTCGAGGGGCCGGCTGGTGACTGCTGCAGCTGTGGCTGGGCGGCATCAGTGTGTCCAGCAGCTGGTGGCAGCTGCACTGGTGGAGTGGCAGTGTCGGCTGCAGGAATGGGGGCAAGCTGGCTGATGGCAGGCGCTCGCTGGTCGCCTGATACAGTGGCACTCGCCCGGGCCAGCACTGCAGCATGCGCAGCAAACTGCTGAAGGACAGCCCGCTGGGCTGCTGCAGGGCGGCGGGTGCACTGGCGATGCCTGGCTGATGCAGCCAGTGTGGCACCAGTTAGTGCCCATGCTGCCCTGGTCTGTGACCGCATAAGACCAGCCAGTGACTGGACGGCACGACTGAGCACTTGGGTATTTGCCGACTGTGCTGCCACGAATTCCTCCACACTCCCAGCCAGTGACTGGACGGCACGAGTGAGCACTTGGGTACTCGCCGACTGTGCTGCCCCGAATTCCTCCACCCTCCGAGCCAGTGACTGTATGGAGTCAGGCATCCGTGCCACTATCCCCATGAGCTTCGTGTGCCTGCGCTCCGAGTCGACGGCCATTTCCTCTAGGAGGCGCACCTCCTCTGCGCTGACCGTCGCAGGACTGGAGGCCGCACTCACCCTCTGGGGAGAAGGCCGCCGAGCTTCCCCACCCCTCCCGCGTTGCTGCAGGCCGCTGGGCCCAGGAACTTCACTCTCCTGCGACCCTTCCCCCAGGCTCCCCTCCAGGGAAGACGTGTCCCCTACATCGTCATGGGCTGCCGCGGCTGAGGGTGCCACTGATGGGCCGGCTACCTCTTCCTCCTCCTCCTCCTCCTCTTCCGAGGGGCTGTCACTGGCAGCTTCAAGGCCCGCCTCCTCACCTGGCGTCTCACCATCTGAAAGCAGGAAGGCACAAGAGTAGCTTTAGAGTGAGGACAGGGCATCAGCGAGGGAGGTATGAGTGGTGCCATTCACCGCATTGGTCCGACAGTGGCAAAGGATGTTGATCTGATGCGCAAGTGGAACGAGAGAGGTCCAAAAGGTGATGTCCTTACCATTGGTGCCCAGAACAGGGTCGGCATCTCCAGTGGCAACAGGGCCAATCACACGGACTCCCATAATGCGCTCCATGCGCTGGTCTAGGTCGGTGAGCTCTTGGTGCTGAGGTCGGCCTCCACCGGTCGCAATCTGGCTACGCCTGTTGTTAGCCAGCTTGGCCTGCAAGAGAAAGGACGGCCTCTAAGTACGGTGTGTAGCCCTGATCTTGTCTGCACTGCCTTCCATGGTCGAATAGCTTGGACAGTGTGTAGCCCTGATCTTGTCTGCACTGCCTCCCATGGTCGAATAGCTTGGACAGTGTGTAAAGTGCAGAATGTGCAATTGATGTTCATGCCAGTCCCATAGCTGCTGGATGAGGGTTGGCCATTAGGGCTTTCAGGTCCCTTTGTCCATAATGTGAGGTGCACATGCAAGGATGAGGAGGACACTGGAAAGGGTACTCACCCTGACAATCCGAGTGAGGTCGTTGAGCTTTTTCCTGCATTGTACAGGATTCCTGGCAACCACACTGTTGGATGTCACCCTGTTGGAGACCTCCCTCCAGGCTTTGCGGTAGACGCTGGGCACCGGCTTCTTGCCACTGTCAGGGAACAAAACATGGCGTCTTCGCTCCACTGCGCTAACCAGCAGCCTCAGGTCACCCTCGCTGAAGCGCAGCGCTCTCTCCCGGGCCTTCTGCATCGTCCTGGGCGGTGAAGAGTTGCAGCAGCAGTGCTCAGGCCTAGGTGGAGGGCTGCAGTGTCCAGGGCGTGGCAGCCAAAAAAATCGACCCTTCCCCCTTTAAGAGATGGCCGGCTCCAGCGTGTCTGCCGTCAATGAAGAAATCACCGCACCTGCGCTGCGCCCGGCCTCGGCGGTATAGCTCAGCACCGCCGGCTTAGCGCCTAAAGATAGTCGTGCATCGCCAGTTTTAGCGCTGCAGCAACCTCTTAGGGCGATGCTACTGAATATCGACGAAGTGGCCTCGACTTTGCGCCGGGCGCAAACTTCAGCGGCCGCCCGACTTTACCGCCCCAAAAGTGGCTATACTGAATTTCTAGGCCAATGTCTTTTAATCTAAAGTTTGTTCAACTCAGTTAACAGCATTACAGGAGACACCATCTTAGAGATCCATCTAAAACGAAACTAAAACTAAACTGCTTGTCTCTCACATGCCCTCTGCTGTCAGGCATAAATAATCAATCAGGCAAATATGCTGGTAAGGCATAAATAATCAAACAGGCAAATACCATCACTATTTGCTGATATCATTACAGCATCCATAACACCAATGGAGCCCCCACTTAATCCTATTGTTGCGGCTGTGCCCCATGGGTCTCAGTGTTATTTTTGTGGCCGATCTAAACACCCCAGGCAAAATTGCCCAGCCAGAGAGGCTACCTGTTTTAAATGTAAGAAACGGGGACATTTTAGTAAAGTGTGTAAGGGTAATCCTGTACCCGATGTCTTCTCTGCTGCCGCCTATCGTTTTACTCTAGCCTCGGCTACGGTTGACCAGACCATACCGTGTTCCTTGTCAAAATCTATGATGGATATTAAGATTAATGGTCGTCCTACTGGGTGTTTGATAGACTGTGGCAGTGCTGAAAGTTTTATACGCCCCAACCTTGTTAACTTCTGTTCATTGAAGGTGTATCCTACTCGAAGTGAAATTGTGATGGCGTCCAAATCCCTTACTTCGGAGGTAACTGGATATTGTAAAGTCACATTGACCGTTAAGGATACGAAGTATAAGGACTTTAAACTCCTCATATTACCTCAGTTGTGTGTGAACTTAATATTAGGCTTGGACTTCCAGTGTCAGCATGAGAGCGTTACCCTTAAGTATGGTGGATCCCAGCCTCCGCTCACAGTCTGCGGCCTTTCTACTTTAAACGTAAGCCCGCCTTCTTTGTTTGCGAACCTTGCTCCTAATTGTAGACCTATAGCGACTAAGAGTCAACGGTATAGTTCAGAAGATAAAACATTTATAAAAGAGGAAGTGGAAAGGCTTCAACGGGAGGGAATCATCGAACACAGTGGTAGCCCGTGGCGTGCCCAGGTGGTGGTGGTTAAAACTAATGAGAAGAAAAGACTTGTGGTCAATTATAGCCAGACTATAAACTTGTATACCCAATTAGACGCCTATCCTTTGCCTCGTATTTCTGAGATGGTGAACCAGATAGCTCAGTACCGCGTGTTCTCCACCATTGATTTAAAGTCTGCCTACCATCAACTCCCCATCAAAATAGAAGACCGACCTTATACGGCCTTCGAAGCTAATGGGCGCCTGTTCCAATTCCTTCGGGTGCCCTTTGGAGTGGCGAATGGGGTATCCGTCTTCCAACGGGAGATGGATCGTATGGTGGATGAATACGCGTTGGAAGCAACATTCCCGTACCTGGACAATGTTACCATCTGTGGGCGTGACCAACGGGAGCATGATCAAAATCTCGCGAAGTTCCTAGAGACTGCAAAGAGGTTAAACCTGACCTTCAACGAAAACAAGTGTACCTTCAATACTACACGTTTGTGTATTCTTGGTTGCGTTGTGGAGAATGGGGTAATCGGGCCAGACCCTGAAAGATTACGCCCACTTAAGGAATTACCTTTACCTCACACTGTAAAAGCCTTAAGAAGGTGTCTGGGATTCTTCTCGTACTATGCCCAGTGGGTGGCTAGCTACTCAGTTAAAGTCCGACCTCTTATTAAGTCGACGTCTTTTCCGCTATCGGCGGAAGCTCAGGAGGCTTTCCTTAATATCAAACGGGACATTGAGAAGGCAGTGGTATGTGCCGTGGATGAGAAGATCCCATTTCAAGTGGAAAGTGATGCATCTGATTTTGCGTTGGCAGCAACTCTTAACCAAGCTGGTAGACCAGTAGCCTTCTTCTCTCGTACATTGCAAGGACCAGAAGTTCGACATTCTTCAGTGGAAAAGGAGGCACAGGCAATTATTGAAGCAGTCAGGTATTGGAGACATTAACTCGCTGGCCAACGTTTTACGCTCATTACTGACCAGCGATCTGTGGCCTTTATGTTCAACACTAAGCAGAGAGGCAAGATCAAAAATGATAAGATTTTAAGATGGCGAATAGAACTGTCAACATATGACTATGATATTCAGTACAGGCCTGGAGTATTTAATGAGCCATTGGATGCTTTGTCACGAGGAGTATGTGCTAGTCTAGGTACAGATAAGCTTCAAAGTCTCCACGACGCACTCTGCCACCCTGGGGTTACTAGAATGAACCACTTCATTAAGTCCCACAATCTACCCTACTCTATTGAGGAGGTCCGGACAATGACCAGAACCTGTCATGTTTGTGCTGAATGCAAACCCCGCTTCTATAAGCCTCCCCTCTCATTCTTCTAAGCTCCAGTGAGTATAAGCCCAATTGACCCAATCTCTCCTCATACGTCATCCCTGCCAGCCCAGGTATCAGCCTGGTGAATCTTCGCTGAACTCCCTCCATGGCAAGAACATCCTTCCTCAGATAAGGCGACCAAAACTGCACACAATACTCAAGATGTGGTCTCACCAAAGCCCTGTACAACTGCAGCAAGACATCCTTGTTCCTGCACTCAAACTCTCTCGCTACGAAGGCCAACATACCATTTGCCTTCTTAACCGCCTGCTGCACCTGCATGCTTACCTTCAGCGACTGGTTAACAAGGACACCCAGGTCTCGTTGCACTTCCCCTTCTCCCAATCTATTGCCATTCAGATAATAATCTGCCTTCCTGTTTTTGACACCAAAGTGGATAACCTCACATTTATCCACGTTATATTGCATCTGCCATGCTTCTACCCAATCACCCAACCTGTCCAAATCATCCTGGAGTTTCTTGGCATCCTCCTCACAGCACGCACGCCCACCCAGCTTTGTGTCATCTGCAAACTTGGAGATATTACATCTAGTTCCCTCGTCTAGATCATTAATATATATTGTGAATAGCTGGGGTCCAGGGACCGATCCCTGCGGTACCCCACTAGTCACTGCCTGCCACTCGGAAAAAGACCCGTTTATTCCAACTCTTTGCTTTCTGTCTGCCAACCAGTTCTCTATCCAAGTCAATACCTTGCCCCCAATCCCATGTGCCTTAACTTTACACGCTAATTTCTTATGTGGGACCTTATCGAAAGCCTTTTGAAAGTCCAAATACACCACATCCACTGGTTCGCCCTTATCTATTTTACCAGTTACATCCTCAAAAAATTCCAGTAGATTAGTCAAGCACGATTTACCTTTTGTAAATCCATCTTGACTTTGTCCGATCCTGTCACTATTTTCCAAGTGCTCTGCTATTACATCTTTTATAATGGACTCTAGCATTTTCCCCACTACCGATGTCAGGCTTACCGGTCTGTAATTCCCCGTTTTCTCTCTACCACCTTTTTTGAATAGTGGGGTAACATTAGCTACCCTCCAATCCATGGGTACTGTTCCAGGCTCCATCGAATGTTGGAAGATGATCAGCAATGCATCTACTATTTCTAGGGTCACTTCCTTAAGTACCCTAGGATGTAGATTATCAGGCCCTGGGGATTTATCGGCCTTCAATCCCGTCAATTTCCCTAACACCATTTCCCTACAAATACTGATTTCTTTCAGTTCCTCCCTTTCATCAGACCCTATGTTCTCTGACATCTCTGGGAGGTTATTTGTGTTCTCCTTTGTGAAGACAGAACCAAAATATGTATTTAATTGGTCTGCCATTTCTTTGTTCCCCATTATAAATTCCCCTGATTCTGACTGCAAAGGACCTACGCTTGACTTCACCAATCTTTTTCTCTTCTCTGGGGATGGCTGCTGGACACTTTCAAGGCCTCAGATGGTAAAGAAAGGCCTCTGAGAAAACAGAAAATGCTGCAAATACTCAACAGGTCAGGCAACATCTGTGGAGAAAGAAATGGAGTTCACATCTCAGGTTGTGATGCTGCATGATCTACTGCTTATTTCTAGCATTTTATGCTGGCATTTCAGATATACAGCGTCCGCTCACAGAGTGAAGAGGAAGACACGGAAGTGCAGGGCACAGAAGAGGAGGAAGAAGACAGAAGGATGCACCTCAGACAGCCCCTTTGTGGCTGGGATATCCGGGATGGAATCATCCACCTGTGGTCCCAGTGACCACAACCCCAATTCCCCTTTCACACCTTACCTTCCCTCTGTTACTGACCATCACTGCATCTTCTTGGCTATGATGCTGAAATAAAAGCCACCACAAAGCAAACTTTCCAATCCAACTTTATACATCCATCCAATATGACATCAAGAAATCAACTCATCACCCTTATGCATTCCTTTAGTGACTATCTTGTGTGTGCCTTTGCCTATCCTACTGATGTCATGGCTGCAACATGGCTGGTGGAAGGCTACTGACTTTCAGTGGGGGATACTGCAAATGTCCTTGCTGGTTGACCTTGAGGAGCTGGTGGCTGGGAGTGTTAAATCATTCTTCTTCACTCTCCTCTCCCTCTTCTTGGTCACCCACTGGCTGGGAAGACTGCATTTCTTGGGTGTGTGAAATGAATAAAACACAAGGATGCAGTTGTGGTGAGGGGAGGGTGGGAAAGCAAGAGGTGCATGCAAGAAGGAGGATAAAGTATGAGGATACCAACATCATGTAACCTTTCAGCTCTGCCTCTGGCCAAGGGCTCAGCCATACCCCTACCAAGAATGGTCACCACTGTCTCCTCCAAGGGGGTGAGGTGAGGCTAGGAATGGGAGATGTGCCTCGTAATTGATACAAATTGCTGGTAGGTGAGTCATGGGTTGGGGGGAGTCGGGCATTGAGCAGTGTGTGAGGCTAGTGTTGCAGTTGGTAGGAGACGGGATTTGAAGATGCATTCACTGACCTTGACCAGTGGTCTGAGGTCATGAAACTTCTTTGCGCATTGGAGCCAGGTGGCGGGGGGCGACACTGCTGGCAGTGACGGCCTCTGTGATATGATCCCACATCCTTCTTTCTGGAGGGCCTCCTGGCCCTTGTGGGTAGAGGACCTCTCGTGCAGGGTTGATCCCCTGCACAAAGCTGGAGTGGTGCATGTGGGACCCTGGGTGCCCCTTCCCTGGCCTGTTGAGCCACTTGGGTTAATGCTGAAGCACTTTTCCCATTTTTTTTACGTGCGGAAAGGAATTCAGCTTTAAGAGCTGAAGACTGCCATTAGGGAATTATTTTTAATGTTTATTTTTTTTGAAAGGCATTAAGGGCTGAAAAATGCATTTTTCACTTGATTTAAATTTTTATTAGCTTTGATTGCATTGTCCCTTTAATTCATAGCCCCTTTAATTACCCAAAATGCCTTGCAAAATCCACAGGCTCGCTCCCAGAGGCTGTAAGAAGCAGCAACACCGACTGTGGATGGGAACTTCGGATCGGAGACCACCATTAATGCCATCAGGAGGGCATTGCATGGTAAGTTAGTGCTGCGCTCCACATTACCAACCCCCAAGCCAATTTTTCAATGGTAATGCTGCGGCCATTTTCGCCACCCGTTAACTTGAGTTGCCGGTGATACCGGAAATTCTGTTGGCACGCAAGAATTTTCCCAACATTGTTTCTAAAAGCTTCCCACCACCGATGTTAAACTGTTTGGCCTGTAATTGCCAGGTTTATACTTCTCCCCTTTTTTGAACAAGGGTGTAATATTTGCAATCCTCCAGTCCTTTGGCACCATCCCTGAGGATTGGAAGATTGTGGCCACCACCTCCATAATTTCTACCCATCCAGACCGAGTGACTTGTCCACTTTAATTACCACCAGCCTGTCTAGTACCTCCTCTCTATCTATTTTTATCTCATCCAGTATCCCAGCAAATTCCTCGTTTGCCATAGCTTTGGGATGGTAAACGCTGATGCAAAGTATTCATTTAGTACCTCAGCCATGCCTTCTGCCTCTACTAATGTCCTTTAGGGAAGGAAATCTGCTGTCCTTACCTGGTCTGGCCTATATGTGACTCCCGACCCACAGCAATGTGGTTGACTCTTAACTGCCCTCTGAAATGGCCTAGCAAGCCACTCAGTTGTACCAAACCACTATGAAAAAAAAAAGAATAAATCCAGATGGACCCCTGGCATCGACCTAGGCATTGGCTTAGGACATGAAAATGGCACACCCAGCCCAGTCGACCCTGCAAAGTCCTCCTCACCAACATCTGGGGAATTGTGCTAAAATTGGGAGAGCTGTCCCACAGACTAGTTAAGCAACAGCCTGACATAGTCATACCCACAGAACCATATGTTTCAGCCAGTGTCCCAGACTCCTCCATCACCATACCTGGGTATGTCCTGTCCCACCAGCAGGACAGACCCACCAGGGGTGGTGGCACAGTGGTATACAGTTGGGAGGGAGTGGCCCTGGGAGTCCTCAAAATTGACTCCAGACCCCATGAAGTCTCATGGCTTCAGGTCAAGCATGGGCAAGGAAACCTCCTGCTGATTATTACCTACCGCCCTCCCTCAGCTGATGAATCAGTACTCCTCCATGTTGAACACCACTTGGAAGAAGCACTGAGAGTAGCAAGGGCAAAGAATGTACTCTGCCTGGGAAACTTCAATGGCCATCACCAAGAGTGGCTCAGTAGCACCACTACTGACTGAGCTGGCCGAGTCCTGAAGGACATTGCTGCCAGACTGGGCCAGCAGTTCCCAACACGAGGGAAAAACCTAGTTGACCTCATCCTCACAATTCACCTGTCGCAGATGCCTGTCTGTCCCCCTGACTATCGAATTCCCCATCAGATATTATACTGGAATATTATCATTGATATATAAGTAATATTGGTAATAGCAGTGAAAAACTAAGCCCTGATGAATTTGAGTGGACCGAGAGAAGCATTTCATCTGTGCATTATCACTTAGACAATATTTCAGAGTAAGTTTTTAAAAATGTTGTCTAAGATTCCAATGGAGTAATCACCCATGGAATAAGTAGAATATCTCACTAGTGAGAGTGAGTTCTAATCATTCCTGCAATCGTGCAGAGACTCAGTATAATTATCCACAGCAGTAGCATCTGCGTACTGTAATTTTGAGAAACGAATGAATGGACACCCAGTTCACAATAGAAATAACCCACTGTGTACATAAAGAAGGAACTGAATCCCAATTGGGAATCAGGGGGAAAACCCTCCACTGACTGGAATCATACCTAGCACAAAAGAAGATGGTTGTAGTTGTTGGAGGTCAATCATCTCAGCCGCAGAACATCGCTGTAGGAGTTCCTCAGGTCAGTGTCCTGGGCATAACCATCTTCAGCTTCTTCATCAATGACCTTCCCTCCATCATAAGGTCAGAAGTGGGGATGTTTGCTGATGATTGCACAGTGTTCAGTTCCATTCACAACTTATAGTAATCTGGGATGTAATGTTTAAGTTATCCACCAGATGGAGCCAAAGATTAAGGTATCACATTCACCAGTGTTTAAGGTAATGGGTCATGTAGTCAATGTCCTGGTACACCAGTTATTAAGGTAATGTGGCATTGCATTATGGGTATGACTCAGAGGTGAATCCTCCATCTTGGCATCGTGCAGTTAGAAATACTGAGTTTTGCTTGCAGCCTGTAAGAGATGTTTCCCTGCTACACCGTGTAATAAACAGTTGGGTTTTCTGCCTAAGAACTCACTTATCTCAGTTTCGGACCTTACCACTCGAATATCACATATTGGCGATGAGGATCAACTGAACCGATCATGGCTGCTATGGTAGGAAAGATCTCTGCTTTTGATGTTCAGACTCAGACCTGGGATGAGTACTGTGAGGTGCTGATGCATTTCTTTGAAGCAAATGATATAGATGATGTTGGAAAAAAGAGAGCTATTTTGCTCACTTCCGTGGGAAGTCAGACGTATAGTTTAATGAGAAACTTATGCAGTACTGCAAAGCTGGGAGACTGTACATTTGCTGAATTAGTGGCCTTGCTGAAGAACCATTTCAATCCCAGACCGAGTGAGATTGTACAGCGTTTCAAATTTAATTCACGGAACAGAAAACCGGGAGAGACTGTATTGGACTATGTAGTGGTGTTGAGAAAATTGGCACACGATTGCAATTAAGGCAACAACCTGAAAGACATGCTGAGAGATAGGCTTGTTTGCGGGATAATGGATGATCGAATGCAGAGGAGATTATTGTCCAAGACTGGGCTTACATATGAAAAAGCATTGGAACTTGCTCAAGGCATAGAGACAGCGAACCGAGATGTAAAAGAAATACAAGGTTCAGACTGGGCTACTACAAAGCAAGTTGGAAGTCAGGTTATTGTGCACAAGTTAAATATGCGTCAGAAACCACAACGTGATCATGTGAAGGCATGATATAGATGCAATGGCGATCACCTGGCGAGGGAATGCAGGTTTCTGGAGGAGAAGTGCCACAAGTGTGGGAAAGAAGGACATATAAAACGTGCATGCAGGGCAAAAGCAACCGTGGAGGAATACAAACCAAAAGGGGGAGGAAAGCAAAACCTAGGAAGAGAAGTGAAAAAACAGGGAGCACATCACATCACATCAGCGGAGAAGCTGAGAAAGAAGATGACATGTTCATAATGCATAGTATGCTAGAGAACATTCCAAAAGTGGATCCTATCACTTTGCAACTGAAAGTAAATGACTCTAAGGTCAACTTTGAAGTGGATACAGGATGCGGTGTAACCATAATGAACAGGGAGGAGTACTCAAAATTGTCGAACCGTGCAAAAGTTCCAGAGTTAAAGTCTTGCTCTATGCAGCTTAAAACATATACCGGTGAACGAGTGGCGACATTGGGTACAGCTACTGTAACTGTGCAACACAGGGACACCGTGGAACAGCTACCTGTAGTTGTAGTAGCGGGTTCCGGACCAAACTTGTTAGGTCGGGGCTGGATACAAGAACTTAAATTAGATTGGGGGGCAATACATCAAATGGAGGGAGGCAAACAATTGTCTTTGCAAGAAGTGTTGATTGAACATGAGAACATGTTCAAGGAAGAACTTGGCACATTTAATGGCCCCCCAGCTAAGATTTATGTAGACAAGGAGGCACTGCCAAGTTTATTAAACGACCTGTGCTGTATGCCATGACACCGAAGGTAGAGGCTGAGCTTGACCGTCTTTTGAGAGAGAACATTCTGGAACCCGTGAAATGTTCAGAATGGGCAGCTCCCATTGTACCTGTTTTAAAACCGGACAATTCGGTAAGACTCTGTGGAGATTATAAATTGACAGTAAATAGGGTGTCTAAACTAGAACAGTATCCTATTCCCAAAACAGAGGATCTCTTTGCGAACCTGGCTGGAGGGAAGAAATTCACGAAGCTGGATATGAGTCATGCATACTTGCAGATTACACTAGATGAGGAATCCAAGACGTATGTAACCATAAATACACACAAGGGTTTGTTTACCTATAACCGCTTACCATTTGGTGTCTCATCTAGTCCAGCTATTTTCCAGAGGACTATCGAGGGTGTACTGCAAGGGATCCCACATGTTTCAATCTATCTCGATGACATTCTGGTGACGGGAAGAACTGACCAGGAGCATCTGAGCACTCTGAAAGAGGTACTACAAAGATTGGATAAGGCTGGGTTACGGCTCAAGAGGAGTAAGTGCACTTTCCTGGGGAATGAGGCCGTGTTCCTGGGACACAGAGTGGCGCCACCGGGCTCCATCCAATCAAGGAGAAGGTACAAGCACTGCAGAAGGCCCCAGCTCCTACCAATGTGACTGAGTTAAAAGCTTACCTGGGAGTGCTAAACTATTATAACAGGTTTTTACCAAACTTGTCAACAGTGTTAGCACCTCTTCACAAACTTCTGCGTAAGGAGACACAGTGGCAGTGGGAAGAGGAACAGAGAGTTTCATTTGAACAGTCCAAGAAACTGATGCTGTCCTCGGATGTGCTGGTTCACTACAATGCAGAGAAAGACATGATTCTCTCTTGTGACGCTTCACCTTACGGGGTGGGGGCAGTTCTTTCACACAGCTTGGAAGATGGAACAGAAAGACCAATAGGGTTTATGTCTCGAACTCTGACACCAGCGGAAAAAAACTATTCCCAGTTAGATGAAGAGGAATTAGCAGTAATGTTTGGGTTACAGAGGTTTCACAAGTACCTATATGGCAGGAAATTCACCATATGCACCGATCATAAACCTCTTCTATCTCTTTTTAATGAAATGAAAGCAGTACCACAGATGGTGTCACCCCGGATCCAGAGGTGGGCAGTGACGTTAAGGGAATATGAGTATGTCATCGTTTACAAGGCGGGCAAGTACCATGGGAACGCAGATGCCTTGAGCCGTCTTCCACTGCCAGGCACACCTATCTGTGCAGCTCCAGAGGACAGAGTTTTGATGTTGGAGGACACGGATACGGCAATTGTGACCGCAGAACAAGTAAGGACATGGACCGGTAAAGATCCAGTACTGTCTAGAGTCCGAGAATATGTGATGAGGGGTTGGCCATAGCATCCGGAATGGACTGATTTCATACCTTACAGTGTCAGGAAGACAGAGCTGAGTGTGCAGGATGGTTGCGTGTTGTGGGGAGCACGAGTGATTATTCCACAGCCAGCACGACAGTCTATCCTAGGGCAACTACATCAGTGTCATCCTAGAGTTTCGTGTATGAAAGCCTTGGCAAGGAGTTACTTGTGGTGGCCAAAGCTAGATGAGGAGATAGAAAATCTAGTCAAGACATGCAGCACTTGTCAAGTACACAGGAAGGCACCAGCAGCAGCTCCTCTCCACCCCTGGGAGTGGCCGGATAGACCATGGAGAAGATTACATGTAGATTATGCGGGTCCATTCATGGGAAAGATGTTCCTCATAATCATTGATGCACATTCCAAATGGATGGATGTGTATCCTGTAAATTCTGCTTCATCTACTATTACTATAGATTGCCTGCGTAGGAGTTTTAGTAATCAAGGGCTACCGGAGATCGTAGTAAGTGACAATGGCACGTGTTTTGTGAGTACAGAAACAAAAGAGTTCATGAGAAACAATGGCATAGTGCACGTGACCTCAGCTCCATATCATCCGTCTTCAAATGGACTTGCGGAGAGAGCCGTACAAACATTTAAGGAGATGATGAAAAAATGTGCGGAAGGGAGTTTGGCAGCCAAGGTGTCACGAGTTCTGTTCAGCTACAGAATAACACCTCAATGTACCACAGGACTCTCTCCTGCTGAGCTGTTGTTAGGACGTCGACTACACTCCACTCTTAAACTGGTTCACCCAGATTTAAAAAGGAAGGTGGAAAACCGACAAATCAAACAAAAGGAGAAACATGACAGAAGGACAAAGAGCCGCAGTTTTGGAGAAGGAGATGCGGTCCTTACCAGGAATTTCAGTTATGGTCCAAAATGGATTCCTGGCGTCATAGACTCAATGACCGGTCCAGTATCATATAAGGTCATGGTGGGAACTGGTCAGGTAGTACGCAGACATGTAGATCAGATACTGACCAGACAAAGGGAAATCGAAATGGCAGTTCCAGAGGAGATGTCGGAGGACAAGTTGGCCCCCAGTTATCCAAATGCATCGGTGGTACCACCACCACGAACAGAGCCAGTTCCACCTGGACCCCTTAGTCAAGAGGAAACCATCGTAGCAGAGTCAGATACTCTGAGTACTGCTCAGGAGCAGCAGGTGGCTCTACCACAACCAAGCAGGGACTTGACTGTAAGATGTTCACCAAGGGCTCGCAAGCCACCAGAGAGATTGATAATGACCTGCTAGATTCGTTCAGTATGGACTATCGTTAAAGGAGTTTCCTTATGGGACTTTTTAAGAATGTTGTTAAGAAATTAATGTAAACTTAAGAGGGGGGGGATATAGTAATCTGGGATGTAATGTTTAAGTTATCCACCAGATGGAGCCAAAGATTAAGGTATCACATTCACCAGTGTTTAAGGTAATGGGTCATGTAGTCATTGTCCTGGTACACCAGTTGTTAAGGTAATGTGGCATTGCATTATGGGTATGACTCAGAGGTGAATCCTCCATCTTGGCATCGTGCAGTTAGAAATACTGCGTTTTGTTTGCAGCCTGTAAGAGATGTTTCTCTGCTACACCGTGTAATAAACAGTTGGGTTTTCTGCCTAAGAACTCGCTTATCTCAGTTTCGGACCTTACCACTCGGATATCACACAACTCCTCAGATAATGAAGCAGTCCATGCCCGAATGCAACAAGACCTGGATGACATTCAGGCTTGGGCTGATAAGTAGCAAGTAACATTTACGCCACACAAGTGCCAGGCAATGACTATCTCCAACAAGCGAGAGTCTAATCACCGCCCCTTGAAATTCAACGGCATTACCATCGCTGAATCCCCCACCATCACCATCGACCAGAAACATAACTGGACCAAAATACTGTGGCAACAAGAGTAGGTCAGAGGTTAGGTATTCTGTGTCTCACCTTCTGACTCCCCAAAGCCCTTCCGCCATCTACAAGGCACAAGTCAGGAGAGTGATGGAATATTCTTCACTTGCCTGGATGAGTTCAGCTCCAACAACACTCAAGAAGCTCGACACCATCCAGGACAAAGCAGCCCACTTGATTGACACCCCATCCACCACCTTAAACATTCACCCCCTCCACCACTGGTGCAACGTGTCTGCAGTGTGTACCATCTACAAGATGCACTGCAGCAACTTGCCAAGGCTTCTTCGGCAGCACCTTCCAAACCTGCGACCTCTACCGTCTAGAAGGACAAGGGCAGCAGTCGCATGGGAACACCACCACCTGTAAGTTCCCCTCTAAGTTACACACCATCCTGACTTGGAAATATATCGCTGTTCCTTCATTGTCGCTGGGTCAGCCCTCCACATTCAACATTGGGTTCAGTGTGAAGATCTACTGTTGAGCAATTCAAAGCTATTGTCAAATCACAAATAAGTTTACAATTAAAAAAGGATTTGTAATGAATTTCTTTCCTTCAGCTACTAAAAATGAGAAGACACAAATAATCTGGTGGAATGTCTTGATAACCCTAATTACTGTGTTCTCCATTGTTCCAGCAACTGCATTGTTACGTTTCCCACTCTCCTGACCCCGCAAACCACAGAATTCCTTGTGTGGAAAACCAAACTTGAATTTTCACAAATGGCCACCCAGAACCCATCTGCTATCAATTTAAAGGCTGATTCTACGTAACAGAATATTCTGCAACAATTAAATACATTGAAAATTTAAAATAAGAGATACCATACCATTAAAAACAGGAAGATTAATTTATGTTTCAAATAAGGAAAGCAAGGTTATATTTTTGCCACTTTACTTTATCACCTATTGTGTAATAATTCCAATTAATCACTTTTAATAGCTCTTAATGCTGACTGGATGCTGTTTCCATCTCAGTGCATTGAATTCCCCAATGGGACCCACTTATCCCAAACTGAATTGCAGCTGGTGGCCTGGAAAGTTGGATCATGCCCGGGTGGGGGTTCCGGGGACAGCACATGCTGCAGGCACCTAAAGAGGCCGGCGACAGCACCACGGCAAATTGGTCCGCCGGCCTCATTTGTATGTTACCGGCATGCTTTGGGCACCAGTCGCGGCCCTAGAGACAGTTCACCGGTCGCAGGCATCGTGAAATCAGCTGGCTGGGATGCCGGCTGAGGACCTGAGGTATGTCCAAGAGGGGAGAAGTGGTGAGAGTGGACCTTTAATGACCCACACTTTTAATGTATGTTGTAACAAGGAAATCCCCAATTTTCAAGTCTTTCTTTGTATTTGTAATTTCCTCATGCTATACCATCCTGTATTGTACCCTCTCTAAAGCCTCAATATTCTTCCTATAGTGTGAAGCCAAATACTGCACACAGTACTCTAATTGAGGTCTTATTGGCCTGGATTTTACTGTAGTAATGATGGTGAAGTGGTCAGTGCTCGCTGTTATTACAGGGTAAAACTGACAGCAACTCCTGGCGTCTGCACATGCGCAGTTAAACACGGAAATCCGGAAGTTGTTGTCGGCGATACCCTGCTCCTCCACAGGCTGCGCTGTTGCAGTCTTTGCCGATGGAATCTGCCCAGAGATCACTGTAACGGTGTGAACTGAGATTAATTACCCATTACTATTCTTGCACTAAGGACAGATGAAAAAGTTAGGGCTTGTTCAGTCAGGAGTAGTTGAGTTTTTAATGGTGCAATAAGTGATCATTAATGCTGAACAACCCTTCTGGCCCTGAAAAATAAATTTTATATGTGTGGAGTCTCATTCCCTTAGAAGAAAATTAATATTGTAAATTAAAAAAGATTTTTTTTTTTAGTTTGCCTGTTTTTCTCTTTTATGTCTCTCCCTTAATCTCATGTGTATGTTCTAATCTTAATTTTGCTTCCTGTATAATGATTTAAATATCATTTATATTTCCTGTTTTTTACTTCCTGCATGTCTCGGAGGATTCTTCATTCTGATTCATTGACGATCCCCCCGGCTGGTTCCTCCTGCTCACGGATAGAGGGCGTCGGATTGGATCAGATGCCCGAAAATTAGAAATCTCCGCTGACAAGCCCACAGAAAGTCTCTGGGCAACTATACGCAAGGTGAATGGCAAAAGCCTTTCCTTCGCTGCTCACAGCAAAATTTGGGCCAATATGGCTTTATAAGCGCTCATCATTGCATCTTGGCTTTTACATTCTGTGGGGGAAAAATTCGTGTGGTTTGCGCCACACGTTAGCACCAGGAGATGGCACTGAAAATGCCGTTGACAGCTGTAACAACAGCTGATGCCGGTTCCAGTGCCGCACATCATATCGATGGTGCTGGTAGCGCTGCCGGTAAACTCTAGCACCAGGGAGCTCGCCATCATGGAGATTGTGACATCAGTGGGTGTGAAACGCTCACTGGACGCCCGATCTCCAACTTACCTTAACGGCAGTGCAGAACAACAACAGGGAGAGCTGGCATCTACAAGCAGGCTGCAGCAGCATTATTTAAAGGCACCGTCCCCAATCAGCTGTACCTGACAGGGTTTTGCAGTTTCAGTGCTTGTTTGCTACTTCCTGCAACTGAAACAGCTCTCTTTAGTTATTTCAAGATTTTTTTGGTGACAGGGAGTGTTCATTAAAGTGCAGCAGTCACTCATTATTTGTTAAAGGCTTCTGCTCACAACACATCCTCACAGTCATGGGGGCTGCAGGATTGCGGCATTACCTCAGGAGGACGAGGAGGAGGGGGACGAGGAGGAGGGGGACGAGGAGGAGGGGGGACGAGAAGGAGGGGGATGAGGTGGAGGCAGCGAGACAAGTGGCCTTCTGGACAGGCTGTTCATGACCGGCTCAGCAGACTCTGATTCACGTTGAATGAAACCCCAGATCCCCGTCGCTCACCACATCCCCATCATACAATTCCTGTCTCATGGCGTATCACAGCGTTCTCCTGGGCACAAAGGTGAAATGAGAGAGACCACAAAATATTCCAAATACCATTAGTAAATTTATCTATAAACATATCACATGAATTCTAATCACTAATGACCCTTGTGCCTGCCATAGTTGAACAGTTGTCATTGTGTGCAAGATGTGAGATGTGGGTGTGAGTGTTGCTAGGTAGAGATTGTTGGTGGGTGAGTGCTGGGGGTGTGATACAGTGAGTAGTGTATGAAACTTGTGGTACAGATGGTGGTATGTAGCTTTTGTTGAAGCCTTCACTCACCATGACCACCCATGTGAGCTTGTTAAACTTCCTCCTGCACTGGGTGTGGGTCATGAGGAGCACAGTGCTGCCCGTGACATGGTGTGCCACCTCCCTCCACATAGCCCAGCAGACTTGTGGTGAGGGCCTCCTGTCTGTTTGTACAGGACTGCTCGCCTTCTCTCCACCGCTAAAACCAATGCCTCCAAAGCTTCCTCTGAAAACCCCCGGGCTCTCTCCCTGGGGCAGTGATCTACCATCAGCATTTGTAAATAAGTGCTCCTTCTCTTTGTCGTCCTTCTTATGGTTGTTGAGGCAGCTGTACACTCAACAATACTGAGAATGAGGAACTGCAGCATCAATGGACCTCCCCTTTAAGCAGTGAAAAAAGCCTGTGGCAATCATTACTTGCATTTAGACTACACCCGATATTGGTCCATCTTTTCAGTGTAACACCAATAAGCTTGGGTTTTTATACTAGATTTATGGCTCCAATCATTTTAATGAGGAGTGAGGACGAATTTTGCGTGTAGTCTAGATGTTTTTCACCTGGCGCTAATTCACAATTTTTAGTCTAAACACTGCCCATTCCTTGGCTATAACGAATCTCTAGCCCAGGATCTCTTGTGGTAAAACCTAGAATTCCATTAGTTTTTTTTTTGAACAGCCTTATTAACCCGAGGTGCTGCCTTTAATTTCCTGTGAACCCATACCCCAAATCCCTCTGTTCTTCCACACACAGTGTATAAATCCAGCTTCTGGTCTTTTGCATGGGGGTGGAGATATGTAAATGAGCTGCAGAGGGTTTTGCTGGAGTATTTCGGAAACAGCGTAAACAACTGAGGAAATTCATGCATAGTGTAAAACTGGTATAAATCAGTTATGCACAAATTTACTTGCAGAACAAACCCAGCGCAACATCACTCTTACACTATAGTTACGCTGAAAAGTTTGCTAATAAACCACCAAAGGACATGCAGGGTCAGTGCTGTATAGCATCGGTGGGCACAAGTTCCATCTGAGTGGTGCAGTAGCAGCATAAGTAGCCCTGTGGAATTTCAAGACCATTGTCCTGGGTTGAGTACAAGATTTGGTTTTCTTTACAAAAATATAAATTACATCGGGTTACATAGGATGTACTGCACAGAAACAGGCCATTCAGCCCAACCAGTCCATGCCCGTGTTTATGCTCCGCTCGAGCCTCCACCCGTCTTTCCTCATCTAACTCTATCAACATAACCCTCTATTCCCTTCTCCCTCATATGCTTATCTAGCCTCCACTTAAATGCAACTATACTTTTTGCTTCAACCACTCCCCGAGGTAGTGAGTTTCACATTCTCACCATTCTCTGGGTAAAGAAGTTTTTTCTGAATTCCCTATTTGATTTCTTGGTGACTATTCTATATTGATGGCCTCTAGCTTTGCTGTTCCCCACAAATGGAAACACTGGGCTGGATTTTCTCAATGGAGATGAGTTGGAGGCGGGACTGCTGCTTGTCGGGTCAATGTCCCGCCTCCATCATCTTCTGGCCAACCAGAGGGATTTTCCCCTGTTTGACCTTGTTAAGCCAACCCTGCAGGCTCAACAGGCCAATTAGGGAGGAAGTCACTGACAGAGCACGTCAACGTCTGACGTGCTATCTGTCAAGACTTCTTAGAAGAAATGTCAGAGATTGACAGCTCTGTGAAGCTGTCAAACACTGACATTCTCTGTAGTTTGATGAGCCCTTGTGTTCAGGACTCATCAAACCTTTCAACTTTGTAGATTTCAGATGGCTGTTGGGTTGGAAGGTCCAACAGCCAGTCTGTGAAATTGACAAGGAGGATGTCGGGTCTCCCAATCCAGGGTGGATGAAGGCTGTAGGCAGAAAACAAGGTAAGTGAACATTTTTTAACACTTAGCACTCACCTTCCATAATTACCACTCCACACTTGCACCCATCACTTACCTCTACATTTTACTTTCAGGTGCCTTCGACCCCCTTCACGTCTCCTCCAACCCAACGGGGTTTCCGAGGTTGGGAAGCCTTCACCTGAAGGTAAAATGGGACTAATCCTTTTTACTGCCTGAAATAAAGAGTAGATTGCCTTTCAAAAGCTAGGCTTTATTAACCTTAAAAAACCAGCAAGTACATGTTGAGCACCCAGTCTCAACCAAACTGTAGAAAACTGAATTTAAGATGGCCACCACAGGTCACATGGAATCAACTAACCAATAAGTTTACAGCATATATCTCAAGGCAGGAAAACAGGCAACCAATTACAATGCTTCTTATAAAACAAGAATAATCACCACACTGCCTGCTAACTACCTGTTAACAGGCAGTTAAAAGGATTTAATCCCTTTCCTGTCTCCAGGAGACGGGACCCCAAGCAACACATCTTCCCGCCTCCTGGCTAAAGGGCACAGAGGCGGGATGGGGGCGGGTTTGCCATCCGCCCCCACTTTCTGCTACTTTACCGGCTGTCCCGCCTCCATACCCGCCTCCTCGGGGCTGAGAAAATCCAGCCCACTATCTCTGTGTACTCTATCAAAATCTCTCTTAATTTTAAAGACCTCTATTAGGTCACCTATCAGCCTTCTCTTTTCAAAAGAAAAGAGACACAGCCTGTTCACCCTTTCTTGATATGTATACCCTCGTATTTCTGGTATCATCCTTGTAAACCTTTTTAGCACCCTATCCAGTGCCTCTATATCCTTTTTATAATATGGTGACCAGAACTATATGCAGTACTCCAAGTGTGGTCTAACCAAGGTTCGATACAAGTTTAGCATAACTTCACTACTTTTAAATTCTATCCCTCAAGAAATAAACCCCAGTGCTTAGTTTGCTTTTTTATGGCCTTATTAACCCGCATCAGTACTTTTAGTGATTTGTGTATTAGTACTCGGAGATCCCCTTGTTCCTCCACCCCATTTAGATTCTTATTTTCCAAGTAATGTGTGACCTCCTTATTTTTCTTACCAAAATGTAATACCTCACATTTATCTGTGCTGAAATTCATTCGCCAATTATATGCCCATTCTGCAAGTTTATTAATGACTTTGGCATAGTGGTTAGCGCTGTTGCCTCACAGCGCCAGGGACCTGAGTTCGAATCCGGCCTCGGGTGACTGTCTGTGTGGAGTTTGCACATTTCTCCCCGTGTTTGCGTGGGTTTCCTCCGGGTGCTCCGGTTTCCTCCCACAGTCCAAAGATGTGCGGGTTAGGTTGATTGGCTATGATAAATTGACCCTTAGTGTTAGGGGGATTAAATACGTGGGGTTACGGGGATCGGGTGGGATATGTGTCGGTGCAGGCTCGATGGGCCGAAATGGCCTCTATCTGCATTGTGAGGTTTCTGTGATTTCTGTGACTTCTTGTAATTTGTTGCAGTCCTCCTCAGTATTGACTATCCCCCCCCCCCAATTTGGTGTCATCCGCAAATTTTGAAATTGTGTTTTTGATTCCAAAATCTAAATTGTTAATATTAATTGTGAGCAACATTAGTCCCAGCACTGATCCTTGTGGGACCCCACTTTCCACCTTCTGCCACTCAGAATAGCTACCCTTTACCCCTACTCTCTGCTTTCAGCCTTGAAGCCAGCTAGCTATCTATTCTGCTACCTGCCCCCTGACTCCACATTCTCTGACCTTATTCATTAGTCTATTATGTGGTACCTTATCAAAAGCCTTTTGGAAATCTAGATAAATTACAGCTCCAACAACACTGAACAAGCTCGACACCACCCAGGACTAAGCAGCCCACTTGATTGGCACCCCATCCACCACCTTAAAAATTCCCTCCCTCCACCACCGGCATACTGTGGCTGCCATGTGTACCATCTACAAGATGCACTGCAGCAACTCGCTAAGGTTTCTTCGGCAGCATCTCCCAAACCCACGACCTCTTCCACCTAGAACGACAAAGGCAGCAGGTGCATGGAAACGCCACCACCTCCAAGATCCCCTCCAAGTCACACACCATCCTGGCTTGGAAGTATATCGCTGATCCTTCATCATCGCTGGGTCGATCCTTCATCATCGCTGGGTCAAAACCCTGGAACTCCCTACCTAACAGCACTGTGGGAGTACCTTCACCACACGGAATGCAGTGGTTCAACACAACCTTCTCAAGGGCAATTAGGGATGGGCAATAAATGCTGGCCTTGCCAGTGATGCCCACATCCCATAAACGAATAAAAAAACATCTACTTCAGTACCCTTGTCTACTGTCTCTGTTACCTCTTCAAAAAATTCAATGAGGTTGGTCAAGCAAGACTTTCTCTTTTGAAACCCATGCTGACTATTCATTATTATATTTTTGGTTTCTAGATGTTCTTCTATTTTTTCCTTCAGTAGGGATTCCATTATTTTCCTACCACTGATGTTGCTATAGTTCCTGGGACATGTTCTATCTCCCTTCTTAAACATAGGTATTACGATAGCTATCCGGCAGTCCTCTGGCACTATACCTTTTTCTAATGAATTATTAAATATGTGCAATAGTGACTCTGCTATCTCTTCCATAGATTCTTTTAAAATGCGTGGATGTAATCCGTCTGGACCAGGGGTTTAATCCTCTGAGTTTGATTAGTTTATTTAATATTTCTCCTCTTTTTACTTTAAATGCGCTTTATAAAATTTCTAATCTCATTTTATGATATCATGTCCACCTGATCTGTCTCCCTGGTAAATACTGAAGCAAAGTAATTATTTAATATTTCTGCATTTCACTATCGCTGCCTGTTCTTTATCTTGACTGTCCCTTAGTGGGCCTATTCCTATCCTGACTCCTTTTTTATTTATGTGCCTGTAGAATATTTTACTATTTTGTTTTATGTTCCTTGATAATTTAATTTCATAGTTCCTCTTTGCCTACCTAATTGTTTTTTTGACTTCTCTCCTAATCGTTACATATTTGCTTTGTCATGCTCTCCCCTGCTGTCCATGTAATTAGTATATGCCTTTTTCCTTACCGTAAATTTTTCCCTGATGTCTTTATTCATGCATGGTGTCTCATTAGTGTTTAGCTTGTTCTTGATTTTTAGCAGAATATATTTTTCCTGGACTCTGTTGAACACCATTTTAAATGTTTCCCATTGCTGTTCTACATTGTTGTTTACCAATATTGTTGTCCATCTTATTTTCCAAAGTTCTATTCTCCAATCTATTACCCTGGCCTTCATCATACTTATGTTCTTCTCAATTATTATCTTAAAGCCTATTATATTATGGCCACTATTGCCCAGATGTTCCCCTACATTTACTTCTCTTATCTGCTCTGTTGGGTTGGAAAGGAGTCCTGTACACATTGTAGGAACTCCATTCCCTTATCCCCTTTATCTAGCTGTTTTGGTCAATTAATTTTAGGATAGTTGAAATCTCCCTTGATTATTATTCTATGTTTTTTTTATTAAATTCCCTAATTTGTTTGCATATTTCTTCCTCCACCTCCCTTCCACTATTAAGCAGTCTGTAGACTAGCCCCAATAGTGTGATTGATTCTTTATTATCTTTTATCTCTATCCACATGGATTCTACTTCTGTCTTACTGATAGCTGCATCACTTTTTTCTACAGCAATTATGTTATCCCTAATAAGTACAGCTACTCCACCTCCCCCTTTTCCCTTTATATATTTTCTAAATATGTTGTACCCTGCAATGTTTAATTCCCAGTCCTGATTTTTCTGTGGCCATGTCTCAGTAATCCCTATTATATCTGCTTTCACACAATGTATTATTGCTTCTAGTTCCCCTGTTTTATTATGGACAGTGTGTGCATTGCTGTACAGACAGTTTAACTCATTTTTAACAGCAGTTCCTCTCACTTTATTTTCAACCATCTTTTTACACTCATGTTCTATAACTATTTATTCCCTGGCAATCTATATCCTCCCTTAGTTTAGTCCTTCCTATGCTCTCCTACCCTGTTTCATTTATATTTAGGCTGGTTTCATTTCTTGTAGATCCCTTGTTATGAATGATTCGTGCATTCAGATAAAGAACCTTTAATTTTAACTTTTTACCATTATTCTCTGCTTTCACCTTATTCGCTGATGCACTATTACCATTAAGTTCTCTGTCCCTTCCTGTCACACTCTGCTTATCTTTGTCCAAATCGCTACATTGCACCATTGCCTTGACTTCTCTCTTTAGATTTCTAAATTTCCTCTCACCTGACCACTCCGGCCCCCCTTTTTTAGTTTAAAGCCCTAATTATTTGATTCACCAGGACACTGATCCCAGTCCGGTTTAAGTGGAGCCCGTCCAAATGGAACAGCTCCCT
This sequence comes from Somniosus microcephalus, assembly GCF_052327205.1. Classification (NCBI taxonomy): domain Eukaryota; kingdom Metazoa; phylum Chordata; class Chondrichthyes; order Squaliformes; family Somniosidae; genus Somniosus; species Somniosus microcephalus. Next base: position 162,494,582 of record NC_140987.1, read on the forward strand.
CTTTCCCCAGTACTGGTGCCTGTGCCCCATGCATCAAAACCCTTCCCTCCCACACCACACTTTGAGCCACCCATTTATCTCTAATCTGTTTGTCCCTATGCCAATTTGCCCGCGGCTCAGGTAACAATCCAGAGATTATTACATTTAAGGTTCTGTGTTTTAATTTGGACCCTAACTCCTCAAACTCTCTCAGCATAAACTCATTCTTAGTTCTACCTATGTCACTGGTTTCTACCTGGACCACGACAACTGGGTCCTCGACCTCCCACTCCAAATTCTTCTCCAGCCGCAAGGAGATATCCTTAACCCTGGCACGGGCAGGCAACACAGCCTTTGGAACTCCTGGTCATGGTTTCAGAGAGCAGTATCTAACCCCCCGGCTATACTGTCCCCCACCACTACAATGTTTCTTTTCACTACCCTCACTTGAATGGCCACCTGTACCATGGTGCCATGGTCAGTTTGCTCATCCACCCTGCAGACTTTGCCCTCATCCACACAGGCAGCAAGAACCTCGTACCTGTTGGATAACGGCAAAGGCTAAGGCTCCTCCAGCACTGCACCTGGGGTCCCCTTACCTGCTTGAGTAGCAGTCACACCCTCCTGTCCGTGACCACTAACCAGACATGTACCACTACCTAACCTAAGGGTTGTGACTACCTCCTGGATCAAAGGGGGAGATTTTGCCAGCCCTGGGGAGGCAGATAAGGAGGCGGGACTGCCGGGAAAATGGCAGAATCTGGGGGCGGGTACCCATCCTGCCCCCAACCTGCCTCCGTGCCATCTTCCCATGAGGCGGGTACCCGACCTGCGCTGGGAGCCGCTTCTGCAAGGCGGGAAGGGGATTAGTGCCAATTAACTGCCTATTAACAGGTAGTTAAGAGGCAGTTTTTTTGAGAATCCCTATTTTCAGCCCTGAAGTGTGGGCTTCCCGACAGCTCCGAACTTCGCCAGGGTCAGCGAGACGGGCCGTCAGTCTGAGGGGGTTGGAGGGGTCGAGATGTCCGGTGTGCAGGTGAGTGATGAGTGTAAGTGTGGAGAGGTAAGTGTGTGAGGTGTGTGAAAAGTGTTTTAATAAGTTTTACTTACCTTTACTTCTTCCTGCAGGCTTCATCCCTTCAGGTCTCGGGAGTCCCTCATCTCACCGGCACAGAAAGCAGAATGGCTGCTGAACTGTCAAAACCAGCAGCCTTCTGCTTTCTGCTCAGGAGCGATCTCTAACTGAGCCTGGGTGGAAGGACTCAACTTAGGAGGACAGATTGTCAGTGTTTGACAGCTTCACAGAGCCACCAAATGCTGACATTTCATCTGTCAAAAGCTCTTGACAGATGAAACATCACTCATTGACGTCACCTGTAACCGACTTTCCCTTAATTGACCTGTTAAGCCCGCTGGGCTTAACAAAGTCAATCAAGGGAAAATAACATGGGTTGGCCACAAGTCGATGGAGGCGGGACTAAAACCCACCAAGTGGGAGTCCCGCCTCCAAAAGCTCCCCATTAAGAAAATCCAGCCCAAAGTGTCCAGATAACTCTCCCCCTCCCTGATGCCCCGCAATGACTGTACCTCAGACTCTAGCTCAACAGCTCTGAGCTGAAGTTCCTCAAGATGCAGACACTTACTGCAGATGTGGTCTTCCGGGATCGCGATGCTTTCCACAAACTCCCACATGCTGCAGTTGCAACACACCACCTGCACTGCCATCCATAAATAACCTTGTTTTAGTTATTTAATTAACTAAAGTTTATGTATTTGATTAACTTAGCTTATAGTTTAGTTTTTAACTCAGATCTAGCTTAGTTCATAGGTCGATTAACACAAAACACTACAGGTATTGGAGGCAAAAATCAACACCTCCTTCCATCTCTGCTCCGAATTCCCACTCTCTCTAAATTCCCAACTTTAATCTGTTTAAGTGCACTCCATTTAAGACCACTCTGTGCATCAGCTGATAGTGTTTACTTTTATACCCTTGGAGCCACACCCAAGTTACAATTACTGATTCAGCTCCCTGCTCACAGTAATTAGCATCTATTCAAGACAAGCTGACTGACAGTTTCTGTTAACTACAGTTTTTAAAGTTCTAAGTTAAATTCAAAATGTTAAAACTAAATTTCACTTTTTACAGCTACTACTCACCCAGATTCACCCAGTACTTACCAAAGACTCCCACTCTCTCCCATTGTGACTTCTACAGTTACAAAAAATATTTTAAAGAAAATTCAAGTATAAAATAGAGAGACTAATACAAAGGTAACTTATATGCTAGATTTTATGCCAATTATAGTAATTGTTAGAAGTTATTCCTGTAATCCATGGCAGTCATTGCAATCTTTCAGCTTTACTTTGAGAAAGAGTATTGGATAATTAACGAGGCAAAATGAAACTTTATAAATTGAATAGTTCACCAGTATGATTTTACTTTTATTAAATACTTTAATTACAATAGCCCATGGCAATACATATCTAATTTAATGTTGGCCCCTAAGGTTAAGAAGTTATTTATCAACAGTATAAACTGTGGGTACTCGATAAATATACTTTTTAAACCACTTCATGTACAGCATTTCATAGAAGGTATATAAACTTTACAGTGTCCTTGATTATGAAAATACAATAAAGATACGACTTGAAATTGATTTTAATTCAATGATTCTCAAGGCTGATTCAGCTTGTGCGTTATAAAGACATGCAAAAACAAGTGAAAGTTAGCAGACAAAACATTGAACTTAATATTGTGAGAACATCTCAAGTAACGATTAAATGTTTAAAAAATATACATGTGATAAACAAAGAACAAAATGATCATGTAAGCAGTAGAGTTATTTCCACATCACTGGTAGGTCTCCCACGCAGTAGGTGGCTTATCAGAAAACCAGGAGCAATGAACTTGTGATTTTTGATAAGGGGGATAATTTTAACTTTTGGCAAAAGTGTAAATGGAAGGGTATCAGATCAGCCACCTGTTATAGTTTTCATTTCCTTTGACTTCAAAAGAAACAAAAATCGAGAGAGGTGTATAACTGCAGCCGATCTGATATCGCCCCGATTATACTATCGGCAAAAGGTAGGATTACCCTCAAGTTGCTTGCTGCATTCGAAGCCCTGCCAGTGACGTGGGCTATAGGAAAATTTCACCCAAATTTCCAGTAACAGCAGAGGAGGAGTTAGACAATATAGAGGATATAGCAGGAAAGGGTTAGATGTTCTCAAAACACAGTACCTGATCAGAACAACTCGCACCTGCAAGTTTTAAAGGAAATACCATTTGAAATTAATTGGCCTGGATTTTGCAGTAGGAATAATGGTAAGGTAAAGTGGAGTAAATTGGGCAGCAACTTCTGATGCAGAAATCCAGAAATCACTGTCCGAGTTGCCCTGCTCCTCCACAAGCTCTGCTACACCGGTACCTCGCCGAGAGATTCAGCATTCAAACACATGAAGGGCTTGAGGTTGCTGTACTTACCCATTAGTTACCCACTAACCACACCAAAAAAAGTTAGGGCTTGTGCATTCAGGTGTAAGTGAATCTTTAACAGCGTGATAGTGCCCTGAAAAGTTAATTTTACAAGTGTGGAGACTCATTCCTTCAAAATGAAATTATTGTTGGAGATTTAAAAAATATGAAAAATTACTTTTTCTTTCTCTCTTTTATCTCTCTCTCTCTTAATCCCATCTTTATTTCCATCTCTTTATTTTGCTTTCTATATATGGTTTTACATTGAATTAAATATTTTAATTTATACTTCCTGGTTTAGATTCTGCGGCCCTAATATTTAGTGGGGCGGATTTTTTGAGCAGGGGGAGGAGTTCTGGCTGGGAAACCCAGAAGTCTGGGTTTTCCTGCATGCTGTGCAGTTTTAACTCCACAGCGAGCATCTTTTATTTCAAGCAGATTCTCTGCCCAGTAGCCAGCCTGATTGATAGGCTTGGTTCCCTGTTGGGCAGGGAATGCTCCGGAGGAGGCCAATTGTGAGCAGGGAAGAAAGGAAGCTTGGTGGGTCGGGAGGAAGTACTCCTGCTCCTCTTGGCCCACAAACAGTGCGGGAAAGGCACTTACCTAGTCCACGAAGCAGTCCTCACCTCCGTTTAGCTGCTGGGTTTCCCGAGGCCCAGGAAACCCGGCTGGCCAGTGTTAAACCTGGAAGGAAGGTTAAATATAAGGCATGCAGCCTCATTATAATATTAAATGACCAACCCACCTCCTGGGAGTGGGTTGGTTGGATCTGCAAGGAGTCAGCACTGGAGGAGGCAGACCATAAATAGAGTGGGAGGAGAGGCAGCGCGGACCTGCGAGGAGTCGGCACGGGAGGAGGCAGGAGACCATAAATAGAGCGGGAGGAGAGGCAGCGCGGACCTGCGAGGAGTCGGCACCGGAGGAGGCAGACCATAAATAGAGTGGGAGGAGAGGCAGCGCGGACCTGCGAGGAGTCGGCACAGGCGGAGGCAGCAGACCATAAATAGAGTGGGAGGAGAGGCAGCGCGGACCTGCGAGGAGTCGGCACAGGCGGAGGCAGCAGACCATAAATAGAGTGGGAGGAGAGGCAGCGCAGACCTGCGAGGAGTCGGCACCGGAGGAGGCAGACCATAAATAGAGTGGGAGGAGAGGCAGCGCGGACCTGCGAGGAGTCGGCACAGGCGGAGGCAGCAGACCATAAATAGAGTGGGAGGAGAGGCAGCGCAGACCTGCGAGGAGTCGGCACCGGAGGAGGCAGACCATAAATAGAGTGGGAGGAGAGGCAGCGCAGACCTGCGAGGAGTCGGCACAGGCGGAGGCAGCAGACCATAAATAGAGTGGGAGGAGAGGCAGCGCAGACCTGCGAGGAGTCGGCACCGGAGGAGGCAGACCATAAATAGAGTGGGAGGAGAGGCAGCGCGGACCTGCGAGGAGTCGGCACAGGCGGAGGCAGCAGACCATAAATAGAGTGGGAGGAGAGGCAGCGCAGACCTGCGAGGAGTCGGCACCGGAGGAGGCAGACCATAAATAGAGTGGGAGGAGAGGCAGCGCAGACCTGCGAGGAGTCGGCACCGGAGGAGATGGCAGACCATAAATAGTGCAGGAGGAGAGGCAGCGCGGGTATGCGAGGAGTCAGCACCGGAGGAGGCAGTACAAATCCGGCGAATTCTAAAACAACAAAAAAAGGAGTGACGTCACATCAGGTAGGTGATTGGTGAGTATTAACTGTTTTTCTCTCTAAGCTAGGCAATGGTTTAAAGTAAGAGCAAGAAACTATAACGTACTTTATTAAATTAAATACTTAACTAGATAAACTAATTAATATAACTATATATAAACATTGAATAAAGATTTTAACTAATTAAATAAACAAAAGAAGGTTAAACTAAGATATGGCAGAGCAGGTTGTGTGACTGGACTGCAGCATGTGGGAGTTTGTGGACAGCGAGACTGTCGCAAGTGAACACATCTGCAGTAGATGACTCCATCTCAAATCTCTCCGGCTCAGAGTCATTGAGTTGGAGTGCGAGTTGGAGACACTCTGACACATAAGGGAGGGGGAAGAGTATCTGAACAGTTTGCTCCAGACCTTGGTCACATCGCACAGAGAGGTGCAGGATCAGAAGGGGTTGGTGTGACCGATAGTGTGCAGAGTAAGGGGAACCCAGGTAAGAAAGAGAATGAGGATCCACAGAAACTGATTCTATCCAACAGGTACAATGTACTTGCTACCTGTGAGGATAAGGACAAAGACTGTCGGAAGGACAGCCAGAATGCGGACCATGGCACTTTGGAGCAGGGGCTGTCCTAAGGGGGGAGGAGGACAAGGAGAGGAAGTGTAATGTGGTAGTTGTAATGTGGTAGGGGATTCTGTAATGTGGTAGGGGATTCTGTAATTAGGGGGACAGACAGCATCCTTTGTAAGCAGGATCAAGAGTCCCACATGGTATGTTGCCTACCTGGTGCCAGGGTAAGGGACATCTCGAACCGGATTGAAAGAATACTGGAGAGGTAGGGGGAGGATCCAGTTGTTGTGGTCCATGTTGGGACCAAAAACATAGGGAAGAGTACTCAAGAGGTCCTGTTTGGGGAGTACCAGGAACTAGGAGCTAAATTAAAGAACAGGACCTCAAGGGTTATAATCTCTGGATTATTACCTGAGCCACATGCAAATTGGCATAGGGATAAGCTGATTAGGGAAGCAAACAAGTGGCTAAAGGAGTGGATGGAATCCCTGCTGAAGCATTAAAGCATGGCGGAGAAGCACTACTGCCATGAATTTATGAACTAATTTCTCTTATCGGGAAGGAGGAGAGCATGCCAGGGGATCTCAGAGACGCCGTAATTGTGACCATCTTCAAGAAAGGTGACAAGTCCAATTGCGGTAATTACAGAGGAGTTTCCCTGCTGTCTGCCACAGGGAAAGTCATTGCAAGAATCCTCCTCAATTGCTTTCTCCCAGTGGCTGAAGAGCTCCTCCCAGAGTCGCAATGCGGATTCCGCCCACTAAGGGGCACAATGGACACGATCTTCACCGTGCGCCAATTACAAGAGAAATGCAGGGAGCAGCACCAACTGCTGTACATGGCCTTATTTGACCTCACAAAGGCCTTTGTCACTGTCAACCGTGAGAGATTATGGAGTGTCCTCCTCAAATTCGGCTGCCCTCAAAAGTTTGTCACCATCCTCCGCCTGCTTCATGATGACATGCAAGCCGTGATCCTGACCAACGGATCCATCACAGACCCAATTCATGTACGGACCGGGGTCAAGCAAGGCTGTGTCATCGCACCAACGCTCTTCTCAATCTTCCTTGCGGCAATGCTCCATCTCACCCTCAGTAAGCTCCCCGCTGGAGTGGAGCTAATTTACAGAACAAACGGGAAACTGTTCAACCTCTGTCACCTCCAGTCCAGATCCAAGGTCGTCCCTTCCTCTGTCGTCGAATTACAGTTTGCAGACGACGCTTGCATCTGCACACACTCGGAGGTCGAACTCCAAACCATCGTTAAAACCTTCACCGAAGCGTACAAGAGCATGGGCCTTACACTAAACATCCGTAAGACAAAGGTCCTCTACCAACCTGCCCCCACCACACAGTGCTGCCCCCCGATTATCAAAATCCATGACAAGGCCCTGGACAATGTGAACCACTTTCTATACATCGGGAGCCTACTGTCAACAAGGGCAGACGTCGATGACGAAGTCCAACACCGCATTCAGTGTGCCAGTGCAGCCTTCGGTCGCCTGAGGAAGAGAGTGTTTGAAGACCAAGACCTCAAACCCAGCACCAAGCTCATGGTCTACGGAGCAGTAGTACTACCTGCCCTCCTGTATGCCTCAGAGACATGGACCATGTACAGCAGGCACCTCTAAGGACTGGAGAGGTACCACCAACGCTGCCTCCGCAAGATTCTGCAAATCCATTGGCAGGATAGGCGCACCAACATCAGTGTTCTCACTCAGGCCAACATCCCCAGCATCGAAGCTTTGACCACGCTTGATCAGCTCTGATGGACGGGTCACATCGTCCGCATGCCCGATACGACCCTCCCAAAACAAGCGCTCTACTCGGAGCTCCAACACGGCAAGAGAGCCCCAGGTGGGCAGAGGAAATGCTTCAAGGACACCCTCAAAGCCTGTTTGAAAAAGTGCAACACCCCCACCCCCACCGACACCTGGGAATCCCTGGCCCAAGACCGCACAAAGTGGAGGAGAAGCATCCAGGAAGGTGCCAAACACCTCGAGTCTCTTCGCCGGGAGCAAGTGGAAGCCAAGCGCAAGCAGCATAAGGAGGGCACGTCAACCCAAGCACCCCACCCACCCGCCCCTTGAACCACCGTCTGCCCCACCTGTGACAGAGACTGTAGGTCCCGCATTGGACTCACCAGTCACCTGAGAACTCATTTTTAATGTGGAAGCAAGTCATCCTCAGTTCCGAGGGACTGCCTAAGAAGAAGAAGTGGGAAAGAGGGGTTCTATTTCATGGGGCACTGGCACCAGTATTGGGACTGGCTCCACCTGAACCAATCTGTGACCAGGGTCCTAGCGGAAAGGATGAATAGGGAGGTCTCAAAGACTTTAAACTAGTAAATGGGGGGAGGGCTCAGGTGGAAATTGTAGTAAAAATAGTAGTTCCAAAACAAATGAAAGGGAAGAGAGTAGAGTAACAGTCAGAAATTGTGCTTTAGGCGCCACATGTAGAGGGAAAAATAAAAGATGTAAGGCTAAAAATTGTGTAGCGCCCCATTTGCGGCGCTAACTTCGCTGGGCTGCTGTATTCCAGGCCTTCCTCCCCTTCTTAAAGGGGAGAGGCCTTTTGCAGCGCGACCCTGGGCCCAGCTGGGCCCCCGGGGATCGGAGGTGCTGGCAAAAGAGCCTGGCACTCAAGGGACGTGCCGGCACTCCGAGGGTGGGGGGGTCTTTCAGGAGGCCGGGGACGGGAGCGCAGGCAGGTGCTGGCAGGCGGCCGGCAACAAAAATGGCCACCCTGCACCTCGCCTTTAAATTGCGCCTCCCTGGCTGCAGGTGGGCCCCCTGACCCCGTCGGACATGACGTCTGGCGGTAAGTCAGGGGGCACTCCCGAGCATCGCGGCCGGGGCGCGAGCAGGGTGCTGTGCATGGCGATAACGTCATTGTTGGCGGTGCAGTGCCGCGGGGCGCTATCGGTTAGCGCTGTTGCTAACCTCCTGCTGAATTTCGCAGGAGACGTGGGCAGCGCCGCACCCGGGCGCTAGTTGCTTTGCGCCCTCCGTTAGTGCTAGAGGGCACTAATGGGAGGAGCAAAGCAACCCAATTTTTCCCCTGTAATGTGATTAAACCAGGTGAGAGAAATAAGAAACAATTGAGAAAAACATTAGAGCCGAAGGACAGGCTAGGGTGTGTGGACCAAATACGTGTTCTTTATACAAACGCACGGAGTATAAGGAATAAACTGAATGAACTGCAGGCGCAAATTCAAAATTGGAGAGCATGACATGGTAGTCATCACTGAGACATGGCTCCAAGACGGTCAGGACTGGGAACTAAATATACCAGGTTACAAGGTCTATAGGAAAGATAGGGAAAATGGCAGAGGGGGAGGAATAGCCTTAGTGATTAAGGACGAAATCACTTCAATGATAAGAGAGGATATAATGAGAGGTAAGCAGGCAGTGGAGACTTTATGGGTAGAATTAAGAAATAGGAAAGGATTTAAGGCGGTAGTGGGAGTTATGTATAGGCCCCTGGTAGTAGCTGTGAAGTGCTAGGTTTCATAAATGCTGAGATTAGACAAGCGTGTAGTAAAGGCAGAGTGGTTTTAATGGGGGATTTTAACTTTCATATAGATTGGGATAAGCAGACCTGTCAGAAAGGTAGTGAATTTCTTGAGTGTGTTTGGGATAGTTTTCTACAACAATGTCTTAGAGGCAACAAGGGGGCAAACCATTTTAGATTTAGTAATGAGTAATGACGCTGATGTAGTTAACAGCCTAAGTGTACGTGAACATTCATCCAATAGTGATCATAACATGATTGAGTTCAACGTAGCGTTTGAAAGGGAGAAACGCAGAAATACCTATTAAGATTTTAGATTTGGCTAAGGCCGACTTCAAAGGGATGAGACAGAGACTGTCCACAGTAAACTGAGCAAATCTGTTAATGGGTAAAACAACAGAAGATCAGTGCGAGGTGTTCTAAAGAGAATTTAAGGTGATACAGAACCAGTTTACAGCCGAGGGGCAAGAGCTCTACTTGCCATAAAAGTACCCATGGATGACTAAGGAGGTAAAGGACAGCATAAAACTAAAAGAAAAAGCATATAAAAATGCAAAAAAATAGCACAGATCCTGGTGAATGGGAAAGATACAATAAACAGCAAAGGGTCACAAAACAGATAGTAAGAGCTACAATAAGGGAGTATGAAAGGAAATTTGCAAGGGATATCAAAATCAACACTTTTTTTACAATTATATTAGGAAAAAGTGGATTGTCAGGAGCAATGTTGGCCCCTTAAAAACCGAAAGCCGTGATATTATCAATGATAATAAGGAAATGGTGGACATGTTGAATATGGTGGACATCCCTACTTGAACTCGTCCTCACCAATCTACCTGTCGCAGATGCATCTGTTGGTAGCAGTGACCACCGCACAGTCATTATGGAGACGAAGTCCCGTCTTCACACTGAGGACACCCTCCATCGTGTTGTGTGGCACCACCACTGTGCTAAATGGAATAGGTTCAGAACAGATCTAGCAGCTCAAAACTGGGCATCCATGAGGCACTGTGGGCCATCAGCAGCAGCAGAATTGTATTCCACCACAATCTGTAACCTCATAGCCCAGCATATCCCTCACTCTACCATTACCATCAAGCCAGGGGACCAACCCTGGTTCAATAAGGAGTGTAGAAGAGCATTCCAGGAGCAGCGCAGGCATACCTAAAAATGAGGTGCCAACCTGGGGAAGTTGCAACTCAGGACTACGTGCATGCTAAAAAGTGGAAGTAGCATGCTATAGGCAGAGCTAAACGACCCCACAACCAACAGATCAGATCAAAGCTCTGCAGTCCTGCCACATCCAGTCGTGAATGGTGGTGGACCATTAAACAACTAACGGGAGGAGGAGGCTTCATGAATGGTGGAGTCCAGCACGTGAGTGCAAAAGCCAAAGCTGAAGTGTTTGCAACCATCTTCAGCCAGAAGTGCTGAATGGATGATCCATATCGGCCTCCTCCTGAGGACCCCACCACCACAGAAGTCAGACTTCAGCCAATTCGATTCACTCCACGTGATATCAAGAAATGGCTGAGCGCACTTGATACAGCAAAGGCTGTGGGCCCCGACAACATCCCGGGTGTTGTGCTGAAGACTTGTGCTCCAGAACTAGCCGCGCCTCTAGCCAAGCTGTTCCAGTACAGCTATAACAATGGCATCTATCCGACAATGTGGAAAACTGCCCAGATATGTCCTGTCCACAAAAAGCAGGATAAATCCAATCTGGCCAATTACCACCCTATCAGTCTACTCTCAATCATCAACAAAATGATGGAAGGTGTCTTCGACAGTGCTATCAAGCAGCACTTACTCACCAATAACCTGCTCATTGATGCCCTGTTTGGGTTCTGCCAGGACCACTCGGCTCCCGACCGCATTACAGCCTTGGTCCAAACTTGGACAAAAGAGCTGAATTCCAGAGGTGAGGTGAGAGTGACTGCTCCTGACATCAAGGCAGCATTTGATCAAATGTGGCATCAAGGAGCCCTAGTAAAACTGAAGTCAATGGGAATCGAGGAGAAAACTCACCACTGGCTGGAATCATACCTAGCACAAAGGAAGATGGTTGTGCTGGCTGGAAGTCAATCATCACAGCCCCAGGACATCACCGCAGGAGTTCCTCAGGTCCGTGTCCTAGGCCCAAACATCTTCAGCTGCTTCATCAATGACCTACCCTCCATCGTAAGGTCAGAAGTGGGGATGTTCACTGATGATTGCACAGTGTTCATTGCCATTTGCAATTCCTCAGATAATGAAGCAGTCCATGCCCGCATGCAGCAAGACCTGGACGACATTCAGGCTTGGGCTGATAAGTGGCAGGTAACATTCGCGCCACACAAGTGCCAGGCAACAACTATCTCCAACAAGTGAGCCTCTAACCACTGCCCCATGACATTCAATGCCATTACCATCACTGAATCTCCCACCATCAATATCCTGGGGGTCACCATTGACCAGAAACTTAACTGGACCAGCCACATAAATACTGTGGCAACAAGAGCAGGTCAGAGGCTAGATAATCTGTGGCGAGTGTCTGACCTCCTGACTCCCCAAAGCCTTTCCACCATCTACAAGGCTCAAGTCAGGAGTGCGATGAATTACTTTCCACTTGCTTGGATGTGTGCAGATCCAACAACACTCAAGAAGCTCGATACAATCCGGGACAAAGCAGCCCGCTTGATTGGCACGCCTTCAAGCACCATAAACATTCACTCCCTCCACCACCGGTGTACCGTGGCTGCAGTGTGTACCAGCTACAAGATGCACTGCAGCAACTCACCAAGGCCTCTTCGGCAGCACCTCCCAAACCCACAACCTCTCCCACCTAGAAGGACAAGGGCAGCAGACGCATGGGAACACCACCACTTCCAAGTTCCCCTCCAAGTCACACACCATCCTGACTTGGAAGTATATCACCGTTCCTTCATCGTTGCTGGGTCAAAATCTTGGAAATCTGTCCCTAACAGCACTGTGGGAGTACCTTCACCACATGGACTGCAGTGGTTCAAGAAGGCGGCTCACCACCACCTTCTCAAGGGAAACTAGGGATGGGCAATAAATGCTGGCCTTGCCAGTGATGCCCACATCTTAGGGTGAATAAAAAAAAATTACTTTGCAGCAGTATTTACAGTAGATGAAGAAGATAGCATGCCAGAAATCCCAAGGAAACTGAATCAGGGACAGGGACTCAATATCCACTTTGGTGTCAAAAACAGGAAGGCAGATTATTATCTGAATGGCAATAGATTGGGAGAAGGGGAAGTGCAATGAGACCTGGGCGTCCTTGTGCACCAGTCGCTGAAAGTAAGCATGCAGGTGCAGCAGGCGGTTAAGAAGGCAAATGGTATGTTGGCCTTCGTAGCGAGAGGGTTTGAGTACAGGAACAAGGATGTCTTGCTGCAGTTGTACAGGGCCTTGGTGAGACCACATCTGGAGCATTGTGTGCAGTTTTGGTCGCCTTATCTGAGGAAGGATGTTCTTGCCATGGAAGGAGTGCAGCGAAGATTCACCAGGCTGATACCTGGGATGGCAGGAATGACGTTTGAGGAGAGATTGGGTCGATTGGGCTTGTATTCGCTGGAGTTTAGAAGAATGAGAGGGGATCTCATCGAAACTTATAAACTTCTAACAGGACTAGACAGACTAGATGCTGGAAGGATGTTCCCGATGGTCCGGGAGTCCAGAACCAGGTGTCACAGTCTAAGGATAAGGGGTAAGCCATTTAGGACAGAGATGAGGAGGAATTTCTTCACCCAGAGAGTGGTGAAACTGTGGAATTCTCGACCACAGAAGACAGTAGAGGCCAATTCATTAAATATATTCAAGAAGGAGTTGGATATATTTCTTAAGGCTAAAGGGATAAAGGGATATGGAGAGAAGGCAGGGACAGGGTAGTGAATTTGGATGATCAGCCATGGTCTCATTGAATGGCGGAGCAGGCTCGAGGGGCCGAATGGCCTACTCCTGCTTCTATCTTCTATGTTTCTATGTTTGTATAAATTAATGTAAGTAAAAAAACAGTAATGAAGAAAATCATGGCACTAAAGAGTGACAAATCCCCAGGACCAGATGGTTTCCATCCCAGGGTTTTAAAGGAATTAGGTGAGCCCATTGCAGATGACCTAATTATAATATTCCAAAGTTCTCTTGATTCAAGAACCATTCCTTTAGATTGGAAAATTGCGCAATTCACTCCGCTATTTAAAAATGGTGAGAGAGGGAAACCAGGGAATTATAGGCCAGTTAGCCTAACATCTGTTGTTGGGAAATTGCTACGCCTAGAAATTCAGTTGCGCTCGCCAGCCGTTAACGCCATAAGAGGGGTAGATTTCCAGCGCTAGGCACTTAGCGCCCGGGCGCAGAACGAACTGCGCCTACGCCCAACTTCAGTTGTCATTTAGCGCCGGCGCAAAGTGTTTGCACCCGCTCAGCTGCGCGCGCAGCTTATGACGTCATTTTGTCGTGCAACGCTGTTTGTGCGCCCCAAACCGGAAATTCAGTGGCGCCCGCCCAATGTGGGCGTGGCGCTGTTAAGAACTGTGAAGTGGAACGCAACAGAGGCCCTGCGGGCCTCGGGGAGCGCTAATTAAAGGGCACTTACACTGACCTATAAAGCCCAGCCATTTTGCTGCAATGACTTTAGTGCTTTGGATTTCTGGACAGAGACCAAGGAACAGAGTTACTGATTTGGGACAACATAGGAGAGGTATTTTTGGCTTCTGGCCAGAGCTTGGAAATTTGATTCATTGTGATTTCACTGTTTGCAAGTTTATTATGGGGGGGCAACCCTCAGTTGCAGCATTATGTGCGAAGGGCTCGCAGATGCTGTGTGAGAGGGCCAGCCATGCCTAGACGCAGAGGGGCCATCAGGCGTCGGCAACGTAGGCCTTACCCACTCAGGGAATACCGGCAGCAGGTGTCCTATCTCACCATGACTGCCGCGCAGTGTGTTAAGAGGCTGCGCTTCAGAAGGGAGGTGGTTGCAGAGATCTGCCAGCTGCTTCACCGAGATCTGCGTCCGCAGCTGATGTGCAGGACGTCTCTCTCGGTGGAAGTGAAGGTCACGGTGGCTCTGAACTTTTATGCAAGCGGCTCCTTCCAAGCCGCTGCTGGGGACATAGTGAACATCTCCCAGTTCGCCGCGCATCGCTGCATCCGGCAGGTCACCAATGCCCTTTTCGCGAGGAGACACCAATTCATCTCCTTCCCCATGACCCTAGAGAGGCAGGAGCAGCATGCAGTCAGATTTGGCAGGATCGCGGACTTCCCCATGGTGCAGGGCGCCATTGACTGCACGCATGTGGCTATGCGGGCACCTATCGACAATGCTGAGGATTACCGCAACCGGAAGGGCTACCATTCCCTCAATGTACAGCTGGTGTGTGACCACAGGCAGCGCATCCTAGCTGTCAATGCCCGCTTTCCAGGAAGCAGCCACGATGCATTTATCCTGTGCCAGACTACTGTGGCTGACATGTTCGAGGCACAGCTTCCACCAAGGGGATGGCTTATTGGGGACAAGGGCTACCCTTTGTGTACATGGCTCATGACCCCGCTCCGCGCGCCCAGGACCCCTGCGGAGGAGGCATACAACGAAAGCCATCAAGCCACAAGGAACATCATAGAGCAAACGATTGGCATCCTCAAGCAACGGTTCCGCTGCCTGGATCGCTCCGGCGGATCTCTACAGTATTCGCCGGATAGAGTCTCCCAGTTCGTCGTCGTTTGCTGCATGCGGCACAACCTGGCTATCCGCAGGACTCAGGCACTGCCACCTGACGTAGCACCACCACCTGAGGAGGACGCGCAGGAGGACCATGAGGAGGAGGAGGAGGAGGAGGAGTACCAGGCCAGGAGGGAGCCACAAGGTCCAAGGGCCGTCCGCCGGCGGCTTATTGAATGACACTTCTAGGCCCCCTGTCAGGGAATGGCTTGTGGCAATGAACGCACCAGAATGCAGCCGCTCCGCAAGCCCTCAGCCGCTTAACGCAACAACCACTGGAAACATGACACCTGGACAAGCTGAATAAATAAAAAGCTTTATTTAACAAACTCAGGGCCCTTCCCACATGAAACAGAAAAACAGACAACACCCCCCAAAAAACTGTGAAAAGAATATCTCACTCCCACAACCTGGGGAGGAATAACAAAACTTGCCCATCCAATTGGCCTTCATTCTCGGCCTTACCAAAAGAAGCCCCCCCACAACAGAACACAAACACCCCCATATAAAAAACCATTGGCCTTCATCCTCGGCCTTACCAAAAGAAGGCCCCCCCACAACACAAACACCCCCATATAAAAAACACCGTAGCCACCATACTCTACTGTGTGTGCCGAGAGGGCGAGTCCTTGTGCAGCCTTGTGCGGCCCCTGCCCGACCTGTTGCTCCGCCTCAACCTGGGCCCTGTGGGTGTTGCAAGGCTGGGGGAAGGCTCCTGAGGGGCAGAATGCGTGACGGCAGATGCCCTTGGGGGTCGGCCTAGACGAGGTCCAGCCCTGGAGGGGCCGGCTGCTGACTGCTGCAGCTGTGGTTGCGCAGCATCAGTCTCTGCAGCAGCTCGTCGCACCTTGGCTGGGGGAGTTGCAGTGGCGGCTGCAGCAATGGGGGCAAGCTGGCTGATGGCACGCGCTCGCTGTTCGCCAGAGACACTGGCACTCGGCCGGGCTGGCAGTGCAGCAAGCGCAGCAATCTGGTGGAGGCCAGACCGCTGTGCTGCAGCAGGGCGGCGGGTGCCCTGGTGATGCTTCCGCGACACAGCGAGTGTGGCAGAAGTGAGTGCCCGAACTGCCCTGGTCTGTGCCCGCATCAGATCAGTGAGTGTCTGCACGGCACCACTCATGAACTCGCGACTCGCGTCCTGCGCTGCCGCGAGTTGGTGGACACCCCTGTCCTGCGCTGCCGCGAGTTGGTGGACACCCCTGTCCTGTGCTGCCGCGAGTTGCTCGACAACCCTGTCCTGTGATTCCCCGAAAGCGGCCACACTATGAGCCAGGGACTCAATGGCCTGAGGCAACTGTCCCACAACCCCCATGAACTCCTTGTGGCGCCGCTCCGAATCCGCTGACATTTGATCAAGGAGGCGCACCTCCTGGGCGAGGTCCGTCTCCGGACTGGAGGCCGGACTCTCCCTCTGGGGAGAAGGCCGCCGAGCTGGCCGACCTTTCCCGCGTGCCTGGACGCCACTGGGCCCAGCAACTGCCCTCCCCTGCAACACTTCCCCCCTCTGGGGAGAAGGCCGCCGTTCTGCCCGACCCTTCCCGCGTGCCTGGACGGCACTGGGCCCAGGAGCTACACCCCCCTGCAACACTTCCCCCTGGCTCTCCTCCAGGCAAGACGTGTCCCCTCCATTGCCATCCCCTGGCACAGATGATGCTTCCCCCGATGTGCCGCCTTCCTGTTGGTCCTCGTCGTGCTCCTCTTCCGAGGGTCTGGCACTCTCTGCTTCAGGGACCTCCTCCTCACCAGCTGAAAGCAGGAAGGCACAAGAGTAGCTTTACAGTGAGGACAGGGCGTCAGCGAGGGAGGCATGAGTGGTGGCATTCAGCGCATTGGTCGGACAGTGGCAAAGGATGTAGATCTGATGCGCTAGGGGAACGAGAGAGGTCCAAACGGTCATGTCCTTACCATTGGGTCGCAGCACAGGGTCGGCATCTCCAATGGCAACAGGGCCAACCACCCGGCCACGCATGAGTCGAGCCACGCTCTCCTCCAGCTCACTGAGCTCCTGGAACTGGGCACAGCCTCCCCCGGTGACATTCTGGCTCTTCAAATTCCGGGCCATCTTGGCCTGCAAGAGAAAGGACGGCCTCTAAGTACATTGTGGTGGCCTGTTGTTGTGTGCACTGCCTCCCATGGTGGAATAGCTTGGCCAGTGTGGTGGCCTGTTGTTCTGTGCACTGCCTCCCATGGTGGAATAGCTTGGCCAGTGTGGTGCCCTGTTGTTGTGTGCACTGCCTCCCATGGTGGAATAGCTTGGCCAGTGTGTTAAGTGCAGAAAGTGCTATTGAGGATCATGCCAGTGCCATAGCTGCGGGAGGAGGGCTGGCCATTAGGCCTTTGAGGTCCCTTTGCCCATAATGTGAGGTGCACATGCAAGGATGAGGAGGACACTGGAAAGGGTACTCACCTTCACCATCCGAGTGAGGTCGTTGTACTTCTTGCGGCATTGGTCACCAGTCCTGGGGACATCGCTGTTGACTGACACCCTGTGGGCGATTTTCCTCCAGGCTCTCCTGTACTGCCTCCTGGGAGCCTTCTTGCCACTGTCCGGGCACAAGATCTCTTTGTACCTTTCTAACCCCCGAACCAGCACCCTCAAAGCATGCTGGGAGAAGCGCTGCGCTCGTTCACGGGCCTTCTCCATGGCTTCAGGCGCTATTTGGGTCCACCAGCAGTGTTCAGGCCTAGCTGCAGGGCTCCACTATCCAGGGCGTGGCTGCAGACAAAGTCGACCCTTCCCCCTTTAAGAGCTGGCTGGCGTCAGGGTGTCTGCTGTCAATCAAAACATGACCGCACCTGCGCTGCGCCCGGCCTCGGCGTTATCAGTCCGCACCGCCGGCTTAGCGCCTGAAGATAGGAGTGCAATGCCAGTTTCAGTGCTCGCCCAAACTCTTGGCCAGATCTACTGAATTTCGGCGAAGTGACCTGCAGTTTCTGGCGGGCGCTAACTTTAGCGACCGCCCGACTTTACCGCCCCAAAAGTGGCTATACTGAATTTCTAGGCCCTAGAGTCTATAATTAAAGATAGGGTGACTGAACACCTCGGAAATTTTCCTTGGATAAGGGGTAAGCCATTTAGGACCAAAATGAGGAGGAATTTCTTCACCCAGAGAGTGGTGAACCTGTGGAATTCTCTACCACAGAAGGCAGCAGAGGCCAATTCAATAAATATATTCAAGAAGGAGTTGGATATATTTCTTAAGGCTAAAGGGATCAAGGGGTATGGAGAGAAAGCAGGGACCGGGTACTGAATTTGGATGATCAGCCATGATCGCATTGAATGGCGGAGCAGGCTCGAGGGGCCGAATGGCCTACTCCTGCTCCTATCTTCTATGTTTCTATGTTTCTATAAAATAATGTAAGTAAAAAAACAGTAATGAAGAAAATCATGGCACTAAAGAGTGACTAATCCCCAGGACCAGATGGTTTCCATCCCAGGGTTTTAAAGGAATTAGGTGAGCCCATTGCTGATGCCCTAATTATAATCTTCCAAAGTTCTCTCGATTCAAGAACCATTCCTTTAGATTGGAAAATTGCGCATTTCACTCCGCTATTTAAAAATGGTGAGAGAGGGAAACCAGGGAATTATAGGCCAGTTAGCCTAACATCTGTTGTTGGGAAATTGCTAGAGTCTATAATTAAAGATAGGGTGACTGAAAACCTCGGAAATTTTCCTTGGATAAGGGGTAAGCCATTTAGGACCAAAATGAGGAGGAATTTCTTCACCCAGAGAGTGGTGAACCTGTGGAATTCTTTACCACAGAAGGCAGTAGAGGCCAATTCATTAAATATATTCAAGAAGGAGTTGGATATATTTCTTAAGGCTAAAGGGACCAAGGGGTATAGGGAGAAAGCAGGGACCGGATACTGAATTTGGATGATCAGCCATGATCGTATTGAATGGCGGAGAAGGCTCGAGGGGCCGAATGGCCTACTCCTGCTCCTATCTTCTATGTTTCTATATTTCAGTTGATCAGAGCGAGCCAGCACGGATTTGTGAAAGGCAGAGCATGCCTGACAAACCTGATTGAATTTTTTGACGAGGTGACTAAAGTAGTGTTTAGAGGAATGCCTATGGATGTTATTTATATTAACTTTTAGAAGGCATTTGATAAAGTCCCACATAAGAGACTGTTACTAAGGTAGAAGCCCACGGAATTGAGCGAAAATTATTGACCTAGTTAAGAAATTTTGCTGAGCGGCAAGAGACAGGCAGTAGGGATAATGGGCAGGTACTCAAATTGGCAGGATGTAACTAGTGGTGTCCCGCAGGGATCTGTGTTGGGGCATCAACTATTCACAGCATTTATTAATGACTTAGGTGATGGCATAGAAAGTCATATATCCAAGTTTGCTGATGACACAAAGATAGGTGGAATTGTAGGCAGTGTGGATGGAAGCATAAAATTACACAGGAATATTGACAGATTAAGTGAATGGGCAAAACTGTGGCAAATGGATTTCAATGTAGACAAATGTGAGGTCATCCACTTTGGACCTAAAAAGGATACAACAGGGTACATTCTAAATGGCGAAAGGCTAAAAACAGTGGTAGTCCAAAGAGACTTAGGGGTCCAGGTACATAGATTATTAAAATGTCATGAACAGGTACAGTAAATAATCAAAAAGGCTAATGGGATGTTGGCCTTTATACCTAGAGGACTACAAGAGCGTAGAAGTTATGCTGCAGCTATACAAAACCCTGGTTTGATCACACCTGGAATAATTTGAGCAGTTCTGGGCACCACACCTTAGGAAGGATATATTGGCCTTGGAGGGAGTGCAGCGTAGGTGTACCAGAATGATACCCGGACTTCAAGAGTTAAATTACGAGGAGAGATTACACAAATTAGGGTTGTATTCCCTAGAATTTAGAAGGTTAAGGGATGAGCTGATCGAAGTTTTCAAGATATTAAGGGGAACAGATAGGGTAGATAGGGAGAAACTATTTCCGCTAGTTGGGGATTCTAGAACTAGGAGGCATAGTCTAAAAATTAGAGCCAGGCCTTTCAGGAGTGAAATTAGGAAACACTTCTACACACAAAGGGTGGTAGAAATTTGGAACTCTCTTCCGCAAATGGCAATTGATGCTAGATCAATTGTTAATTTTAAATTGGAGATTGATAACTTTCTGTTAACCAAAGGTATTAAGGGATATGGCGTTAGGTCGCAGATTAGCCATGATCTCATCGAATGGTGGAGTAGGCTCGAGGGGCTGAATGGCCTACTCCTGTTCCTATGTTCCTCACCCCGTACCGCTTCCGTTAAAACTGGAAGTGTGTGGGTTGGGGTCGGGTTTGTGATCTTTAGAATTTTAACATCCCACCCGACACAATCCCACCCTTTTTTTGTGGTTTAAAATTACTCCCCCCCCCGCCCCGTGTGTCTCAGTGAGGATTCATAAATCTGATTGGTTGAAGAGGCACACTGTTACTTGACCTGCTCACATATGCCACAGATCCCCTGTAGAGGGCGCCGCACTGAAAATGATCTTTAAATACCTGTGGGCAGCTGTAAGTGCAATAAACGGCGAGCGCCGTTCCTTCACTGCTGACCACAAAATCCGGGCCTATATGTTTCAACTGGCAATTTAAAAAATTTGTTAAACTTGGCAGAGAATCTTGAAGATTGGAAATAGGCCCATATTTCAAAGGAATCAAGACATTTACTTTGAAATTATGGCCAAAATGTTCTGAGACCTGACACCACCAGTGGGGCTTACATGTAGCAGACGGCTTATCAAAAATTTTTAGCAGTGCACCCCTGGTTTTCTGATGAACTGGTTGCTGTGTTTGAAGCCCTTCTGTTTGTATGGGGCCTCAGAAAAGTTTGGCCTTAGGGTTGGGAAACTCTTTCAAACAATCTTGAGAAACCTAGGGATATAAGCCTAAAAATTACTGTATACAGCATTAGTGTATATATAAATTATTATTCACTTTAAACAGGTTAATGCATTTGTAAAACTGCAGGGAAAATAATGGCCGGGATTTCCTTGGAGCTGCTCCCACTCCCCTGATGTAACTTCACCGGATATGTGTTGGAACCCCTGGGAGCAGCCCTGCAGAATTTCTTGGCCACAGTCGCATGAATTTATTAAGCAATCATACACTAATACCCTGCTTAGTAATTTCTAGACTATAGTTTACTCCACTAAATATGGCAACAAAATAGATGCGAGTATGAAGCGGACAACATTGTTTCTAATCTTCAATTAAAATGAAAGAAAAGAGGAAAATATAACCTTCAGTTGCTGAACACTTGAAAAAGCACAATTTATTAAAGGACAGTCAGCATGGATTCAGGAAGGAGTCTTCTTTAGCTAACCTGCTGAAATCTTTAGAAGAAATTAATGGCATAGTGAACAAAGGAAATATTTTTGATAGTATACACTTGGATTTTCAGAAAGCTTTCGACAAGGTTCCATATCAGTGATTAAAGGTTAAGGTAATAAATCAGGGAATATATGCTGCTAGAGAGAAAATTGGCTTAAAAACAGAAAACTGAGAGGGGTAGATTCTTGTCTTTAACGATCCTGGTACTGAGATTTTCGTGCCCCGAATGCATATAAGGAATTCAGGCTCAAATTAAGGGATGAAAAATTGTGGTGGGTGCACACCGGAATTCCTGATATGTGCTCCCGATGTGTTAAGCACGGTGCTGGGAAAGCTAAAGATGAACATTTACTTCAGGGTGCCCATAAATAGGAGCTTTTCAGGTGGTGAGGCAACAGGTGGGGTACCCCAGATATCAGCCTTAGGACTTTTGCTGTTTTTAATGACTTAAATAAGAGTATAGCAAACTAAATTTCCAACATTTGAGATGGCATTGAAATAGGAGGCCATGCAAATAATCAGGAAATCTTAAATCAGTGCCAGAAGGATTTAGATCTTTTGGGTAATGGCCTGTACATGACAAATGGCTAAATATGATGCTTAATACAAGAACAAATAATCAAAAGAATGAGCCTGTGTTAATTGGAAAGTTATGAACAGGAAAGAGATCTTGGGGTTCTGAGGGATAAATCTAAGTACAGTGCACAGCTGCAGCAAAAAAGGCAAATAAGGTACTGAACTGCATCAGCAGAGTGATGGCATACAATTGAAAGAGGTCATATTGTTGCTATTTAAGGCGTTGGTTAAACCCCATCTGAAGTACTGTGTGCAGCTCTGATCGCTTAATCACAGGAAGAATAGCAGTGCCCTTCTGAGGTTAACAGAGGTGAGCAACAAAGATGTGTGTATCAGACATAAAGTTAAGGAAATTGGGCTTGCTTTCTTTAGAGAAGATGGAACTCTGAGGTAATCTGATTGAAATTTTCTAGATTATGAAAGGAATTAATAACATTGAGCCCAGTTTATTGTTCATTAGGGTGAAGGGTTAGATGCCAGGGAGCATGCTAAAATTAAGAAATTATCAGTGGAAGGAAAGTCAAGCATATCTTTTACACTCAAATAACAATAGAATTATGCAATAAATTAGCAGGAAAGGCGATTGAAGCAGTCAGTGTAAATGAGTTAAAGAGACCTTTGGAGAGAGAAGGGATTGAAGGATATATTGCAATAGTAGATAGGTGGGATTGATTTGTGAAAAAGGATGGGCTTGTTTGAGCCTATGGATCTTTTTGTGTTCCTGAATTTTGTTAAAAATTGTTTTAATCTGCAGGTACATTTTCACTCAACCAATTGTGAACTTGATTATGAATTTTCTTCTTCCAATTCAAAATCTCTCGTGATTCTTTGATGAGCTGTTCAACTATTGTTGACCATTGTCCTTCTTCAATGGTACTGTTCAGGAATAATTCAAACTATAAAAGAAACAGAAATGTCGGATTAAGCTGAGTCATGAAAATGTGTTTACTGTGGGTTTAATAACATATTGGCCCAGAAATTCGGGTCGGAGGCTTCCCGCGGGTGCAAGCCCCTGACCTGCACTTACCTTGTGCGCCGGCCGTTGTGCTGTGGGCCCGCGTGGAATTCCGATCCGGGGCCTGCTCCAACTGCCGGTGCACAGTGCTTGCCTATCCCAGGGGCGCAGTTAGTTCGATGCGTCCCCTGGGATCACGTGGGCCATGGGGAGCCAATCAGAGCGGGGAATGCTCCATTCATAAGTTTGACAAGAAGAGCTGTCAAAACTTATAAATACTACGGGCCCCAAAACATCATTAAATCTTCAAATAAATTTTAAAAACCATCACATTTTTTAAATAAACTATAAATTACATGAAATAACTATTTTAAACAATAATTTAAATTAAAAAAAAATTTTTGTTTTTATTTTCTAATGGGGCTAAAAATAAACTTACCTTGCTTTAAAGTATTTAAAAATAATAAACCTGTGGAAAAAATGTTTTAATTTTAATTAATTCACCACTTACCTCGTAAAAAGCAGGCCTTACGCCTGCTTTTTATATGTGTAAATTCTGCAGACTTAATCTCCCAGGAAAACCTGTAAAAAAAACCTAAGTTCGATGCGCACGCGCAGCCTTTCCCGCGCACGCATTCGACCTCTGAGCCCCTTCGTTCAGGGGAACGGAAGTGCCGGTTTCCCGCGCATGCGCAGTGCATGCAGGAAACCGGCACTTCCATTGGGCCTACGGGTGAGTACCCCGTGCGTACTCACCCGTGGAGACCCGAATTTCTGGGCCATTAGTGATTGCTGCTTTGTTTAGGAGTGCTTGAAAAAACTCACAGTAATCAGTATAAAAGAGGCTTTTTTCTACTCTGCTGAGCTCTTAACCATCTAGCTGGGGAAAAGTGCCAGGAAGAGAAAAAATTATTTCCCACACATCAGCCTATCTGCTGCTGAAACCCTCATCCATGTCTTTGTCACCTCCAGACATGACTATTCTAATACTGTCCTAGCCAACTCCCATCCACCAACCTCTGTAAACTTCAGATTATCTAAAACTGCATTGCTTATATCCTATCCTGTATTGTCCCAGTTGCCCATCAACCCTGTTCTTGCTAACATACATTGGCTCCTGGTTCCCAATGCCTCAAATTTAAATCTCTCACCCTTGTGTTTAAATTCATTCATAGCCCCATCCCTCCCTCTTTCGGTAACCTCCTCCAGTACTACATATCCCCCCCACCCCCGCCACCCCCAAACTCTCCATTTTTCTGACTCCAGCCTCTTATGCATCTCCCTTCCCTTCTCTCCACCATTGGTAGCTGTGCCTGACCTGCCTAGCCCCCTTGCTCTGAAATTTCCTCTGTCTCTCCACCATCTTTAAGACCCTCCTTAAAACCCACCTCATTGGCCATGCTTTGGTCACTGTTCCTAATATGTCCTTCTTTGGCTCAGCATCCAGTTTTTTCTTTACACCTTTGTGAACTAAATTGTGACTTTTTTATGTTAAAGGTGCTATATAAGGCATGTTGTTGTTGCTGTAACTGAAGATTTGCAGTCTTTTCCTTTTGTACTTGCACACTTGGGTTTAGGTTTTACTGTCAGATTTTGGCTTTGGAGTTTATTGTAATATTTTTATCCAGTTAGGCCATTTTAAAATATTGTCTTCAATAGTAAACATAAAGCATCTATATTTGCAAAGCTTATATCAAACTCTCATACCTCTTCGAATTCAAAATCAGTTGAAAATCCTTCAGCCAATGTGCGGAGTAAAGATTCCAGCAAAAAGTATTCTTTATAGCTACAATAAGAAGGACAAAAGTAATTTGAAATATAAATACAATGACAATCTTATCTAAAGAATATTATTAGTATTATCTTGCCTCAGTTGGTAGCATTCTTGCATCTGAGTCAGAAGGTTGTGCCTTCAAGCCCCATTCAGGACCTTAGTGTGCAAGTAGACTCATGCTCCAGTGCAGTACTGGATTGATTCCTGGGATGCGGGGATTGTCCTATGAGGACAGATTGAGTAGACTAGGCCTATATTATCTAGAGTTTAGAAGAATGAGAGGTGATCTCATTGAAACATACAAAATTTTTACAGGGCTTGACAGCGTAGATACAGGGAGGATGTTTCCCCTTGTTGGGGAGTCTAGAACCAGGGGTCACAGGCTCAGAATAAGGGGTTGGCCATTTAGGACTGAGATGAGGAGAAATTTCTTCACTCAGAGGGTGGTGAATCTTTGGAATTCTCTACCCCAGAGGGCTGTGGAAGCTCAGTCATTGAGTATATTCAAGACAGAGATTGATAGATTTTTGAATATTAAGGGAATCAAGGGATACAGGGATAGTGCAGGATAGTGGAGTTGAGGTAGAAAATCAGCCATGATCTTATTGAATGGTGGAGCAGACTCAAGGGGTCGAATGGCCTACTCCTGCTCCTATTTCTTATGTTCTTATGTTCTTATGCAGTACTGAGGGGTTGTTGTATTGCTGGAGGTGCTGTCTTTTGGAAGGGGCACTGAACTGAGGACCCATCTGTGGTTTAGGTTGACATAAAAGATCCCATACATTATTTGAAGGGGAGCAGGGAGTCCTCCTGATGTTCTGACCAACACTCTTCCCTTAACCAATTACACTAAAATTTTTTATCTGGTCATTCACCTCGTGTGACTAAATTTCACAAGTATATTCAATAGTTGTGAAGCAGTTTGGGACATGAAAGGAACAATATAAATTTATTTAGACAGCAACTTTTCACCTCCAGGACCTGGATTTGAATCCAGCACAGAAAATTATAATCTTCTCAAACTACTGGTGGTACCGGCCCTACATGAAATTAGTTTGAGCAAACTTAACCTAGTTCCTACTGGCCATGGCCTCATAGTACAAACTTGCTGACAACTTAGCACTATATGAACAGGCATTCTCAGAGATGCCTAAGATGGCTAGTATTGGAAATGGAAATATGTCACGTAGGTACACATTTTGAGGTTGAGGCTGAGGCATATGTTAAAGAGTAAAGGGAGCTATGCTCTCTATCTAACCATGCTATACCTGACCTGGTGAGTATTTGATAATATTTTTCTCTGATCCTTACTATAAGCAAAAAACATCAGTGCAAGTATTAAATGGGGAAAATATAACCACAGATACCCAAAATGGAAAGTGTTCTATTCCTCACCACTAACATCCTTCACCTTGATGAATACAATTAAAAAAAAGTCCTTCAAATAAACTTAAATTTGTAGATCAAAAAAGACTGACGTCAAAATTATCTTTTAATTTATAATAGGAGTTAAAAAAATGTAACATGACTTTACTGCAAGATCCATAACATGTGATTCTTAGCATAATATTTTGCAAGATAGGATGTATTATAGTGTGTGGACATGGATCAGCTAATCAAAATTTACCTCTAATAATGGGGTGATTACTTATTAAGAGCTGCTGAGACTCTTCACGGTATCCACAAAAGATATTTAGGAGGAAAAATTTGGTACCTTAGTGCCTCCAATTAGTGCCAGCAGATAGCGCTAATGGGGCGCTAGAGCATTATTGCTGGGGCAAGGTGAATCCAGCGCCGCACGCCAAATCCTGCCCCCCCCCCGGGCCAAATGGCCTACTCCTGCTCCTATTTCTTATGTTCTTATTCTCCAGCATAGACAGTGTTTGGGAGTCGGCTTGTCCCCCGCTTGTGCACTCCTGCTCACTCCTGTTGTGAGCCACCTTGGCCTGCAAGGGAAAGGAAAGTGTGTGAGTGAGTGTGGAGCAATGTTTTTGGGTGATGTGCCTGCTATAGTTGAATAGCTGTCATTGTGAGCATTGTGTGCAAGATGTGGGTGTGAGTGTTGGTAGGTAGAGATTGTTGGTGGGTGAGTGCTGGGGGTGTGGTGCTTTGGGCAGTGGGTGAAGACTGCAGTTCAGATGGTGGTACATAGCATTTGTCGAAGCATTCGCTCACCCTGACCACCTGAGTGAGGTCGTTAAATTTCTTCCTGCACCGTGTGTGGGTTCTGGGGACAACAGAGCCACCCGAGACGTGCTGCGCTACCTCCCTCCACATGGTGCAGAAGACTTGCGGCAAGGGCCTCCTGCCACTTGCCGCGTAGAGCACCGCCCTCCATCTCTCCACAGCGAACACCAACACCTCCAATGCTTGATCGCGGAATCTGCGGGCTCTCTCCCTGGGGCGTGGATCTGCCATGAATACAGCTGCTTCAGTCCTCTGGCTCCTTCTCCTTGACCTGCTGCTGCTTGCTGAGGCAGCTGCACAGCCAGCAATACTGAGAATGAGGTCCTGCAGCATAAATGAACCTCCCCTTTAAGAACTGGAAAAAGCCTGTGACAATCATGACTTGCGATTAGACTGCACATAATATGGGGCCACCCTTTAAGTCTAGCACCAATGAGCTTGGGCTTACAGACTTGAATTAGGACTTCAATCATTTCTTTGAGCAGTGAGCACGAATTTTGTGTGCAGTCTAAAGCATTAGCGCCTGGCGCCAATTCTCCAACTTTTCTAATTATACCACTCATTCCTGGGCTATAATGAATTTCTAGCCCAATATACCCTTAAATCCTATGATAAAGCAAAACTTCAAACAGAGCAGAAAAAGCAACAAAGAAAGGCAAGATTCTCTAATGATGCACTACAAACTGTTGTAGATGGTGTGACTGAACATCCAATTAACATCTAATGAGTGAAGGGTATGTTATGAAGAAACAGAAAGTAGGCTTGGTCTGGGAGGACATGGAGAGAGGGTCAGTGCTATGCTTTTCCCAACTGCTGTGGTGAAGTTAAGGTGTGTAAGAGGGTGTTTGATGTGAGGAGAACTGCTTTGGTATTCAAGGATTCTTACTGTGACTTTTATCTATGGGAACAGGATATAAAGCAAAATTTGGTATTGACCCCTGTATAGGTACTAATGCTGTGATAACACATCATGGGAAACTTACCAGTGGAAGTGTTCCATGTGAAATTTCAAAGGATACAAAGAACATTAACAAGAGGTTTAAATGGACACTATATAAAATCTTGATCCTACCTTTCATGTCCTTCACCTATGGTGTTGTTCACACATGGCCATGAGCCAGAGGTGGAGCAGCTAGATAGGGAAAGGAGCACAGGGAAGGGAGCAGAGGATCCAGGTAAGGAAAGCAGTCAGGGTCCGTGAAACAGAATAGTGGTAAATGGAATGCAGCATAAGCCCCAGGTAAGCAGCAGGATCAATTTCCTATTGACTGGCAACTGGATATGACAAAGTTCAGAGCCATGGGTTGGCAGAGCTGTTAATGGACTGATGCTGAGAATGGAGGCTTAGGGGTAAAAATTAGTTATGGCTTGTTTTTGGGAACATAACCCACGGCTCGCATGTAGTGCTTGCCCCAACCGCGAGGTCCAAGGCACGCCCAAAATAGAGTCTCGGGTCTCATTGTAAAAATTTGGGTGAACTGCTGGCACTTGTTGTGCTTCCAGAGGCAACTCGCCTATTGTAACAGTTGCAATTTCGGTCGCCTGCCTTGTCGACAGTGGCACTAAGGTAAGTCTTGGGGAGAGGGTGGAAGCACAATGAGAGGGGGGTCAATCGCAGGTCAGCAGCAGCTCTCAGGAGTGCTATGGATCTGGGAGGAACACACCAGTTCCTCCTGGCTCCACAGGAATTTTTAAAATAAAAACTTGCGTCTTTGGTGATGGCCGCAGCGACCCATGAAGAATTCTGAGCGGAGCAGGCCCGCAGCCTGCTCTGCTCATTGCTAACCAATTGGGACTGAAACAGGCCCCTCATTTACACATATTAGGAGCTTAACCCCTGTTTCAGGTGGGTACCACAAATGCCTGGGCATCCACCTATGCCAATATGCCAGTGCCTGTACCCCTGTGCTGATTGGGCACAGGATATTGCTGCCTAAAATTGGCACTTGTTGCGATAATTTTCTACCCCTTAGAGTTGAAGCTGGGTAGTGGCCAGTGAAAAATTCAGGGTTGGTTCTGTTTATAGCGTGTTTGAACTATTATTGTAATTTTATTTAATATAATCCCTTCTAAGGGATGGGTGGAGGCTTTGCACCTTACAAACCCCCATGGAATGTCTAACGTGAGGCCAGGACTTGGTGTATCCAGGTAACACCCAAATTTCAAGCCCTTCCAGCCAGAATTATGTTAGAGGTTCTCCAGAAGGGTGAAGGGTTTTTGGAACACAGCATTTTTTGACATTAAGATTGGCGTGGTCTTTGGAGTGATTATTTGCAAGGGGTCTTCTGCGTCCTTCCAACATTGGGGAACTGCGCATGCGTGCATGCACCTAGTCACAGGGCTGTGGCCTACCTGTGGAGAATTGGAGGAGGAAGAGGAGAGGAGCTCAGAGTGGGGAGAGGAGAGGAGCTCAGAGGGGGATGAGGAGAGGAGCTCGGAGGGGGAAAGAAGGTCAGGAATGGGGAGAGAAGGTCAGGAACTTGAGGGGAGGAGGTCAGGAACTTGGCGGGGAAGAAGGTCAGGAACTCAGGGGGGGGAATGTCAGAACTCGGTGGGGGGGAAGAAGGTTAGGAACTCGGAGTGTGGAGAACTCAGGAACCCGAGGGGAGGAGAAGGACAGGAACTCCGGGGGGGGGGGGAGGTCAGAACTCAGCGGGGGGAAGAAGGTTAGGAATTCGGAGTGTGGAGAAGGTCAGGAACTGGGGGTGGGGGGAAGGAGATGGACAGGAACTCGGAGGGAGATGGTCAGGAACTTGAGGGGAGAGAAGGTCAGGAACTTAAGGGGAGGAGAAGGTCAGGGACTTAGAGGGAAAAGGTCAAGAACTCAAGGGGAGCAGAAGGTTAGGAACTGAGGGGGGAGAAGGTCAGAAATTCAGGGGAGAGGAGGTCAGGAACTCAGGTGGGGGGCGGAGGAGGTCAGGAACTTGGGAGGGGAAAGGTCAGGAACTCAGGGGGGGTGTAGGTCAGGAACTCGTGGGGGGGGAGAAAGTCAGGGACTCGGCAGGGGGGAGGGCAGGAACTCGGCGGTGGGGGGGGAGGAGGTCAGGAGCTCGGGGGTGGTTGTTAGAGCATGGAGAGAACAGTGGAGATGGGGGAAGAATGTGATCCAGGTCTAAAGGGGGAGGATGAGAGCGAGAACGTGATTCCGATGGGAAAATGGATCACGTTTGCCCCCCTCTGTTAGATGTGGATTATGTTCTTCCCCCATCTCTGCTGTTCTTTCCATGCTCTAACAGCCCCAACCCCCCCACCATCCCACACCACCCCCGCCGCCCGCGCTCCTGATCTTCTCCACCAGATGAATTAGTGAATCCCTTCTCACACACTGAGCAGGTCAACGGCCCTCCCCAGTATGAACTCGCTGGTGTATCAGAAGGTTGGATACACACACACCTCACACACGGACTCCACACACATGCACCCCACACAAGTACCCATAGATGCACCACACACACGGACCCCACACACATGGAGCCTTCATTCTGAATTAACATTTTTATAGCACTTCCAGGAGGAAAATAAAATAAAACTTCAAAGAAGTAACTAAACCACTAATTAGAGTATAATGTCTTTTATTTTACCAGCCAAGGACAACTATAATTACAATTGCAGAACACTAGATAACAGAGGATCTTCACAAAGCTAACTACACTTCCACTTTCTGTAGGCTGCCTGACAAGACTGGATCAAATTACACAATGTAGGTACGCTACAGCAGGCAGGATCAAATTACACATTCCAAACTGTTGGTTGTGTCTTGTCCTCCAAGGGGACCAGGTCAGAAACCTGGGCCTAGAAATTCAGTATAGCAACTTTTGGGGCGGTAAAGTCGGGCGGCCGCTAAAGTTTGCGCCCGGCGCAAAGTCGAGCCCCCTTCGCCGATATTCAGTTGCATCGCCCTAAGAGGTTGCTGCTGCGCTAAAACAGGCGATGCACGACTATCATTAGGCGCTAAGCCGGCAGCCCGGGGCGCTAACACCGGAAGTTGGGCGCAGGGCAGGTGCGGCAAGCTGCTGATTGCCGGCAGACACTCTGGCTCCGGTGAGCTCTTAAAGGGGGAGGGTGGATTTGTTTTTTTGACAGGCCGAGACTAGTGTATTTGTGTTTTTGGGGAGGGTTTCTCTCCATCACTTTGTTGTTGTTGTTGCTCCTCCTCCTCCTCCTCCTCCTCGTCCCAAAGAAGGAGTGTTGCAAAATGGCTGCCTTTTCTACTGCAGGAGTGCCCTTTAATTTGCGCTCCCCGCGGCCCGCCTCGGCTGTGTACCGTTCCACTTCACAGTTGTTCGGGCCGCCAGGCGCACAATGGGGCGGCACGAGTGAAGTTCCGGTTCCGGGCGCACAAAGGGCGTTGCACGACGAAATGACATCATGATCTGCGCGCGCAGATGAGCGCGCGCAATGACTTTGCGCCGGCGCTAAATGTCTACTGAAGTTGGGGCGAGGCGCAGATCGCGCTAACCGCCTAGCGCTCGAGAACTACTCCTCCTCAGGCGCTAACGGCTGGTGCAGCCAACTGAATTTCTAGGCCCTGGTGTTTTAAATAAATGCTGCCACAAGTTTTACTGTTAATAATCCAACCCTAATGTTCAACAATGGAAAGAGTTTGAGAACTCAAGAAATCTTAAAACCCAGAAAAGCCATCACTAAACACTTTGAAAATAGCTGCCAAAATTGTTTTGTATAACAAGAAACAAAGCACAGCACAAACTTTTATACTACGAACTAGAGAGCAGGTCGGGTGACTGGTACGTCCAGTGAGAACAAATTGTACTGGCCTACCAACTGCCGCACATGGAGATTATTTGGAGATCCAGGCCAGAGACAAAAAAGGGGTCGATTTTCAGTGTGTCGTGGAGTCGGGATTGGAGGCGTGCGGAGGGTTAAATTCCCAAATTCGGGGGTCCCGACACCATCCCGCCCAAAACCCGCCTCCATGTAAGTTTCAAAGGAGGTGGGTACCCGCCCCGCACTGGGACCTGCTGACCTGAGGCGGGAAGGGATTAGTGCCAATTAGTGCCAGGTAGTTAACAGGCAGTTTTTAGCCTAATCCCTATTTTGAAGGTTGTCGTGTGGGATTGCCGATGGCTCCAAACCATGCCAAGTTAGAGGAGTCGGGCTGTTGGGTTGAAGGACTTGGAGGGGTCGAGATGTCGGTGTTCAGGTGAGTGATGGGTGCATGAGTACAAAGGTAAGTGTGTTTGGTGTGTCTAAAGTGTGTAAAGATGTTTAAATTACCTGTACTTACCTTTACAGCCTTCCTTCCTCTAGGTTTCGGGAGTCCATCATTCAGCCGGCACAGAAAGCAGAGTGGCTGCGATCTATCAAAAGTGACAGCCTTCAGCTTTCAGTGCCGGTAAGATTTCTAACTGAGTCTGCATAGAAGGACTCATGTTAGAAGTAGGACTGTCAGTGTTTGACAGCTTCAAACAGCTGTGAAACACTGATATTTCATCTGTCAACCGTCTTGACAGATGAAATTTCAGTCTTGTAAAGTCTGTGGGTTGTATAGCGAAGTAATACACAGACTACAAGAGTAACTTAAACAGGACTTTACTATTCGAAGGTCAGGGCGAATCTGCCCAATAAATTCTGCCACAGCACTTATATACCGGTGTGGTCACCGTCGGTATTACAGTATACAGCAGCCAGGGTAAAGTAGTGCCACACCTAAAATAGTTCTCTTAAAGGTGGACGGTTACATACAATAGTTCTCTTAAAGGTAGAACAGTTACATACACTACAATCCTCCCTTTTTAGCTTACAACATACTTATTTCCCATTAACATAACATCATAACATATCCAACTTCATGTTACAACAGTTCACAGAGGTAGTCTCTGCGGAAACAGTTCACAGATTCAGTCTCTGCGGGAAACAGTTCACAGATTCAGTCTCTGATCTTCTTGACTCGGTCCGGACCACGCCTCCGTGGTGTAGTCGGGTCACCTTGCTAGAGGGACTCATCCCATAGTCCTTCCCTAGACTTAACAGCTTTACTTCCATCACTTCTGAACCAGCATTGCTGACTTTTTTAAAACAAACAAAAAACAGTTGGATTGCCTTGGGAAATTTTCCTACTTTCCAACTGATTTGGCTCCGTTCAGGGGACCACGTGTGTGATCAGGTAGAGGTAATAATGGTTCAGATGGTTATCATCTTCTGCTTCGCCTTTTCCTTTTTTGCTTCTTGGAGACTCTCGGGGCTCCATTGTCAGCTGCCAGCTGTAACGCCACCATCTCCCTATGTTCCTTAGACTTTAAGTGATTCATCCTGATTTCGGCACTTTGGGAGTTCTCGGCACAAGCTGGGCAGACCAGGTCCTCGTAATATTCAGTGTCACTCAACAGATCATGGTAATATTCGGTGTCGTCCTGAGCTAGGCCAGCGAGAGGGTCTTCTATTTCCTCCTTACCCAGCTGGACGTTAGCCGACTTTTGTTCCAAATCCCGACATCTGTCCTGAAGAGACTTCATCATGCGTTCAGATTCATCCCGCTTTTTCTGGGCTTCCTGCAAGTCTTTTACTAATGACCTCATTTGTGATTTCAATACTTCAACTTCATTCGGAGATTGATTGATCGGACTATTCAATCCCTCTACTGAAGTAGCTGTTTCAGTATTCTGTTGTTCTACATTGCCGTGCGTCAGCGTACTTTTGGCATCCAAGGGCTGTTCTGCTGCAGACTTCTCAGTCTGGGTTGCCACCTCAGCTCTTCCAATGACTTTTGAGAGCTCCCTTCCCTTTGAAGATTGAGGCTCGTATTTAAGTTTTTCCCATTTTAGAGTTTTATCCCTCAGCATATGAATGAGTTGGCTGACTGTTAACTCTTCTGTCCTCATCCCTTTTCCATTAGCTGCAGGGCTGTTTAGAACCTTGTCCTGGGGCTCCTTTGCTGCTTCTACTTCGCCATCATCCGCAGCCACCATCATTCGAATTTCCACAAATGAATCGTCCGGTGATGCTGCACCCAACTTCAGTAGGAGCTCGGAAGTCATGTCGACCAACTCAGCTTTTTCTGCCTGCAACCTGCTAACCAGTGCCTTCAGTTGCAGCACATCTTGTTCCACCGGATTGGAGCACGCCCCTTCAGAAGCCGAATCAGCTTTGATTCGTTTGGCCTTCTCGTGCAGACGGTTTGTGTGCTCCTGCTCCCTTTTCTTCCCCAGCTGCTTCTGTTGTCTTTCCAGATTCTCCCATTCGGTATCATAGAACTTTTTCATTGCTTTCATCTCTTGCTCGAGACGGCAATTCAATTGTTCTAATTGCTGTCGTAATCTGAAATAAGTTTGCGTTCGAGCTCGATGTTCCTCAGTAATATATATGTCTGTAACTTGAACAGACTCAGAATTCTCTGTCAAGCTATGTTGTTGTTGTTCAGGGGAATTCTGTTCTGAAGCTTTGTTCTCCTCTGGAGCATAAGCCTTTATGCCCACATTCGTTCTACCAACCTTAGTCAGCAAGTTCATTTTAGACTTGTCTTTCATGCTTGGGCTGGTCTTATCGTCATCCGTTTCAGAGTCTGAGCTGATTGTCTGCCCCGAGTCCTCACTCGTTATTGCTTTGAGGTAGTGCCATTCCATGTCTATTTTCTTGATCCACTCCCGTCCTAGAAGTGGTGGTCCTCCCTCAGGTAGTACGTATAAGTCCATTCCGGGGTGTTCTTTGCCCCTGTCTCTCACCTTGACTCTTATCTTTCCCATGGGGTATACTTTATGCCCCGTGTATGTCTGCAATACGAACTTGGTATCTCTCAAGGGTATATGTGAGAATAGCCGGTTGTAATCCCTTCGATTTATGACTGATAGGGCTGATCCAGTGTCCAATTCCATTCTCACTTGGACTCCGGCTATTTTTAGCATGACCCAGATAGTTTGTAGGTCAGCTTCCTTACATTATGAATTCTCAGACTACCCAGTTCCTGGCCGCTTGGGTCTGAATCCGAATTCTGTTCATCTGAACTCTTCTCAACCACCTTGTGTACTTTGTTGTACTTTTCCTGTGATGGCTTTTTTTTTGGTTGTTGGTCTTCTTCCCTGACCGGCATACTTTGGCTATGTGACCCAGTTTGCCACATTTCCTACAGTCCTGGTTTTTAAACCAGCATTGGTTCTGGTCGTGTGTTGTCTTCCCACAACGATAACATTTCGTTGCACCCGAAGTAATTTGATCCACACTGAGGACCGCTGCCTTCAGCTGCATTTCCGCAGTTCCTTTCGCTGCGGCTTCGTGTGATGCTGCAATAAGGACAGCCCTATCCAGTGTAAGGTCGTTCTCTTCGAGCAGTCGCTTTTGCGTTCCTTCCTTCGACAACCCGCACACGAACTTGTCTTGCAATGCCTCTGTCAGATTTCCTCCAAACTGGCAGTATTTCGCTAGCCTACGCAGTTCGACCAAGTATTCCGCGTTGCTTTCCTCTTTCCGTTGCGTTCTCGCATAAAATTTGAATCGTTCCGCCAACATCAGCGGTGTGGGGTTCAAGTGATCCTTCAGAACAGCAACAATATTATCGAAGGTTTGATCTGCCGGTTTAACTGGTGCTAGAAGATGCTTCAATAGCCCGTATGTCTTCGTCCCCATCGAGTTTAGCAAGGTTATAGCTTTATCATCATCCTCTATTTTATTGGCCTCACAATATATCTCAATGCGTTCTACATACGTGGCTCAATCTTCTACCTCGGAATCGAAATCGTTGATGTTACCACGCTTAGGCATCTTCACCTCCCTGATAAACAACAACGAAATATTTCTTTAACTTTTTTTTCCAAGATGGCGGTTTCCCCGCGCTTATCTTCTTTCCCCGCCCCTTTCAAAATGGCGGTTCCCGCTTCTGTGTTTTTCTCCGCCTACTGGCGGCTTCCCGCGGTGTCCCGCGCTTATCTTCTTTCCCCGCCCACTTTCAAGATGGCGGTTCCCGCTTTTCTTCCCCTGGCAGGAGGGGTAAGCTTTTCCCTCGGGCGACGGCCGCTGGCTTTCGGGGTTCGCAGCCTGCGCTTCGGCTTCAGCGCGTTCCCTTCTCTCGGCCGGGCAACCGGCTCTGGGTACAACCCGTTGACGGCGAACGGTCTCAGCCGCTGGCTGGATCTCGCTCAGTCTCCCTCGCTTGGGCTCTGTCTCTCCGGTGCTGGGTACAACCCGTTGACGGCGAACAGTTTCAGCCGCTGGGCTGGATCTCGCTCAGTCTTCCTCGGGCTCTGTCTCTCTCGCTCGCTCTCTCTCGGGCTCTGTCTCTCCCGTTTGCGCAGCTCTCGCTCGGGCTCTGTCTCTCCCGCTCGCGCGGCTCTCAATTGCGCCTCCCAGCCCTCTCGCCGTCCGGTGCTTCCCTCCCCGGCTGCGGCTACGTTCTCCGCGGTTTATTTATTTTATATCGTCCCGCGCCTTACGATCCGGTCGCAGCGCTTCGTGGCCTCAATCACTGTCTGGCCTTTTTCACCCCAATCGCACCTCCCAGCTTCTCGCAGTCCGGTGCTTTCCTCCCCGGCTGCGGCTGCGTTCTCCGCGGTTTATTTATTTTTATCTCTTCCCACGCCTTACGATCCGGTCGCAGCGCTTCGTGGCCTCAGTCACTGTCTGGCCTTTTTCACCCCAATCGCGCCTCCCAGCTTCTTGCAGTCCGGTGCTTTCCTCCCCGGCTGTGGCTGAGTTCTCCGTGGCTTATTTATGTTTATATCTTCCCGCGCCTTACGATCCCGGTCACAGTGCCTCGTGGTCGCGGTATTTGTCCGGCCTTTTTCACCGTCGCGGTCTAGTCGTCTCACGACGCTCCCCAGCCCGCTTGTACCGCGGCTTCTACTCCACACTGCCCCAGTCTCAGCGCCTCTGGGCCTGACTTCTGTCCGGCTCCTTTCCCCCTCGACCGTGGTCGAGTGCACCGCCCTTATCCTCCGTTTATTTGTTTCTATTTTCCCTTTACTCACAGTCACCGTGGCCGACTTGCTTCTCGTGTTGATCGGCTCACTCACCACCGTGGCAGAAGGGACAATCCGTGCCTGTTGCTGATGGAAGACTTCGTGTTTGAAATCTTCCTCCTTTCTTGGTCTGCAGACTCAAGTTTTCTCTCAGCAAACCGACGAGGGCGGGTGCCTCTTTTCGACGCTCGTTTACTTCTTCAGAAGTATTGTTGCCGCAGGGTAAGATCGAACTCGTCGCCACTGTAAAGTCTGTGGGTTGTATAGCGAAGTAATACACAGACTACAAGAGTAACTTAAACAGGACTTTACTATTCGAAGGTCAGGGCGAATCTGCCCAATAAATTCTGCCACAGCACTTATATACCGGTGTGGTCACTGTCGGTATTACAGTATACAGCAGCCAGGATAAAGTAGTGCCACACCTAAAATAGTTCTCTTAAAGGTGGACGGTTACATACAATAGTTCTCTTAAAGGTAGAACAGTTACATACACTACAAGTCTGTGACGTCACCTGTTGCCGGGTGGCCCTTAATTGGCCTGCCGAGCCCGCTGGGTGGGCTCAACAAGGTCAATCAAGTTAAAATCGCGTGGATTGGCCACATCTCGATGGAGGCGGGACTACAACCCAAAAGTTGTAGTCCCGCCTCCTTCCCGACTTCTGAATGAAAATCCAGCCCAAAGGAATGAAAAACGGATGGGTTCGATAATGGACAGGTGATTCGCTCTGCCAGAATACGGCTCAGGCAGTGATGATGAAAATTTACTCCATGATGTCCATACGGGTGCCATCTACAATGTATTACACTTGAGGGAACCCAGTCAGCCAGTGAAAGCTCTGCAATCTGTCCAACTTACACAGGAAAAGTGATGAAGCTGTTGCCTCTTGCAAACACAGCATTTTCACTTGTTTGTCTGCAATGCAGACTGCTGAATGTGACAGATGTTTCCTATGATGCATTGCAAGGGACCAGTGGCATGAAAGCTTCCCTTCTATGGGAAGAGCTGCCCCTGCTCCAGATGTTGACTGCTGGTTATCCTGCAAAAGATGGTGTAACTCTGTGGCAGCTGCTCTTGTACAACAGAGGCAGCAAGACAGGTCTCCTCTGATGTATCCACAGAGGTGTGACAGATTGTAATAATACAGATCCCAGGATAGTGACAAGTGCAGACAAACAGCACCAAGTGTAATTGCATTTGCATTTGTTGGCCCCTAGTGAACTTGTCTTCCTTAGCAGAATCATGCAGCACTATTGGAAACCTCAAAGGAATTCCCATCAACACCACTTTGTATATTGCTATTTAAATGGGAGCAGCAATCAAGAAATATGAAGCAAAGTATTGGCAGGAAGAAAAATGAAAAAAATAGTGCTCTGTCCAGCAAAACCAACTAATGCATGGACAAAATGCAGCAAAGTTTAACAGGAAATTTAAAAAAAACATTCTAAATACAATTATGTAACATTAGCGTATCTTTAAGAAGCCTAATTTAGCAGGCTCGGCCTCCATGCCCCAATTTTATATGAGAGATGTGTACTGTGGCTCGCGTCTCACCCAAAGTCAGGAAATTCGGCATAAGAACATAAGAAATAGGAGCAGGAGTAGGCCATTTGGCCCCTCAAGCCTGTTCTGCCATTTAATAAGATCATAGCTGATCTTCTACCTCATCTCCACTTTTCTGCACTAACCCCATATCCCTTAATATTCAAAAATCTATTGATCTCTGTCTTGAATATACTCAATGACTGAGCATCCACAGCCCTCTGGGTAGAGAATTCCAAAGATTCACCACAAGTGAAGAAATTTCTCCTCATCTCAGTCCTCAGAGACTGTGACCCCTGGTTCTAGACTCCCCAACAAGGGGAAACATCTTCCCTGCATCTACCCTGTCAAGCCCTGTAAGAATTTTGTATGTTTCAATGAGATCACCTCTCATTCTTCTAAACTCTAGAGAATATAGGCCTAGTCTACTCTATCTGTCCTCATAGGACAATCCCCCCATCCCAGGAACCAGTCTGGTGAACCTTCGTTGCACTCCCTCTGTGGCAAGTATATCCTTCCTTAGGTAAGGAGACCAAAACTGTACACAATACTCCAGGTGTGGTCTCATCAGGGCCCTATGTAATTGCAGTAAGACGTCTTTACTCTTATACTCAAATCCTCTTGTAATAAAGGCCAACATACCATTTGCTTTTCTAATTGTTTGCTGTACCTGTGTGGCAAAGCCACCAACGGACTCCTGTATAAATGTATAACTGCCTTTAACAGAGTGCTACAGCACCTATGTTTGTTTACTGTATGTAAATAGCCGTTCTGGATGAGCCCCAGAATCAGCACGATGACATCATCACGTTGGTCACGTGACGCCCCGAACGGCGGGAAACGTGATGACGTCATGACATCAGAGAGTGGGAGGTTCCCAACTCAGACCTCGTGAAACCAGCACCAGAAAAGACCTGTTGATTATTTCTCCTGCATGCAATTGTTTGTTCTCTAGTTTCTATTAAACTTCGTTTTATTATCAGACTGACTCGACCTCAGTGCTTCAGTTAGGGATCTGACGATTCCTACACCTGCATGTTAACTTTCAGTGAATCATGTAACAGGACACCCAGGTCCATCCGAACACCAACATTTCCCAATCTCTCACCATTTAAAAAATACTCTGCTTTTCTATTTTTCCTACCAATTTTCTCCACATTATATTCCATTTGCCATGTTCTTACCCACTCACTTAGCCTGTCTATATCTCCTTGAAGCCTCCTTGCATCCTCCTCACAACTTACATTCCCACTCAGCTTTGTATCATCAGCAAACTTGGATATATTACATTTGGTCCCCTCATCCAAATCATTGATGTAGATTGTGAATAGCTGAGGCCCAAGTTATAGCCTGCCAACCCAAAAATGACCCATTTATTCCTACTCTCTGTTTTCTGTCTCGGTGCTGCAGTGGAAGTTCAGACTTCTGTCATGTAGGCTCAGCTTGCTGCCATGCAAGATCAGACTGCTGCCATCATGGCTGCGCTTACCAGTGTTTAAAGGGGCTTGCAGGGTTTCACAGCAGTCCAGCAATCTGTCCCCCAACAAATGGCTAGGAATGCTGAGGCACTGCCCCAGGGGAGTGGCAGTGGCTCAGTGGAGTAAGAGCCTCCTGTCCTCTCTCAGGATGACAGCATTTGTACTTCCACCGCTGCCACTCCGCCAGTGCCCTTGCAGTTGCCTGTCAGCCAGCCAGCCCAGACTGCTGTCGCCCATGCCGAGGTGGTGCAGTCTACAGCCGGGCCTTCTAGGCCCAGAGCTGTGCAAGGCCATCTGCAGTGTTCTCCCCAGAAAATCAGCAGCCTTCCACCAGCCATGCTGCAGCCATTGGGGTAGAACTTCGTAGGAGCACTACAATAGGCAAAGGCACACAAAAGACAGACACTAAGGGAATGCACAAAAGTGATTAGTTGAGTTTGTAATATA
Organism: Somniosus microcephalus; assembly: GCF_052327205.1. Lineage (NCBI taxonomy): Eukaryota > Metazoa > Chordata > Chondrichthyes > Squaliformes > Somniosidae > Somniosus > Somniosus microcephalus. The sequence goes on from NC_140987.1 coordinate 162,534,716, forward strand.
ATATTGGAATTAATCATTTATAAATTATGTTTGGAATGTTTGTTTTGTGGTGGCTTTCATTTCAGCATTGTGCCCAAGAGGACGCTGTGATGTTCCGTGACAGAGGGATGGTAAGGTGGTGAAGTATTGAGCAACGGGGATCTGGGGTTTCATTCAGGGGAACCGGAGTCTGATGATACTCTCAAGGACAGCCCGTCTGGAACGGAGTATGCAGGCTGCCTCCTCCCTTCCTCCTCCTCCTCCTGAGGTGGTCGCAGAACCTGTGGTGGCAAGGGCTGCACCAAGTTGTGGAAGATGCAGCAGACTACCACGAAATGGGACAGCTACTCTGGTGAGTACTGGAGGGCTCCTCTCGAGCGGTCAAGGCAGCGGAATCGTTGCTTGAGCGCCCCGATGGTCTGCTCAATGAGGTGCCTCATGGCAACATGGCTGTCATTATATGATTGCTGGCCTCGAGTGGTGGGGTTGTGGAGAGGTGTCATCAGCCAAGTGTAGAGCGGATAGCCCTTGTCTCCGAGCAGTTCGACGTGGTGGCTGGAAGATTTCTAGCACAGCAGACTAGCAAGGAATGAAGGCATCATGACTGCTGCCAGGATACCGGGCATTCACCATTGTGATGTGCTGGGAGTGGTCGCACACCAACTGCACATTCACTGAATGGTAGTCTTTACGGTTGCTGTACATCTCAGCATTGATATGTGGCGCCCGCAAAGCCATGTGTGTGCAGTTGATGCCGATGTTTAGAGAGAAGACAATGAAGTCCCTTCTCCTAGAGTACAGAGCCTCTGTGACTTCCCGGATGTAGCGATGGACGGTGAACTGCGAGATGTTTGCTATGTCACCTGTTCCAGCCTGGAAGGATCCAGTGGCGAAAGAATTGAGGGCCATGGTCACCTTGAGGGCCACTGGCAGAGCCGTCGATGCCCTGCTCTGAGGCTGCAGGTCTGGTTGCAAGAGGTGGCAGAGTTCAGTGACCACCTCCTTCGTGAAGTGGAGTTGCCGAATATCCTACTCCTGGCTTAGGTGCAAGTAGGTGAAGTGCTCCCTGAAAATCCTAGGTGGGTAAGGCCTCCTGCTGAGAGCCCTCCTCCCCCTCCTCCTTCTCCTTGTATGAGAAGCTTGTCTTTGCTGCCTCTGCTCCATCTCCCTGTCATGCTGCAGCGTGAGCGGGACTGCGAGTAGAGCCCCCATGACTGGGAGCAAGTGGTGTAGTCAGAGGCCTTCCAGTAGCAGGCAATGTCTTCCCACGTCCAGTAGCACTTCCTGCACACTTTAACAGCGCTATAAATGTCTTCAAGCAAGCCAGCATTGATATAAACTATGCAAGAGCCAGTACAAGAGAAATAATCAACTTACCTGCAAGTTGGATGTATAGCTTTAAACAGCCCTGGTTGCGGGGGAAGCAGGAGGGTCCATCGTGCAGCTGAATGCATGTTCAATTGTGCGTGTTAAAGAGAAGGGCGTTGTTTGGAATGGCGACGTCCAAAATGGCAGGTCGTGCATCAAATCAGCATTACACGCTGACTGACATCACAATCTATCTACTCTGAATCCTGCTGCCGCATGCACGTCCTGCCCGTGCTATCGCCCTCACCAAGATGGCGACCAGTACAGGCTTTGCCGAAAGTGGGTGGAAGCGAGGCGCCACCATTTTTTTCCCGAAACCAGCTTTAACTGCAAGCGCTAAGGTGCTGAATTTCGCAGCCCAGGAGTTCTACTGTTTGAGATCCTGAGAACAAATGAGTTGGATGAAGAGTCTGTCCAATGAGTCTTGGTATCTGATTTATGATACTTGGAGCTTAATAAGAACAAGACAGGAGAGTTTACCAATGGCCATAGAGTAAAAGAACAGGAAACAGAGCAGTTTAAAAGGAGCCCTGTTGCAGCCCAGCCCAGCAGTGAAACAAACCCATAGAAAAATCACAAAGTAATCAACGGCAGATCGGGAGGAAATTGAGCTAAGTAATTTACTATATACATTCTTTTTTTTAAACTTAACTAGAAACTTATTGGAACGAACGACAGAGGTAGAACTAGGAATGAGGTTCTGCTGAGAGAGTTTGAAGAGCTAGGGTCGAAATTAAAACACAGAACCTCACTGGTAATAAACTCTGAGCCATGTGCAAATTGGCTAATAATAATAAAGGATGGGATAAAGACAGTAGACAGAAAGGATCTTAGCTCAGAAAGTCAAGATGTAGAATCAGTTTGGGTGGAGCTAAGAAACAACAAGCGGCAGAAAACACTGGAGGGAGTAGTTTCTAGGCCCCCTAACAGTAGTTGTAGTGTCGGGCAGAGTATAAATTAGTAAATTAGAGGTGCATGTAACAAGGGTAATACAGTAATCATGGGGGACTTTAATCTACATAGAGACTGGGCAAACCAAATTTGCAGTAATAGTGTGGAGCACGAGTTCATGGAATTTATTCAAGATAGTTTTCTAGATCAGTATGTCGAGGAAGGAAATGGCAAGAGGCTATATTAGATCTAGTATTGTGAAATGAGAAAGTGTTAATTAATAACCTTGTAATAAAGGAGCCTCTGGGGAAGAGTGATCACAATATGACAGAATTTTATATTGAGTTTGAGAGTGATTTAGTTAAATACAAAACATAGAAGCATAAAAACATAGAAAAATAGGAGCAAGAGTAGGCCATTCAGCCCTTCAAGCCTGCTCCACCATTCAATATGATCATGGCTGATCCTCTATCTCAATACCATATTCTCGCTCTCTCCCCATACCCCTTGATGCCAATGTGTGTCTAGAAATCTATCTATCTCCTTCTTAAATATATTCAGTGACTCGGCCTCCACAGCCTTCTGTGGTAGAGAATTCCACAGGTTCACCACTCTCTGAGTTAAGAAATTTCTCCTCATCGCAGTCCTAAATGTCCTACCCCGTACCCTGAGACTGTAACCCCTTGTTCTAGACCCCCCAGCCAGGGGAAACATCCTCCCTGCATCCAGTCTGTCTAACCCTGTCAGAATTTTATATGTTTCAATGAGATCCCCTCTCATTCTTCTAAACTCTAGTGAATATGGCCTAGTCAACCCAATCTCTCCTCATACGACAGTCCTGCCATCCCAGGAATCAGTCTGGTGAACCTTCGCTGCACTCCCTCGATGGCAAGTATATCCTTTCTTAGGTAAGGTATCCTTTCTTAGGGTCTTAAATCTGAACAAAGCAAACTACATAGGTATGAGGGGCAAGTTGGCTAAGGTAGATTGGGAATCTTTAAAAAAATTAAAAGATATGATGGTAGATAAGCAATGGCAAACATTTAAAGAATTAATTCGTAATTCGAAATGAATAGACATTCCCTCAAGGAATAAAAACCCACAGGAAAAGTGGGTGAACCGTCGCTAACAGTTAAATCGAGTATTAGATTAAAGGAAGAGGCTTATAATGTTGCCAAAAAGAGTAGTAAGCCTGAGGTTTGGGAAGATTTTAGAATTCAGCAAAGGATGACCAAGAAATTGATAAAGAAAGAGAAAAGAGAATATGAGAGTAAACTAGCAAGAGACATAAAAACAGATTGTAAAAGCTTCTATAGGTATGTAAAAAGGAAGAGCTTAGCAAAAGTAAATGTGGGTTCCTTAAAGGCAAAGACAGGAGAAATTATAATGGGGAATAAGGAAATGGCAGAGACATTAAACAAATACTTTGCATCTGTCTTCATGGTAGAAGACACAAAAAACACTCCAGAAATAGTGGAGAACCAAAGGTCTAACGAGAATGAGGCACTTAAAGAAATTAGTATTAGTAAAGAAATAGTACTGGAGAAATTAATGGGACTGAAAGTCGACAAATCCCCTGGACCTGATGGCCGACATCCTAGGGTTTTAAAAGAGGTGGCTGCAAAGATAGTGGATACATTGGTTTTGATCTTACAGAATTCCCTAGATTCTAAAACGGTCCCCGTGGATTGGAAGGTAGCAAACGTGTGTGGGCAAAAATATGGCAGATAGAATATAATGTGGAGAAGTGTGAAGTTATCCACCTTGGTAGGAAAAATAGAAAAGTAGAATATTTTTTAAATGGTGAGAGATTGGGAAATGTCTCAGAGGGACCTGGGTGTCCTTGTACACAAATAACAGAAAGTTAACATGCAGGTGCAGCAAGCAATTAGGAAAGCAAATGGTATGTTAACCTTTATTACAAAGGGATTGGAGTATAAAAGTAAATAAATCTTTCTACAATTATATAGGGCCTTGGTGAGACCATACCTGTAGTTTTGGTCTCCTTACCTAAGGAGGGAGTACAATGAAAGTTCACTAGACTGTTTCCTGGGATAGGGGGATTGTCCTATGAGGAGAGATTGTGCAGACTAGGCCTATATTCCCTAGAGTTTAGAAGAATGAGAGGTGATCTCATTGAAACATATAAAATTCTCAAGGGTTTGACAGGGTAGATGCAGGGAGGATGCTTCCCCTGGCTGGGGAGTCTAGAACTAGGGGTTACAGTCTCAGAATAAGGGGTCGGCCATTTAGGACTGAGATGAGGAGAAATTTCATCACTCAGAGAGTGGTGAATCTTAGGAATTCTCTACCCCAGAGGACTGTTGATGCTCAGTTGTTGAGTATATTCAAGAGTTAAGGTAGAAGATCAGCCATGTTCTTATTGAATCGCGAAGCAAGCTTGAAGTGCCGAATGGCCTACTCCTGCTCTTATTTCTTATGTTCTTATGTTCACAGCAGTTTTGATAAAATACAGAAATGAAAAAAAGTTGCAATGCAGAGTAGTTTTGAAAATCAGAGTTGGCAAAATATTGACTTATCATTTTATTTTTAAATGGCTTCAGTTTTTTAAACATTATATAAACTTATAAACCTGTAATTCCTGAAGTTTTCCACAGCAATCACAAATATATCACAGAAGGAACTACTTCACAATATCTCTTTTAATAGATCTATATTTTTTACCAAGTATCTCATAATAACAATAAATGTTTGCCATGCTTTTATTAAATGTTTTGTAGTTATTCGTTAATTAATGCTTACTTTTATGCAAATAAATTCCCCTCTCAGCATCTAAATACTGAGACATAGAAATTTCGATTTGGCACCAGGCAGATTTTCTGCCCATTAAAGTGAATGGATGGAATATTGAGGACTGTCGAGTACAGAATTGGAATTTCTACCCTAATGTATATATTTATACCACAATTCCACAGCAGATTGCTATATGTATCACATCACAGTTAGTGATTAAATCAATATGTATTTTTTTAAGATCAAGCTTAAATGCACAAAAGCAGGTGTCAGATGAAATCTACACTCTAGACAAGTTGACTTACTCAGTGTGGATAGTTTTCCAGTTTGCTCTTATGAAGTTCCATACTAAAAGGAAACCAATGGGATTTTTTGCCACAGCAATATAAATCAAAAATGAATCTTCCTGAAAAACCTTTGACTCATCTAGAGCATAGTGTAAATATCTGCAAAAATAAAATTAAGAGCCACAATGTGTTGTTATTGATCATTAGTGATGCACAGTATATCTATTCTCAAGTTTCATTAAGTAAGTCACGACTTGAGCTGTGTAAATGTCCCATCCTGGCACAGTCACGGTATACACGGGTAGAACAGAAGTAAAAGATCCAATTAAGAAAATTATGTAAATTGCAAAAGTTCAATTGGAGATTTATTGTTGGAGATTGATACAGGATCTCTTACAATTTGGGGCAGAAGTGTTTTTGCCAGGTTTCCACCCAATGTACATTAAGTTGGCAATTCTGACCCAGAGTAGGAGAAGGGACAGGTGGGCACTTTTCCTGTCCAACACTCCCGTCCCCACAGCCCTGGCAACAATTCAGGGGCATGCCGAGGAGCATTCCCGGGCTACCCTGGGAATTCTACCCAGCTGCCCTTGTTATAGCCAGCCTTCCCTAGCAAGCATGGGTCACATTCTGGATCGCATGTGGGCTTACAGTTGAGATAGCAAATGGCAATTGATTGTGAAGGATCGCTTTCTGTTGGAACAGGAGCCAGAGAGTGGTCTATTTTAAAAAAAGAGCTTGTTTTTTCTGTCTGGACCTTGGGCTTCCACTCCTCAGAGAGGCTGGATACCCCTCTGAGTTTCCATTGACACAACAGGGGGAGGAATACCTCTTTTGCGCCGCTACAGATATAGAGCACGCACCCCGATTGCTCAAATTTCCTGTCAATGCGATTTGGGGAGAAAGCATCGAGGGGACAAAGGGCAGGCAGCTGTCCAACTCTGCGACACTGCCCTGAAGAGGCTCAAAACATTTCTGGACTGGTTTTTTTCGAACTTGCCTGAAATTTGGCTGGTGTCGCTGTGCTGGGAATGGAGCACTTACAGGCATCAGGGAGTGGTGACAGCCAACCGCTGACACTTTACAATTGCAGTTTTTTAAATGATGCTTTTAATATGTTATTGCTTGTATTATAGTAAATATATGATTTAAATGCATTATAGATCATTTTATATTTAATACTATAATTTAAATATATTATGTTGATTAAAATAGATTTAATAAATTACTATTTTAATATATATAACATGCTATGTCTAAAACATTATATTTCATTTTAATATTCTTTAATATTATTGTACATTCAGGGAATTCACTTGGTCTTCACTCTGCATGGGCAAAGCCGCAGGAGACTGACTAGTTTAAACTAGAAATCTGAATGCTGCTAGTCGGCTATCTGCCTGTTTCGGGTGGAAAGCAGCAGCTCGCCAGAAGGAGGGGCTTGAAGATCAACTACGTCTATCAGCATCAAGGTAAATCCAGGAGGGGGGTTGTTGCAAGGGTCTCGCAGCTGGGGAATGGGAACAGCCCAGGGCAGCCGAAGCTCAGACTTTCCTTGTGGCCTCACTAAGTAAAGTTGATTTAGGACAGCAGCTTTACTGGTAGGATGGCCACCGCAGGCGCCCTGCTCAGGAGCCGGTTAAGGTCCCCCATATGTCAGCTCAGAGAGGCTCATCCGTTGCCAAAATCAGCGACATTGAAATGGGATATTGGTGAGAACAGTGCTGGAAATGGAGCCACTCCATTTTAACTGCTCCTTCACTCCTTGCTGATCGTGGAGAGTTTCTGTCACAGATTCTGTCCTTATCTCACCACAACTTCACTGTGGGGCTTTCAGAAGGGGGTAGCAGTGAAAACTTGTTCAGCTTGTCCACCATCTACAAGGCACAAGTCAGGAGTGTGATGGAATACTCTTCACTTGCCTGGATGAGTGCAGCTCCAACAACACTCAAGAAGCTCGAAACCATCCAGGACAAAGCAGCCCGCTTGATTGGCACTCATCTACCACCTTAAACATTCACTCCCTCCATTACCGGCGTACTGTGGCTGCAGTGTGTACCATCTACAAGATGCAATGCAGCAACTCGCCAAGGCTTCTTCAGCAGCACCTCCCAAACCCGCAACCTCTTCCACCTAGAAGGACAAGGGCAGCAGGCGCATGGGAACACCACCACCTCCAAGTTCCCCTCCAAGTCACACACTATCCTGACTTAGAAGTATATCGCCGATCCTTCATCGTCGCTGGGTCAAAATCCTGGAACTCCCTACCTAACAGCACTGTGGGAGTACCATCACCACACGGACTGCAGGGGTTCAAGAAGGCGGCTCACCACCACCTTCTCGAGGGCAATTAGGGATAGGCAATAAATGCTGGCATTGCCAGTGACACCCTGATCCCATAATCGAATAAAAAAAAAGCTGGGCGAGAAGTTAGGGCCAAAACCCTGCGTAGCGCGGGGTGGGGTGGGGGGGATAGCTAAAAACTGGCTCAGTGGGGAGAAGGTCAAGAACTTCATCAACTGGCGGGGGACGAAGACTTGTTCAGGGGTTCGGGTGAAGATATGTTCCCCCATGCTGGTTCAGATAAGCACTTTGCATGTCCCTGTGGCTTGCGCTCTTTTTATGACAATTCTACTCCGTTACTTCTCTGCTGCTGCTATCTCTCTAACTTACTGGGTTCTATGTTACCAGCATTATTTACGATTCCACCTTCTGCATCCATACTTCTCTTACACCTACCCTTTCACCTTGTTTTTTCTGTGTTCGATCATGCCAGAAGCAGAGCCTTGCAAAGTTATCCCTTGTGTATACTTACATATTTCCTGCTATCTTACCAAATTTATCTACCCCTTAACACATTTCTGAAGAGTTTTTTTTGCTGCCCGAGAAAAATCATTTGAAACTGAACTATTATGCCACTTTGTAATTGTTACCAGGCACCGATGAACAATAGTTACCACAGATCAAAGACAGATGAAATGTTTAAGTTATATTGGGCCATATTTTGCGACCCCCTACGGGTGCGTACAAGGTGCGAATGCGCCCGTAGGGGCTGCACAAGTGCCGGGTTTAGGCATGCGAAGCGCATGTGCAGAAACCCGGCACTTGTGATCTGTCAAGAATCTTCTTGACAAATCCTCTGTATTCCCAGGAAAAGAGCTTCTGTGGGTGGAGAGTTGTGCTATTTGCCCAACTTCCGCCCGCTGAAAGGCCGTGGAATTCTTACGCCAGGTAAAAGCAGGCGGAAGACCTGCTTTTACTAGCATAAGAGTTTTAAAAAATAGAAAAATAAAATGTTATCACTCAATTATACATGTCCGAGTCCACAGTTCCATTTCATCCTTCGACTCATCTGACGCTTCAACAAAAAACTTTTTTTTTTCCTTTCTGATGTCAAGGATCGCAAGCTTCGTCAACTCTTGGACACTAACGCCCCCCCAGAACCTTCTTCCCCGTTACTTTCCTCTGATCCCATCCCTTCTTCCAATCTCACCCCCTGCTGTGTTTTCACTATCCCCTCTGACCTTCCCCTCTTTGACCCCGAATGATCAGTCCTCAGCAAAGGCCTGAGCTTCATCCCCTTACGCCCCCATCTGAAGCCACCTCCAACGTGATCCCACCACCAAACACAACTTCCCCTCACCTCCCCTTTCAGCATTCCGAAGGGACCGCTACCTCCGCGACACCCTGGTCCACTCCTCAATCACCCCCAACAGCCCTTCTCCTTCACCTGGCACCTTCCCGTGCAAGCACAGGAGATGCAACACATGCCCTTTTACCTCCTCCCTTCCCACTGTCTAGGGCCCCAAACACCCCTTCCAGGTGAAACAGTGATTTACTTGTACTTCTTGCAATTTAATATACTGTATTCGCTGCTCACGATGCGGTCTCCTCTACATTGGGGAGACCAAACACAGATTGGGCGACCGCTTTGCGGAACACCTCTGTTCAGTCCGTAAGGGTGACCCTGAGCTTCCGGTCGCCTGTCACTTTAATTCTCCACTTCACTCCCACTCTGATCTCTCTGTCCTCGGCCTATTACATTGTTCTAATGAAGCTCAACGTAAGCCCAAGGAACAGCACCTCATCTTTCGATTGGGCACTGTGCAGCCTGCCGGACTCAACATGGAGTTCAACAATTTCAGATAATAATCCCTGCCCCCATTTTTCATGCAGTATGATTTTGCCATTCCCATTTGCAACATTTTCACAGGATGTTCTTTCAATTCCTTCCTCCCCTCCTAAACCCCTCCTCCCCGTCTCTGCACCTGCATAATATCTGTTACATTTCCAGCTTTTTCCAGTTCTGATGAAGGGTCCCAGACCTGAAACGTTAACCCTGTTTCTCTCTCCACGGATGCTGCCTGGCCTGCTGAGTATTTCCAGCATTTTCTGTTGTTATTTCAAAAAAATACATTTTTGTTTAAAATATTTAATTAAGTGCCATTTTAATTGATTTTATATATGTAATTTAAAAAAAAATTATTTCACGTGTTTGTGTATTTTTTAAGTCATCCCCATTCATACTTATGACAGTTCCGTACGTACGGAACTCTCATAAGTATGAATGGGGATTCCCTTCTTTCATTGGTTGGGCTGGCCCATGTGATCCCAGGGGCGCTTGCGAACCACATGCGCCCCTGGGATACGTGGGCCTCTACACATTTCTACAAGGAGAGGCCCAGGATCGCAAGCCTCCGTATCTCCCGGACCACCAGGTAAATGCGTAGATTCTTTGATGGTCGGAGGCATCCGCCTGCTGAAAGCCTCCGATCGCAAATTCAGGCCCATTGCTTCACAGACCTATCACTGTGTTCAAAACCAATGAGCAGACATTAGCACGGGACACCAGGGGTTACCATAGAGCAATGGCTGACGAATCCATGCCCCTGTCTTTCCTTCCTATATTGGCATTAGTTCAGTGTTCTTCCAATTAAACATTGGATTAATTAAGTTGATCATGTGCTTACCAACAGCCTACAAGATTGCTAGATAAATGAGACTAACAGAATGGCCACATGGATCACAAAGGACCAATGAGATTCCTTAAACCTATGAGGTAACTTTTGAAATAAGATCACTATTGGCCCATGAGGCTTCTGGAAAGTGACAATAGAAAAGGACAGATGATTAAAATTGTCCAACAAAATTGCACAAAAAGGAAACACATGAGGTTTTTAAAAACTTCTAAAGATATAAAGAAAGCATTGGGTTATTACATGCTGGAAAAATAATACCTGGTTAGAATCCACGGTTCTCTACTGCAACCCATAGCCATAAGTAATTCACGATCCTCGGTTATTGAAGTACGATTCTGATAAATTGTCCATGCAAAGTTCCATTCTTTATCAGCGCCAGTTTTAATGGCCTCACAGTAGATTATTTCTTTGAGATAATTTGGAATTCTGAAAGACAAGAATGTGGCAATGTTTTCATATTTTCCTTCAGTTGGTCATTCTAGAAATTCTGTACAATTAAATTAATATTTCAGGGTAACTCTCTGATGATGATGCCTGAATTTCCAACATGCACTCCTGGCAGGTGATGCTCATTGCCAAGAACGCAGTGCTATCTTCTCAAGTTCATAAAATTCCCCTAATGTTCAACTAGAATTCCTTTCAGCTGTTAGTTCAGTACACTTAAGTGTTGTAGATGAAAATAAGAAAATGGTGGACATGTTGAATAATTACTTTGCATCAGTATTTACAGTAGAGGAAGAGGGTAGCATGCCGAACACCCCAAGGTAACTAATATTGAATCAGGGACAGCAACTCACTATAATTAACATAAGCAAATTAACAGCAATGAAGAAAATAATGGTACTAAAGAGTGACAAATCCCCAGGACCAGACGGTTTTCATCCCAGGGTTTTAAAGGAAGTAGCTGAGAACATTGCAGATGCCCTAACTATGATCTTCCAAAGTTCTCTCAAATCGGGAACCGTTCCTTTAGATTGGAAAATTGCACATGTCACTCCGCTATTTGAGAAAGGTGAGAGAGGGAATCCAGGGAATTATATACCAGTTAGTCTAGCATCTTTTGTTGGGAAATTACTACAGTCTATAATTAAGGATAGTGTGACTGAACACCTTGAAAATTTTCAGCTGATCAGAGAGAGCCAGCATGGATTTGTAAAGGGTAGGTCACGCCTGCCGAACCTGATTGAACTTTTTGAAGAGGTGACTACAGTAGTGGACAGAGAAATGTCTATGGATGCTATTCTCCACCTGCTTCACGGCGACATGCAAGCCGTGATCCTGACCAACGGTTCCACCGCAGACCCAATTCACGTACGAACCGGGGTCAAGCAAGGCTGTGGCATCACACCAACGCTCTTCTCAATCTTCCCTGCTGCAATGCTCCATCTCACCCTCAGTAAGCTCCCCACTGGAGTGGAGCTAATTTACAGAACAAACGGGAAACTGTTCAACCTCCATCGCCTCCAGGCCAGATCCAAGGTCGTCCCATCCTCTGTCGTCGAATTACAGTATGCAGATGATGCTTGCGTCTGCGTTCACTCGGAGGTCGAACTCCAAACCATCGTAAATACCTTCACCGAAGCATACGAGAGCATAGGCCTTACACTAAACATCCATAAGACAAAGGTCCTCTACCAACCTGTCTCCCCGCCACACAGTGCTGCCCCCCGATTATCAAAATCCACAACAAGACCTTGGACAACGTGGACCACTTTCCATACCTCGGGAGCCTACTGTCAACAAGGGCAGATGTCGACGACGAAGTCCAACACCGCCTTCAGTGTGCCAGTGCAGCCTTCGGTCGCCTGAGGAAGAGAGTGTTTGAAGACCAGGACCTCAAACCCGGAACTAAGCTCATGGTCTACAGGGCAGCAGTGATACCTGCCCTGCTGTATGCCTCAGAGACATGGACCATGTACAGCAGGCACCTCAAAGCACTGGAGAGGTACCACCAACGCTGCCTCCGCAAGATCCTGCAAATCCATTGGCAGGATAGGCGCACCAACGTCAGTGCTCTTGCTCAGGCCAACATCCCCAGCATCAAAGCTCTGACCACGCTCAATCAGCTCCGATGGACGGGTCACATTGTCCGCATGCCTGATACGAGACTCCCAAAACAAGCGCTCTATTCGGAGCTCCGGCACGGCAAGAGAGCCCCAGGTGGGCAGAGGAAACGCTTCAAGGATACCCTCAAAGCCTCCTTGAAAAAGTGTAACATCCCCACCGACACCTGGGAATCCCTGGCCCAAGATCGCACAAAGCGGAGGAGAAGCATCCGGGAAGGCGCCGAACACCTTGAGTCTCTTTGCCGGGAGCAAGTGGAAGCCAAGCGCAGGCAGCGCAAGGAGCGCACGTCAACCCAAGCACCCCACCCAACCGCCCCTTCAACCACCATCTGCCCCACCTGTGACAGAGACTGTAGGTCCCGCATTGGACTCATCAGTCACCTGCGAACTCATTTTTAATGTGGAAGCAAGTCATCCTCGGTTCCGAGGGACTGCCTAAGAAGAAGATATGGATTTCCAGAAGGCATTCAATAAAGTCCCTCATAAGAGGCTGTTAGCTAAAGTTGAAGCTCGTGGAATTGAGGGCAAATATTGAACTGGTTAGGAAATTGGCTGAGTGGCAGGAGGCAGAGAAGAAGGATAATGGGCAGGTATGTATGTGACTCGTGAAGTCCCGCAAGGATCAGTGTTGGGACCTCAACTATTCACCGACCTCCCTCAGTTGATGAATCAATACTCCTCCATGTTGAACACCACTTGGAAGAAGCACTGAGGGTAGCAAGGGCACAGAATGTACTCTGGGTGGGGAACTTCAATGTCCATCACCAAGAGTGGCTCAGTAGCACCACGACTGACAGAGCTGGCTGAGCCCTGAAGGACATAACTGCCAGACTGGGCCTGCGGCAGGTAGTGAGAGAACCAACACGAGGGAAAAACCCACTTGACCTAGTCCTCATCAATATACCTGTCGCAGATGCATCTGTCCATGACAATATTGGTAGGAGTGACCACCAGACAATCCTTGTGGAGACGTAGTCCCGTCTTCACACTGAGGACACCCTCCATCGTGTTGTGCGGCATGACCACCATGCTAAATGGAATAGATTCAGAACAGATCCAGCAGCTCAAATCTGGGCATCCATGAGGCGCTGTGGGCCATCAGCAGCAGCAGAATTGCATACCATCACAATTTGTAACCTCATGTCCCGGCATATTCCTCACTCTACCGTTACCATCAAGGCAGGGGACCAACCCTGGTTCAATGAGGAGTGTAGAAGAGCATTCCAGGAGCAGCGCAGGCGTACCTAAAAATGAGGTGCCAACCTGGGGAAGCTGCAACACAGGACTACATGCATGCTAAACAGTGGAAGTAGCATGCTATAAATAGAGCTAAACGACCCCACAACCAATGGATCAGATCAAAGCCCTGCAGTCCTGCCACATCCAGTTGTGAATGGTGGTGGACCATTAAACAACTAACGGGAGGAGGAGGCTCCATGAATATCCTCATCCTTAATGATGGCGGAGCCCAGCACATGAGTGCAAAAGACAAGGCTGAAGCGTTTGCAACCATCTTCAGCCATAAGTGCCGAGTTGATGATCCATATCGGCCTCCTCCTGAGGTCCTCAACATCACAGAAGCCAGTCTTCAGCCAATTCGATTCACTCCACGTGATATCAAGAAACAGCTGAGCGCACTTGATACAGCAAAGGCTGTGGGCCCCGACAACATCCCGGCTATCATGCTGAAGACTTGTGCTCCAGAACTAGCTGCACCTCTAGCCAAGCTGTTCCAGTACAGCTGCAACACTGGCATCTACCTGACAATGTGGAAAACTACCCAGATATGTCCTGTCTACAAAAAGCAGGACAAATCCAATCTGGCCAACTACTGCCCCATCAGTCTACTCTCAATAATCAGCAAAATGATGGAAGGTGTCATTGACAGTGCTATCAAGCGGCACTTGCTCACCAATATCCTGCTCACCAAAGTTTAGTTCGGGTTCCGCCAGGATCACTCGGCTCCAGACCTCATTACAGCCTTGGTCCAAACATGAAAAAAGAGCTGAATTCCAGAGGTGAGTTGAGAGTGACTGCACTTGACATCAAGGCAGCATTTGACCGAGTGTGGCATCAAGTAGTCCTAGTAAAATTGAAGTCAATGGGAATCAGGGGAAAAACTCTCCACTGGCTGAAGTCATACCTAGCACAAAGGAAGATGGTTTTGTTTGTTGGGGGTCAATTATCTCAGCCCCAGGACATCGCTGCAGGAGTTCCTCAGCGCAGTGTCCTAGGCTCAACCATCTTCAACTGCTTCATCAATGATATTCCTTCCATCATAAGGTCGGAAATGGGGATGTTTGCTGATGACTGCACAGTGTTCAGTTCCATTCGCAACTCCTCAGATAATGAAGCAGTCCATGCCTGCACGCAGCAAGACCTGGACGACATTCAGGCTTGGGCTGATAAGTGGCAAGTAATATTCGCGCCACACAAGTGCCAGGCAATGACTATCTCCAACAAACGAGAGTCTAATCACCGCCCCTTGACATTCAATGACATTCCCATCGCCGAATCCCCCACCATCAACATCCTGGGGGGTCACCATTGACCAGAAACTTAACTGGACCAGTCACATAAATACTGTGGCTGCAAGAGCAGGTCAAAGGCTGGGTATTCTGCAATGAGTGTCTTACCTCCTGACTCACCTCCAAAGCCTTTCCACCATCTACAAGGCACAAGTCAGGAGTGTGATGGAATGCTCTCCAGTTGCCTGGATGAGTGCAGCTCCAACAACACTCATGCTCGAATCCATCCAGGACAAAGCAGCCCACTTGATTGGCACCCCGCCCACCACCTTAAACATTCACTCCCTCCACCACCGGCATACCGTGGCTGCAGTGTGTACCATCTACAAGATGCGCTGCAGCAACTCGCCGAGGCTTCTTCGACAGCGCCTCCCAAACCCATGACCACTACCGCCTAGAAGGACAGGGGCAGCAGGTGCATGGGAACACCACCACCTCCAAGTTCCTCTCCAAGTCAGACACCATCCTGGCTTGGAAATATATCGCTGTGCCTTCATTGTTGCTGGGTCAAAATCCTGGAACTCCCTACCGAACAGCACTGTGGGAGTACCTTCATCTCATGGACTGCAGCGGTTCAAGAAGGCGACTTACAACCAGCTTCTCGAGCAATTATGGATGGGCAATAAATGCTAGCCTTGCCAGCGATGCCCACATTGCAGGAATGAATATTTTAAAAATTCACGTATTATTAATGTTGTGTATGTACCTTTAAGAGAATAACTGGTCTCAGACTGCAGTACCGGCAGTGACCACCCCTGTATAAAAGGTGCTAGAGAGCCTCTGTTTGTTAGTTTCGCTATTGACTTCCACCAGTAAAGACTTGTTTGTTTTCACTCCTGCTGGTCCGTGTCTCAATCATTCACGGACTTAACACTGGCGACGAATAAGAAACAAACTTACCTGCAACTCGGCAGCACCTCAGACGACGTTGTTGAAGGTCGGAGCCAGAAGAAAGAAAAAAAAAGAGTCCAAAGAAACTCGGGAAATGGGCGTCGACCGTCAATCATCGGTTTGAAAACTTGCAGGAGAGACTGTTCAGAGCCAGGCTGGGTTCCTCGGTCTGTGGTTTCCCAGCTAATCGGGCTGGTGGCAGGTAGTGCTCTGATCCTTCCTGGGCTGCGGCGGGCTGAAGCTCGATCGGGTGGCTTTTCAACGGGGCCTGGCAGCGAGTCGGGAAGCAAAGAGAGAGAGAGAGGGTGGAGCACACAGGGCGCGGCTGGTGTTTCGAAGCCGGGCACCGTTCGGACCTAAGAAGAGGGAGGGAAGTGTCCCAGAGGGTCCGCTCCACGACGGGAAAATAATAAAAGAAAAAGAATCAATATTTAACGCGCAAGAAACCGTGGAAAGCAGCGCTAACAACAGCGGGGAAGAAGGCAAAGCGCGGGAGGCGCCATTTTGTTAAATCGGGGAAGAAGGCAAAGCGCGGGAGGCGCCATTTTAGAGTTGCAAGATGCCGAAGACTGGCTGTATCACTGCTTTTGATAATACATTAGAGGACTGGACCACGTATGTGGAAAGAGTCGAGGTATATTTCGAGGCAAACGAAATAGCGGAGGGGAAAAAGGCATCGATATTGCTAAACTTAATGGGTGCTAGAACGTACGGCCTATTGCGGGACCTGATTACTCCAGCCAAACCGAAGGCGAAGAGATTTAACAAAATTGTTGCTGTCCAACAGGAACACTTAAACCCTGCACCGCTGTTGATAGCAGAAAGATTTAAATTCCACAGGAGAACTCAGCACAAAGATGAGAGCAATGCTGAGTATCTTACGGAACTACGCAAGCTATCAAAGCACTGCCAGTTCGGAGCAGGACTGGCAGATACCCTACGGGACAAATTTGTCTGTGGACTCCTGAGTGAAGGAACACAGAAGAAGTTACTCTCAGAAAAAGAGCTGACGCTAGATAAGGCTTTCAGCGTGGCAGTATCGTATGAAGTAGCAGCCAGGGGAGCTGCAGAAATTCAACAAAAACCACAGGAATACGGCACCCACGAAATGACACGGGGATTTGCAAAATGTTATCGCTGCGGCAGAACTATCCATGACCAGAAGGACTGCTGGTCCAAAGACAAAATATGCAGACAATGCGGGAACATTGGACACATTTGCAGGTCTGGGAAGAAGACCAGCGACAACAAAAAGGCTACTAAGGAACCGTACAAGAAAGTACAAAAGATGACGGACAGTAGTTCCGAAGATCAGATGAGCGATAGTGAATCCGGAAACAGGAGACTAAGCTGTCTCAAACTTCACAATGTAATCGCAAAAGAGGATCACCGAACCATTTGGGTCACCCTCACGATAGCAGGGTCCCAAGTTAAAATGGAATTGGATACAGGATCAGCGCTAACCGTCATGAATCGACGAGACTACGAGCGGCTATTTTCACACATACCCTTGAGAGAGACATCCATCGTCTTGACGACGTATACGGGGCAAAAAGTATACCCCAGAGGAAAAATAAGGGTGCCGGTCGAATACAATGGCAAGAAAATACGGAAATTGTATCTCTACATACTGCCAAATGGTGGACCACCGTTATTGGGACGGGAATGGATCAGGAAGATAAACTTAGATTGGCATTCCATTCATGCAATGACGGTGGACGGTAAAAAAGATGAAGATGTCACTCCTGGACGATTGTCAACAATCTTAGCTAACGCCAAAGAGGTATTTCAACAAGAACTGGGCACGCTTAAAGGCGTAACCGCCTCGATAAAAATAGAAGAGAATGCAGTTCCCAAGTTTTTCAAAGCAAGACCGGTACCATATGCAATTCGCCCAGCCGTCGAGGCAGAGCTGGAGAATCTGGAGAAGGCGGGTGTGTTGTCTAAGGTCGACTGGAGCGAGTGGGCGACACCCATCGTTCCTGTCATGAAGAAAACGTTAAGCAATAAGTCCGGAGAGCCAAGGAAGATTCGCATCTGTGGGGATTTCAAGGTGACGGTGAACCCTGTCCTTCACACAGTACAATATCCTCTTCCAAGGATAGAAGACATCTTCACCTCACTGTCTGGAGGGAAGCGTTTTACAAAAATTGACCTAGCACAAGCATATTTGCAGATGGAGGTTGAAGAGTCCTCTAGGAAGTATCTTACGATAAACACTCACAAAGGTCTTTACCAGTATCATCGATTGGTATTCGGAGTAGCATCGGCTCAGGCGATATGGCAAAGAGCGATGGAACAAGTCCTGCAAGGGATTCCGGGGACTCAGTGTTACTTGGACGACATCCTTGTAACAGGTGAAGATGACAGTGAACACCTTAACAACCTAGAACAGGTGCTCACTAGACTACGGGAACATGGGCTGCGAGCCAACCGCCCCAAGAGCGAATTTTTTAAGAAACAGATATCGTATTGTGGCCACGTGATTGATGAAGAGGGGTTACATAAGTCCCCTGACAAAATTGAAGCGGTTGTTAAGGCCCCAGCGCCTGAAAATGTGTCGCAACTGAGGTCATTCCTCGGATTGGTGAATTACTATCATAAGTTTTTGCCGAATTTGTCGACAATTTTGCATCCACTGAACGCCCTGCTACGAACGGGGGTAGCATGGAAATGGAGCGATGATTGTAAGCGTGCTTTTCAGAAGAGTAAGGACTTAATCACTTCAAGGGAAGTATTGGCTCACTACAACCCAGCACTGCCGATCAGACTGGCGTGTGATGCATCTCCCTACGGCATTGGGGCGGTACTGTCACATAAGTTCCTTGATGGGTTAGAAAGGCCGATAGCTTTTGCGTCACGCTCGTTAACTTCTGCCGAGCGTAACTATGCTCAGATTGACAGAGAGGCCCTCAGCCTAGTGTGGGGGGTGAAGAAGTTCAATCACTATCTGCACGGTCAAAAATTTACTCTACTAACCGATCATCAACCTCTTGTCTCCATTTTCAACCCTCAGAAGGGCGTACCGATAATGACGGCACAACAGCTGCAGAGATGGTCCCTTTTCCTAGGGGCACACCAATATGACATCGAGTACAAAGGAACTAAACAGCATGGAAATGCTGATGGATTGTCACGCCTACCGTTGCCGACGGTGGAAGAAGAAGACCTTGCAGTGGATCCAATGGAGTTATTCCACTCGACCATAGTCGAATGTCTCCCTGTGACGAATGCAAACATAGAAAAGGAAACACGGAATGACCCGACACTATCACGGGTCTATGATTTAACGGTGAAGGGATGGCCAGCACATGGCGAATCACTGCTGCCAGCATTCTCGCCGAGAAGAGAACAGCTGTCAGTGTGCAGAGGAACCTTGATGTGTGGATCCAGAGTAGTAATTCCACCTAAGTTGACGGATAGAGTGCTGAATGAGCTTCATGAGGGTCATCTGGGTGGGGTAAAAATGAAGAACTTAGCCAGAGCGTTTGTGTGGTGGCCGGGAATCGATAGAGAAATCGAAGAGATGACCAAGAGCTGTGCAGGATGCCAGAAGGTCCAAAACGCCCCACCACAAGCTCCTCTGCATCCATGAGAGTGGCCCTCATCTCCATGGCAATGGGTGCACATTGATTTTGCTGGTCCCTTCATGGACTCGATGTTTTTAATTGCGGTGGATGCACATTCAAAGTGGCCAGAGGTAATAAAAATGTCCTCAACCACCACGGAAAAAACTATCACAGTTTTGCGAACCATATTCGCCAGGAATGGGCTGCCTGAACAGATTTGCTCTGACAATGGACCACAGTTTGTGTCTGAAGAGTTCCGGAGGTTCTTAAAGAACAATGGTGTTAAGCATTACACATCTGCCCCATATCATCCAGCCACTAATGGATTGGCCGAGAGGTTTGTCCAAACATTCAAGAAGGCTATCAAGGCAATGTGTAATGAAGATATACCCCTACAACACAAGGTGGACAACTTCTTGTTTGCCTACCGGAATGCGACACATGCGGTTACCAACCAAACCCCAGCCATGATGTTCTTCAATCGAAGACTACGATGTCGCTTGGATTTGGTTAAGCCAAACGTCCGAAGAGATGTGGAGAACAGGCAGTTTCAGAATATGAATGAAAGGCCGACCAGGAGTTTAAAGATAGGTCAACCAGTTTTGGCCCGGGACTACCGCACAGAGAAATGGCAGCCAGGAACGAGTTGTACACGGCAAGGACCTCTCATGTATACCGTGGACGTTGGAGAGAGCATTGTAAGATGCCATGCTGACCAGATTCTAGAGTCAATGGAAAACGTCAACTCCACACCACGATCTGATACACCTGGCAATGAAATCGACGTACCAATTGCAGTTACCGCAGAATCGGTGATATTGGAAGCAGATGAACCAAACAACGACATTGATCCCGACTCAACATTGCCAGAAGAACCTGATACCCCAAAGAGGCGTTATCCAGATAGAATCAGGAAGCCTCCTCAAAGACTGAACTTCTAATTGCTTAAACTTAACCAATGTATCTAGCAACCGTGATTGTGATTGTAATTAGTTATCATTTAGTTGTTAAATGAATGTTATGTACTGTTTATCTAAAAGGGGAGGAATTGTTGTGTATGTACCTTTAAGAGAATAACTGGTCTCAGACTGCAGTACCGGCAGTGACCACCCCTGTATAAAAGGCGCTAGAGAGCCTCTATTTGTTAGTTTCGCTATTGACTTCCACCAGTAAAGACTTGTTTGTTTTCACTCCTGCTGGTCCGTGTCTCAATCATTCACGGACTTAACAATTAACGACTTAGATGACAGGATATAGAGCCATGATTATACAAAGATAGGCAGCATTGTAAGTAGTATGGATGAAAGCATAAAATTACAAAGAGATATTAATAAATTAAGTGACTTGGTAAAACCGTGGCAAATGGATTTCAATATAGGCAAGTGTGGGGTCATCCACTTTGGACCTAAGAAAGATATATCAGAGTACTTTCTAAATGATGTAAAGCTAGCAGCAAGGGAGGACCAAAGAGACATAGGGGTCCATGTACACAGAGTATTAAAATGTCATGGACAGTAACAAAAAATAATCAAAAAGGCTAATGGAATGCTGGCTTCTTTATCTAGAGGACTAGAATACAACGGGATAGAAGTTGTGCTACAGCTATACAAAGCCCTGATTAGACTACACCACACTTGGAGTACTGTGTTCCATTCTGGACCTCAGGAGGTATATATTGGCCTTGGAAGAAGTGCAGCATAGATTTACTGGAATGATACCTGGACTCAAAGGGTTAAAATACGAGGAGAGATTACACCAACTAAGGTTGTATTCCCTAGTTTAAAAGATTAAGGGGTGTCTTGATCAAAGTTTTCAAGATATTATGGGGAACTGATTGGGTAGATAGAGAGAAACTATTTCCGCTGGTTAGGGAATCGAGGAGTAAGGTACATAGCTTAAAAATTAGAGCCAGTTCTTTCAGAAGTGAAGTTAAGAAACACTTCTACACACAAAGGGTGGTGGACATTTGGAACTCTCTTCCGCAGTTGATGCTAGATCAATTGTTAATTTTAAATCTGAGATTGATACATTTCTGTTAACCAAAGGTAATAAGGGATATGGGGCGCTAATATCGGCCTGGCGCAAAATTTAACGCCCGGCGCAAATTATTGCCAGCGACCAGGAAATTCATCTCCAGCGCCCCTGGAGGTCATTGGAGCGCTAAATCAAGCGCTACACACTTCGCTTAGGGCGCTAACGTTGGGGAATGGGCCGCGACCTCAGAGCACTACTCAAGCTCAGGTGATGTCAATTACCTTGCACTCAGACAGACTGGTGCCTTCCAGTTCTTAAAGGGGTGGGTCCATCTTGTTGCTTTCATCTATACTACTTACAATGCTGCCTATCTTTGTATAATCGTGGCTCTATATCCCGTCAACTAAGTCATTATCATTGCTGTGTTTGACCTGGGCCTGCAGGGAGGTGCAAATCTTCAACAACGATTATCATGGCTGCTCAGAGGCCCAGGGTGAGAGCTCGTCGGTTTAGCAACCAGGCATTGGTGGCTCTGGTTGTGGCTGTGGAATGCCGATGGGCAGTGCTGTTTCCAGACACTGGCAGGAGCCCATTGCCCCGGGAGTTCACAAGGGTGTGGAGGGAGGTTGCCCAGCATGTTTCATCCAGGAGCCTGGTCCAAAGGACTTACACCCAATGCCGCAAGAGGTTCAACAACCTCACTCGGGTGGTCAGGGTGAGTAGATGCTTGAAAAACCTCGACATCCCACCATCTAAACCTCACTCTGTGCACTGACGGTGTAAAGTGCCAAATCCCCAACACTCACCCAACAACTATGCCCATCTAATAAAAGTCACATCCACATCTCACACCTTGCAGACATTAACGTCTATTCAACTATAGTAAGAACATCTGCCAAACCGATGGCTGCTCACTCACTCACACACTGTCCTTTTTCTTGTAGGCCAAGCTATCTTATAACAGGAGGGAGCAACAATGCATGGGAGGAGGACAGGTGGAGCTGCACCCCCTCACACAGCTGGAGGAGCGAGTTCACAGACTCATCGCGAGCCATGTCGTGGGCGCTGTGTCAGTTGGAGAGGTTGACCCCTTGGGGACAGCAACGGTATGTTCATCATCTCTCTCTCCTCTCTCATACCACTTCCCCCTCACAACATCAGCCTTTCCCACTTTCCATCTGACTATACTCTCTCCATTCCTTGCTCCCTTCCTGCCCCCCTGCCCTCACATTAAAGCCACTCTTGTACCTTCCTGCTTTCAGATAGTGAGCCATCATCTGACCAGCCTGTTCCTCAGGCTCCCAGTGGCAGTGATGTGGGAGAGGAGGAGGAACAACAAGCCGGAGCCTCACCGCCTGCACCTCCCGAGGGCGAGACATCCGATACTTGTGCCACTGCTGGAGGGGAGCAGAAGAAATGGCTCTGATGTGGGCGAAGCTCCGGGACCTAGCGGGCTGCAGCAACACCATGGGGGAAGAGAAACTCGGGGGCCATCTCTCCGGAGGGTGAGTACGTGCAACAGTTCTGCTGCACAGGACTCGGAGGAGGACCTTGCTATCACGGCGATGAATACTCAGGCGATGAGCATGCATACTGAACTCATGGGTGCAATGGCAAGGGTGCCCAAGAGCATGGATGCACTGACTAGGAGCGTGAGGAGTCCGCCACCAGCACAGCTGTCATCTGTGCGCAAACCCTCGAGCCCATCCTTGCCTCGTTGCAGAGGATGGTTGACTTGCAGAGAGACCATGGGGACCCAGGTGGCAGCTAACAGGAGGTGCTAACCAACCAAATTTTTCCCCCTTAATGTTTTTTTGTTGATTTTTGTAATTTTGCAATACTTACGTATTATTAGCTGGATTACTCATCAACTGCGAATAAAGACCTGTTGCTCGATCCACACAGTCCTTTAGATCAAGTTGACACACTGTGTTAAAAGTATTAGCGAACAATAATCTGGATGGCAAATTAAGTAGAAGCAAGTCAGTGATATTTATTTACTGTGACTCCTCCACATTTGCAATAAAGAACAGTTTGTTAACCTTACACTACCATCTATTATATATTCAACTGATTGGGTGGATTGCAAGTTTCCATTTCAAAATGCATGGAAAACTCATATTTCAGGTTTCCATCACAAGGACTGTCTAAGTTCCATCTCCGTAACTTCCCCTACCTCTGCACTTTCCTCAGCTAATCTGCTGAAATTCATGCCTTTGTGACCTCCAAACTCAACGGAGGTAAAATTCAACTTCGACAT
Organism: Somniosus microcephalus; assembly: GCF_052327205.1. Classification (NCBI taxonomy): domain Eukaryota; kingdom Metazoa; phylum Chordata; class Chondrichthyes; order Squaliformes; family Somniosidae; genus Somniosus; species Somniosus microcephalus. The sequence continues at coordinate 162,558,262 of NC_140987.1, forward strand.
GGCCACAAAAATGAACGGTAGAGGATCGGCCACCCATTATACACGCCACCCAGTTTTTCTTTCCATTGAAGTTAATGGAAGGGAAAATTGGATAGGGTGTATAACAGGCAACCGATCCCCTCCCCATTGATCTCCTCCTCCTCGCTGCAAATCTTTACCCCCATCCTTTGCCTCATCCCCCTGTCTGGGTCCAATTATCCCCCCACCCTCTACCCCTGCATGACCTGAATACAGCACTTGGTTTTGACTTCCCATTTGTAATGCCATGAGAGATTAATGAGTGTTAAATATTGATGAATAACAAAACCATGAGGAAATTGTAACTGCATAGAATTACTTAATCATTAAAAGTGACGTAAGAAAACTACTAGGCACTCGGTCTGAGTATTAAACAAAGCTCTAATCAACTGTTTTTCAACTTGGAGATCTAGTTGTGTCCTTCACTAGTTCCTGTTAAAGAATGTCCTGAGCAAGCTGGGCCCATGCCCGAGTATTTATACTCTCCCTGGACAGCGCCACCAGCAGGCCGCCCAGTATTACTTCATAAGTCATTTCCACAGGACTGACAAGATTCATGTCAAAAAGTACTTAATTGGCTGTAAAGCGCTTGGGACGTCCTGAGGTTGTGAAAGGTGCTAAATCACATAGAATTACACAGAAACAACCCATTCGGCTGAACTGGTCTATGCCGGTGTTTATGCTCCACATGAGCCTCCTCCCACCCTACTTCATCTGACACTATCAGCATATCCTTCCATTCCTTGCTCGCTCATGTACTTATCTAGCTTGCCCTTAAACGCATCTATGCTATTCACCGCAACTACTCCATATGATAGCAAATTTCACATTCTAATGGGTAAAAAAGTTTCTCCTGAATTCCCTATTGGATTTATTAGTGACTATCTTATTTATATATGACTTCTAGTTTTGGACTCCCTACAAGTAGAAACATCTTCTCTATGCCTACCCTATCAAACCCCTTCATAATTTTAAAGATCTCTATTAATAGGAAGAAGATTTAGATTAGTTCAAAACCTAGTCAATGGGTTGGTAAAATGATGCAATGTGTTTAATCTGAAATAATGATACGTTTAATGACTAATGCCATGGGGATTCTGATTGTCTGTCATAACTTGGGTGGTAGATTTACGGAAACCTCATGGAAATTCTACTCCCCTGGCTCTGAAACTATGTCTGGAATACTACTGTACAAGTGCTTACCACATTCAAATGGCAATTTCCTCTCATTTATTTTAGTGGGGTGTTGGCTTATTTATTTTAACTGGGTTAATGCCTCCACTAAAATAGCAGAGGGAGGAATTCACTGAGCATTCATATGGTAGCACCTCATGACATCCTTTAATAGGCTCAGAAAAAAGAGGCAGAAACTTCCAGTAAATGCTGATAGTTTTCAAAATACATATTTTTCTGCACTTTGAATTAATGTTTGTGGAAAAATATCGAATTGTGAAGGTTGGACTAAGGATTTGGGGTAACCTTTTATGGAGGTCCTCCCGCTCGTATGCTGTAATTTTGGTGGAAAAGCCATGGAAACCTCGCAAAAAGAGCATAAACCGCATTGATGCCAATATTCAAGGATTTCCATGGCTCTTCCACCAAAGTTATGCAGATGAGCAGGAGAACCCTCACAAACTTTCAACCCCCTAGTCATTGCGCACGTTGCATTGTTGGTGTAAATCATCCATTGTGTGAACTGTGTGCAAGTGATTCATTGGACTGTTCCTTGTGAAACCAAAGTGAAGGAATAGGGCCCATACTGGAGGAGACCACCAAAGCCAAAAGAATAAGCAAAGTTGAGATGGGTGCTGGATCCACTGTGTGTTAAATTGGAACATTTTTGTATTATATCCCTTCACTTGTATTTTTAGCTAGTCCAAGTATTGGAAATTTAAACTGAGTTTCTATTAGCAGTAGTTTCAAGGGAAAGTGACCCAACTTTATTTATTTTAATGGTCATAAACAAATCCTAGTCAAGTCAAAATCTTCTGGCTACTGCAACAGGTTTGTAAAAATAAAATACTTCCAAGTTTATCACTGTAATTGCCAAATCCATTAAGGGATCATGTTGCGTAGAGATTCTAAATGGGTTTTTTTCGGATCTGAAATAGTAAACACCTCTCCAGACAGTGATGGGATTGTTACCCACATCCCATCTACTCAGGTGATAGAAATAATTAAAATCATAATTACCGATATGTTGAGAAAGAACTGGGAGCTTCTTCAAAAAGTTTGGCCTCCACCTCAAAAGAAGTGAGGGCCCCAAACACTCCTTCCAGGTGAAACAGCGATTTACTTGTACTTCTTGCAATTTAGTATACTGTATTCGCTGCTCACGATGCGGTCTCCTCTCCATTGGGGATACCAAACGCAGATTGGGTAACTGCATTGCGGAACACCTCAGTTCAGTCCGCAAGCGTGACTCCAAGCTTCCGGTCGCTGTCACGTTAATTTTCCCCTCCACTCTCACTCTGACCTCTCTGTCCTTGGCCTCCCACAATGTTCCAATGAAGCTCAACGTAAGCTTGAGGAACAGCACCTCATCTTTCGGTTAGGCCCTTTACAGCCTTCTGGACTCAACATCGAGTTCAACAATTTCAAACCATAACCTCTGCCCTCATTTTTTCAGAAGGCAGCTGTTGATGATTCTCTCATTCCCATTTACACCTCATCTAGACCCCTCTTTTGTTTTTTTACTTGTCCCATTACCATCTCCTTTTGCCTCACACCATCACCCCCTTTGTCTTTTAATCTCTCCTGCCTTCCACCCTAGCACAGGCCTTCCACCCTATCACAGACCTTCCCTTTGTTCTTTGCTCCCATCCCCCCTTTCCCTGCTCCTGCACTTGCTTAAAACCTGTTCTATCTCTAATTTTTCCCAGTTCTGACAAAAGGTCATCAACCTGAAATGTTAACTCTGTTTCTCTCTCCACAAATGCTGCCTGATCTGCTGAGTACTTCCAGCATTTTCTGTTTTTATTTCAGATTTCCAGCATCTAGAGTATTTTGCTTTTGTAGAAGTGAGAGATATGTTGGGGCACCAGCCTTAGGATTTTTAGTTCACAGTTCAACCTGTAAGAGTGGCGAGGCAGAACACCATGGGTGCAGAGGTGTGTACCTCAAAGACATTACCAAAGGACTAAGTTTAAAGATTCTGAAATGTAATCTAAAGTTCTGGAGAACTTTGCTTTTATTATGTCAGGTAGTAAGTTGTATTTAAGTGCAACACTCATCTGCTGCATTTATTTTTGCTTCTGCATAACTTTTTTTTTGTGTAGAAAATCCTACTGGTTGTTTAGCCTGAACTATATGATTTAACAGCATGGTTCCTTTCTGCCTGTTGAAGAGGTCAGGAGGTATTGAGTATTCCATGCACTATTCTGGTGTGAAATATCTTACTAAAAAGGTATTTGTTAATTCTGCAGCACACTAATTCAGTCACTCAATGCTTCTGGTTATACATTTCAGTTCATAAGAGATGGAAGTCTGCCTATAAAAAGTACTTAGTTGATGTGAGCATGAACAGAGTATTGGAAGAAGCCCAAATAGTAACAGAGGTAAATCAGAAAGTAGTGATTAGGCGAGGCTCATCTTCCAATTTAAAAGTATGAACATAAGAACATAGGAATTGGGAGGAGTAGGCCATGCGGCCCCTTGAGCCTGCTCCGCAATTCAATAAGATCATGGCTGATCTTCGGCCTCAACTCCACTTTCTCCCTCTGATCCTCATATCCCTAGAGTCCAAAAATCTATCTATCTCAGCCTTGAATTTACTCAATGACTCAGCATCCACAGCCCTTTGGGGTAGAGAATTCCAAAGATTCACAACCGTCTGTGAAGAAATTCCTTCTCATCTCAGTCTTAAATGGCCGACTCCTTATCCTGAGACTATATCCCCTAGTTATAGACTCTCCAGCTAGGGGAAACAACCTCTCAGCATCGGTCCTGTCAATCCCCCTCAGAATCTTAAATATTTTAATGAGATCACCTCTCATTCTTCTAAATTCCAGAGAGTATAGGCCCAATCTACTCAATCTCTCCTCATAGGCCAATCCTCACATCCCAGGAATCAATCTAGTGAATCATCATTGCACCGCCTCTAAAGCAAGTATATCCTTCCTCAGATAAGGATGATTGCCCAGTGTTCAGTTCCATTTGCAACTCCTCAGATAATGAAGCAGTCTATTCCTGCATGCAGCAAGACATGGATGACATTCAGGCTTGGGCTGATAAGTGGCAAGTAACATTCGTGCCACTCAAGTACCAGACAATGACCATCTCCAACAAGAGAGAGTCTAACCTCCTCCCCTTGACATTCAACGGCATTACCATCGCCAAATCCCACACCATCAATATCCTGGGAGTTAGCATTGACCAGAAACTTAACTGGACCTGCCACATAAATACTGTGGCTACAAGAGCAGGTCAGAGGGCATAAGTCAGGAGTGTGAGGGAATACTCTCCACTTGCCTGGATGAGTGCAGCTCCAACAACACTCAAGAAGCCCGACACCATCCAAGACAATGCAGCTCGCTTGATTGGCACCCCATCGATCACCTTAAACATTCACTCCCTCCACCACTGGCGCACCATGGCTGCAGTGTGTACCATTTACAAGATGCACTGCAGTAACTCGGCAAGGCTTCTTCAACAGCACCTCCAAAAGCTGTGATCTCTACCAGTTAGAAGGACAAGGGCAGCAGACGCATGGGAACACAATCACCTCCAAGTTCCCCTCCAAGTCACGCACCAACCATCCTGACTTGGAAATATATCACCGTTCCTTCATCGTCACTGGGTCAAAATCCTTGAACTCCCTCCCTAACAGCACTATGCAAGCGCCTTCACCACATCGACTGCAGCGTTTCAAGAAGGTGGCTCACCACCACCTTCTCAAGGGCAATTAGGGATGGGCAATGAATTGCCAGTGATGCCCACATCCCAGGAATGAATAACAAAATGTAGACCAAAACTGTGCATTGTACTCCAGGTACAAAGCCCTGTACAATTGTAGCAAGACTTACTTACTCTTATACTCCAACCCCCTTGCAATAAAAGCCAACATGCCAATTGCCTTCCTAATTGCTTGCTGTACCTGCATGCTAAATCTCTGGGGGGAAAATTCAGTTGGTTTGCGCCTCCCGTTAGTGCCTGAAGAGGGCGCGAATGGGGCGCAAAGCAACCAGCGCCCGGGCGAGGCGATATCTGCGCCTCTCGCGGAATTGACCGGACATTTTGCGGCGGCACTAATCAATACTGCCCGATCTCCTGCGCACGCAGATCTTGACTTCATTCGAGCGTGCAATGCCCTTGTGACGCCCCGGAACGGAAATTGTGTGGCGCCCCCCTCCTTTCCGCCTGGCGCAACCAACGACAGGTAGACTGGAACGCCTCCCAGTCACTATGGGGCTGGGGGGGCACTATTTAAAGGGGGCCTCTTCCTGGCTTTTTGTGTGGTAGACATTTTTGCACCACTCGTTCTGAGAGAGAGAGAGAGAGATTTTGAGAGAGAGAAAGAGAGACTTCTGCATTGAGTCAACGCTGTATGAAGTAGTTTTGGCTTCTGACCATAACTTTGCAGGTACTTTGGTTTTTGACCTTCATTACTTTGATTGCCTAGTGACTATGGGGGCTGCACTGATTCGGGGCATCATCCTGCGCCAGCAGATTCGGAGGCCACAGAGACGCAGAGAGAGAGTGGCACTCACGGCCAGACGGAGGAGGGCCAACAGGCCTCTGTACAGGAGACCTTACCCTCCCAGGGTATTTCGCCCACAATTCTCATACATTAATATGTCTGAGGAGCAGTGTTTGCAAAGGCTGTGCTTCAGCAAGGAGGTGGTCACTGAGCTCTGCCACCTGCTGCAGCCAGATCTGCAGCCTCAACTGAGGAACAGGACGTCTCTGTTGGTGGCAGTGAAGATAACAGTGGCTCTCAACATTTATGCCACCAGCTCATTTCAATCAGCTACTGGGGACATCACCAATATCTCCCAGTTCGCGGTCCATTGCTGCATCTGTCAGGTCACAAAAGCCCTCCATAAAAGGAGACGAGAGTACATCTCTTTACCCATGACCCCGGATAAGCAGCATGAACGCGCTATGGGCTTTGCGAGGATAGCGGGCTTCCCCTTGGTGCAGGGCACCATTGACTGCACGCATGTGGCTTTGTGTGCTCCGCATGAGAATGCAGAGCATTTCCGCAACCGAAAGGGGTTCCATTCCTTAAACGTGCAGTTGGTCTGTGACCACAGGCAGCTGATACCCGCTGTCAATGCCTGCTATCAGCAGCCACGATGCATACATCCTGCGCCAGACTACTGTGGCAGAACGTTTCCAGGCACCGCATCATATAGGTGGTTGGCTTCTCGGGGACAAGGGATATCCACTGTGCACCTGGCTGATGACACCGCTCTGTACACCCAAAACCCCTGCTGAGCTGCAGTACAACGAGAGCCATCAAGCTACCAGGAACATCGTTGAGCACACAATCGGCGTGCTCAAGCAACGGTTCCGCTGTCTGGACCATTCTGGAGGAGCCCTGCAGTATTCGCCTGAGTGAGTCTCCCACTTCGTTGTTGTGTGCTGCATGCTGCATAACCTGGTAATCTTCAGGACCCAGCCAATGCCACCAGGCCTTGGAGCACCACCAGAGGAGGAGGAGGAAGAGGAGGAGGAAGAGGAGGAGGATGATCATCAGCAGCACCAAGGTGGGAGGGAGGACCACAATGTAGAAACTGGAAGGGCCGTCCATCAACGGCTGATAGCAAGCCACTTTTCGGCCCCTGAGAAAATGGCTTCTGCCATTGAGAACAACATGAATGAAACCAACCCGCTACCCCTAAGCTGGCCAAGGCAGCAATGATTGCAAAGACCAAACATGTACGTTTGAATACAAAAACTTATTTATTTTACAAACTCTTTGTGTGTCATTTCCTCATGACAAACTAATAGAAAGAAACACAAAAAAACAGTCATTAACATAACTGGTTCTCACAACCTGGAGATAATGTCCAAAACACTAAACAAAAGTTTGACCACGAACCTCGGCCTTCAATAAAAAAATGACCAACATTTTGTCACACCTCCTACTTTTTGCCCTTCGAGGGTGATCTCCTTCCCTTGCGCACTTCCCCCCTTCCCACCCTACTGCTCCTCCATAATGGGACCCCAGTGGCTGCAGCAAAGCTGGTGGAAGGCTGCTGACTGTCAGAACCTGAGACTGCAGATGCCCTTGAAGGATGGCCTCGACCAGCTCTGGGCCTGGAGGGCCCGGCTGCAGACTGCACCAACTCTGCATGGGCGGCAGCAGTTTGTCCTACAGGCGATGGCAAGTGCAGTGGAGAAGTGATAGTGGTGGCAGCAGGAATGCTGTCATCTTGAGAGAGGACAGCAGCTCCCTGCTCGACCGACACACTGGCACTCCCACGGGGCAGCACTTCAGCGTCCAGAGCAATCTGCTGGAGCACAGATTGCTGGCCTGCTGCGGCGCGGTGAGAGCCCTGGGGAAATGTGTCCGAACCAGCGAGGATGGCAGCAGTCAGTGCTCACATGGCCTCAATCTGAGTCTGCAGGAGAGCAGTCAGAGATGGGGTCATGGCAGCCAGTGACTGAATTGCAGCACTAAACATTTGCGTGGCATCCGCCTGTGCTACAGCGAAGTGCTCCACACTCCTTGCCAGTGATTCAATGCATTCGGGCACCCTTCCCACTGCGCCCATGAGCTCAGTGAGCATGTCCACCACCTGGGAGTTCATTTCAGCGATGAGCCGCTCCTCTGCGTCCACTGCAGTAGGACTCGCTAGCATACTCTCCCTCCGGGGAGAAGGCCCTCGAGCTTCCCTACCCCCATCGCGTTGCTGCAGCCTGCTGGGTCCTGGAGTTTCACCCTCATCAGACCCTTCCCCCCTGCTCCCCTCCAGGGAAGGCGTGCTCCCAGTGTGGGCATGGGCTTCCTCGGGAGAGGGTGGCGCTGATGCTCCAGCTTTATCTTCCTCCTCACCTGCAGCTTCACTCCCACTGGCAGCTTCAGGGCCCGTCTCCTCAGCTGGTGAATCACCATCTGAAAGCAGGGAGGTACAAGAGTGGCTTTAGCGTGAGGACAGGGTGGCAGTAAGGGAGGAATGAGTTAGTAAGTTGGATTGAAAGTGTCAAAGGCTGGTGTTCTGAGGGATAAGTGGAAGGCGAGAGGACAAAAAGGTGATGACTTTACCATTGCTGTCCAGAACGGGGTTGGCCTTTCCAGTGGCGACGGGACCGATCACCCGGGTTGCCACAATCCTGTGGACACGCTCCTCAAGATCCCTTAGGGTTTGCAGCTGAGGCTGCCCTCCACACATCCGTTGCTGCTGTCTCCTATTATGAAATAGCTTGGCCTGCAAGAAAAACGATGGCGTCTGAGTAAATTTACAGCCATGGTCTTGCCTGATGTGCCTCCCATAATTGAATAGCCCTTACTGTATGCAGCCATGGTCTTGCCTGATGTGCCTCCCATAGGTGAATAGCCCTTACTGTATGCAAAGTGTGAAATGCGCGTGTGTGTTTCATGAGAGGGCCATAGGTGTTGGATGAGTGTTGGGCATTGGGGTTTTAAGACCCTCTGGCCATAGAGTGAGGTTGAGATGGAGGGATGGAGAGGTATTGAAAAAAAGCCACTCACCCTGACGACCGAGTGAGGTCGTTGAACTTTTTTCTACTTTGTATATGGGTCCTGGGCACCATGCTCCTGGAGGAGATGCTCTGTGCCACCTCCCTCCACACTCTTCTGTAATTGCGCGGCAAAGGCCTCCTGCCACTCTCAGGGTACAGTATTGATCTTCTGCGCTCCACCGCGCCAACCAGAGCCTCCAAGGCCCGCTTGCTGAAGCGCTGTGCTCGCTCCCTGGCCCTCTCCATAGTCCTTGGCTGCAAGATTTAGGTACAGGTCTCTCCAGGCCGAGATTCAAGGCTGCAATAAGCAGAGTGTGGCTGGAGAGCAAGATCGACCCTCCCCTTTAAGAACTGTCCGGCGCCAGTGTGTCTGTGTTCAATCGCTAACTGGCAGCACCTGCGCTGCACCCGCGCTCTGAGGTAGCGCCTAGCTCCTCGGCCTTTGCACCTTAAGAGGGGTGTGTAGCGGCTGATTTAGCGCTCCAATCACCTCCAGGGGCGATAAAAGCCAAGTTTGCCGACGGAGGCGATAATTAGTGCCAGGCGCTAAACTTTACGCACGGCCGATAATCGCGCCCCAAACGGGACGATACTGAATTTTTCCCCCTCTGTGCTTCCTGTATGAGGACAGCTAAATCTCTCTGAATAACAACATCTAAAAGTTTCTCACCATTTAAAAAACATTCTGTTATTCTATTCTTCCTACCAAAGTGAATAACCTCACATTGTATTAAAAAGAAAAGACTGAGCAAAGCAAGACATTCTACACTTTGAGGTTCTAAGAAAAGATGATTTTTCTGTGAATTGTTTTGCTCATGAAGGTGAGGGATGTTAGTGCTGGGAAATGGTATTAGCAACAACCACTCCAATGTCAAATGTAACACGACTGGATGAAAAATAAAACCCCTTCTATTCAACCCCAAAAAATTGTCTCAGCACCAACCACAGAAGAGCCCTTCCTACTGCATCACATTTTTCTATCGCTAAGATCACCTTCCTGCAGCTTCTCTGAGTGAGACTACCAATTTAGTGGTGAATTTGGGACCATTTTGTAACGTAGCCATATGCCTGGTTTAAGACTGTTCAAACACATTTTGTGGAGGGCCTTGACAGATAAGGGTACCATAAATCTGCCCTGGATTCTAACCTAGGTCAAAGAGACGAAAGGCTAATGTCATAGGCAGTTTACCACATTCCCCACACATGGCTGCTTTCCAATGGCTATTATTTGATAGGCTTATCTTTCACTTCCTTATCCAAGTGGTGCTCAGTCCACTGGTACCCTGGTTGAGATCCGATAACTCAGCCCAGATCAGGAACTAAGTGGGGGATCTTTCTGGTGTACACAGCTAAGTACCACGTTGGAAGGTGCATTTACATGCTAAGGCATCAGGAGAGCTCCATTTGGTTCCATTTTTATGGAATTGGGAAATAGTACAAGTAGTAGATTGGGGGGCAAATAAACCATTGGAACATAGAAACATAGAGATAGGAACAGGAGTAGGCCATTCGGCCCTTCGAGCCTGCTCCGCCATTCAATGAGATCATGGCTGATCTTCGTCTGAGATCATAGCTGATCTTACCAGTTCAGTACCCCGTCCCCGCCTTTTCTCCGTAACCCTTAATCCCCTTAGCCTTCAGAAATATATCCAATTCTCTCTTGAAAATATTTATTGAATTAGCCTTCACAGCCCTCTGTGGCAGGGAATTCCACAGGCTTACCACTCTTTGAGTGAAGAAATTCTTCCTCATCTCTGTTTTAAATGATTTGCCCGCTATTTTTAGACTGTGGCCCCTGGTTCTGTGCTCCCCGGCCATTGGAAACATTCTCTCTGAATTCAGCCTGTCCAGGCCTGCCATAATTTTATATGTTTCGATGAGATCCCCTCTCAATCTTCTAAACTCCAGTGAGTACAAGCCCAAACTATTTAATCTCTCTTCGTAGGTCATTCCCGCCATTCCAGGTATCAGCCTGGTGAATCGCCGTTGCACTCTTTCCATGGCAAGAACATCCTTCCGCAGATGGGGCGACCAAAACTGTACACAATACTCCAGATGCGGTCTCACCAGCACCTTGTACAGCTGTAGTAAGGTATCCCTATTCCTATACTCGAACCCCCTTGATATGAAGGCCAACATACCATTTGCCTTCTTAATCGCCTGTTGCACCTGCATGCTCTCCTTCAGTGACTGGTGCACAAGAACACCCAGGTCCCTCTGCACTTCCCCATCTCCCAATCTATTGCCATTTAGATAATAATCTACCCTCCTGTTTTTACCCCCAAAGTGGATAACCTCGCATTTATCCACATTATAGTGCATCTGCCACGTATCCGCCCATTCCCCCAACCTGTCCAAATCGCACTGTAGCCTCCTGACATCCTCATCAGAGCCCACCCCTCCTCCTAGTTTAGTGTCGTCAGCGAATTTGGAAATATTGCATCCAATTCCCTGATCCAGATCATTTATATATATTGTGAACAGCTGGGGTCCCAGGACAGATCCTTGCGGCACCCCGCTGGTCACTGCCTGCCACTCCGAAAACGAGCCGTTTATTCCAACTCTCTGTTTTCTATCCGCCAGCCAGTTCTCTATCCACGTTAATACTTTGCCCCCAATCCCATGAGCCTTAATTTTGCATGATAATCTTTTGTGTGGAACCTTATCGAAGGCTTTCTGGAAGTCAAGGTACACCACATCCACTGGCTATCCCCCATCTATTTTACCAGTTACTTCCTCAAAAAATTCCAGCAGATTAGTCAAACACGATTTACCCTTTGTAAATCCATGTTGACTCTGTTCGATCCTTTCCCCATTTGTCAAGTGCTCCGCTATTTTATCCTTAATAATGGACTCTAGCATTTTGCCCACAACCGATGTAAGGCTTACTGGTCTATAATTCCCTGCTTTCTCTCTACCCCCCTTTTTAAATATTGGGGTAACATTAGCTACCCTCCAATCCACGGGTACTGTTCCCGAGTCAATGGAGTTCCGGAAGATGATCCTTAGAGCATCTGCTATCTCCAGGGCCACCTCCTTAAGTACCCTAGGATGTAGTTTATCAGGCCCCGGGGATTTGTCGGCCTTCAGTCCCCTCAACTTACCCAACACCATATCCCTAGAGATACTAATTTCTGTCAGCTCCTCCCTCTCATTAGTCCCTATGTTTGCCGATATTCCTGGGAGGTTATTTGTGTCCTCCTTTGTGAATACAGAACCAAAGTATGAGTTTAATTGGTCTGCCATTTCCTTATTCTCCATTATATATTCTCCCGAATCGGACTGCAAGGGACCGACTTGGGATTTTACCAGTCTTTTCCTCCTGATATACCGATAAAAGCTTTTGCAGTCTGTCTTTATGTTTGCTGCAAGTTTACTTTCGTATTCTATTTTCCCCTTCCTGATTAATCCCTTTGTCCTCTTTTGCTGTATCCTGTACTGCCCCCAATCTTCCGGTCTGGTGCTTTTTTTTGCCAGTTGATATGCCCTTTTTTTTGATTTTATGCTGTCCCTAATTTCCCTCGTTATCCACGGTTGAGTCACCTTTTTAGGTTTATTTTTATGCCAAACCGGTATAAACATGTTCTGGAATTCTTCCATTCTATCTTTGAATGCTTGCCATTGTCTCTCCACTGTCAATCCCCCCAGAAACACCACCCAATCAATCTTACCCAATTCCCGTCTCATACCCTCGTAATTCCCTTTATTTAAGTTCTGGACCTTAGTCTCTGATTCAATTTCCTCACTCTCCATGGTTTGTGTGGTACAAAATAAGTAAATGCTAAATTAGTTCATTCATAAACAATGGGCAGAAAATTGTAATACTTACAGGATAATTGCATCATCATAAATATTATTGAAATCTTCATTGATTAATTTCATCTGATAATAATAAAATGGAACAATTCGGCTGAAAATGTATTTCTAGAAACAAAAAAATTAATAAAATTAAACTGTAAAATAAGGGTATTCGAACAAATTATTTATAAATTACACAGTAGAATCTGACCCTTATAACACAGTAAAGCTCATGCAATCCGGTTGACAAAACATCAGTTTCATGTAGACAGGGTTGACTAAAGACTCATTGGCCTAGAAATTGGACTGCACCCATTTTTGTGTACTTTGCGTCCACCTGCGTTTGAATGGTGAGGCCTGAGGCTCTCCAGACATTGGGCCTCAGATCTCAGTTCAATATTGCCAGCGAAGTGTCAAAAACCCGCTGGAGAAGAGGACTACAAGTCTGGGTCGCTGCTCGGAATGCAGCAGCCCACAGGTAACTGTTGTCAGGGGTCAGGGCCTGGATGGGGGATGGGGGATCAGGGCCTAAGTCAGAGATTGAAGCCTGGGTCGGGGGTCGCAGCCTGGATCGGGGCCCGGGATCAGGACGGTGATCGGGGCTGTGTGTTGGACTGTGGGTCGGGTCTGGGGCGAGCATCGGCAGAGGGTGGGGGGTGCGATCAGGGGTTGGGAGAGGAGGACAGGGGGAGAATTGGGGGCAGGAGTGGTGGTGATCATGAGGGGAGTTAAATATAGGGTCGGAAGGAGAACAAGTGCTTATATTTAGGTAAGTTACTTACCTTCTTTGTTGCAGGTGATTTCTACGGATGGTTTCTCTGAGCGCAGCCTGCAATAGTGCTGGCTGCCTCAGGGCAAACCAATCTTGGAGATGGGACCTCAAACAGGTGTTAGGCCCCTTATTCACTAGCAGGCATGGGTAAAGGACGCCTCTTGTTTGTCTTTACCTAATATGGCAGTGACGCACTTCTGGCTGGAAATGTGCGCACACTTCCTACTTGTCTTGTTTTGCACACTTTGTACAAAAATAATAAATTGCAGGACAACGGAGTATTACAGTTTAAACTCTTTTATGAAGCATCAGGTCTGTGATTTCAATCATACAGCACAGTGGGGACAAGATGGAGTTAGAACCCCTAGCCTGGGTCTTCCAAAACAATAGCAGTCCTTACAGATGCCTGCAGGCCAATGACAACTCAGCATGTGATCACATGTGAATATAATAGGTATTCCTTACAGATGCCTGCGGGCAAATGATAATTCAATATGCAAATGTTACATCCCCTTTCTTTTAAAAGAAAAATGTTATGCATTACTTTTAAACCTTTCTTCTACATAATGTTCTCGGTAGCATAAACATATAAGTAAACTCAGCATTTAACTAGCACTGAAAACATCTCAACGTTTCAAGAATGATGTACAGTTTTTTTTAGGGCAGCGATCCGCCTACACCCTTTGACAGTTCACAAGTCAAGGATAACTCTAGGCTTGACCTCTCATCCCAACCTTGTGTGGTATGAAACTGAGCATGCTCCTGAATCGGTCAACAATTCCGGTTCAGGTTTACCGGATTACGCATTACCGGCACCCGGCTACCGACCATAGAGCACATATACCAGAAACGCTGTTTACGGAGGTCACGAACCATCATCAAAGACCCTACCCACCCCAGCCACAGTCTGTTCGCCCTCCTGCCATCTGGGAGACACTACAGATGCATTTGCACCCGTACGACCAAATTTAGGAACAGCTTCTTTCCCAGGGCTGTCATCCTACTGAACTCCACAAATAAACTCTAAAGCCTGCACATCTGCCAATGCACTTTATTATGGTTATGTTTATGTTAATGTATTACAAGCCAAATGTATGTTGAATGTTTAAAGGTCTTAATCTAAATGTACACTCTCGGGAGCTGCAAGCCTACATTTCGTTGTACTGCACTTGTGCACTAACAATGACAATAAAGTTGATTATTATTATTATTATTATTATTATAGGTTCAGGTAAGTATGATGTGTTTTGTGTATTGCTCTGTTCATCACACTCTGTTGAACTGATCCTCTCGTCGGAATGACGGTGTTGTTCCTTGGTGTTCAGGAGGTGCCTGCGATTGCAGCGGTACACCTGTCCTTCTGGGGTGCGGATGTGATATGATCGCTCAGTGTCAGCTGGCTGGATGACGACTGCTGGCTTCCAGTAGTCATGCTCCTGGATTCTGACGGATTCTCCATTGTGCAGTGGCAGCAGTAGTCTAGCTGACCTGTCATAGTATCTCTTTTGGTGTTGCTGTCGCTGTACACGTTTTGCATGCACTTGCTTGCAGCTGATGACCTCTGGCTGCAGCTGCTGGTTGGTGCTTGGAAGGATTGAGCGAAGTCTGCGGCTCATCTGGTGCTGTCAATGATAGCACTAGCTTGACAAGGTCCATGTCTAAACATGCCTTTAGACCTAGCACTGGAGGTGCTAGAGTGTCAACAATGTAAAAGTCCAACATCATGTCGCTTTTTTTGTACTTGCATTTCATCATGCATGTGCCTTTTACAATGAGCTGCTCACCCCCATAGCCGGTCAGTCTGTGTGAGGTGGGCTGTAGCTCACACTCATCCTTCAAGCTGTGATACTCACTCAGAGGAATTACATTAACCTGAACTCCAGTGTCTAGTTTAAACCTAAGCTCTGTGCCCTGTTTTCCTATCTCAATATCGGCAAAGGCTTACTCAGTCTCTGAAATCTGTTTTTTCTGTGACACAGAATCAATAAATAGTTCCTCTGCATTTGGCTCTCTATCTGGCATTTGGCTGTCACTCACTGTGTGTACTGTTTTTCCAAAAACAGTCCTGCAAACTTTAGCAAAGTTGGTTCCGTTTACCACATTTAGCACATTGCCTTCCTTTGGCAGGGCAATGCTCCTTTTCTCCATGCATCTTGTTTCCACAATATCCACAGTTTTTGAAGCGTTTTATGTCTGTGTCGCTCATTTTTAGAACTCTCTGTTCTTTCTGTTCTGAAACATGCTCTCTGGGCGGTGTTCTTTGGTGTGTGTCTATTAACTGCATGTACTGTCTGTTCACGTGAGCTGCTCGTGGCGCCGGTTATGGTTTTCAACTGTGCTTGGGCTATCTCGTGCGATCTAGCTATGTCCATAGCTTTGTCCAGCATTAGCCTAGACCCGACATTCAAAAGTTTCTCTCTCACTTTAGCTGAATGTATTCCAAACACGATGCGGTCTCTGACTATCTCATCTTTATCGGCATATTCACAGTCTTTTATCAGCAGTTTTAACTCAGTCACGAACTGTTCAAATGACTCACTAGCTCCTTGTACTTTCTTCTGAAACTTGTACCTAGCGAATATCGTATTTGTCTTGGGCATCACATATGATTCAAAATGGTCAAAATAACTTTTCAGTACCTTTGCTTCATCCGCGGTGAGAGACCATGTGTTAAAAATGTCTCTCCCTTTTTCTCCGATCCACAGGAGTAGGTAGCTGCATCTTTCTTCCTCCCCTTTGCTTTTCAACGGACCCGAGAATATCAACTGCACGTGTTGCTTGAACTTGCGCCATTCTCTATGTAAGTTCAAAGATTCCCAATTCATTCGAGGTAAGGGAGCTCCAACGATGTCCATTTCAAATCCCACTTCTGACACCATGTCTTGTTTTGCACACTTTGTACAAAAATAATAAATTGCAGGACAACGGAGTATTACAGTTTAAACTCTTTTATGAAGCATCAGGTCTGTGATTTCAATCATACAGCACCGTGGGGACAAGATGGAGTTAGAATCCCTAGCCTGGGTCTTCCAAAACAATAGCAGTCCTTACAGATGCCTGCAGGCCAATGACAACTCAGCATGTGATCACATGTGAATATAATAGGTATTCCTTACAGATGCCTGCGGGCCAATGATAATTCAATATGCAAATGTTACACTACTCACCATATTGGGGCCTTAGTAGTCCAAGTAGAGCCCAAAAAATGGGCACTGCGAAGACCCGTTTCTATGCCATTCTCTTTTGTCCATCAGAGTTGCCTTGTATAAAAGGGTTCTAGAGCCTTAGTCCTAAATGACCCCAACAGCTACAAAGGGCTGAATCATAACCCCCAAAAACGGGTGGGTTGGGGTTGGATGAGATGCAAAAACTTTGAAAATCTCAAGCCTGACTCCAACCCGCCTCCAAACTGCCCACTTCTGGGTTTAATGAAGGCAGGACAAGGGGCGGGCAGCCAACCCACTCCCAGGGAGTGGGTAGGCCAATTAAATATTTTAATTAGGCTGATTTAACCTGCTTGCAGGCTTAACTCTGGCCAGCCAGGTTTCCCAGGCCTTCAGAAACCCAGCCGCTGAAGGGAGATGAGGATAGCTTATGGGAAAATGTAAGTGCTTCTTACTGGCTCTCCAAGCTCACCCCGACCCCCATTAGGAACTCTCCATACATCCCCCCATCCCCGCATGTCAACTCCTGTTAGAGAGCATACACAACAGAATAGCCTGAAATGTTAACTCTGTTTCTCTCTCCACGGATGCTGCCCGAGCCTGCTGAGTTCTTCCAGCGTTTTCTGTTGTTATTTCACAACAGAATAATGTTAACTATAAATCTGCTATGATTTCAGCAATATTTCTGGTTGAAAAATATGAATTTTAATATTAGGGATTTTGCTGAGCCCTCCTCCTCACCAATTACTTGACTGCCGGGGACCATTTCCGTGGTCCACAGCAGTGGCCGCCTGTTGCCCAAATCTCTGCATCCCGCGACCACCCCCCCCGCCAACACTCCCACCAGTGTCAGCAGGCGACTTACTTGCCGCTGTGGCCTGCTCCGGAGTGCTCCCCGCCCGACTGGAAGCCAAGCCTGCCAATCAGGCTGACTTCCAGCTGGGGAACATGTCGAAGCAAAACTACGCACGCTGCGGAGTCAACACTCCACAGCATGCGGGGAAACTCGAATTCCGCGTTTCCCAACAGGAACTCCGTCCTCTCGCCTACGCAGCCCGCCCCTGTCAAGATTTTTCCCAAATAGTTTAACCAAGGAAACTGTTGTGTCTGTGTATAATAAGACACAGACTGCAGGAGAATGGTACAACAGGTGTTTACTCAACGTGGCTCACACTGGAACTGATTTGTACAGATTACTACTCAGTGTTATATACAGGTGTGGTCACTGCCGGTACTGCAGTATACATGAGCTGTAAAAGATAGTTCCCCCCTTAAAGGTATATACATTACAATTCCTCCCCTTTTAGATTAACAGTACCATAACACTCATTTAACAATTAAATATCAAACTAATTACAATTAACACTTTTAACATGCAACATTAGCTGAAAATAGTCTATTTATATATTCAGTCTTTGGGGAGGCTTCCTGATCCTTTCTGGATAGCGCCTTTCCCGAGTGTCTTGCTCTTGGTGCGGAGGCGATTCTGGCCCCCTGTCGTCGGTTGGTTCATCAGCTTCCGATGCTACTGTCTCTGGGGTAGATGCGACCTGTACGTCGGGTTCATCACCAGGTACGTATGGGTGAGGCATGGGGTTGACTTGTTCCTGTGACTCTAGGATCTGGTCAGCATGGCATCTCACGATGCTCTCCCTAACGTCCACTGTGTACATTAGTGGGCCCTGCCGTGTGCATATCGTTCCTGGCTGCCATTTTTCTGTTCGGTAGTCGCGGGCCAAGACTGGTTGCCCTACATTGAAGCTCCTTGTTGGCTTCTCATGGATGTGCTGGAATTGCTTACTCTCAACATCTCTTCGTACGTTTGGTCTGAGCAAATCCAGGCGTGATCTTAACCTTCGGTTAAAGAACATCATGGCTGGGGCCTGGTTGGTGACTGCATGTGTCGCATTCTGGTAGGCGAACAGGAAATTGTCCACCTTGTGCTGCAGCGGAATGTTGTCATTTTACATAGCCTTTATTGCCTTCTTAAAGGTTTGTACGAACCTCTCAGCCAATCCATTTGTGGCTGGATGATACGGGGCGGATGTGTAATGCCTTACCCCATTCTTTTTCAAGAACCTGCGGAACTCTTCGGACATAAACTGTGGTCCGTTGTCGGAGCAAATCTGTTCTGGCAAGCCATTCCTGGCAAAAATGGTCCGTAGGACTGCAATAGTTTTCTCCATGGTGGTGGAGGACATTTTGATGACCTCAGGCCATTTCGAGTGCGCATCCACGGCTATTACAGGTAGACTACCCTTTAGCCGAACTTCCAAAAACCGAAACCCTCTAAAAACCGAAGGTTTTTTCGGTCAGCGTAAGTCGTGCGCACGACATGACCAGAGTGGCGCACGACTTACGCTGAGCAGAGGGTCAGCGTACGTCGTGCGCACGACCCCCCGCCGACCCCCCTGCGGAACCACCTGACTCTCTTCCAAAGGCTCGAAAGCAACGAGAGCTCTGAGCCCGCGGCGGTGCCGGCCCGTTCCGACCGAGCACGACGACCTGTTGGTGGAAATGCGGAACTTCATTGCATTCCAGGCTAGCAGCGACGGACAAGCCACGACTGCGGAGCCCCCGTGGACCCCCGCCGACGCCGACCCCCCCCGACCCCCGCCGACCCCCCCGCAGACCCCCGCCGACCCCCGCCGACCCCGACCCCCACCGACCCCCCCGCAGACCCCCCCGCGGACCCCCGCCGACCCACCTTCCGAAATCCGAAATTTTCCGAAAACCGAAACACGGCTGGTCCCGAGGTTTTCGGATAAAGGATAGTCTACCTGTAAAAACATTGAGCCCATGAATGGACCAGCAAAATCAATATGCACCCCTTGCCATGGAGATGAGGGCCACTCCCATGGGTGTAGAGGGGCCTGTGGTGGTGTATTTTGGACTTTCTGGCATTCTGAGCAGCTCTTGGTCAGGTCCTCGATTTGTTTAGCGATTCCCGGCCACCACACATAAGCCCTGGCTAGGCTTTTCATTTTTACCCCTCCCAGATGACTCTCATGAAGCTCATTGAGCACTCTATCCCTTAACTTGGGTGGAATTACCACTCGGGATCCACACATCAAGGTCCCCCGGCACACTGACAGCTGTTCTCTCCTTGTCGAGAATGCTGGCAACAGTGAGTCACCATGTGCTGGCCATCCCTTCACCGTCAAATCATATACCCGCGACAGTGTTGGGTCATTTCGGGTTTCCTTTTCGATCTAAGCGTTAGTTACCGGTAGGTATTCAACTATAGTCGAATGGAATATTTTGACAGGATCCACTGCTGGTGCTTCCTCCGCAGTAGGCAGTGGCAGGCGTGATAGCCCATCAGCATTTCCATGCTGTTTCGTGCCCTTATATTCAATCTCATAGTGGTGCGCCCCTAGAAAAAGTGACCATCTTTGTAGTCGTTGCGCAGTCATCACCGGAACGCCCTTCTTCGGATTAAAAATGGAGACAAGAGGCTGGTGATCAGTCAGCAAGGTGAATTTCTGCCCGTGCAGATAGTGATTGAACTTTTTCACTCCCCACACTAGGCTGAGGGCCTCCCTGTCAATCTGGGCGTAGTTACGCTCGGCTGAGGTTAGTGATCGTGACGCAAAGGCTATTGGCCTCTCTGAGCCGTCCGAGAATTTGTGCGACAGCACCGCTCCAATGCCGTAGGGTGACGCATCACATGCCAACTGAATTGGTAATGCCGGGTTGTAATGGGCCAATACCTCTTTCAATGTGATTAGTGTTTTGCTCTTCTGGAAAGCTCGTCTACATTCGTCACTCCACTTCCATGGCACCCCAGTTTGCAGTAGGGTGTTCAGTGGGTGTAGTATTGTAGACAAATTTGGCAAGAACTTATGGTAGTAGTTTACCAGCCCGAGGAACGACCTCAGTTGTGACACATTTTCCGGTGCTGGAGCCTTGACTACTGCCTCAATCTTCTCTAGGGCCTTATATAACCCCTCTTTATCGATAACGTGGCCACAATACTGTAATGTATGTACCTTTAAGGGAGAGAACTACTTTTTACAGCTCCTGTATACTGTAGTACCGGCAGTGGCCACACCTGTATATAAACCCTGAGTAATGATCTGGAAATTTAGTTCTAGAGTAACATTCATTCAGTAAACACCTGTTGCTCGTTCCCTGCAGTCTCTTGTCTAATTATTGAAGGACACAATTCAAGATACACGGATCTAACATTGGCGACGAGCAGATTCAAACCTACCTGCAACTCTGCATCACCTCCCAGGGATTCGCTCCTGGAGAACAGTGGACGAAGGCCAAGTCCAGAAGCACGGGTGTCGACCGCGGGAAACCCCCCAGTCGTCCAGCGGAGATTTGAGCATCGCAGGGGAGGCTGTCGAGAGCCAGGCTTGGCTTTCCAGTCACGGTGGTCCAGCGAAACAGGCTGGCAACAGGTACTGCGCAGACCCTTCCCGGACAGCGGTGGCTAGAGCCGACCAATGGCACAGAAAAAGGCCGAGCAGCATCGACGGGGTGCGAGAGAGGGTAGAGCGTACAGGGCGCAGCCGGTGTTCAGGACCGAGCGGCGTCAACGGGGGAGAGAGGCGAGAGAGAGCAGAGCGCAGCCGGTGTTCAAGGGCCGAGCAGCGTCAACGGGAGAGAGAGTCGCGCAGGAAAACGCGCAGAGCGCAGCCGGTGTTCAAGGGCCAAGCAGCGTCAGCGGGGAAGAAAGCAAAGCGCGGGAGGAGCCATTTTAAGCCGCAGCGGGGAAGAAAGTAAAGTGCGGGAGACGCCATTTTGAGCCAGTCTAACCACACCCAAAAATGCCGAAGAGTGGCAGTATCACAGCGTTCGACAATGAAGTTGAAGATTGGACGACATATGTCGAAGGCATAGAAGTATACTGCAAGGCGAATGAAGTGCCAGATGACAAGAAAGCGCTGGTATTGTTGAATTCAATGGGTGCAAAAACGTATGGCTTACTACAAAACCTAGTAACCCCAGAGAAGCCAGTAGAAAAGGATTTTGAAAACGTAGTGTCAATCCTACAGGACCACTTAAACCCCACACCGCTGCTGATAGCAGAAAGATTTAAGTTTCACAAAAGGAACCAGCATAAAGATGAAAGTAATGCTGAGTATTTAACGGAACTGCGCAAGCTATCGAAACACTGCCAGTTTGGAACGGGATTAGCAGATACTTTAAGGGACAAGTTTGTGTGTGGGCTTCAAAGTGAAGGAACCCAGAAACGGCTTCTATCAGAAAAGGATCTTACGCTGGACAAGGCTTTCAGCATTGCAGTATCACACGAAGCAGCAGCACGGGGCGTGGCAGAGATACAATGGAGACCGCAAGAATATGGCACAAATGAAATGTCATACGGAACAGTGAAGTGCTATCGCTGCGGCAGAACAACACACGACCATAAGGATTGCTGGTTCAAGGACAAAGTGTGCAGACAGTGTGGAAAAGTAGGACACATAGCAAGAGTCTGCAGGTCGGGAAAGAAAACCAGCAGCAAGAAATCTCCACAGGAGAAGTACAAGAAGGTACATAAGGTGACGGAGAGTAGTTCAGACGAACAGAAAAATGATACAGACTCTGGAAGCAAGGAGCTGGGTTGTCTGAAACTACATAACGTGATCAAAACGGAGGATCACCAAACTATCTGGGTCATGCTCAAGATAGCAGGAGTCCAAGTGAAAATGGAATTGGACACAGGATCAGCAATAACAGTCATAAATCGAAGGGACTACAAGCGGCTATTCTCACATATAGCCTTGAGAGATACAAAGATTGTCTTGAAGACGTACACGGGGCAAAAAGTCTACCCCAAAGGAAAAATAAGGGTGAACGTTATATATAACGGCAAGGAAACACCAAAAATGGACCTATATGTATTGCCAGATGGAGGACCACCACTACTAGGACATGAATGGATCCGGAAGATACAGCTAGATTGGCATTCCACACAAGCACTGACTGTAGATGCCAAAAAGGATGTCGACGTCACACCTGGACGACTGTCAAAAATGCTAACTGACGCGCAAGAAGTGTTCCAGCAGGGATTCGGAACACTAAAAGGCATAACAGCGACGATCAAAATAGAGGAAAATGCAAGCCCAAAGTTTTTTAAGGCCAGACCTTATGCGAGCCGCCCAGCCGTCGAAGCAGAGCTGGAAGGTTTGGAACGTTCAGGAGTACTGTCCAAAGTGGACTGGAGCGAGTGGGCTACACCCATCGTTCCTGTACTGAAGAGGTTGTTGAGTAATACGCCTGGGGAACCAAAGAAGGTTCGCATCTGTGGGGACTTTAAGGTGACGGTGAACCCAGTCCTTCACACTGTACAATATCCGCTTCTGCGGATTGAAGATATTTTCGCCTCGCTATCTGGAGGGAAACGCTTCACTAAGATTGATCTGGCCCAGGCGTACCTGCAAATGGAGGTAGAAGAAGCCTCGAAACAGTACCTCACGATCAACACTCATAAAGGTCTCTACCAATACAACCGGCTGGTGTTCGGGGTAGCATCAGCTCCGGCTATTTGGCAAAGGGCAATGGATCAAGTCCTGCAAGGGATTCCAGGTCCAGTGTTATTTGGACGACATCCTGGTCACGGGCGAAAATGAGAGTGATCACCTCGCCAACCTGGAGCAGGTGCTCACTAGATTGAAGGAATATGGGCTACGAGCTAATCGCCACAAATGCGAGTTTTTCCAGAAGCAGATCTTGTATTGTGGCCACGTTATTGATAAAGAGGGGTGACATAAGTCCCCTGAAAAGATTGAGGCAGTAGTCAAGGCTCCAGCGCTGGAAAATGTGTCACAACTGAGGTCGTTCCTCGGGCTGGTGAACTACTACCATAAGTTATTGCCAAATTTGTCTACAGTACTACACCCACTGAAGACCCTACTGCAAACGGGGGTGCCATGGAAGTGGAGTGACGAATGTAAACGAGCTTTCCAGAAGAGCAAAGCATTGATCACATCAAAAGAGGTGTTGGCTCATTTCAACCCAGCACTACCAATTCGGTTGGCGTGTGATGCATCACCCTATGGTATTGGAGCGGTGCTGTCGCACAAATTCCCGGACGGCTCGGAGAGGCCAGTAGCCTTTGCGTCTCGGTCACTAACCTCAGCCGAGCGTAACTACGCCCAGATTGACAGGGAGGCCCTCAGCCTAGTGTGGGGAGTGAAAAAGTTCAATCACTATCTGCACGGGCAGAAGTTCACCTTGCTGACTGACCACCAACCACTTGTCTCCATCTTTAATCCAAAGAAGGGCGTTCCGGTGATGACTGCGCAACGGCTACAAAGATGGTTCCTTTTTCTAGGGGCGCACCAATATGAAATCGAGTATAAGGGCACGAAACAGCATGGAAACACTGATGGCCTATCACGCCTGCCACTGCCTACTGCGGAGGAAGCACCAGCAGTGGATCCTGTCGAAATATTTCATTCGACTATAATTGAATGCTTGCCAGTAACTAACGCTGGTATAGAGAAGGAGACCCGAAATGACCCGACACTGTCTCGGGTATATGATTTGACGGTGAAGGGATGGCCAGCACATGGCGACTCACTGTTGCCAGCATTCTCATCCAGAAGCGAACAGCTGTCAGTGTGCCAGGGGACCTTGATGTGTGGATCCCGAGTGGTAATTCCACCCAAGTTAAGGGAGAGCGTGCTCAATGAGCTTCACGAAGGTCATCTGGGAGGGGTGAAAATGAAAAGCCTCGCTAGGGCTTATGTGTGGTGGCCGGGGATCGATCAGCAAATCGAGGACCTGACAAAGAGCTGCTCAGGATGCCAGAAGGTCCAAAATGCACCACCACATGCCTCTCTACACCCATGAGAGTGGCCCTCATCTCCATGGCAACGGGTGCATATTGATTTTGCTGGTCCATTCATGGACTCAATGTTTTTAATAGCCGTGGATGCGCACTCGAAATGGCCTGAGGTGATCAAAATGTCCTCCACCACCACGGAGAAAACTATTGCAGTCCTACGGACCATTTTATCCAGGAACGGCTTGCCAGAGCAGATTTGCTCTGATAAAGGACCACAGTTTGTGTCCGAAGAGTTTCGAAGATTTATGAAAAGGAATGGGGTAAGGCATTACATATTCGCCCCGTATCATCCAGCCACAAATGGATTGGCTGAGAGGTTCGTACAAACCTTTAAAAAAGCAGTAAAGGCCATGTGCGATGACGACATTCCACTGCAGCATAAGGTGGACAATTTCCTGTTAGCCTACAGAAATGCGACACATGCAGTCACCAACCAGGCCCCAGCCATGATGTTCTTTAACCGAAGGTTGAGATCTCATCTGGATTTGCTCAGACCAAATGTACGAAGAGATGTTGAGAATAAGCAATTCCAGCACATCAATGAGACGCCGACAAGGAGCTTCAATGTAGGGCAACCAGTCTTGGCCCGCGACTACCGAACAGAGAAATGGCAACCAGGAATGATATGCACACGGCAGGGCCCACTAATGTACACAGTGGATGTTGGGGAGAGCATTGTGAGACGCCATGCTGACCAGATCCTAGAGTCACAGGAACGAGTCAACCCCATGTCTCGGCCATACGTACCTGGTGAGGAACCCGACGTACAGGTCGCATCTACCCCAGAAAGAGTCGCATCGGAAGCTGATGAATCAACCGACGACAGGGGGCCAGAATCGCCTCCGCACCAAGAGCAAGACACTCGGGAAAGGCGCTATCCAGAAAGGATCAGGAAGCCTCCCCAAAGACTGAATTTATAAATAGACTATTTTCAGCTAATGTTGCATGTTAAAAGTGTTAATTGTAATTAGTTGATATTTAATTGTTAAATGAGTGTTATGGTACTGTTAATCTAAAAGGGGAGGAATTGTAATGTATGTACCTTTAAGGGAGAGAACTACTTTTTACAGCTCCTGTATACTGTAGTACCGGCAGTGACCACACCTCTATATAAACCATGAGTAGGGATCTGTATAGATAGTTCTAGAGTAACCCTCATTCAGTAAACACCTGTTGATCGTTCCCTGCAGTCTCTTGTCTAATTATTGAAGGACACAACATCAAGATACACGGATCTAACAAATACGAGATCTGTTTTCTAAAAAACTCGCATTTGGGGCAGTTAGCTCGGAGCCCATATTCCTGCAATCTAGTGAGCACCTGCTCCAGGTTGGCAAGGTGATCACTGTCATTTTCGCCCGTGACCAGGATGTCGTCCAAATAACACTGGGTCCCTGGGAGCCCTTGCAGGACTTGTTCCATTGCCCTCTGCCAAATAGCCGGAGCTGATGCTACCCCGAATACCAGCCGGTTGTATTGGTAGAGACCTTTATGGGTGTTGATTGTGAGGTATTTTATTGATGCTTCTTCTACCTCCATTTGCAGATACGCCTGGGCCAGATCAACCTTAGTGAAGCGTTTCCCTCCAGATAGCGAGGCGAAAATATCTTCAATCCGCGGAAGTGGATATTGTACGGTGTGAAGGACCGGGTTCACTGTTACCTTAAAGTCCCCACAGATGCGAACCTTCCTTGGTTCCCCAGGCGTGCTGCTCAACGACTTTTTCATCACAGGGACGATGGGTGTAGCCCACTCGCTCCGGTCTACCTTGGACAGTACACCTGAACGTTCCAGACTCTCCAGCTCTGTTTCGACGGCTGACGACAGATCGCATAAGGCCTTAAAAAATTTTGGGCTTGCGTTTTCTTCAATTTTAATCGTCGCTGTCATGCCTTTTAGTGTTCCAAGTCCTTGCTGGAACACTTCTTTCGCGTCAGTTAGGATCTTTGACAGTCGCCCAGGTGTGACGTCGTCATCCTTTTTGTCAGCCACAGTCAGTGCCTGTATGGAATGCCAATCCAGTTGTATTTTCCGGATCCATTCACGTCCCAGTGATGGTGGTCCTCCATCTTGCAATACATACAAGTCTAGTTTTGGTGTTTCCTTACCGTTATATATAATGTTCACCCTTATTTTTCCTTTGGGGTAGACTTTTTGCCCCGTGTACGTCTTCAAAATAATTTTTGTGTCTCTTAAGGTTATGTGTGAGAATAGCCGCTCGTAGTCCCGTCGGTTTATGACTGTTAGGGCTGATGCTATGTCCAATTCCATCTTTACCTGGACTCCTGCTATCTTGAGAGTGACCCAAATGGTTCGGTGATCCTCTGTTGTGATCACACTATGTAGTTTCAGACAACTCAGTTCCCTGGTTTCGGAGTCGTTATCACGCTTTTGTTCGTCTGAACTATTCTCCGTCATCTTATGTACATTCTTGTACTTTTCTTTGCTAGGTTTCTTATTGCTGGTTTTCTTTCCCGACCTGCAGACTCGTGCTATGTGTCCTACTTTTCCACACTGTCTGCACACTTTGTCTTTGAACCGTCAATCATTCTGGTCGTGTGTTGTTCTGCCGCAGCGATAGCACTTCTCTGTTCTATATGACATTTCGTTTGTGCCATATTCTTGCGGTCTCTGTTGTATCTCTGCAGCGCCCCGTGCTGCTGCTTCATATGATACCGCAATGCTGAAAGCCTTTTTCAGCGTAAGGTCCTTTTCAGATAAAAGCCGTTTCTGGGTTCCTTCACTTTGAAGCCCACACACAAACTTGTCCCTTAAGGTATCTGCCAGTCCCGCTCCAAACTGGCAGTGTTTCGATAGTTTGCGCAGTTCTGTTAAATAATCAGCATTGCTTTCATCCTTATGCTGGTTCCGTTTGTGAAACTTGAATCTTTCTGCTATCAGCAGCGGTGTGGGGTTTAAATGTTCCTGTAGTATCATTACTATGTCTTCAAAACTCTTTTCCATTGGCTTCGTTGGGGTTACTAGATTTCGTAATAAACCATACGTCTTTGCACCCATTAAATTTAACAATACCGACACTTTCTTGTCATCTGACACCTCATTTGCCTTGCAGTATACCTCTATTCGTTCGACGTATGTAGTCCAATCTTCGACTTCATTGTCAAATGCGGTGATACTGCCACTCTTCGGCATTTTGGATGTAGTTTAAAATGGCGTCTCCCAATGACTTAAAATGGCGTCTCCCGCGCTTTCCTTCCTCCCCCGCTGCTGCCAACGCCGCTCCCGGCGGTTCTCATGGCAATGGCGGCGCCCTATAGGTTTCGCGCGCTTCTCCTGCGCTGCTGCCAACGCCGCTCTCGGCGGTCCTCGTGGCAATGGCGGCGCCTCGCGGGTTTCTGCGCGTATCTCTCTCCCTCTCTTCGACGCTGCTAGGCCCCTGAACACCGGCTGCACCCTGTGCGCTCTGCCCTCTCTCTCTCTCCCCCGTCGACACTGCTCGGCCCTTTGCTGTGCCGCTCGGTCGGGCTCTAGCCCGCCGCTGTCCGGGAAGGGTCTGCGCACTACCTGTTGCCAGCCCGTTTCGCTGGACCACCTCTACTGGAAAGCCAAGCCTGGCTCTCGACAGCCTCCCCCGCAATTCTTGAGTCTCTGCTGGATGACTGGGCGGTTGCCCGTGGTCGACGCCCGAGTCTCTGGCCTTGACCTTCTTTCCACTGATCTCCAGGAACGAATCCCCGGGAGGTGATGCAGAGTTGCAGGTAGGTTCGAACTTGCCTTGTCGCCAATGTTGTGTCTGTGTATAATAAGACACAGACTGCAGGAGAATGGTACAACAGGTGTTTACTCAACGTGGCTCACACTGGAACTGATCTGTACAGATTACTACTCAGTGTTATATACAGGTGTGGTCACTGCCGGTACTGCAGTATACATGAGCTGTAAAAGATAGTTCCCCCCTTAAAGGTATATACATTACAGAAACTACAAATATTCCTTAGTCCTATCATTGTCCAATTTGACACTGAATTTAGACACAACGGAGGTCATTTTAAATTTTGGTGACAGTGTAAAATGCATTATATAGGCTCGGCTGTCCTTTAAATTCCTCTCCCCATTTTCATTTCCATTGAAATCCAAAGTTAAAATCACCCCAATAAAATGAAAGGATTAAGTTATTGAGTGTGCCATGAGTCACGCTGTCTCATTACAATGTTAAATTTTGGATTGTAAACAGAGGATATAGGAATGTATTTGTACCTTATAAAGCCCATATGTATAGGTTTTCTTCATTAGTAATCCAAGATAGTCCAAGTGATTCAGGGCTATGAGCCATACAGTGTTTTCCTGTTCCTGAGCAAGATACAAAGTTGTACTCAGAGCAATTTTGATGTCAGCATGTCCAGTCCTGTTAGGTAGCATACACAACAGAATGTTAACTATAAACCTGCAATGATTTCAGCAATATTTCTGGTTGAAAAAAAATAATTTTAATTTTAGGGGTTTTGCTGAGCCCTCCTCCTCGCCACTTACTTGACTGCCGGGGACCATTCCTGTGGTCCACAGTGGTGGCCTCCTGCCACCCAAATCTCTGCACCCGCCTGCCTGGCAGGTACTGAATTCTGCCAGAATCGGGCAGGAGTCAGGGCCTGGATATTAAAATGAGGCCTGGGAGCTCTTTGGGCCTCAGCATGCAAGCTTGTTGTTCATCAAGGCCCTCGCATGGACTGATCTCGCCCTGACTTAAAATTGGGGCCAAAGTGCTCAGGATTCCATTGATGGAAAGATCCAGTCTGTTTATTACATTACTAAATGAAGAGTGGTTAATTATGTCATGGAGATTCCAAATTTATTAAAATGAAGGCTGAATATTCAGACTTATTTAAAAATAATTTTAAAAGGGCAAAACTGTTTATTTAGCAATATTAGTTAACTATCCCTCCACTCATGGTCAATAGGGACAATTCCTAGCATTCTGATAATGTTAAAAGTAAAATAAAAAAGATAATCTCAAATATTTGTCAAGGATCAGAAAGCATGCGCTTTAGCCACTTAACATGAGCAGCTTTTAAAATTATGCTAAGCCTTCTGCATGCGAATCCCAATTTCTGCTGTTATATAGGATGGATATTTTTCTGAAATTGAGTTGATTATACTTCATTTGTAATTAGAACAGAGCCTCTAAATACACAGTATTGAGGCTCTGATCACAATTACAGAGGAGCTAACAGATAAAAGAACATTCTTATACAGGTACTTCTGTTCTGATGCAGTACTCACCGTGCTAGATTAAATGCATCGTTGATAATCTGTGCTCTGTTAAGAACTGGAATAACCTATGGAAGATGAGTACTCAGAATTAAAGAAAAGTAGATAACAACAATGAATTAATTCAAAACAATACAAAAAGTGTCTAGACAATGAATTTTTACAATTTGGGCTTTCTTCCAACACTGTATTCATACTTGGTGTGATTAATAGTGAATGATTCTCCTCTGGGAGGTTGGCTGAACTCAAATCCTCCAACAGAAAATGTGTGTGTTTCTATACAGCTTTTGTATATTTGCTTAAATTCAAGCCTCTAGGCAAAAACAAAGTAAATCCTTTCAGAAGTAGTGAGGCAAGGTCAATTTTAAAGTTTCAATACATAGGCCTGACTTGAATTTCTAATGAGTAGGATATAACACAGAAATACTTCATGAAAGGATGTGGAACAGAGTGGCAGAGCACAAAGCACCATGGAAGAGGCCTGAGGAGATTTAAACAGCGGCGGCAGCGGCAGCGGCAGAATCAGCAGAGTGCATAAGACAAACACCGAGGGAATGTGAGAAAGCGACATCACAGTAAATGCGGAGGAGGCGGGGTGAGTTACAGGTAAATATCAATTTATCTTAAACTAGACCAAGTAATTAGCAAAAACTAAAAAAAAATATAAGCTAATTTGATTAAATACTTAGGCCTAGAAATTCAGTTGGACGCGCCAGCCATTAGCGCCTTAGGAGGAGTAGATCTCGAGCGCTAGGCGCTTAGCGCCCGGGCGCAGCGCGATCTGCGCCTCGCCCCAACTTCAGTACACATTTAGCGCCGGCGCAAAGTCTTAGCGCGCGCCCTGCTGCGCGCGCAGATCATAACGTCATTTACTAGTGCAACGCCCTTTGTGCGCCCCGAACCAGAACTTCACTCGTGCCGGCCCATTGTGCGCCGGGCGGCCCTAACGACTGTGAAGTGGAACGGTACACAGCCGAGGCGGGCCGCGGGGAGCGCTAATTAAAGGGCACTTACCCTGCAGTATAAAGGCCAGCCATTTTGCAGCATTCACTCTTGTGCAACGGTTTTTTGGAGCGAGACCAAGGAGGAGAGCTTGCTGGTTTGGACCAACACTAGGACAGGTATTTTTGGCTCAGGCCAGAGCTTAGCAATTATCTTTGCCTTCATTGAGAGCTCAGTGTTTGCCAGCATATAATGGGGGCTGCATTGGGTGCCAACGCTGACTTTCAGCCTTATGCCAGAAGGGCTTACAGACGCCGTGAGAGAGTGGCAGCCCTGGCTAGACGCAGAGGGGGCAACAGGTGTCGCCAACTGAGGCCTTACCCACCCAGGGTATACCGCCAGCAGTCCTCCTATCTGACCATGTCTGCCGCGATGTGTGCTAGGAGGCTGTGATTCAGAAGGGAGGTGGTTGCAGACATCTGCCAGCTGCTTCACAGAGATCTGCAGCCACAGCTGATGCGCAGGACGTCTCTGTCGGTGGCAGTGAAGGTGACGGTGGCTCTCAACTTCTATGCCACCGGCTCCTTCCAATCCGCTGCTGGGGACATCGCTAACATCTCCCAGTTCGCCGTGCATTGCTGCATCCGCCAGGTGACCGAAGCCCTTTTCAGAAGGAGACATCAATTCATCTCCTTTCCCATGACCCTGGACAAGCAGTAGCAGCGTGCAGTGGGATTTGCAAGAATAGCGGGCTTCCCCATGGTGCAGGGCGCCATTGACTGCACGCATGTGGCTTTGCGGGCACCTCTGGAGCATGCCGAGGATTACCGCAACCGGAAGGGCTACCATTCCCTCAACGTACAGCTGGTGTGTGATGACAGGCAGCGCATCCTAGCTGTCAATGCCCGCTTTCCAGGCAGCAGCCACGATGCCTTTATCCTGCGACAGACAACTGTGGCTGACATGTTCCAGGCACAGCCTCCCCCAAGAGGATGGCTTATCGGGGACAAAGGCTATCCTTTGTGTACCTGGCTCATGACCCCGCTCCGCGCGCCCACGACCCCTGCTGAAGAGGCATACAACGAGAGCCATCAAGCGACTAGGAACATCATAGAACAAACAATCGGTATCCTCAAGCAATGGTTCCGCTGTCTCGATCGCTCCGGGGGAGCCCTCCAGTATTCGCAGGAGCGAGTCTCCCAATTCGTCGTCGTTTGCTGCATGCTGCACAACCTGGCTATCCGCAGGACTCAGGCACTGCCACCTCACGTTGGACCACCACCTCAGGAAGAGGAGCAGGAGGAGCATGAGGAGGAGGAGGACGAGGAGTACCAGCCCAGGAGGGAGGCACAAGGTCCAAGGGCCGCCCGTCGGTGGCTTATTGAACGTCACTTCTAGGCCCCCTGTCAGGGAATGGCTTGTGCCAATGAAAGAACATGATTGCAGCCGCTCCGCAAGCCCTCAGCCGGTTAAGGCAACAAACACTTCAAAGATCAAACATGGACAATGTTAATAAATAAAATGCTTTATTGTACAAACTCAGGGCCCTTCCCACATGAAAACCAAAAACAGACGAAACCCCGAAAAAACACTCAAACACATTACTCGCTCCCACAACCTGGAGAGGATTAACAAAACAGTGCAACTAAAATGGCCGTCATCCTCGGCCATTGTAAAAAACAAACATCACATCCTCGGCCTTCAAAAAACAAACATCCAATTCTCGGCCTTCAAAAAACAAACATCCAATTCTCGGCCTTCAAAAAACAAACATCCAATTCTCGGCCTTCAAAAAACAAACATCCAATTCTCAGCCTTCAAAAAACAAACATCCAATTCTCGGCCTCAAAAAACAAACACAACTGGCCACACATTCGACTTTTTGGGCCGCTAGGGCGATGCCTTGGCCATCTTTGTGTGGCCCCTGCCCGCCCTGCTGCTACTCCTCAAAGTAAGGCCATTGGCTGCTGCAAGGCTGGGGGCAGGCTCCAGAGGGGCACATGTCGTGACAGCAGATGCCCTTGGGGGTCGGCCTAGTTGAGGTCTGGCCGTCGAGCGGGCGGCTGTTGAATGCTGCAGCTGTGGCTGGCCAGCATCAGTCGCTGCAGCAGCTCCTGGCAGCTCCACTGGGGGAGTGGCAGTGGCGGCTGGAGGAATGGGGGCAAGCTGGCGGATGGCAGGCGCTCGCTGGTCGCCTGAGGCACTGGCACTCACCCGGGCCAGCACTGCAGCATGCGCACCAATCTGCCGAGGGACAGACCGCTGTGCTGCTGCAGCGCGCCGGATGCCCTGGCGATGCCTGGCTGACACAGCGAGTGTGGCAGCAGTGAGTGCCCATGTTGACCTGTTCAGTGACCTCATCAGAGCACCCAGTGACTGCACGGCACCACTGATCAGCTGCCCACTCGCTGCCTGAGCTGCCCCGAATGCCGCCCGACTCGCTGCCTGCTCCGCCCCGAATTCCGCCAAACTGATGGCCTGTGAGGCCCCGACGTCGGTCACACTCCGAGAGAGGGACTCGATGGCCTCAGGCAACCGTGCCACTACCCCCATGAGCTCCGTGTGCCGGCGCTCCGAGTCCGCGGACAAGTCCTCGAGGCGTTCCATCTCCTCGGCGAAGACCATCTCCGGACTGGAGGCCGGACTCTCCCTCTGGGGAGAAGGCCGCCGAGCTGGCCGACCCTGCGTTGCTGGATGCCGCTGGGCCCAGCAATTGGACTCCCCTCCGACCCTTCCCCCCTCTGGGGAGAAGGCCGCCGAGCTTCCACCCCCCTCCCGCGTTTCTGCAGGCCGCAGGTCCCATGAGCTCCCCTCCCCTCCGACACTTCCGCCACGCTCCCCTCCAGGGAAGACATGTCCCCTACATTCGCATGGGTTGCCGCGGCTGAGGGTTCCCCTGATGGGCCGCCTTCCTCTTGCTCCTCCTCCTCCTCCTCTTCTGAGGGGCTGTCACTGGCAAGTTCAGGGACCTCCTCCTCACCATCTGAAAGCAGGAAGGCACAAGAGTAGCTTTAGAGTGAGGAGAGGGCGTCAGCGAGGGATGCATGAGTGGTGGCATTCAGCGCATTGGTCGGACAGTGGCAAAGGATGTAGATCTGATGCGCAAGTGGGACGAGAGAGGTCCAAAAGGTGATGTCCTTACTATTGGTGCCCAGAACAGGGTCGGCATCTCCACATGCAACGGGGCCAATCACCCGGCCACCCATGATGCGCTCCACGCGATGTTGCAGCTTGGTGAGCGGCTGGATCTGGGGTCGGCCTCCCCCGGTCGCAGTCCGGCTCTTCTTGTTATTGGCCAGCTTGGCCTGCAAGAGAAAGGACGGCCTCTAAGTACAGTGTGTAGCCCTGATCTTGTGTGCACTGCCTCCCATGGTGGAATAACCTGGCCAGTGTGTAGCCCTGATCTTGTGTGCACTGCCTCCCATGGTGGAATAGCCTGGCCAGTGTGTAGCCCTGATCTTGTGTGCACTGCCTCCCATGGTGGAATAGCCTGGCCAGTGTGTAGCCCTGATCTTGTGTGCACTGCCTCCCATGGTGGAATAGCCTGGCCAGTGTGTCGCCCTGATCTTGTGTGCACTGCCTCCCATGGTGGAATAGCCTGGCCAGTGTGTCGCCCTGATCTTGTGTGCACTGCCTCCCATGGTGGAATAGCCTGGCCAGTGTGTCGCCCTGATCTTGTGTGCACTGTCTCCCATGGTGGAATAGCCTGGCCAGTGTGTCGCCCTGATCTTGTGTGCACTGCCTCCCATGGTGGAATAGCCTGGCCAGTGTGTCTCCCTGATCTTGTGTGCACTGCCTCCCATGGTGGAATAGCCTGGCCAATGTGTCGCCCTGATCTTGTGTGCACTGCCTCCCATGGTGGAATAGTTTGGCCAGTGTGTTAAGTGCAGAATGTGCAATTGATGTTCATGCCTGTCCCATAGCTGCTGGATGAGGGATGGCCATTAGGGCTTTCAGGTCCCTTTGCCCATAATGTGAGGTGCACATGCAAGGATGAGGAGGTCACTGGAAAGGGTACTCACCCTGACAATCCGAGTGAGGTCATTAAACTTTTTGCGGCATTGGACACCGGTCCTGGGGACCTCGCTGTTGGCTGACAGCTTGCTGGCGACATGCCTCCAGGCTCTCCGGTAGACGCGGACCGGCGACTTCCTGCCATTGTCCGGGTACAAAATATGGCGCCTCTTCTCCACACCACCAACCAGCACACTCAGATCACGCTCTGAGAAGCGCTGCGCTCGTTCACGGGCCTTCTGCATGGCTTCAGGCGCTATTTGGGTCCAGCAGCAGTGTTCAGGCCTAGC
The DNA here is from genome assembly GCF_052327205.1 of Somniosus microcephalus. Classification (NCBI taxonomy): domain Eukaryota; kingdom Metazoa; phylum Chordata; class Chondrichthyes; order Squaliformes; family Somniosidae; genus Somniosus; species Somniosus microcephalus. The sequence goes on from NC_140987.1 coordinate 162,592,939, forward strand.
TGGAGGGCTCCACTATCCAGGGCGTGGCAGCAGACCAAGTCGACCCTTCCCCCTTAAGAGCTGGCCGGCGCCAGGGTGTCTGCTGTCAATCACGAGATGGCCGCACCTGCGCTGCGCCCGGCCTCGGCGCTCTCGCTCAGCACCTCCGGCTTAGCGCCTAAAGGGAGGCGTCCAGCGCCAGTTTTAGCGCTCGAGCAAACTCTTAGGGCGAAGCTAATGAATATCGGAGAAATGGCCTCGATTTGGCGGCGGGCGCAAACTTTAGCGGCCGCCCGACTTTACCGCCCCAAAAGTGGCTACAATGAATTTCTAGGCCTTAAACTTTAACAAATAAAAAAGGGTATATAGGGATGGCAGTGCAGATGGTGTGCCGCAACAGCAGCGTGATCCTGGACCACCATGTCTACAGTAAGTGTTTGCATCTCTAGGAACTTCAGCTCGGAGTTGCTGAGCTGAAGTCGGAGGTGTGGACATTGAGGGGCATCAGGGAGGCGGAGAGTTACCTGGACACTTTGATCCAGGAGGCAGTCACACCCCTTAGGATAGGTACTGGTATAGGTCTGGTTAGTGGTCAGGGACAGGAGGGTGTGATTGTGACTCAGGCAGCTAAGAGGACCCCAGTTGGAGGCGCCTTGGCCTTTGCCCTTATCCAACAGGTGCAAGGTTCTTGCTGCCTGTGTGAATGAGGGCAAAGTCTGCAGGGTGGATGAACAAATTGTCCATTGCACCATGGTACAGGATGCCATTCAAGTGGGAGGAGTGAGAAGGAGTGTTGCAGTGATAGGGGACAGTATAGCCAGGGGCTAGATACTAGTCTATGCAGCCACAACCAGGAGTTCCGAAGGCTGTGCTGCCCGCCCAGTGCCAGGGTTAAGGATATCTCCTTGCGGCTGGAGAAGAATTTGGAGTGGGAGGGGAAGGATCCAGTTGTCGTGGTCCACATAGGAACCTATGACATAGGAAGAACTAGGAATGAGGTTCTGCTGAGAGAGTTTGAGGAACTAGGATCCAAATTAAGAAACATAACCTCAAATGCAATAATCTCTGGATTGTTACCTGAGCTATGCGTAATTTGGCACAGGGACAAGCAGATCAGAGAGTTAAATGTGTGGCTCAAAGAGTGGTGTGGGAGGAAGGGGTTTCAGTGCATGGGGCACATGCTCCAGTACTGGGGAAAGAGGGAGATGTTCCATTGGGATGGGCTCCACTTTAACCAGGATGGGAGCAGCGTCCTGGTGAATTGAATAACTAAGGTTGTCGATAGGGCTTTAAACTGAAAAGGGTGGGGGAGGGGTCAGGTGAGAGGAAATTTAGAAATCTAAAGAGAACAGTCAAGGCAATGGAGCAGTGCAATGATTTGGGTAAAGGTAAGCAGAGTGTGACCAGGAAGGGACAGAGTTTAACGGTAATAGTGCATCAGCGAATAAGGTTAAAGCAGGAAATAATGGTAAAAATTTAAAATTAAAGGCTCTTTATCTGAATGGACAAAGCATTCATAACAAGATAGGTGAATTAGTGGCACAAACAGAGATAAATGGGTTTGATCAGAGACGTGGTTGCAAGGTGACCAAGGTTGGGAACTAAATATTCCAGGGTATTTGACATTTCGAAAAGACAGGCAGAATGGAAAAGGAGAGGGTAGCCCTAATAATAAAGGATGACATAAGGACAGTAGTGAGAAAGGATCTTGGCTCAGAAGATCAGGAAGTAGAATCAGTATGGGAGGAGATAAGAAATAGCAAGGGGCAGAAAACACTAATAGGTGTAGTTTATAGGCCTCTTAACAGTAGCTATACCATTGGAGGGAGTATTAATCAAGAAATAATTGGAGCTTCTAACAAAAGTACTGCAATTATCGTGGGGGACTTCAATATTCACATAGATTGGACAAATCAAATTGGCAAAGGTATCCTGGAGGATGAGTTCATGGAATGCATTCAAGATAGTTTCCTAGAACAACCAGGGAACCAGCTATTTTAGATCTGGTTTTGTGTAATTAGGCAGGGTTAATTAGTATTTTATAGTAAAGGTTCCTCTGGGGAAGAATGATCATAATATGATAAATATTTCACCCTCAAACCCAATGTGAAATTTTAAGTCCAAAACTAGAGTCTTAAACTTAAATAAAGCCAATTACATAGGTATGAGGGGTGAGTTGGCTAAGGTAGCTTGGGAAATTAGATTAAAAGGCATGACGGTAGATAAGCAGTGGCAAACAATTAAAGAAATATTCCAAAATTCTCAACTAAGATACAATCCATTGAGAAATAAAAACTCCACAGGAAAAGTGATCTATCCGTGGCTAACTAAAGAAGTTAATGATAGTATTAGATTAAAAGAAAAGACTGATAATGTTGTGAAGAATAATAGTAAGCCTGAGGATTGGTAGAGCTTTAGAAACAAGTAAAGGATGACCAAAAACTTAATAAAAAGGGAGAAAATAGAATATAAGAGTAAACTAGCAAGAAATATAAAAACAGATTATAAGAGCTTCTACAAGTATGTTAAAAGGAAAACAGTAGCAAGAGTAAGCATTGGTCCCTTAGAGGCTGAGACAGGAGAAAATATATTGGGGAATAAGGAAAATGCCAGAGACATCAAGCAAATATTTTGTATTTGTCTTCACAGTAGAAGACACAAAAACACACCAAAAATAGTGGGAAACCAAGGGACTAGTGAGAGTGAGGAACTTAAAGAAATTAAGATCGGTAGGGAGAAAGTACTTGAGAAACTAATGGGACTTAAAGCCAAAAAATCCCCATGACCTGATAGCCTACATCCTAGGATTCTAAAAGAGGTAGCTGCAGAAATAATAGATGCATTGGTTGTGATCTTCCAAAATTCCCTAGATTCTAGAATGGTCCCAGCAGATTGGAAGTTGGAAAAGTAGCCCCGCTATTCAAGAAAAGAGGGAGAGAGAAAACAGGGAACTACAGGACAGCTAGCCTGACATCAGTCATCGGGAAAACGCTGGAATCCATTATTAAGGACGTGGTAATTGGGTACTTAGAAAATTACAGTATGATTAGGCAGACATGGTTTTATGAAAGGGAAATCATGTTTAACAAATTTATTGGAGTTTTTTGAGGATGTATTTTTCCAGAGTCAGTGGATGTAGAATATTTGGATTTTCAAAAGGCATTCAATAAGGTGCCACATAGAAGGCTGTTACACAAGATAAGGGCTCATGGGGTTGATGGTAATATATTAGCATGGATAGAGGATTGATTAACGGACAGTAAACAGAGTAGGGATAAACAGGTCATTTTCAGGTTGGAAGGCTGTAACTAGTCAGGTGCCGCAAGGATCAGTGCTTGGGCCTCAGCTATTTACAATCTATATTAATGACTTAGATGAAGGGATCGAGTGTAATGTAAGTTTGCTGATTATACAAAGCTTGGTGGGAAAGTAAGCTGTGAGGAGGACACAAAGGGAAAAAGACACAAAGGGATACAGACAGGTTAAGTGAGTGGGCAATAAGGTGGCAGATGGAGTATAATGTGGGGAAATGTGAGGTTATTCACTTCGGTAGGAAGAATAGAAAAACAGAATATTTCTTAAATGGTGAGAAACTATTAAATGTTGGTGTTCAGAGAGATTTAGGTGTCCTCGTACAGAAAACAGAGTTAGCATGCAGGTACAGCAAACAATTAGAAAGGCAAATGGCATGTTGGCCTTTATTGCAAGGGGGTTGGAGTATAAGAGTAAGAAAGTCTTGCTACAATTGTACAGGGCATTGGTGAGACCACACCTGGAGTACTGTGCACAGTTTTGGTCTCCTTAGCTGATGAAGGATATATTTGCCTCACAGGCGATGCAATGAAGGTTCACTAGATTGATTCATGGGATGAGAGGGCTGTTCTATGATGTGAGATTGAGTAGATTGGGCCTATACTCTCTGGTGTTTAAAAGAATGAATGGTGATCTCATTGAAACATAAAAGATTCTATGGGGGATTGACAGGGTAGATGCTGAGAGGTTGCTTCCCTTGGCTGGAGAGTCTATAACTAGGGGATATAGTCTCAGGATAAGGGGTCGGCCATTTAAGACAGATGAGGAGGAATTTCTTCACTCAGAGGGTTGTGAATCGTTGTAATTCTCTACCCCAAAGGGCTGTGGATGCTGAATCGTTGAGTACATTCAAGGCTGAGATAGATAGATTTTTGGACTCTAGGGGAATCAAGGGATATGGAGATTGGGTGGGAAAGTGGAGTTGAGGTCTGTAGTGTATGTGCCTTTAAGAGCCCCCTGTGTACTGTAATGCCGGTAATGGCCACTCGGGCTATATAAGCCTGTATATTGTGTTGTATCAGTTAGTTCCCCTCCAGACTTTGTTCAGTAAACACCTGTGAAACCAACTCCTGTCTTCAGTGTCTCTATTAACACATGGATACAACAGTGGCGACGAATTGGAAACGGACTTACCTGCAATTTGGCAGCACCTCAAGGACATCGATTCCTCTGACGTCCAAAGTTGAAGAAAATCAAGAAAAAGAAAAAGCTGTGGTTTCACCAGCTAGCTGAGCTGGTGGCAGGTACTGCAATAATCCTTCCTGTGCGTCGGGCTGGGGCTCCAGCGGCTGGCTCTGCAGCTAGGCCAAGCAGCGAAGGCGGAGGCAAGCAGTAACAGACGGGGAGGGAGCACTCGGGAGACGGCCAGCGCTGCAAGCAGGTCGGCGTTCAGACCTAGCAGAGAGAGTCCGGCGGGAACGAGTCTCCACCTGTACATAAATAAATAAAAAGAAGGGAAACCCGCGGGAAACAGCGTTGTCATCGGCAGCAGTGGTGGGGAAGCGCGGGAAGCGCCATATCTTTTCTGCAGAAAAGAAAGAAAAGCGCGGGAAGCGCCATTTTTTTCTAGGATGCCTAAGTCTGGCAATATTGATGCTTTTGATAATGAAATAGAGGATTGGACCACATATGTGGAAAGAGTGGAGGTATATTGCACCGCAAATGGAATAGAAAATGAAAAAAAAGCGTCAGTACTTCTAAATCTAATGGGCGCAAAGACATACGGGCTGTTACGAAACTTAATCACTCCAGCCAAACCAAAGGACAAGAATTTTAAAGAAATTGTTGATACCCTACAGGAGCACTTAAACCCAACACCGCTGCTGATAGCGGAACGATTCAAATTCTTCAAGAGGAATCAACACAAGAATGAAAGTAACGCTGATTACCTCACCGAATTAAGAAAGCTATCAAAGCACTGCCAATTCGGAGCAGGTCTAGCAGATTATCTTCGGGACAAATTCGTCTGCGGTCTCCTAAGTGAAGGAACACAGAAAAGGCTGCTTTCTGAAAAAGATTTAACACTGGACAAGGCTTTCAGTATGGCTGTATCATATGAAGCAGCCGCAAGAGGAGCTGCAGAGATACAACAAAAGACACAGGACTTCGGCACCCATGAAATGACACAGGGTTTCGAGAGATGTTATCGCTGCGGCAGATCCACCCATGACCAGAGGGACTGCTGGTTCAAGGACAAAGCATGCAGGCAATGCGGAAAAATTGGACACATTGCACGGGTATGCCGATCTGGACAAAAAAAATCCACGGATAGGAAAAAAAACCAATAAAGAAAAGTACAGAAAGGTACAAATGATGACGGACAGTAGCTCCGAAGACCAGAAGAGCGATAGCGACTCCGAAAACAAGAGACTAAGCTGTCTCAAATTACATAATGTAATTGCCAAAGAAGATTACCAGACCATTTGGGTTACCCTCACGACAGCAGGGTCCCCAGTTAAAATGGAGCTAGATACAGGATCAGCTCTGACCGTCATAAATCGACGGGATTACGAGCGGCTATTTACACATATACCTTTAAAAGACACATCCATTATCTTGAAAACATATACGGGGCAGAAAGTATACCCCAAAGGAAAAATAAGGGTGCCTGTTGTATACAACGGCAAGGAAATACAAAAGTTGTATTTATACGTTCTACAAGCTGGTGGTCCACCGCTGTTGGGACGTGAATGGATCAGGAAAATACGTTTAGACTAGCACTCCATTCAGGCACTGACGGTGACCAGTAAGGAAAAAAACGATGATGACATCATACCTGAACGATTAAAAGACATCTTGGCCAACGCCAAAGAAGTGTTTCAAGAGAAACTAGGAACCTTGAAAGGCATCACCGCCACAATAAAAGTGGAAGATACGGCAATTCCCAAGTTTTTTAAGGCAAGACCGGTGCCATACGCAATTCGTCCAGCAGTCGAGGCAGAGCTGGAGAATTTGGAAAAGGCAGGCGTATTATCCAAAATAGATTGGAGTGAGTGGGCAACACCCATCGTCCCAGTCATGAAGAAAGCGTTGAATAATGATAAATCTGAAGAACAGAGAAAAATTAGCATCTGTGGAGACTTCAAGGTGACTGTAAACCCGGTCCTTCACACGGTACAGTATCCTCTTCCGAGGATAGAAGATATTTTCGCCTCACTATCCGGAGGGAAACGTTTCACCAAAATTGACTTGGCACAGGCATATCTACAGATGGAGGTTGAAGAGGCCTCTAAAAAGTATCTCACGATAAATACACACAAAGCTCTGTACCAGTACAATCGACTGGTTTTCGGAGTAGCATCCGCTCCAGCTATCTGGCAAAGAGCTATGGAGTAAGTCCTCCAAGGGATTCCGGGGACTCAATGCTACCTAGACGACATCCTTGTAACAGGAGAAAACGACAACGAGCACCTTGCCAATTTGGAGCAGGTGCTCACTAGGCTGAGAGAACGGGGCCTACGAGCAAATCGCCCCAAGTGCGAATTTTTCCAGAATCAAATATCATATTGTGGCAACATAATTAATAAGGAAGGGTTGCATAAGTCACCTGAAAAAATTGAAGCGGTCATAAAAGCCCCAGCACCTGAAAATGTTTCACAATTAAGGTCGTTCCTGGGATTAATAAATTACTATCATAAATTTTTACCGAACTTATCAACTCTTCTGCACCCTCTTAATGAACTGCTACAAACAGGAGTAATTTGGAAATGGAGCGAAGACTGTAAACGTGCCTTCCATAAATGCAAAGACTTAATCACGTCCAAAGAAGTTTTGGCTTATTACAACCCATCACTGCCAATCAGACTGGCGTGCGATGCATCCCCTTACGGCGTAGGAGCAGTATTATCGCATAAATTCCCTGATGGCTCGGAACGGCCGATAGCTTTTGCGTCACGCTCATTGAACTCAGCTGAGCGTAACTATGCCCAAATCGACAGGGAAGCTCTCAGCCTGGTATGGGGAGTGAAGAAATTCAACCATTACCTACACGGACAAAAATTTACCTTTTGACTGACCATCAACCCCTCATCTCCATATTCAACCCTAAAAAGGGTGTTCCCATTATGACAGCGCAAAGGCTACAGAGGTGGTCCCTTTTTCTAGGGGCACACCAATATAACATAGAATACAAAGGATCAAAACAGCATGGGAATGCTGACGGTTTATCGCGCCTACCGTTGCCAACGGTAGAAGAAGCACCTACCGTAGACCCAATGGAGATTTTCCACTCTACCATAGTAGAATGTCTACCAGTAACAAATTCTGCCATTGAAAGGGAAACTAGAAATGACCCGACTCTCTCATGAGTCTACGATTTAACAGTGAAGGGATGGCCAGCACATGGCGAACCACTGTTGCCAGCATTCTCGCAAAGAAGAGAACAGCTGTCAGTGTGCCGAGGAACCTTGATGTGTGGATCCAGAGTGGTGATTCCGCCCAAACTCCAGGATAAAGTTCTAAAGGAGCTTCACGAGGGGCATCTGGGTGGAGTGAAAATGAAGAACCTAGCCAGGGCGTTTGTATGGTGGCCAGGTATCAATGGAGACATCGAAGAAATGACCAAGAGCTGCCTAGGATGCCAGATGGTCCAAAACGCTCCATCACAAGCCCCTCTACATCCATGGGAATGGCCCTCATCTCCCTGGCAAAGGGTACACATCGACTTTGCTGGTCCATTTATGGACTCAATGTTCTTAATCGCGGTTGATGCACACTCCAAGTGGCCAGAGGTAATAAAGATGTCCTCCACCACCACGGAAAAAACCATCACAGTATTAAGGACCATATTTGCCAGGAATGGGCTGCCTGAACAGATCTGTTCTGATAATGGACCGCAATTTGTGTCTGAAGAATTCAGGACGTTCTTAAAAAAACAATGGGGTTAAGCACTACACGTCCGCCCCATACCATCCCGCCACCAATGGATTGGCTGATAAGGCCATGGGTAATGAAGACATAAAACTTCAGCACAAGGTGGATAACTTCTTGTTTGCATACAGGAATGCAACACATATGGTTACAAACCAACCTCCCGCCATGATCAATAGAAGCCTAAGATGCCGGCTGGATTTGATCAAGCCAAACATCAGAAGGGACGTGGAGAACCGGCAATTTGAAGGCATGAATGAAAGGCCAACTAGAACCTTCCAGATAGGTCAACAAGTTTTGGCCCGGGACTACCGTACCGAGAAATGGCAGCCTTGAACTATCTGCACACGACTAGGACCGCTGATGTATACCGTGGACATTGGAGAAAGCATAATAAGGCGCCATGCTGACCAAATCATAGAGTCATCCGAAAAGGGACAACCTACACCACAACTCTATACGCCTAATGATGAAGTAGAGATACCCATATCTACCTCCGATCCGGTGATACTGGAACCCGATGAACCCGACACTGGCATTCAAGCCGAATCAGCCTTGTCAAAAGAACCTACTACACCACCAGAAACTACTACACCACCGAGGCGTTATCCGGACCGAGTCAGGAAGCCTCCAGAGAGACTGACTTATAATTAATTAACTGCAGCAATGTGTAGATTATTTTTCTTTTAACACGTAATTAATGATTACTTAAAATATTATGTACTGGTTGGCTAAAAGGGGAGGAACTGTAGTGTATGTGCCTTTAAGAGCCTCTGTGTACTGTAATGCCGGTAATGGCCACTCGGGCTATATAAGCCTGTATATTGTGTTGTATCAGTTAGTTCCCCTCCAGACTTTGTTCAGTAAACACCTGTGAAACCAACTCCTGTCTTCAGTGTCTCTATTAACACATGGATACAACAAGGTCGAAGATCAGCCATGATCTTATTGAATGGCGGAGCAGGCTCGAGAGGCCGTATGGCCTACTCTTGCTCCTAATTCTTATGTTCTTATGTAACAGAGCCCATGTTACAGTTGTGAAAAGGTTAGCATAAATGCGTTCCATTTTACTATTATATATATTTTTCGCTCCATTGTATTTTGCTTTGTAAGCCCTGAATCACTTTCATTGCCAAGCTTGAAGGCTGGATAAGCAATTTGTTCCTCTACCTAATGCCACTAGAAGGCATGCAAATACTTTGGGGTGACTTGACGTTCGTTCTCAATGCTAACCCATTTGACCCAAAGTTTGACAAATTGCTAAGTTAAGAACCTGTATTCTATCACACTGGGGTGAAGTAGATTGGGGCATTAGTATTCTCATTAAATAAAGTCCCAGTTTGAAAAATACATTGCATGAAAAGAAAAAAAAACTTATTATTTGTGCCATTAAGAGATATGTTGACTCTATTATCACTCTTTACAGCTATAACAAAGTTTATATCAACGCCAGTCAAAGTGAATGGAGTTCTCTTGACAAATGGTGATGTTCAATGCCTTGTGCATAAATTTATCAAATACCTTCTGAAAGTCCATATAGACAACATCCATAGATATTCCCCTATCCACCATGTTAGTGACCTCCTCAAAAAATTCAACTAGATTAGTCAGGTATAACCTATCCATCACAACTCAGTGTCCCTTGTGCTTGACTATCTGCTAAATGCAGATTATGACTGACTGAAGGATTAGGAATTCTCACTTTTCATTGGCTGGCTCACTGTGTTGAAGAAAAGGTCTTACATTTTATCCTGCAGGATAAGTACAGCAATAAACCAGCCAGGGTAAATGCTTCAAAAAAACATGTAATTAACTTCTGCATAGCAAAGCAACAGCAATATATAGAATGATCAAACTTATAGCTCACTAGGAAGCCATTTGGGCTGTCGTGCCTATGCCTTGGCTGGCTCTTCAAATGGAGATGCTTACTCTTATCCCATTACCTGCTTTTTGTCCATATCATTTTATATTCTTCCTTTTAAATATTTATCTGGTTGATTTTTAAATGATGTTATAGTCTCTGCCTCAATAGTCATTCTGGTAAAGCATTCCATGCTTTAATATCCCACTGTGTGAAAAAAAAATCTAATTCTTATTTTGTTCTTCTGGTGATAATCTGGAGTTTGTGCATCCTTGTTACTGATTCACTAACCAGTGGAAATAATCTTTCACTATTTAGCTTCTCAAAACTTTTCATGATTTTGAAAATCTTTATCAGATCCCCTTTAACCTGTGGGATTAGTCTGGAATGCTGTAGCCAAGAGTTGGCACAAATACTGGGCGAATGACCTTCTGTGCTGTAAACCTCTATTGCTCAATTGTTAAACTTATCTATTCCCATGAAAAAGCTCGTTGTGGTACAGGTTTGGCTTGTTCCTGTGACTCTAGAATCTGGTCAGCATGGCATCTCACGATGCTCTCTCCAACGTCCATTGTGTACATTAGTGGTCCCTGCTGTGTGCATATCGTGTCTGGCTGCCATTTTTCTGTTCGGTAATCGCGGGCCAAGACTGGTTGCCCTATCTTGAAGCTCCTGGTTGGCTTCTCATTTATGTGCTGGAACTGCTTATCTCGTGAGCACCTGTTCCAGGTTGGCAAGGTGTTCATTGTCATTTTTGCCCGTAACCAGGATGTCGTCCAAATAACACTGGGTCCCCGGGATCCCTTGCAGGACTTGTTCCATTGCCCTCTGCCACATAGCCGGGGCCGATGCTACCCCAAATACCAGTCGATTGTACTGGTAAAGACCTTTATGAGTGTTTATCGTGAGGTATTTCCTAGATGCTTCTTCCACCTCCATTTGTAGATACGCTTGAGCCAGGTCAATCTTTGTAAAACGTTTCCCTCCAGATAGTGAGGCGAAAATATCTTCTATGTGCGGAAGCGGATACTGTACTGTGCAGGACTGGGTTCACAGTCACCTTGAAGTCCCCACAGATGCGAACCTTCCTTGGGTCCCCAGGCGTGCTGCTCAATGCTTTCTTCATTACAGGAACTATGGGTGTGGCCCACTCACTCCAGTCCACCTTAGACAGCACCCCCGAACGCTCCAGACTCTCCAGTTCAGCTTCCACAGCTGGGCGTATCGCGTATGGTACCGGTCTGGCCTTGAAAAATTTTGGGGTTGCGTTATCCTCAATCTTTATGGTTGCCTTTACTCCTTTTAGAGTCCCAAGTCCTTGTTGGAACACCTCTTCCGCGTCAGATAGAATTTGTGACAGGCGTCCAGGTGCGACGTCATCATCTTTTTTGTCAGTCACAATTAGTGCCAGAATGGAATGACAATCCAATTGTAGTCTTCGGATCCATTCACGTCCCAATAATGGTGGTCCTCCATCTCGTAGTATATACATGTATAGTTTCTGTGTTTCCTTTCCGTTATATTCAACTGGCACCCTTATTTTTCCTCTGGGGTAGACCTATTGCCCCGTGTATGTCTTCAATACAATGGACGTGTCCTTTAAGGGTATGTGTGAGAATAGCCGCTCATAGTCTCGTCGATTCATGACAGTTAGGGCTGATCCTGTGTCCAATTCCATCTTCACTGGGGACCTGCTATCATGAGGGTGACCCAAATGGTTCGGTGATCTTCTTTTGCGATCACGTTGTGTAACTTTAAACAACTTAGTCGCCTGCTCCCGGAGTCCTTATCACTCTCCTGGTCTTCTGAACTACTATCTGTCAGTTTCTTTACTTTCCTGTACTGTTCCTTAGTAGCTCTTGTCGTGTTGGTCTTCTTTCCTGACCTGCAGACTCTTGCTATATGTCCCATTTTCCCGCATTGCCTGCATATTTTGTCTTTAAACCAGCAGTCCTTCTGCTCATGGGTTGTTCTGCCGCAGCGATAGCACTTTTTGGCTCCATACGCCATTTCGTTAGTGCTGTATTCTTGTGGTTTCTGTTGTATTTCCGCAGCTCCCCGTGCTGCTGCTTCGTAGGATACTGCCACGCTGAAAGCCTGTTCTAGCGTCAGGTCCTTTTTTGAAAGTAGTCGTTTCTGGGTTCCTTCACTCTGGAGCCCGCAGACAAACTTATCCCGCAAGGTGTCTGCCAGTCCTGCTCCGAACTGGCAGTGCTTCGTTAACTTGCGTAGTTCCGTAAGATAGTCAGCATTGCTCTCATCTTTGTGCTGGTTTCTTTTATGGAACTTGAATCTTTCTGTTATCAGCAGTGGTGTAGGGCTTAGATGTTCCTGTAAGATATGAACAATCTCCTCAAAACTTTTCTCCATTGGTTTAGCTGGGGTAATTAAATTCCGCAATAGGCCGTACGTACTCGCACCCATCAGATTTAATAATACCGACGCCCTCTTTCCATCAGCCACCTCATTTGCCTTGCAGTACACTTCAATTCTTTCCACATACGTGGTCCAGTCTTCTACCTCATTGTCGAAAGCAGTGATACTGCCACTTTTCGGCATCTTGGGCGATTTTAAATGGCGCCCCCCGCGCTTTTGCTTCTTCCCCAATGGAATAAAATGGCGCCTCCCGCGCTTTTGCTTCTTCCCCAACGGGATAAAATGGCGCCTCCCGCGCTTTTGCTTCTTCCTCTTACTGCCACGCTGCTCCTAGCATTCTACGGGGTAATGACGGCGACCTGCAGCTTCGGCGCGTCTCGCTTTCCTTCCCCCCCGTTTAGTTTCTCTCCGCTGTCCTGTTCTCGAGCACCGACTGCGTCCTGTGCGCTCCACCCTCTCTCTCTTGTTTTCTTTTCCCGGCGACGCTGCGCGGCCCGATTTGTAGAGCCGCTCGATCGAGCTTGAGCCCGCTGCAGTCCGGAAGGGTCAGCGCGCTACCTGCTACCAGCACGATTCGCTGGAACCACAGTCTCTCCTGCAATTCTCCAAACACCGATGGATTCTTTGGGCGGTTGCCCTCAGTCGACGCCCGTTGCTCAGACTACGACCTTCCAGGACCTTCCTTTCAGGTGAGATCCCCGTGAGATGATGCCACACTGCAGGTGAGTTCGAACTTACTCGTCGCCACTGTAAAGTCCGCGCCTCAATAATACACGGACTTCGGGAGAACAGTTTAACAGGTACTTTACTGAACAAGAGGCAGCTTGAAACTGAAACTACAGAAGCCTGCTAGGGCCTTTTATACAGGGGTGGTCACTGCCGGTACTGCAGTCTAAGACCAGTTATTCCCTTAAAGGGTCATACACAACACCATGGGCTTCAACTTTGCTGGCAAGCCTATTATGTGGCACTTTATCAAACTATATATAATATTCAGAATTCCATTTGTCTTGTAAGTTAAATGCCATTCTGGGGTAACTTTCTTAGAAAAGCCCATGGGCAGTCAGCTGGAGTTGGATTGTTGCCTGCTTATTGTATAGAACCTCACCAAATCCTATCAATAGCAACAAGTTGTACAGGAGGAAGGCCTGCCAAATAAATATTGCAAGCATCTGTCGATTGTTGTGATTCAGACTTTTGTAGGGCAGTGGTGGGGGGTGGGGGTCGTTGGTGGGAGAGGAGGGTGGAAATCAAATAGGGAGAGTCAGGAGGTAGCACCTGATGTTCAACTATGCATAATTGTGCAGGAGCAAGTGGAAATAGCAGCAGATGTTGGAGCAGCACAGATGTATAGTCCATGGCATTCCATGTGGGGAACTATGAAGATTGTCAGAGGGCTGCATTGAGAGTTTCTGCTGATTAATGAGTTTGGCTCAGTAGACAACCCCGGATACAAATCAGTGGAATTGCCAGCAATTGCAGTTATATTCCTAGGCATTCTGGTTACATGGGTTCCACTCTATTAATGGTGAAGTTGTGCAGCACACGGCAGAAACAATGATCTTCAATACTTTATTGGGACTGTAGCATAGAACCCAACAAAATCTGTTCAGACGTCAGAAGTGCCATTTTAACATCCTGATCGTATCTCCACAATAATTTGAGTGGACACATGAGCCTGATTGTATTCTTGCTCTACCTTAGTATGGAGGTTCCTGACTGGTGGTAATATCCAGGGCAGCACGGCGAAGCCCTGGTGTCCATCTGTCTATTCTATCTGCTCCTTCAAGTATTTGTGGCATCGTGGATTGTTGGGAAGTGAAAGCTCTGTGGTCACTGTTGGGATACTTCCACATCCAATTCATCATCAACACTGCTTTCTTTCATGCACAAAACTGCACCGGCCTCGACCTTTACCTGTCCCCTCTCTCCTCTGCTGCTTACCAATGATTTATTACCTCAAGGCTCAAATTTGCTAACTCTGCTTGTTGGCTTTCTGGCTTTCGCAAACTCCAACCCATCCAAAATGCCACAACTATCCATTGTCATCTGCATTAAGGCTGGTACCCTCATCATCCCTGTCTTTTCCAGGTTCCACTGGTTCCCTTGCAGTACTGAATTGATTTAAAGATCTTGGTTCTAATCTTCAAATCCTACTGTGGCCTCACCTGATTTCAGCTATTTTCTCTAACCGTACATCGCTGCATGCAATCTCTGCTCCTCCAACAGTGGCCTGCTCCTTATAGTCCCATCCTGCTACTCCATTATTAGTGTAGTCCACTATGTTCCCCCCTCTCCCATGACTGTTTCCACAGCACCTCCATCTTGTCACTTCTGTCCCTGCGTTCAAAAGCATCCTTAAGATCCTTCTTTTCAACCATGCTTTCACCTTTTTCACTTTCACATTCCTGCTCTTTAACCAGAGACTTGTATGCTCTGAGTCATAATTCTGCAAGTGAGAAGTGGTTTAGAAAGGCACATTGTTGTTATCAGTGTTCAGTGATTGTTAACTGCACATTCCATTGCAAGATTGGCCCATATTTTCCAATGCCTACGGGTGTGTAAGGGCTGTGTACACACACGTAGGGACCTCACAAGTGCCGGTTTCAGGCATGTGAAGCGCATGCGCTGAAAATCGGCATTTCCGATCTGTCAAAAGCAGGCGTAACATAAGAACATAAGAACATAAGAAATAGGAGCAGGAGTAGGCCATTATGCCCTTCGAGAAATCAGTATTTGTAGGGAAATGGTGTTAGGGAAATTGACGGGATTGAAGGCCGATAAATCCCCAGGGCCTGATAACCTACATCCTAGGGTACTTAAGGAAGTGGCCCTAGAAATAGTAGATGCATTGCTGATCATCTTCCAAAATTCTATAGACTCTGGAATAGTTCCCATGGATTGGAGGGTAGCTAATGTAACCCCACTATTTAAAAATGGTGGTAGAGAGAAAACGAGGAATTATAGACCAGTAAGCCTGACATCGGTAGTGGGGAAAATGCTACAGTCTATTATAAAAGATGTAACAGCAGAGCACTTGGAAAACAGTGACAGGATCGGACAAAGTCAACATGGATTTACAAAAGGTAAATCATGCTTGACTAATCAACTGGAATGTTTGAGGATGTGACTGGTAGAATAGATAAGGGAGAACCAGTGGATGTGGTGTATTTGGACTTTCAGAAGGCTTTCGATAAGGTCCTGCATAAGAGATTAGCATGCAAAGTTAAGGCACATGGGATTGGGGGTAAGGTACTGACTTGGATAGAGAACTGGTTGGCAGACAGGAAGCAAAGAGCTGGAAGAAACGGGTCTTTTTCCGAGTGGCAGGCAGTGACTAGTGGGGCACCGCAGGGATCGGTGCTAGGACCCCAGCTATTTACAATATATATTAATGATCTAGACAAGGGAACTAGATGTAATATCTCGAAGTTTGCAGATGACACAAAGCTGGGTGGGCATGTGTGCTGTGAGGAGGATACAGAAAAACTCCAGTATGATTTGGACAGGTTGGGTGATTGGGCAGATGCATGGCAGATGCAGTATAATGTGGATAAATACAAGGTTATCCACTTTGGTGGCAAAAACAGGAAGACAGATTATTATCTGAACGGCAATAGATTGGGAAAAGGGGAAGTGCAACGAGACCTGGGTGTCTTTGTGCACCAGTCGCTGAAGGTAAGCATGCAGGTGCAGCAGGCGGTTAAGAAGGCAAATGGTATGTTGGCCTTCATAGCGAGAGGATTCAAATCAATCAAATCAAATCAATTTTATTTGCCATATGTATTACTACAATGGAATGTTTTTACTCCCCGATCACTTCCACAATAGACTGTGGGAGCTCACAGAGACACATCGCTATTCTACAGCGCCATGTTCAGTAAAAGTCAATTCGATTGCGTCCAATGGCAGTGGGAACGCGATGTCCATCAGCCGCTCTGTCTCCGCGGACTCCTCCTCCCTGTTGCCAGCTCCACAATATGGTGTCCTTCTTCTCACGCTCACCGTCTGGCCTCAGGTCTCCATGCCCGGCTCTCCCTTCTTCCCCTTGAACTGCGAGCTTCCTGCACTGTCGCCGGTTCAAATTTGCAACGGCCCGGGGCCTGCCTCTCACGCTCACGTCCGGCCTCCAACCGCCATGCCCGGCTCCCCTCCTCCTAGTCCGAAACAGAAATTCACGACGAGGAGCTGCCGGGCGACGTGCCGAAGCGGGTTTTCGTGGCTGCTGTTGCCGCTTCCCGCTGCTGCGCTGCCTCCGCCCGACTCGCCGAACACATCGCTCCGGCATCAGGAGCGGGCGGCGGGGGGTGCAGGCCGTCTGAAGCAGGAGAGCGCTTAGCTCCGGACCGCCTCGGTCACCATCTTGAATCGAATTTTGAATCCACAAAAATTCGAGTACAGGAGCAAGAATGTCTTGCTGCAGTTGTACAGGGCCTTGTTGGGACCACACCTTGAGTATTGTGTGCAGTTTTGGTGGCCTTATCTGAGGAAGGATGTTCTTGCCATGGAGGGAGTGCAGTGAAGATTCACCAGACTGATACCTGGGATGGCAGGAATGACGTATGAAGAGAGATTGGGTCGATTAGACTTATATTCGCTAGAGTTTAGAAGAATGAGAGGGGATCTCATTGAAACTTATACAATTCTAACAGGACTAGACAGACTAGATGCAGGAAGAATGTTCCCGATGGCAGGGGAGTCCAGAACCAGAGTTCACAGTCTAAGGATAAGGAGTAAGCCATTTAGGACTGAGATGAGGAGGAATTTCTTCACCCAGAGAGTGGTGAACCTGTGGAATTCTCCACCACAGAAGGCAGTTGAGGCCAATTCATTAAATATATTCAAGAAGGAGTTAGATATATTTCTTAAGGCTAAAGGGATCAAGGGATATGGGGAGAAAGCAGGGACAGGGTACTGAATTTGGATGATCAGCCATGATCTCATTAAATGGCAGAACAGGCTCGAGGGGCTGAATGGCCTACTCCTGCTCCTATCTTCTATCTTTCTATGTTTCTATGTTTACTCAATCTTTTCTCATACGACAGTCTCGCCATCCCAGGAATCAATCTCGCGGACCTTTGTTGCACTCCCTCTGTGGCAAGTATATCCTTCCTTAGGTAAGGAGACCAAAATTCTACACAGTACTCCAGGTGTGGTCTCACCAAGGCCCTATATAATTGGAGTAAGACTTTTTTACTCCTCTACTCAAAACCTCTTGTAATGAAGGCCAGCATACCATTTGCCTTCCTAATGGCTTGCTGCACCTGCACATTCACTTTCAGTGACTCATGTACAAGGACACCCAGGTCCCTTTGAGCATCTGCATTCCCCAATCTTTCACCATTTAGGAAATACTCTGCCTTTCTGTTTTTTCTACCAAAGTGGATAACGTCACATTTATCCATATTATAATCTATCTGCCATGTTCTCGCCCACTCACTGAGCCTGTCAAGATCCCCTTGAAGCCTAGTGGTTAGCAATGTTGCCTCACAGCGCCAGAGACCCAGGTTCGAATCCGGCCTCGGGCGACTGTCTGTGTGGAGTTTGCACATTCTCCCCGTGTTTGCGTGGGTTTTCTCCGGGTGCTCCGGTTTCCTCCCACAGTCCAAAGATGTGCGGGTTAGGTTGATTGGCTATGATAAATTGACCCTTAGTGTTAGGGGGATTAAATATGTGGGCTTACAAGGATAGGGTGGGATATGTGTTGGTGTAGGGGTTACGGGGATCGGGTGGGATATGTGTCAGTGCAGGCTCGATGGGCCGAAATGGCCTCTATCTGCACTGTGGGGTTTCTGTGATTTCTGTGATTCTTCACATCCTCTTTGCAACTGACACTGCCACCAAGCTTTGTGTCATCAGCAAATTTGGAAATGTTACATTTAGTCCCCTCATCCAAATCATTGATATAGATTGTGAATAGCTGTGGCCCAAGCACCGATCCTTGTGGTACCCCACTAGTCACAGCCTGCCAGCCTGAAAAAGACCCGTTTATCCCAACTCTTTGTTTTCTGTCTGTTAACCAATTCTCAATCCATGCTCGTATATTACCCCCAATTCCATGTGCCCTAATTTTGTTCACCAACCTCTTGTGTGGGACCTTATCGAAGGCCTTCTGAAAATCCAGATACACCACATCTACAGGTTCCCCTTTGTCTACTCCATTAGTTACATCCTCAAAGAACTCCAATAGGTTTGTCAAACAGGACTTCCCTTTCATAAATCCATGTTGACTCTGCCCAATCTTACTATTAGTTTCTAAGTGTCCAGTTATTGCATCCTTTATAATAGATTCCAGCATTTTCCCAACTACTGATGTGAGGCTAACAGGTCTGTAATTCCCCGTTTTCTCTCTCCCTCCTTTCTTAAATAGTGGGGTTACATTTGCTATCCTCCAATCTGCAGGAACCACTCCAGAATCTATAAAATTTTGAAAGATGACAACCAATGGATCCACTATCCCAATGGCCACCACTTTCAAAACCCTAGGATGTAGGTCATCCAGTCCTTGAGATTTATCGACTTTTAGTCCCATTAATTTTGCTAGTACTGTTTTTTTACTAATAATTTCTTTAAGTTCTTCATTCTCGCCACACCCTTGGCTTTCTTGTATTTCTGGGAGTTTTTTGTGTCGCCCTCCGTGAAGACAGAAACAAAGTATTTATTTAATTTCCCTGCCATTTCCTCATTCCCCATTATAAATTCTCCCATCTCTGACTGTAAAGGACTTACATTTACCTTTGCCAGTCTTTTCCTTTTCACATAACTATAGACACTTTTACAATCCATTTTTATATTTTTTGCTAGTTTGTGCTCATATTCCATTTTCCCTTTCTTTATCAATTTCTTAGTCCCCCTTTGCTGATTTCTAGAAAGATCCTAATCCTCAGGCTGACTGCTTTTTCTGGCAACTTTATAAGCTTCCTCCTTTGACTTAATGCTAGCTTTAATTTCTTTTGTTAGCCATGGTTGGATCGCTTTTCCTTTTGGGTTTTTATGCCCTAGAGGAATAATTGTTTGTTCCAAATTATGCATTATTGCCTTGAATGTTAACCATTGTATGTCCACCTTCATACCTTTTAGTGTAGTCTCCCAATCTACCATGGCCAACTTGTCTCTCATACCCTTGTAGTTTCCTTTGTTTAGATTGAAGACCTTAGTTTCAGATTGGACGACATCACTCTCAAACTTAATGTAAAATTCAATCATATTATGGTCACTTGTCCCTAAAGGCCCCTTTACCACAAGATTATTGATTAGCCCTTTCTCATTACACAGTACCAGATCCAGAATAGCCTGTTCCCTGGTTGGTTCCTCCACATACTGATCCAGGAAACCATCTTGCATGCATTCCAAGAATTCGTCCTCCACACCATTAGTGGTAATTTGATTTGCCCAGTCAATATGTAGATTAAAGTCCCCCAGGATTACCGTATTGCCCTTGTTACATGCACTTCTAATCTCTTGTTTGATACTGTGCCCTACATTACCACTACTGTTTGGTGGCCAATACACAACTCCCACTAATGTTTTCCGACCTTTGCTGTTTCTTAGCTCCACCCAAACTGATTCCAGTTCTACATCACGATCTGCTGAGCCAAGATCTTTTATCTCTACCGTACCGAGCTCATCCCTTATTAACAGCGCTACGCCACCTCCTTTTCCTTTTTGTCTGTCCTTCCTAAATGTTGAGTACCCTGGAACAGTCAGTTCCCAGCTTTGGTTACCCTGCAACCACGTCTCTGTAATGGCAATTACATCATACCCATTTACTTCTATTAGTGACATTAATCCATCCACCTTGTTACGAATGCTACGTGCATTTAGATAAAGTGCCTTCAACTTTGCCTGTTTAATATTTTTCTGCACTTTGACCCTCTTTACTGTTGGCATTTGTTTCTGCTCCCTACTAGTTTTGCTGGCTACCTTTCTAACATGCACTTCCAGCTTTGTTTCTCTCTGTTCTGGGCCCACACTTAGGTTCCCAGCCCTCTGACAAACTAGTTTAAATCCTTCCCAACAGCACTAGCAAACCCCCTTGTGAGGATATTGGTCCTGGTTCTGCCGAGGTGTAACCCGTTCAGCTTGTACAGGTCCCACCTTCCCCAGAATCGGTCCCACTGCCTCAGGAACTTAAATCCCTCCCCACTACACCATCTCTCCAGCCATGCATTCATCTGGTCTATTCTCCTATTTCTGCTCTCGCTAGCACGTGGCACTGGGAGTAATCCTTAGATTACTATCTTTGAGGTCCTGCTTTTTAATTTATTTCCTAGTTCCCTATATTCTGCTTGCAGGACCTCATCCCTCTTTTTACCTATGTTGTTGGTACCAATATGGACCACGACCTCTGGTTGTTCACCCTCCCTCTTCAGAATGCTTTTACCAGCATAAGAGTTTAAAAATAGTAAAAATAATTTTTTTTCAATCATTTATAATTTTAAAATACTTTTTAAAAAGGTAAGTTTATTTTTAGCCCTGTAAAAAACTTTAATTTTTTTTCAAAAAATTAAATTTTTGTTTAAAATATTTAATTTAATGTAATTTTAACTAATTTTAAAAACGTGATTAAAAAAAATATATTATTTAAGGTTTTGATGTGTTTTTGGAGTGATCTCCATTCATACTTTTGACAGGTCTACCTGTCAAAAGTATGAAGGGAGATTCCCTTCTCCCATTGGCTCCCCATGGCCCATGTGATCCCAGGGGCTTGTGAACTGCCTGCGCCCCTGGGATATGTGAGCCCTGCACATTTCGTCATGGAGAGGCCCAGGATCGGAAATGGCCGGACCTCTGGAGCCCTCAGGTAAAGGCGTAGATTTTTTCCAGATCAGAGGCCTCCGCACGCAGGAAGTTTCCGATTGGAAAATACGGGCCAATATAAGCTGACTGGCATTCCTTCCTTGCGTTTAGTATATGGAAGATGCACAAAAGTTCTTCAGGAAGGGTAAGAAGATTATAACTTACAGATGGGTCTTTGTTTAGTTGAAGACTTAGCTGGTGCCAACTTGAATCATCGTAGTTAACTCTATAGAAGCCGGATAGATTGATATTTAGCAGGATCCATTCTTCATCTGTAGTAACTTTTACCTCAGGATATGTTTCTGTGTACAAGCACCAAGAATGAAAATCAACAGAACAATATTTTCTGCTTATTACAAAGTATTTGAGAAAGATTAGTAGTGTATACGTCGATATATGTCAACGGCCCACATTTCAGTTCAGTCAGCATTTTGGAGTCAGTGGTCAATGTTTGTGAAAATCATTCTCAATCTGACTCCTCTTTTAGAATCACTTCCAGCTCTTACTTCTTACTGTAGCTGTAGGGGAATGAATGCCATTTGATAGTTTTGAAACATCAGGAAATCCCATTCACAACGTGCAGCATCGTTCACATTATGCAGCACCTGAATAGCAGCAACCCTGTCGACACCCGTATCCAGAATGCTATATCGGCCTCTATATGTGGCGCACAAAACTCCATGGTAATCGCCTAAGCTGTCCCCAAAGATATAAACCTTGGACATTCTGTGAGTTACAGTAAGAGGTGATTTAATACCAGGACATCACAGAAGAATCACAGAAACCCCACAGTGCAGATAGAGGCCATTTCGGCCCATTGAGCCTGCACCGACACATATCCCACCCGATCCCCGTAACCCCTACACCAACACATATCCCACCCTATCCCTGTAACCCCACGTATTTAATCCCCCTAACACTAAGGGTCAATTTATCATAGCCAATCAACCTAACCCGCACATCTTTGGACTGTGGGAGGAAACCGGAGCACCCGGAGAAAACCCACGCAAACACGGGGAGAATGTGCAAACTCCACACAGACAGTCGCCCGAGGCCGGATTCGAACCCGGGTCTCTGGCGCTGTGAGACAACAGTGCTAACCACTATGCCACCGTGCTGCCGTAAGAACATAAGAACATAAGAAATAGGAGCAGGAATAGGCCATTCGGCCCTTCGAGCCTGCTCTGCCATTCAATAAGATTTTGGCTGATCTTCTACCTCATCTCCACTTTCCTGTACTATCCTCATATCCCTTGATTCCCTTAACATTCAAAAATCTATCGATCTGTACCTTGAATATACTCAACAACTGAGCCTCCACAGCTCTCTGGGGTAGAGAATTCCAAAGATTCACCACCCTCTGAATGAAGAAATTTCTCCTCATCTCAGTCCTAAATGGCCAACCCCTTATTCTGAGAACCCCTGGTTCTAGATTCCCCAGCCAGGGGAAACATTCTCCCTGCATCTACCCTGTCAAGCCTTGTAAGAATTTTGTATGTTTCAATGAGATCACCTCTCATTCTTCTAAACTCCAGAGAATATAGGCCTAGTCTACTCAATCTCTCCTCATAGGACAATCCCCCCATCCCAGGAACCAGTCTGGTGAACCTTCGTTGCACTCCCTCTATGGCAAGTATATCCTTCCTCAGGTAAGGAGACCAAAACTGTACACAATACTCCAGATGTGGTCTCACCAGGGCCCTATATAATTGCAGTAAGACGTCTTTACTCTTATACTCAAACCCTCTTGTAATAAAGCCAACATACCATTTGCTTTCCTAATTGCTTGCTGTACCTGCTTGTTAACTTTCAGTGATTCTGTGGTGTATGTGCCTTTAAGAGCCCCCTGTGTACTGTAATGCCGGTAATGGCCACTCGGGCTATATAAGCCTGTATATTGTCTTGTATCTGTTAGTTCACCTCAAGACTTTGTTCAGTAAACACCTGTGAAACCAACTCCTGCCTTCCGTGTCTCCATTAACACATGGATACAACAGTGGCGATGAATTGGAAATGGACTTACCTGCAATTCAGCAGCGCCTCAAGAAGATCGATTCCTCAGACGAAAGTCGAAGAAAAGCAAGAAAAAAAAAAAAAAAAACTGTGGTTTCACCAGCTAGCCGAGCTGGTGGCAGGTACTGCAATAATCCTTCCTGGGTGGCGGGCTGGGGCTCCATCGGCTGGCTCTGCAGTGGGGCCAAGCAGCGAAGGCGGAGGCAAACAGAGACAGAGGGGGGGAGCACTTGGGAGATGGCCGGTGCTGCAAAGCAGGTCGGCGTTCGGACCAAGCAGAGGGAGGGAAAAGTCCCAGAGAGTCCGGCGGGAACAAGTCTCCACCTGTAAATAAAAACCGTGGAAAACAGCGTTGTCAGCAGCAGCAGCGGCGGGAAAGCGCGGGAAGCGCCATTTTTTTCTGCAGGGAAGAAAGGAAAGCGCGGGAGGCGCCATTTTTTTTTCAGGATGCCTAAGGCTGGCAATATTAATGCTTTCGATAGCGATATAGAGGATTGGACCACATATGTGGAAAGAGTGGAGGTATATTGCACAGCAAATGAAATAGAAAATGATAAAAAGGCATCAGTACTTCTAAATCTAATGGGCGCAAGGACATACTGGCTGTTACGAAACTTAATCACTCCAGCCAAACCAAAGGACAAGAATTTTAAGGAGATTGTTGATACCCTACAGGAGCACTTAAACCCAACACCGCTGCTGATAGCGGAACGATTCAAATTCTTCAAGAGGAATCAGCACAAGAATGAAAGTAACGCTGATTACCTCACCGAGTTAAGGAAGCTATCAAAGCACTGCCAATTCGGGGCACGACTGGCAGATTCTCTTCGAGACAAATTCGTCTGCAGTCTCCTAAGTGAAGGAACACAGAAAAGGCTACTTTCTGAGAAAGATTTGACACTGGACAAGGCTTTCAGTATGGCTGTATCATACGAAGCAGCCGCAAGAGGAGCTGCAGAGATACAGCAAAAGCCACAGGACTTCAGCACCCATGAAATGACACAGGGTTTCGAGAGATGTTATCGCTGCGGCAGATCCACCCATGACCAGAGGGACTGCTGGTTCAAGGACAAAGCATACAGGCAATGTGGAAAGATTGGACACATTGCACGTGTATGCCGATCTGGACACAAAAAATCCATGGGCAGAAAAAAAATCAATAAGGAAAAGTACAGAAAGGTACAAATGATGACGGACAGTAGCTCCGAAGACCAGAAGAGCGATAGCGACTCCGGAAACAAGAGACTAAGCTGTCTCAAATTACATAATGTAATTGCCAAAGAAAATTACCAGACCATTTGGGTTACCCTCACGATAGCGGGGTCCCCAGTTAAAATGGAGCTAGATACAGGATCAGCTTTGACCGTCATAAGTCGACGGGATTACGAGCGGCTATTTCCACATATACCTTTGAAAGACACATCCATTATCTTGAAAACATATACGGGGCAGAAAGTACACCCCAAAGGGAAAATAAGGGTGCCTGTTGTATACAACGGCAAGGAAATACAGAAGCTGTATTTATACGTTCTGCAAGCTGGTGGTCCACCGCTGTTGGGACGTGAATGGATCAGGAAGATACGTTTAGACTGGCACTCCATTCAGGCACTGACGGTGACCAGTAAGAAAATAAATGATGATGACGTCATACCTGAACGATTAAAAGACATCTTGGCCAACGCCAAGGAAGTGTTTCAACAGAAACTAGGAACCTTGAAAGGCATCACCGCCTCAATAAAAGTGGAAGATGCGGCAATTCCCAAGTTTTTTAAGGCAAGGCCGGTGCCATACGCAATTCGTCCAGCAGTTGAGGCAGAGCTGGAGAATTTGGAAAAGGCAGGCGTATTATCCAAAATAGATTGGAGCGAGTGGGCAACACCCATCGTCCCGGTCATGAAGAAAACGTTGAATAATGATAAATCTGAAGAACAGAGAAAAATTCGCATCTGTGGGGACTTCAAGGTGACTGTAAACCCGGTCCTTCACATGGTACAGTATCCTCTTCCGAGGATAAAAGATATTTTCGCCTCACTATCCGGAGGGAAACGTTTCACCAAAATTGACTTGGCACAGGCATATCATAGAGAGTCATAGAGTAATACAGCACGGATAGAGGCCCTTCGGCCCATCGTGTCTGCGCCGGCCATCAAGCCCTGTCTAATCTAATCCCATATTCCAGCATTTGGCCCGTAGCCTTGTATGCTATGGCATTTCAAGTGCACATCCAAATGCTTCTTAAATGTTGTGAGGGTTTCTGCCTCCACAACCCTTTCAGGCAGTGAGTTCCAGACTCCAACCACCCTCTGGGTGAAAAAGTTCTTTCTCAAATCCCCTCTAAACCTCCCGCCCTTTACCTTGAATCTATGCCCCCTAGTTATCGACCCCTCTACTAAGGGAAAAAGCTCCTCAGCATCCATCCTATCTATGCCCCTCATAATTTTGTACACCTCAATCATGTCCCCCCTCAGCCTCCTCAGCTCCAAGGAAAACAAACCCAACCTGCCCAGTCTCTCTTCATAGCTGAAGCGCTCCAGCCCTGGTAACATCCTGGTGAACCTCCTCTGCACCCTCTCTAACGCGATCACATCCTTCCTGTAGTGTGGCGACCAGAACTGCACACAATATTCCAGCTGTGGCCTAACCAGTGTTTTATACAGCTCCATCATAACCTCCTTGCTCTTATATTCAATGCCTCGGCTAATGAAGGCAAGTATCCCATATGCCTTTTTTACCATATGCATATCTACAGATGGAGGTTGAAGAGGCCTCTAAAAAGTATCTCACGATAAATACACACAAAGGCCTGTACCAGTACAATCGACTGGTTTTCGGAGTAGCATCAGCTCCAGCTATCTGGCAAAGAGCTATGGAGCAAGTCCTCCAAGGGATTCTGGGGACTCAATGCTACGTAGATGACATCCTTGTAACAGGAGAAAACGACAACGAGCACCTTGCCAATTTGGAGCAGGTGCTCACTCGGCTGAGAGAACGGGGCCTACGAGCAAATCGCCCCAAGTGCGAATTTTTCCAGAAACAAATATCATATTGTGGCCACATAATTAATGAGGAAGGGTTGCATAAGTCACCTGAAAAAATTGAAGCAGTCATAAAAGCCCCAGCACCTGAAAATGTCTCACAATTAAGGTCGTTCCTGGGATTGATAAATTACTATCATAAATATTTACCGAACTTGTCAAATCTTCTGCACCCTCTTAACGAACTGCTACAAACGGGAGTAATTTGGAAATGGAGCGAAGACTGTAAACGTGCCTTCCATAAATGCAAAGGCTTGATCACATCCAAGGAAGTTTTGGCTCATTACAACCCATCACTGCCAATCAGACTGGCGTGCGATGCATCCCCTTAAGGCGTAGGAGCGGTATTATCGCATAGATTTCCTGATGGCTCGGAGCGGCCGATAGCTTTTGCATCACGCTCATTGAACTCAGCTGAACGTAACTATGCCCAGATCGACAGGGAAGCACTCAGCCTGGTATGGGGAGTGAAGAAATTCAACCGTTACCTACACGGACAAAAATTTACCTTGTTGACTGACCATCAACCCCTCGTCTCCATATTCAACCCTAAAAAGGGCGTTCCCATTATGACAGCGCAAAGGCTACAGAGGTGGTCCCTTTTCCTAGGGGCACACCAATATGACATAGAATACAAAGGATCAAAACAGCATGGGAATGCTGACGGTTTATCACGCCTACCGTTGCCAACGGTAGAAGAGGCACCTACAGTAGACCCAGTGGAGATGTTCCACTCAACCATAGTGGAATGTCTACCAGTAACAAATTCTGCCGTTGAAAAGGAAACGAGAAATGACCCGACTCTCTCACGAGTCTACGATTTAACGGTGAAGGGATGGCCAGCACATGGCGAACCACTGTTGCCAGCATTCTCGCAAAGAAGAGAACAGCTGTCAGTGTGCTGAGGAACCTTGATGTGAGGATCCAGAGTGGTGATTCGACCCAAACTCCAGGATAAAGTGCTAAAGGAGCTTCACGAGGGGCATCTGGGTGGAGTGAAAATGAAGAACCTAGCGAGAGTGTTTGTGTGGTGGCCAGGTATCGATGGAGACATCGAAGAAATGACCAAGAGCTGTCTAGGATGCCAGAAGGTCCAAAATGCCCCACCACAAGCCCCTCTACATCCATGGGAGTGGCCCTCATCTCCATGGCAAAGGGTACACATTGACTTTGCTGGTCCATTTATGGACTCAATGTTCTTAATCACGGTTGATGCACACTCCAAGTGGCCGGAGGTAATAAAGATGTCCTCCACCACCACGGAAAAAACCATCACAGTATTAAGGACCATATTTGCCAGGAATGGGCTGCCTGAACAGATCTGTTCTGATAATGGACCGCAATTTGTGTCCGAAGAATTCAGGAAGTTCTTAAAAAACAATGGGGTTAAGCACTACACGTCCGCCCCATACCATCCCGCCACCAATGGATTGGCTGAAAGGTTTGTCCAGACCTTCAAGAAGGCCATAAAGGCCATGGGTAATGAAGACATAAAACCTCAGCATAAGGTAGATAACTTCTTGTTTGCATACAGGAATGCAACACATGTGGTTACAAACCAAACTCCCGCCATGATGTTCTTCAATAGAAGCCTGAGATGCCGGCTGGATTTGATCAAGCCAAACATCAGAAGGGACGTGGAGAACCGGCAATTTCAAGGCATGAATGAAAGGCCAACTAGAACCTTCCAGATAGGTCAACAAGTTTTGGCCCGGGACTACCGTACCGAGAAATGGCAGCCTGGAACTATTTGCACATGACTAGGACCGCTGATGTATACCGTGGACATTGGAGAAAGCATAATAAGGCACCATGCTGACCAGATCATAGAGTCATCCGAAAAGGGACAACCTACACCACAACTCTATACGCCTAATGATGAAGTAGAGATACCCATAGTATCTACCTCCGATCCGGTGATACTGGAACCAGATGAACCCGACACTGGCATTCAAGCCGAATCAGCCTTGCCAAAAGAACCTACTACACCACCAGAAACTACTACACCACCGAGGCGTTATCCGGACCGAGTCAGGAAGCCTCCAGAGAGACTGACTTATAATTGATTAACTGCAGCAAATGTGTAGATTATTGTTCTTGTAACATGTTAATTAATGATTACTTAAAATATTATGTACTGGTTGTCTAAAAGGGGAGGAATTGTGGTGTATGTGCCTTTAAGAGCCCCCTGTGTACTGTAATGCCGGTAATGGCCACTCGGGCTATATAAGCCTGTATATTGTCTTGTATCTGTTAGTTCACCTCCAGACTTTGTTCAATAAACACCTGTGAAACCAACTCCTGCCTTTCGTGTCTCCATTAACACATGGATACAACAGATTCGTGTACAAGGACACCCAGGACCCTCTGAACAACAACATTTCCCAATCTCTCTCCATTGAATAAATACTCTGCGTTTCTATTTTTCCTACCAAAGTGGATAACATGCTGTCACAAATTGCACAACACTGATCAGTTTTCTTGAAGGTATTCCCATTAACTTGATTTTGTAACTAAAAGAAAATAACCAAATGTTACTGAAGTCTTTGAGTAAAGAGATAATTTTCGGACCTCGTACTCCCTGGGGGCGGGGGAATTCTTGCTCGCATCACACATTGGGAATTACTGGTTGGAAGAGCATGTGCAATGTGTGCCTGAATTTCCAATAAACGCAGACAGCGGGTGAAGTTCATTACCAGAAGTGTGAAGTCAGAAAATTATCCCGAGTTTGTTTCACTAAATGTGATCTTGTTGCATTTTCCAGATGGGTAATATTTTCTAATTAACTCCACAGGGAGCATGAAGTGCAGCTTTACCCTAAGATGGAGTAAAAGTATTATAAATGTACTTACTATGTTTTTTCTCAAGCCAGATAATTGGTTGCACAGATCCATTCTTCATCCAGAAAATAGGAATAAACCACGAGGAGCTAAAAAAGCAATAATGAAATGGTAGGAGAGGTTAACTTCCTGAATGCTTATTACTGCTTTCCTTTGAATATTTGCAATACTGTAAATGTACTTTCAAAATGTAATTAGCAATTAGTGCACCTCCTGTGGCCTTGCATACATTAAGTCAAGATCATTTGTGGTCCTCAGTCGAGGTGGGGTTAGAGGGCACGGGAAATCATTCAACCAAAGAATCCAGTCCCCATTTTATGGTCACATATTTTGTCCTTATTTTATTTATAATGTTTTGATTTTTTAAAAATCTATCGATATCTTATTGAATATCTGATGTCATCACGTTCGGTCTGTCTGCACCACTTGACTTCCTGTTCTCAGGTTTTTGTTCCACTTTTTGTGTCAATGTTTTCCCATTATTATTTTCTATGCCCACATTGTTTATAGGTTTTGCCCATGTAAACTTCTCATGGTTTACCCCAGGTGGGTGAGGGTGGGGGTGCGGGGGGGGGGTTCGGAATTAGAATCAAGCCCTACCTATCCGTAAACATTGCATTTATATCGTCTGTATATTCAGTTGTCCTTTCAGTAGTAATCAGCAGAAATGTCATGCACAGAAAATTCAGTAACAGATAGTATTGACAATGAGTTGATTGCATTGAATTAATTATCAGTGCCCCATTCTTATGGCCCCAAGTCATTAAGGGAGGGAGGACTATGGCTGCAATGCCCAGAGCCAGGGGCCAGACCATTGTACTTTCCTGTCACCCTCAGCCTCCAGTGGGCTGATCTAATTTGGTGGAGGAGAGCAGCTCTATCCTTGTGTAAACTGCCCTCTGCTTATACAACAAACTACTCTGCTGGAAGCCTCTGAGATTATACCGCTGCTATCAAGGCCTCCTAGGGGAGAGGAAGAGGGGCTGGGACAGCTCAACATCCATTTCCATTTAAGCAGACCATAAATGGCCAACAGTTGTGAGGGAGAAACATGGGTGTGGTAGCAGGCTGACATAGAGTCATCGGGCTAAAAATTGAGTAGCGCCCGGCGCTACCATCGCGGGGGTGCTATTTTCGCCCCCACACCAGAAATTGAGTGGTCGCGCCCCAAGAGGGAAGCGGGGCGCTACTGGAAGCGCCCCGCATACCTCTTGGAGCGCTGCGAGTCAACATCACGGTGCTACATGCCGCAGCGCGACATCGCACTGCAGTACTGTAGGTCTTCCTCCACTTCTTAAAGGGGAGGGGCCTTGCGAAGCATGACCCGGGGCCCAGCTGGGCCCCTGGGGATCGGGAGTGCCGGCAAAAGAGCCTGGCACTCAAGAGAAGTGCCAGGCTCTTGGAGCACAGCTGGCACTCTGTGGTGGGGGAGTGGAGGGGGGCGGGGGTCAGGAGGCCAGGGACGGGAGCACAATCAGGTGTTGGCAGGCGGCCAGCAACAAAAATGGCTGCCCTGCACTTTGCTTTTAAATAGTGCCTCCCCGGCCGCAGGTAGGCCCCCCTGACCCCGTCGGACATAGCGTCCGGTGGTATGTCAGGGGGTGGTCCCGAAGATTGCGGCCAGGGCGCGAGTGGGGCATTGCAGGAATTTTGCGGGAGGCTGGGGCGGCACTGTGCCCAGGCGCTAGTTGCTTTGTGCCCCGTTAGCGCCCTGAGGGCGCTAACGGGAGGCGCAAAGCAACCCAATTTTTCCCCCATAGAGTCATAGGGGGAAAATTCGGTTGATTAGCACCTCCCGTTAGCGCCCTAGGGCGCTAATGAGGTGCAAAGCAACTAGCGCCTGGGTGCAGTGATGTTTGCGCCACTCGCGGAATTGACCAGACATTTTGCGGCGGTGCTAAACACTACCGCCACGATCTCCTGCACCCGCAAATTGTGATGTCAGTTGTGCGTGCAACGCCCCGGACTGGATATTGAGTGGCGTCCCCTGCCTTTCCGCCTACCGCTAGCAACGACAGGTAGAGGGGAACATTTTGCAGTCGGGAAGGGACTGAGCTATTTAAAGGTGGCCACTTCCTGCCTATTTTGTCGGCCATATTTTTGCAGCACGCATTCTGAGAGAGAGACTTCTGGAGAGATTCAACGCTGTGTGAAGGAGTTTTGGGTACTGAGCAGCACTTTGCAGGTTCATTTTGATTTGACCTTCCTTGCATCAATTTAGAAGCGACTATGGGGCTGCACTTTGAGCTCTTTCCCTGAGCCTCTCCATTGTTCTTTGCAGCAGAATTAACGTGTAGGTCTCTCCAGGCCGAGATTCAAGGCTGCAATGAGCAGGGTGTGGCTGGAGAGCAAGATCGACCCTCCCCTTTAAGAACTGGCCAGCACCAGTGTGTCTGTGTTTCATTGCTAACTGACATCACATGATTTTCGCCAGCGCCTTAACAGAGGTGTGTAGCGCTTGATTTAGCGCTCAAATCACCTCCACGGGCAATAGAGACCAAGATGGCAGTCAGAGGTGATAATTAGTGCCAAGCGCTAAACTTTGCGCACGGCCGATAATTGCCCCCCAAACGGGGCGATACCAAATTTCTCCCCCATAGAGTCATAACAGCACAGAAGGAGGCCATTCAGCCCAGCGAGCCCGTGCTGGCTCTCGGCAGAGCAATCGAGTCTGTCCCATTCCCCCGCTCTATCCCCGTAGCCCTGCAAGTTTATTTCCCTCAAGTGCCTATCCAGTCTCCCCTTGAAAACATCGAGTGTCTCCGCTTCCACCAATTTGGTCGGCAGTGAGTTCCAGGTCCTCACCACTCGCTGCGTAAAAAAAGTTTTTCCTCACATCCTTTCTGTATCTCTTGCCCAAAACCTTATATCTGTGTCCTCTAGTCCTTGTACCATCAACTCATGGGAACAGCCTTTCCCCATCTAGCCTATCCAAACCCGTCATAATCTTGTACACCTCTATCAAATCGCCCCTCATCCTCCTTTGCTCTAATGAAAACAAATCCAGCTTCTCCAATCTGTCCTTATAGCTAAGATCCCCCATCCCTGGAACCATTCTGGTAAATTTCCTCTGCACCCTCTCAAGGGCCTTCACATCCTTCCTAAAGTGTGGTGACCAGAACTGGACGCAATACTCCAGTTGTGGCCTAACCAGCGCTTTATAAAGATTCAGCATAACTTCTCTACTTTTGTACTCAATACCTCTATTTATGAAGCCCAAGATCCCATATGCTTTGCTAACCACTCTCTCAATATGTCCTGCCACCTTCAGGGACCTATGCACATTAACTCCCAGGTCCCTCTGCCCCTGCACACTCTTTAAAACTGTGCCATTAAGTGTATATTGACTCACCCTGTTCCTTCTGCTCACACTTCTCTGTATTAAATTCCATCTGCCACTTGTCTGCCCATTCTGCTAGACTTTCTATGTCCTGTTGCAGTCGATTGGTATCATGCTCACTGTTTGCCACCACCCCCAAATTTGGCGGCATCGGCAAATTTAGAAATTCTACTCTGTATTCCAATATCCAAGTCATTTATATATATCAAAAAAAGCAGTGGCCCCAGCACTGACCCTTGGGGAACACCACTGTCTACCATCCTCCAGTCTGAAAAACAGCCATTTACCACAACTCACTATTTTCTGTCCTTAAGCCAATTCCTTATCCAAGCTGCCACTGACCCATCTATTCCATGAGCATCAATTTTGTTAACCAGCCTTCTATGTAGTACTTTGTCAAAGGCCTTCCTAAAATCCATGTAGACAACATCCATTGCATTCCCTTCATCAATCCTCCCTGTTGCTTCATCAAAAAATTCAATTAGATTAGTCAAACATGATCTGCCTTTTACAAATCCATGTTGGCTCTCCTTAATTAGCTTAAACCTCTCCAAGTGCCCGTTAATTTTTTCCTTGATTATTGTTTCTAAAACTTTACCCACCACTGATGTTAAACTGACCAGCCTGTAGTTACTAGGATTGTCCTTACACACTTTCTTGAACAATGGTGTCACATTTACCACTTTGCAATCCTCAGGCACCTCCCCCGCATCTAGGGAAGATTGGAAAAATATGGCAGGCCCTTCTGCTTTCTCCTCCCTCAATTCCCTTAGCAATCTGGGATACAAATCATCTGGACCAGGCGACTTATCCACTCTAAGCATACCCAACCTTTCTAGTACATCCTGTCTATCAATTTTCACCCCTTCCATTGCTTCTACCTTTTCCACTTCTACCGATATTTTGTCAGCATCGACCTCCTTAGTAAACATCGATACAAAGTACTCATTGAGTATTCTAGCCTTGCCCTGCGCCTCTAGGCATATAACACCTTCTTTGTCGATAATAGGCCCCACCTCGCCTCTTACTACCTGCTTATTGTTTACATGCCGGTAGAAGATTTTTGGGTTTCCTTTTATGTTAACCGCCATTCTACTCTCATATTCTCTCTTTGCCAATCTTATTTTAATCTTATTTTCATCTTCACTTCTCTAGTACTATGCAACATACTCACTCTTTCATGTCCCTTATTCGTCATTTCTACTCCTATATACTGGTGCCCATCCCCCTGCCAAGCTAGTTTAAATCCTCCCCAACAGCACTAGCTAACCTCCCTGCGAGAATATTAGTCCCGGCTCTGTTGAGGTGTAATTGATTGGGATAATGCTAGGGTAAAGGGAAAGGAGGGGGAAGAATTTCTGAAGTGTGTTCTGGAGAATTTCCTTGACCAGTATGTTCTTGGCCCAATTAGGAAGGAGGTATTGCTGGATCTAGTGCTGGGGAATGAGGTGGGCCAGGTCGACCAAGGAGTTTCTAGATCAATACCGCCCAAACTCTTCCTTAGGAAGACTACACACGGTGGATGGTCAATATTTTGCTCACAGTGCAGTGCGCATCGCGGGAGGTCTCAAGGAGGCCAGAATTCCCAATCAACAGCCTGAACATATCTACTTGTTATAAGAACATAAGAACATAAGAAGTAGAAGCAGGAGTAGGCCATACGGCCCCTCGGGCCTGCTCCGCCATTCAATAGGATCATGGCTGATCCGAATCTAGACTCACGTCCACTTCCCTGCCCTCTCCCCGTAACCCCTAATTCCCTTATCTGCTAGGAAACTGTCTATCTCCATTTTAAATTTATTTAATGTTGCAGCTTCCGCAGCTCTCTGGGGTAGCAAATTCCATAGATTTACTACCCTCTGAGTGAAGAAGTTTCTCCTCATCTCAGTTTTGAAAGGGCAGCCCCTTATTCTTAGATTATGCCCCCTAGTTCTAGTCTCACCCATCAGTGGAAACATCCTCACCGCATCCACCCGATCAAGCCCCCTCACTTTTGTGTGGAACCTTGTCAAATGCCTTTTGAAAGTCCAAATACACTACATCCACTGGTTCCCCCTTTATCCACCCTGTATGTTACATCCTCAAAGAATTCGAGCAAATTTGTCAAACATGACTTCCCCTTCATAAAACCATGCTGACTCTGTCCTATTAAATTATGTTTATCCAAATGCTCTGTTACTGTTTCTTTAATAATGGACTCCAACATTTTGCCAACCACAGATGTTAGGCTAACTGGTCTATAGTTTCCAGCTTTTTGTCTACTTCCCTTCTTAAATAAGGGTGTTACATTAGCAGTTTTCCAATCTGCCGGGACCTTTCCTGAGTCCAGGGAGCTCTGGAAAATAATCACCAATGCATCCACAATCCCTACCGCCACAAGGTTCCACACAAAAGATTACTGATCAAGATAAGAAATCACGGGATTGGGGGTAAAATACTGGCATGGGTGGAAAACAAAGAGTTGGGATAAATGGTTCATTCTCGGGCTGGCAATCAGTAACTAGTGGTGTTCCGCAGGGGTCAGTGCTGGGACCCCAACTCTTTACAATCTATATTAATGATTTGGGGGATGGAGTGGAGCAACATTGCACCTGTGGGTTTATATTTACTACCAGTGGGATGGGGGATTGCAGTGGTGGGCTGACATAGGGGTGGCAGAGTCCAAATCAATGGCGTGTGACCTTTCCGATCTCCCCTGACCTCCCCACCCCCCAGGCCTCCTATCTCCCCCCACAAGGCCTCCAGTCCCCACCCCCTACTCCGGCCTCCAATCTCCAGTCCCCTCTGATCCCGGCCTTCTTACCTCCCCCACCCCCCACCATCCCCCCACCGCCCGATCTCTGGCCTGCTCCAATCCCGGCAGTCCTACCCAAAGCCCTGATCTCCAGCCCTCGACGATCCCGGCCTTCCTTTAAAAAAAATTTTTTTTATTCATTGATGGGATGTGGGCGTCGCTGGCTGGCTAGGCTTGCATTTAGTGCCCATCCCTAATTGTCCTTGAGAAGATGGTGGTGAGCCACCTTCTTGAACTGCTGCAGTCCATATGGTGTAGGTCGTAGCAGTTGTTTACAACTGAGTGGCTTGCTAGGCCTTCAGAGGGCATTAAGAGTCAACCACATTGCTGTGGGTCTGGAGTCACATGTCGGCCAGACCAGGTAAGGACGGCAGATTTCCTTCCCTAAAGGACATTAGTAAACCAGATGGGTTTTTGCAACAATCGACAATGGTATCATGGTCGCCATTACTAAGACTAACATTTAATTCCAGAATTAAATTGAATTGAATTTAAATTCCACCAGCTGCCGTGGTGGGATTTGAACCCATATCCTCAGAGCATTTGACTGAGCCTCTGGCTTACCAGTCTAGTGACATAACCACTACACCCGCCCCCTCCATCTTGGCAGCATTGCCTTGATTTATTTTTTAATGAAAATGGAAGAGAACCTGAGCTCCCTTAAGCAGTTCGCCCTACCTGTTAGCAAACTGGCTTCTTGGATAGCAGTGGGGGCAATGGTGTTTGGTGGAGTGGTTCCCTACATTCCTCAATATAAGGACATTAAACACATACAGAATGCAGAGGGGTTCTCATAGAAGTTTACAGCACAGAAGGAGGCCATTTGGCCCATCATCTGCATGGCCCCTTTAAGGGGCTGCATGTCCCATTCAAAATACCACGCATGTGCGGTTTTCCCTATTTAAAAGCCGGTGAGCCGGCTGCGAGGGAGATGCAGAGCGCTGCGCAGCCAAGCGGCTTAAAGGGAGCATTGCATCCAGCCTAATCCCACTTTCCAGCTCTTGGTCTGTAGCCTTGTAGGTTACGGCACTTCAAGTGCATATCCAAGTACTTCTGCCTCTACCACTCTTTCAAGCAGTGAGTTCCAGACCCCCACCAACCCCTGGGTGAAAAAAATTCTCAACTCCCCTCTAATTCTTCTACCAGTTACTTTAAATCTATGCCCCCTGGTTATTGACTTTTCTGCTAATGGAAATAGATCCTTCCTATCCACTCTATCTAGGCTCCTCATAATTTTATACACTTCAATTAAGTCTCCCCTCAGCCTCCTCTGTTCCAAAGAAAACAACCCCAGCCTAGCCAATAGCTAAAATTCTCCAGTTCTGGCAACATCCTCGTAAATCTCCTTTGTACCTTCTCTAGTGTAATCACATCTTTCCTGTTCTCCATCTATGTTTGCTTAGTGTTGCTTGTGGCCAATATATTAATGATATTCTTTTGGTTTGGAATGTACTTGAGCCACCCCTCTTGTTGCAAAGTATAATCCTGATCATTACCTTAGTGATGTTGAAGTTATATACTGCTGTCCATGTGGCCAGCGAACTCACGACATGATACCATGCCTTTTTAGACAGTAAAGATGAAGAAATCAAAAACTCCTAGGAAGTTCTTTCTGGACTTTGATCTGCTTTGATCAGAGGCCAGAGATTTCCCCCCTCCCCATCCCAATTTCTGGCCTGCAATGATCCCAGCCCTCCCCCCCAACCCCCGATCACCGATCCCTCCCTTGCTTCTTTCTGCCACCTGCCCGACAGCCCGGCAGCCTCTCAATCTGGCAGTTTGCAGGTTGCAGGTGGGAAACAGAGAATCAAAATGCTAATCAGGCCCGCCCTTAAATTCGGCAGGCCTTGAGGGAAATCTGTTCTCCCGGATTTCCCAAACGCATTCCAGTGCACCCCCACCACCCCCGCCCACCCCCCCCCCCACCCAGCTCCCTACCCGCCTCCAAGTTAAAATTCTGGCCTATGTTACTATAAATTTCTATTTCATGGGGCACTGGCACCAGTAGTGGGACAGGAAGGAACTGTTGGGACAGGCTCCACCTGAACCGGTCTGGGACCAGGGTCCTAGCGGAAAGGATAAATAGGGAGGTCACAAGGAATTTAAACTAGTAAATGCGGGGGGGAGGGCTCAGGTGGAAATTGTAGTAAAAATTGTAGTTCAAAAACAAACGAAAGGGAAGAGAGTAGAGTAACAGTCAGAAATTGTGCTTTAGGGGGAAAACTAAAAGATGTAAAGTGATTAAACCAGGTGAGAGAAATAAGAAACAAGTGAGAAAAACATTAGAGCTGAAGGACAGGCTAGGGTGTGTGGACCAATTAAGCGTTCTTTATACAAAGGCACGGAGTATAAGGAATAAATTGAATGAACTGCAGGCGCAAATTCAAATTGGAGGGTATGACATGGTAGTCATTACTGAGACATGGCTGCAAGACGGTCAGAACTAGGAACTAAATATACCAGGTTATAAGGTCTACAGGAAAGAAGGGAAAATGGCTGAGGGGAGGAGTAGCCTTAGTGATTAAGGATGAAATCACTTCAATGATAGAGGATATAACGAGAGGTAAGCAGGCAGTGAAGACTTTATGGGTAGAACTAAGAAATAGGAAAGGATTTAAGACTGTGGTGGGAGTTGTGTATAGGGCCCCTGGTAGCAGCTATGAAGAGCTAGATTGTATAAATGCAGAGATTAGACAAGTGTGTAGTAAAGGTAGAGTGGTTTAAAAAATGTTTTTATTCGCTTATAGGACCTGGGCGTCGCTGGCAAGGCCAGCATTTAGTGCCCATCCCTAGTTGCCCTTGAGAAGGTGGTGGTGAGCCACCTTCTTGAACTGCTGCAATTCATGTGGTGAAGGTACTCCCACAGTACTGTTAGGTAGGGAGTTCCATGGCTGATCTGTGATCTAACTCCATATAGCTGCCTTTGGCCCATATCCCTTAATATCTTTGGTTAACAGAAAGCTATCAATCTCCGATTAAAAATTAATAATTGATCTAGCATCAATTGCCGTTTGCGGAAGAGAGTTCCAAACTTCTATTACTTTTTGTATGTAGAAGTGTTTCCTAATTTCACTCCTGAAAGGTCTGGCACTAATTTTTAGATTATGCCCCCTAGTTCTGGAATCCCCAAACAGTGGAAATCGTTTCTCTCTATCTACCCTATCTGTTCCCCATAATATCTTGAAAAGTTCAATCAGATCATCCCTTAACCTTCTAAATTCTAGGGAATACAACCCTAATTTGTGTAATCTTTCCTTCTAACTTAACCCTTGAAGTCCGGGTATCATTCTGGTAAACCTACGCTGCACTCCCTCCAAGGTCAATATATCCTTCCTAAGGTGTGGTGCCCA
This sequence comes from Somniosus microcephalus, assembly GCF_052327205.1. NCBI lineage: Eukaryota > Metazoa > Chordata > Chondrichthyes > Squaliformes > Somniosidae > Somniosus > Somniosus microcephalus. The sequence continues at coordinate 162,631,507 of NC_140987.1, forward strand.
GAACTGCTCACAGTACTCCAGGTGTGGTCTAACCAGGGTGTTGTATAGCTGCAGCATAACTTCTACCCCCTTGTATTCTAGTCCTCTAGATATAAAGACCAGCATTCCATTAGCCTTTTTGATTATTTTCTGTACCTGTTCATGACATTTTAATAATCTATGTACCTGTATGCTTTTTCTTTTAGTTTTATGCTGTCCCTTAACTCTTTAGTCGTCCATGGCTGTTTATTTTGACAAGTAGAGCTCTTGCTCCTCAGAGGTATAAACTGGTTCTGTATCACCTTAAATTCTTTTTTGAACACCTCCCATTGATCTTCTGCTGTTTTACCCATTAACAGATTTGCCCAGTTTACTCTGGACAGTCTCTGTCTCATCCCTTTGAAGTCGGCCTTACCCAAATCTAGAATCTTAGTAGCTGTTTCACGTTTCTCCCTTTCAAACGCTACATTGAACTCGATCATGTTATGATTGCTACTGGATAAATGTTCACGTACAGTTAGGCTGTTAATTAAATCTGGCTCATTACTCATTACTAAATCTAATAAGGCATGCCCCCTTGTTGCCTCCAGGACATATTGTTGTAGAAAACTATTCAGGACACACTCAAGAAATTCACTATCTTTCTGACAGGTGCTAGTCTGCTTATCCCAATTTATATGAAAGTTAAAATCCCCCATTAAAACCACTCTGCCTTAGACATATACATCTAAGATATATCTATCTCTAGCGATTGATAATTAATAAAAATGAAAATATAAATACAATTTTTAAAAATAAAATAAAGAACAAAACATGCAAGTATCATAAATATAATATTTATATATATATATATATATATATAAATATAGGATTAGTATATGCCAAGAATTAAGGAGAGATTTAATACATAGTTATTTATAATTTTTTACATCAACAAACAAATTAAGGAGAGATATCGTAGATAATTATATAGAAACATAGAAACATAGAAGATAGGAGCAGGAGTAGGCCATTCGGCCCTTCGAGCCTGCTCCGCCATTCAACGAGATCATGGCTGATCATCCAAACCCTAGCACCCGGTCCCGACACAGGAGGTGCAGATGCTGCACCATACAGAAGACATCGACAGAAAATCCCTAGAACAGCGCTATCTACAGGCATGACATGTATTGCAGGTAAATATAATGGAAAAGTCCCATAAGGGTCAGTTGACATAGGTGATTTCAGTGCATTTTGAAATGGGATGTTGTGACCCACCTACCATTTTTATTATATATAATAGATCAATGTTAACAATTGAATGTTTGGAACAAAACTGTATATTAAAAGTTTTTTATATTAATGTAGAGGTTTGGAAAGAAGAGGAATTGCTGAAAAATTTGAGAAGGAAAGTTAAGGGTTTGGTGGTGGTAAGCACGGAAGAGGTTTGTGGGATGAGGTCTAAGCACAAAATGAGGAGTGAGGGCAATTACAACTGAGGGAATTGTGAGGGGACAAATAGTGAGGAAAACTGAAAATTATAATTTTATAAGCACTTGAGAGGCTTGAGAGGTTTCACAGTGTGTAGATATTTTAAATTAAAAAAGCAGAAAATCAGGAGTAGGGCCTAAAAGGAGAAGCATAGCGGTTAAAAAATAAAAGCCAGTAGTTGAACTGAAAAATACAAACAAATGCCAGAGTGGGAGTAAAACTAAAAGAAAGAGAAATATGAGAGTGAAACGTGAACCAGTAGAGCTGTAGTTAACAATACAAACACTACAAATGGCAGTAAAAAGAAACAAATAGAGAGAGCGTCACTAAAACAAAAACAAATTCCTCCCCTATTCTTCTATCTCCACTGACCACTATCATTCCAGGTAACCGATTTATAATCCCTACCACGATCTCTCCCTATCTGCCTGATACCCCTCACTGCTTTATGCTTCCTATTTTCCTCCTCCTACTCGCACTCATTGGTTGGCCCCTATACTTCTCACTGACTGCCCGTCACCCACCTGTGTGGTTGCCCATATCTACCCACCCCTTCTATAGCTGGCTCCCCTTTGGCGGCTGCCCTTACCCCTCTGTGTGGCTCCCTCCATCTTCCTTTCTCTAGTTGCCACCCCCCTTTCCCTTCTCTGTGGCTCCTACCATAGAACCATAGAAGTTTACAGCACAACAGGCCATTCAGCCCATCATGCCAGTGCCAACTCTTTGCTGGAGTGATCCAAAACTAATCCCACTGCTTCGCACACTCCCCAATAGTCCCGCATCTTCCTCTGCATTACATATTTAACCACTTTTTCTTTAAGAGATGCAATGGTTTCTGCCTCAACCATTCCCTGAGTTAAAGACATTTCTTCTAATCTTTCTCTTCACTCTCTTTCTGACAATTTTGAATTGATTACCCCTGATCAATAACTCCCCAACTAGAAGAAATTCTTTCCCTATTCAGCCTATAAAAATCCTTCATAATTTTAAAAACCTTTATTAAATCTCCTCCTAGTCTTCTCTGTTGCAGTGGAAATTATCCTAGTGTTTTAGGATGTCCTGAAGTCATGAAGGGCGCTATATAAATGCAAGTTATTTCTTTCTTTCATAGCAATTGTTTCCCACCCCTGGCATCATCCAATTGCATCTACATACAGCTTTAATGTCATCTGCTTCATAGCTCAGGTCCCCATATGTGATATTGAGTTCATAAGTTAACTGTGTCCCTGTCAATCCCCTACAGATTACAACCAGTTCCATAAATTAACAGCATCCTTGCCAGCCTTCTACAGATTAAGAATAGTTGAACCACAAAATTCAAATCCAGGCAACCAGCACTGCATTGCCAAGCACAATGGAGCCTTGATTAAGTGAGTGGCAAGCTGGGGGACTTGACTGGGTGCCGAGCCTTTGCCAGCGAGCAGCAGGGCCTTAAATAGGCTATTGGTAAGGTGGTAGTGGCGGCTTGAAAAAAAATTATTTGTAGGCCAGTTTTTGATTAAAAAAAATGTTTTAATCTAAATTCGTGAGGGTGCTGAGTGGCAGCAGCGAGAAGCAAGTGAATGAGTTGTTAGTGAAAGCTTACAAATCTGCTCCACAATTACCTGGTGGTCAAATTGTTTAATTGCAGCTTCGCATGTTTACATATAGAAAACCCATTCTAAATGTGGATACAGGAATTTATGAAGATATAAATTTGGCAGGCAAAGTGTGACAAAAATATAACAACTAGAAGTCATATGCAGGCAGGAAGGGTGTGCAGATACAGGGGTATAATATTTTTAGTAAGACATACACATAGATATAATAATGGAAATATTGGTGGGTAGAGAAGATCAGTTTATCTACTGGGATAATGGTTGTTAATTTGTGGGTAGTGATGGGAGGAAGGGTCCTGGTGATATATTTCTTGATTTTATTTTTCTTCCTCAGACTATTCCTTATACATAATTCTAATTCTGCAGCCTAAAGTTATTAAGTTGAATTGAAGTTAAACTTGATAAGGGACACATATTTTGTGAAATATTATATGCGTATAAGTAATTTATAAACACTGTTTTACTTTCTCTCCAATTCTCTGGAAACACATCAGTATCATTGCTTGGTTGACCTACCACAAAATGGCCTAGAGTGGTATGGGAAGGGATCTTTCCTAGGCCAGTTTGCCTTGTTCTCAATCCTTTAGAATGGTAACCCAGAGCAACATGACCAAAATTTGTTTCTGGAGTGAAGTTTGAGCTGTAGTACAACAATGGTACAATGTATTGGAGCACCAAGTCAAGGATTGATGGGATGCAGGTTCACACCCGTGATCCCCCCACATGCTGAATTACCAACCTCAGTCATGCTGCTGCGAGAAGAAGGTGAAATTAGTTGGAGGTTTCACCCAAAGTCACCTCACCGGGTAGCTGGTCTCAGAATGGCAGAGGCAGAGGCTTGACATCTATTTACTCTTTCTGGCCTTAGATGATGCATAATATAGGAGGTTCAAAAGAGGACAGGAAGTAAAGTACTTTTTAAAGAAGGATTCTCAGCTTAACAGCAACAAAAGTACCTTATCCAATAATGGTCAGACTGTAATCTAGTAAAAGGTTGCAAAAGCATAGAAATAAATGCTGCATTATATGAAGGGGGAAATATACATCACAAATTTAGGGATGGAAATAATTTTGTTCTCTGGTAGGTAGTTAAAGTTACCTACCTATCGCTGGTGAGAAAACAGAATGACTGACAACACATTTGAAAGTAGAATATCATACATACTTTGAAATTCTGTTTTCCACTGATTTTGCAAAGTACTGTTCCTGTGTTATGGTGCCACTTGATGTATTAACTGTTATAACAGGGTATCCTTCCTGCATCGTCCATGTGTCCATGATGGATTTCAGTGATGCTGGTAGCTTAATTGCATCCTGACTATCCAAAGCCTAGTGAAGCAGAAATCACTAATTAGTAATTCATTAATTATGCTTTTACTGTATATATTGACGATTATTTCCCAGTAATCAACCATTGACTGGCACTCAATAAACTCATAATTATTATGTTAGAATTGTTCATCCTTCCAGGTGGATGTCATCACACATCACTCAGATAGAGTGAAATGTATCTGCTGCAACAACTGCTACTGGCAAAAAAATACACTGGGCTGAATTTTGCCGGCGCTCAGAGAGCGTGTTTGGAGGCGGGTCCACTGTCAAAATTGAAATGATTGACAGTGGGTTGGGAGCCCGCTCCGAACCCACCTCCATATAAGTTTCCAAAGTGTCGGGTCTGCAATTTCAGAATAGACCCGACACTAAACGGCTGGAGAGGTATTTATGATAGTTAAACGCTTGTTAACTACTATTTTGGCAGCCTATTTCTATTTTCCCACTTTTTTACGAGGTTCCCATTGATCGGAGATCACGTCAGGTAAGTAAGTCGGGTTCTCTATGTCTCCCCATTGCTGTGAATAGGCGACAGCTGCAAAAGTGATATGAAAGCTAACATTTCACAGCTGGTCACTTTCCAATGTCAGAAGCTTGAGCCTTCAGGACTTAGACGGCACTTTTGAGCTGTATGTAGTTTGGAAGTGTTTGGAGTAAACTCTCTATCCACTGTCACCTCCTTGGAGCAAGCTCTCTCACCATTGACAGATCGCTTCTGTCATCTCAACTTCAGCTGCCATCTATTCCAGCAACATTGGTGCCCTTGAAAAAATCTCACCTTGGTCCTCTGAATCCCTCCACAATCAGCCCCAACACTAACATCACCAGGCACACCAAAATCACCAACAATATCACCAACAACAACACCAACCCTCTCCACACTCACCTGATGCTGCAGAGGACACAGGGCATCAGCACCTGACAACATTGCTGCCCGGGAGGCCAGCGATGGCATCACCATGGCCAGATTTAATTCACTTGACGTTGTACACCCTGGCTGCCACATGATGCGCCAGGTTGACACCACCCCACACCAGCACCATAAAGCATCCTTATAATGTTCAAGCCATTCCTTTCACACTCATCACTATTGTGGTGGTAGGGGTGGGGGGGGGGGAAGAGAGAGAGTTATGTCGCAACATTCACTGGAACTCACTAAGACACTTCTAAAGGTGAGTGCAGATCTGTCCAGTAAGGTAAAGTGTTGAAAATATAGATTTCAATGTTTGACAACACATTAATAGAAACTTCACATGGACATTGGCTAAACCACTCAAGTGCCTACCCTTGTGTGTTGTTAGTTGATATGCTTCCAGTAGAATGAGGGTGAGTGTGAGGGGTGGCTATTGAGATGGGGAAGTGATAATGTAGATAGAGAGGGATGGGTGGAGGTGCAAGGTAAGTTGGTGTGAGTAAAGATGTGCAGAAGTACGGTAGGGTAGGGAAGGCAGAGTGATGTGGATGTGATGAATGGCAAAGTAGGATGAGGTTGAGTGTGGCTTGGCAGTAATGTTTCGTGATCTGCTCCGATTATTGAAAGGTTTGTGCCACTGTAGCCAGGCACTCCTGATGACATCCCTGCTTTTGCCCTCCTGTGCAATGTGCAACCAGGCTGCATTGGTGTCCTGGGAAGGTCTCTTCTGCTCATGGAAAGGGAAGAGAACCTCCCTGCGTGCTGTGTCTCCCTTCATAAGCATATGGAGGGAGTCATGCGAGAGCCTGGGTGCAGCTGTTCACCTTTGTGCAGTGCTTGTCAGTGTTTGCAGCACCTCAATGCTGCAGAACACTGACAGAACAACTGTCAAAATGAATATGGACATGGTCCCTTTAAGGAAATCGGTCAACAAATGATATCATCAGACCCGCTTCTTTTAATTGGTCAGGAAATGCACAGGGCGGGCTTAACAAGCCCAATCAATGTAAAATCACTTGGAGAGAGCAGGCTGGAGCCTGGAGCGGGACTGGGACCCGCCACCACCTCTCCGCTGGCGAAATCACGGCCTCTATTTCTTTACTTGTCCCATTACCATCTCCTTTTGCCTCGCACCATCACCCTTTTGTCTTTCAATGTCTCCTACTTTCCACCCTATCACAGACATTCCCTTTTGTTCTTTCCTCCCCTCCCCCGTTCCCTGCATCTGTACTTGCTTAAAGCTTGTTACATCTCGAACTCTTTCCAGTTCTGACGAAAGGTCATCGACCTGAAATGTTAACTCTGTTTCTCTCCCCACAGATGCTCCACCTGCTGAGTATTTCCAGCATTTTCAGTTTTTGTTTTAGAATTAAATAAACTCTGGGTAACTGCCCAGGTGTGTCCTGTCCACAAAAGCATGACAAATCCAATCTGGCCAATTACCGCCCCATCAGTCTACTCTCAATCATCAGCAAAGTGATGGAAGGTGTCATCGATAGTGCCATCAAGCGGCACTTACTCACCAATAACCTGCTCACTGATGCCCAGTTTGGGTTCCGCCAAGACCACTCAGCTCCCGACCTCACTACAGCCTTGGTCCAAACGTGGACAAAGGAGCTGAATTCCAGAGGTGAGGTGAGAGTGACTGCCCTTGACATCAAGGCAGCATTTGGCCGAGTGTGGCATGAAGGAGCCCTAGTAAAACTAAAGTCAATGGGAATCGGGGGGGAAAACTCTCCACTGGCTGGAGTCATACCTAGCACAAAGGAAGATGGTTGTGGTGATTGAAGGTCAATCATCACAGCCCCAGGACATCGCTGCAGGAGTTCCTCATGGCAGTGTCCTCGGCCCAACCATCTTCAGCTGCTTCATCAATGACCTTCCCTCCAACATAAGATCAGAAATGTGGATGTTTGCTGATGACTGTAGTGTTCAGTGCCATTCACAACTCCTCAGATAATGAAGCAGTCTATGCCCGCATGCAACATGACCTGGACGACGTTCAGGCTTGGGTCGATATGTGGTAGGTAACATTCGCGCCACAGAAGTGCCAGGCAATGACTATCTCCAACAAGCGAGAGTCTAAACACTGCCCCTTGACATTCAATGGCATTACCATCACCGAGTCCCCCACCATTAACATCCTGGGGGTCACCATTGACCAGAAACTTAACTGGACCAGCCACATAAATACTGTGGCATCAAGAGCAGGTCAGAGGCTAGGTATTCCGAGGCAAGAGCCTCACCTCCTGACTCCCCAAAGCCTTTCCACCATCTACAAGGCACAAGTAAGGAGTGTGATGGAATACTCTCCACTTGCCTGGATGAGTGCAGCTCCAGCAACACTCAAGAAGCTCAACACCATCCAGGACAAAGCAGCCCAGTTGATTGGCACCCCCTCTACCACTTTAAACATCCACTCCCTCCACCACTGGCATACCGTGGCTGCAGTGTGTACCATCTACAAGATGCACTGCAGCAACTCACCAAGGTTTCTTCGGCAGCAACTCCCAATCCCGCAACCTCTTCCACCTAGAAGGACAAGGGCAGCAGGCGCATGGGAACACCACCACCTCCAAGTTCCACTCCAAGTCACACATCAACCTGACTTAGAAGTATCGCCAATCCTGGAACTCCCTGCCTAACAGCACTGTGGGAGTACCTTCACCACACGGACTGCAGCGGTTCAAGAAGACGGCTCACCACCACCTTCTCAAGGGCAATTAGGGATGGGCAATAAATGCTGGCTTTGCCAGCGATGCCCACTTCCCATGAATGAATTTGAAAAAAATCACTGAACTAGACTATGAATCCTTAAGTATTAAATTCATTTAAACAAAAAGTATGATTTCCACTAGGTCATAAGAATGAAATGTAATTCTATTTGCAAACCATAAGGCTGAATAGGAATGACTTCAAAACTAATTTTAAAAAGCTGAAGTCTGTTCAGATACCGTAATGAGTTTGAAGGAAATGGGCACTAAAAAAAAAATGAAACCAGGCTGTAATAAAGATTAAAAACATTTGCTGTTCTTGAGAACTTTGAATCTCAAATACATCCATATGTTCCAAAAGGTTTTGATTAAACGAATAAAATTTTTTATGACAGAATCTTTGAATACTGTTCTTACAGGTAACTTGAAAAAATCTGTCTTTCTATTTGTTATGAAATTTAGGATTTCAGATTTGATGTGTGTTTGTTCTATACTTAATATGGTGGCTTTTTTATACCCATTTGAGATGAATAGATTATAAAATGTAGATGATGGCTTCATTTTTGTAATCTAAGTAATTCTTAATAAAAGTTATCAGACAAATTACTGTGTTATATTAGGAGATTTAATAGAGTAAACCCAAACATTATCAAAGTTTAGATATGTTGCAATAATAAATTGGTTGGGGGAGAAATTCAGTTGGTTGCGCCACCCATTAGCACCTTAAGAGGGCGATAAGTGGGGCGCGAGCCAGCTAGCGCCCGGGCGCGGCGAGACCTGCGCCTCTCGCGAAATTGAGCAGTCATTTAGCGGCGGCGCTAAACCGCAACGCCCGCTCAGCTGCGCACGCAGATCCTGACGTCATTTCAGAGTGCAACGCCCTTGGGGCGCCCCGGACCGGAAATTCAGTGGCGCCCCCCTCCTTTCCGCCTGTCGCTCCCAATGACTGGTTGACTGGAACGGTTCCCAGTCGCTGTGGGGCTGGGGGGGCGCTATTTAAAGGGGGCTCTTCCTGGCTTCTTTGTAGTAGCCATTTTTGGACCACTCCTTCTGAGAGAGAGAGAGAGATTTGCAGAGGGACAAAGGGAGAGAGCTTTCTGCATTGAGTCAGCGCTCGCTGAGGTACTTTTGGCTTCTGACCAGAAATTTGTAGTTGCTTTGCTTTTTCACCAGCATAACTTTGAGTGGCCACATACTACGGGGGCTGCAATGGGTGGGAACGTTGGGCTTCCCCATTACATTGAGAGGGCACAGAGACACAGAGAGAGAGTGCCAATCATGGCCAGCCGGAGGAGGGCCAACAGGCGTCGGCACACGAGACCTTACCATCCCAGGGTTTTCCACCAACAGTTCTCATACCTCAATATGTCTGAGGAGCAGTGTTTTCGGAGGCTGCGATTCAGCAAGGAGGTGGTCACTGAGCTCTGCCACCTGCTTCAGCCAGATCTGCAGCCTCAACTGAGGAGCAGGACGTTTCTGTCGGTGGCAGTGAAGGTAACAGTGGCTCTCAACTTCTATGCCACCGGCTCCTTTCAATCCGCTACTGGGAACATTGCCAATATCTCCCAGTTCGCGGTGCATTGCTGCATCCGTCAAGTCATGAATGCCCTCTTTAAAAGGAGACGTCAGTACATCTCCTTCCCCATGACCCCGGACAAGCAGCAAGAGCGCGCAATGGGCTTTGCAAGAAAAGCGAGCTTCCCCATGGTCCAGGGCACCATTGACTGCACGCATGTGGCTTTGGGGGCACCGCAAGAGAATGCCAAGGATTACCACAACCAGAAGGGGTTCCATTCGTTGAACATCCAGTTGGTCTGTGACCACAGACAGTTGATAGTCGCTGTCAATGCCCGCTTTCCAGGCAGCAGCCACAACGCCTTCATCCTGCGCCAGACTTCTGTGGCAGACCTTTTCGAGGCCCCGGCTCACCCAGGAGGCTGGCTTCTCGGGGACAAGGGCTATCCTCTGTGCACCTGGCTGATGACCCCGCTCTGTGTGCCCAGCACCCCTGCTGAAGAACGATACAATGAGAACCATCAAGCTACCAGGAACATCGTTGAGCACACAATCGGCGTGCTCAAGCAATGGTTCCGCTGTCTGGACCATTCTGGAGGAGCCCTTCAGTACTCACCTGAGCGAGTCTCCCATTTCAATGTTGTATGCTGCATGCTGCATAACCTGGCAATCCGCAGGACTCAGCCACTGCCAGCAGACATTGGAGCACCAGCAGAGGAGGAAGAGGAGGAGGAGGAGGAGCAGCAGCACCAAGACGGGAGGGAGGCACAAAGTGCAAGGGCCGTCCGTCAGCGGCTTATAGCAAGTCGCTTCTAGGCCCCCTCTGAGGGAATGGCTTCTGTCATTCAAAGAACATGAATGGAACCGTGCCACAGCCCCTAAGCCGGTCAAGGCAACAAATAGTTCAAAGAGCAAACATGCACATTCTGAATAAAGACACTTCTTTATTTAACAAACTATGTGCCCTTCCCGCATGACAAAGTAACAGAGAGAAACCCCCCAAAAAACAGTCAGTCACATAACTGGCTCTCACAACCTGGAGACAATGACCAAAAGAGTAACAAAAATATGACCATGATCCTCGGCCTTCAATTAAACAATTAACAACATTTTGCCACACCTCCTACTTTTTGCCCTTCGAGGGTGATCTGCTTCGCTTGCGAGATTGTCCCCTTCCCACCCTGCAGCTCCTCCGTACTGGGACCCCAGTGACTGGAGCAAGGCTGGGGGAAGGCTGCTGAGTGTCAGAAACTGAGACTGCAGATGCCCTTGAGGGACGGCCTGGACCAGTTCTGGGCCTGGAGGGCCCGGCTGCTGACTGCTCCAACTCTGCATGGGCGGCACCAGTCTGTCCTACAGGTGGTGGCAGCTGCAGTGGAGACAGTGCTGGCAGCAGGAATGCTGTCATCGTGAGAGAGGACAGCAATCCCTGTTCGGCCGACACACTGGCACTCCCACGGGGCAGCACTGCAGCATGCGGAGCAATCTGCTGAAGCACAGATTGCTGGCCTGCTGTGGCGTGATGAGGGCCCTGGCGAATCCTGCCTGATCCAGCAACGGTGGCAGCAGTCAGTGCTCGTGTGGCCTTAATCTGCGTCTGCATGAGACCAGCCACTGACTGCATTGCAGCACTAAGCAATTGCGTGGCAGCCGTCTGTGCTGCGCCGAAGTCCTGGAGACTCCTTGCCTGTGCTGCGCCGAAGTCCTGGAGACTCCTTGCCTGTGCTGCGCCAAAGTCCTGGACACTCCTTGCCAGTGACTCAATGGATTCGGGCATCCTTGCCACTGCAGCCATGAGCTCAGTGTGCCTGTGCTCCGCCTGGGCGCTCATTTCAGCGAGGAGCCACACCTCTTCTGTGCTCAATGTAGCAGGGCTCGAGGCCAGACCGGGGAGAAGGCCGCCGAGCTTCCCTACCCCCCTCGCATTGCTGCAGCCTGCTGGGTCCTGGAGCTTCATCCTCATCAGACCATTCCCCCCCGCTCCCCTCCAGGGAAGACGAGTCCCCATTATGGCCATGGGCTGCCTCGGCTGAGGGTGGCACTGATGGTCCGGCTTCCTCCTCGTCGTCGCCTTCAGAATCACTCACCGTGGCAGCTTGAGGGCCCGCCTCCTCACCTGGCGAATCAGCATCTGAAAGCAGGGAGGTACAAGAGTGGCTTTAGCGTGAGGACAGGGTGGCAGCAAGGGAGGCATGACTGCTGCAATGTACTGATTTGGCTCGAAGGTGGCAAAGGATGCTGGTGTGAGGAACAAGTGGAAGGAGAGAGGTCAAAAACCTTACCATTGCTGTCCATAACGGGGTCGGCATCTCCAGTGGCGACGGGGCCAATCATCCGGCCTGCCATAATCTGCTGGACTCGCTGCTCCAGATCGGTCAGGGCTTGAAGGTGAGGCCGGCCTCCCCCCCTCCTGTTATGCGCCAGCTTGCCCTGCAAGAGAAAGGAGGGGCTCTGAGTACAGTGTGCAGCCCTGATCTTGGCCGCAATGCCTCCCATGGTGGAATAGCCCTTACAGTGTGCAGCCCTGATCTTGGCTGCAATGCCTCCCATGGTGGAATAGCCCTTACAGTGTGCAGCCCTGATCTTGGCTGCAATGCCTCCCATGGTCGAATAGCCCTTACAGTGTGTAAAGTGCTGAAAGTGCGTGTGAGTTTCCTGAAAGGGCCATAGGTGTTGGATGAGGGCTGGGCATTGGGGCTTTCAGGACCATTTGGCCATAAAGTGAGGTCGACATGCAGGGATGAAGAGGATTCTGAAAAGGGCACTCACCCTGACGACCCGAATGAGGTCGTTGAACTTCTTCCTGCATTGCACAGGGGTCCTAGGCACCATGCTGCTGGAGGTCACTCTGTGAGCCACCTCCCTCCAAGCTTTTCGATATTCGCTGGGCAGCAGCCTCCTGCCACTGTCCAGGTACAGGAGAGATCGCTTGCGCTCCACCGCGCCAACCAGAACCTCCAAGGCCCCCTCGCTGAACCGTTGCGCTCGCTCCCTGGCCCTCTCCATGGTCCTTGGCTTAAGGATGTGGCAACAGGTCTGTCCAGGCCGAGATTCAGTGCTCCGAAGCGCAGGGTGTGGCTGCAAGTCCAGATCGACCCTCCCCTTTAAGAGCTGACCGGCGCCAGCGTGTCTGTGTCCAATCGCTAACTGGCCGCACCTGCGTTGTGCCCGCCCTCGGTGGTAGTGCCTCGCTCCTCCGGCTTAGTGCCTTAAGACAGTCGTGCAGCGCCTGTTTTAGCGCTCCAAGCACTTCCTGGGGCGAAGCAGGCCAATTTACCAGTAGGTGGCGATAATTTGCGCCGGGCGCTAAATTTCGCGCCCGCCCGATACTTACGCCCCAAATGGGGCGATACTGAATTTCTCCCCCATTGTGTTTTAAAGAAATTGCAACGTCAAGTGATGCAACTAATATACCAAATGCTTCACCATGTCCTGAGTACCCCGAGGGCGAAACAAGGCACATTTTCCTATCCATTTCAATGAGGATGGAGCTCTCCTAAAGCTGTATGTCATTTTCCCTTCACAGGCTTTGAACAAAATATATAGAGAAATGTGTCAAGCAATCATTTGTCAGGCTGGATTTTATATTCATGGGCTGAACTTTATTCTCTTTATGTCACTACTGAATTCATCACAATTTCAAATGTGCATTAACACTATTTGGTGGTGGACCACTATGGGCAGAGGTCAGCTGCTTTGGTGTGATGCATCAACACCTATGTCATTTCAGTGTATTTTGAACAGTGCACAGCATATGACCTAGTAATATGGCATCATCTTGGTCATGACATAAAAGTGGTGTTACCCAGTCATTCTCATAAGTCACCGGGGGAAAAAAATCAATCGCCTAAACTTATGAGTTTCTATTCCCAATTGGAAACAGGAATGTGTGATCGGGCTATGTACTATTTAGGTTAATATTTCTCTGTTTCTTTCAATACAATCAGTCAGGTGGTATAGTTTCTTATGCTTTCTGGGCCATGTGTGAGCATTCCTCCCGATGCTTTGGCAGATGTAAGCATAGAACTAGGTTAAAGGTCAAGAGGTTTTTCTTTTCACAGAGGGTCATGGCCTTTGGAATAAGCTGCTGGCTTGTGCAGTGGGTGAAGATAACAATGGATTCTGGACAATAAACTGTTTGTGACACAGCTGACATAGCTCATTCATACAGCGAACTGTCGATGCTGTACTTCCAGAAACCACCATTAGACGTGAACTTTCTGATCATTTGCTCTAGCCCCATCTGAGCACTTCATGTTTATGTACAATTTCACAAAAACTTATATAAATGCAATTGTTTTACAACTAGGCATATTTATAACAGCTTGTGCCCTACTATTAATTGACTGGAACCATAATACTGTACTAACACTTACCATCCCACTCACCCACTAAGAACCACATGTTTATTAAAAACATACAGACAGTTGGTTGTGCCAACCTGCCTAATGATTAACTGTCTGCTGATGTGTATCATAAGGAGGAAGCACACAAATTGACTACAGAGTTCAATAAAAAAAATGCTGAGTTGGGCAAGCTCATTAAGTCTTGAACAAGTTACTGAAAGGATCAAAAATGTGGAATCTGTTCTTGATCAACTTAAGGGTAGATTGAATAATTCCATATAGATCATTAATAGTCTATCTGTTTCAATGGGAATGTATCCCAAATTGATGAAAATGGAAACATTTCTCCAGGGTGTTACAAATCATTGTTATCCCCTCTTTTACAATATCTTAGATTATAACTTGTGTTATTTTCTGCAATTGAGATAATATAGTATCAGTTGTAAAAACATTCAACACTGAAAAGGCATAGGCTTCTTAAAATTATTTAGTGGGACATAAGGTTCCACTAAATGCATTACCTCACGATAGAAACCGGCAATTTTGTTTGGCTTCCTGTGCTTTTCCCTAAAGTCTATTCATTGGACGTGGGTGACATAATAATGCAGCATATTGGAATTCCAATGCTATGTATCATTGGCATAGGACTCAAGCTTACTGTTGCGATTTCCCACACATAGAGTCCTCCATCTTAAATATTCTGCCAGGGAAACGCAGAGAAATGGAGATCAGGGGATGGAAATTGGTTGGGGCCCGTTTTTGGTCCAGAACTGGAACACGCCCTAACTGGGAGGCACCGCACCATTCTGAAATTGGACCTCGGGGCTCATTAACATTTTTGCGCAAGTTGCCAGCACTTGTTGCACCACCACTGGCAGCTCAAACATTTTACATTGTTGAATATTGGGCCACTCGCCAGCAAACGGCCTTCAGGCAAGTCACAGGAGGGGCCTTAGCATCATAGAATGATACAGCACAGAAGGAGGCCATTGGCCCATCATGCCTGTGCCAGCTCTTTGATGGTACTTTATCAAACGCCTTCTGAAAATCTATATACACATCAACCGCCCTATCCTCATCAACCCTCTCCGTTACTTCATCAAAGAACTCAATCAAGTTAGTCAAACATGAGTTGCCTTTAACAAAACTGTGCTGACTTTCATTTATTAGCCCATATTTTTTCAAGTGCCAATTAATTTTGTCCCCGATTATTGGCCGAGATTTTCCGGGGGGTCAGCGAGTGCAAACGGTGGCAGGTCGGGTGGGAGTTTTTTTCCCCAGCGGGTCGGGACCCCACTGTGAACCCGCCGCCATGCGTCTTTACCAAATGTCGGGTGTGTAAGCGCTGAGCAGACCCGACACACAGCAGCGGGGGAGTCAATTTAAATGATCAGTGGCTTGTTTACAGCTAATTAACAAAGGTTTTAAACAGACCTTTTGAATTTGACAGCTCACCCACGGTTTTAACCCTTTGGTTGGACCATGTCTGTGAAACTGAGGCGGGAGGTCACTACCCATTGAATCAGCTGATGAATTAACAGCTTCAAATGTCAGGTAAAAGCTCCCACCTTACAGAGATATCTTTCCTCAGCCACAAGCTCTTCCTCACTGAATTACCACAACAGATTCACTATGCTGCAAGTCTCCATCCAGTCTCACCTCATTACCTCTCTCACCATTGACAGATCGCTTCTGTCATCTCTACTTAACCTGCCATCTATTACATCAGCATGGGTGCCCTTTATACTCTCTCACCTTGGTCCTTAGAATCCCACCACGATCAGCCCCAACACCAGGCACACCAGCAGCACCAACAACAACACCAACCTTCTCCGCAATCAACTGATGCTGCACAGGACACAGGGCATCAGCACCCGACCACATTGCTGCCTGGGAGGCCAGGGATGGCCTCAGCATGGCCAGATTTACTTCACTTGATGCTGTACACCCTGGCTGCCACGTGATGTGCCAGGTCAACAAGGGCAGACGTCAATGACAAAGTCCAACACTGCCTTCAGTGTGCCAGTGCAGCCTTTGGTCGCCTGAGGAAGAGAGTGTATGAAGACCAAGGCCTCAAAACTGGCACCAAGCTCATGGTCTACAGAGCAGTAGTGATACCCGCCCCCCTGTATGCCTCAGAGTCATGGACCATGTACAGCAGGCACCTCAAAGCACTGGAGATGTACCACCAATGCTGCCTCCGCAAGATCCTGCAAATCCATTGGCAGGATAGGTGCACCAATGTCAGTGTTCTCGCTCAGGTCAACAACTCCAGCATCGAAGCTTTGACCACACTCGATCAGCTCCGATGGACATGTCACATCGTCTGCATGCCTGATACGAGACTCCCAAAACAAGCGCTCTACTCGGAGCTCCGACACAGCAAGAGAGCCCCAGGTGGGCAGAGGAAACGTTTCAAGGACACCCTCAAAGCCTCCTTGAAAAAGTGCAACATCCCCACCGACACCTGGGAATCCCTGGCCCAAGACCGCACAAAGTGGAGGAGAAGCATCTGGGAAGACGCTGAACACCTCGAGTCTCTTCGCCGGAAGCAAGCGGAAGCCAATCGCAAGCAGCGCAAGGAGTGCACGTCAACCCAAGCACCCCACCCACCCGCCCCTTCAACCACCGTCTGCCCCACCTGTGACAGGAATTGTAGGATAGCAAAATACTGCAGATGTTGGAAATCCGAAATAACAACAGAAAATACTGGAAAAACTCAGCAGGTCAGGCAACATCCGTGGAGAGAAATTTGAGTTGACGTTTCGGGTTGGACCCTTCTTCAAAACTGGAAAGAAAAGAAACTAGATCGGAGGCAGGGCTGCGATCGGACAAAAGAATAAAAGAAACAAAAGAAGTAAAAGAGATTAGAAGCTAGACGAGATGGTGATAGGCTGGGATTAGGTGTAAAGTGTACTGGCAGGGCAAAAGATAGCTGCCAGGTGTGAGAGAGAAACAAAAGGAAAGGGGGGGGGGGGAAAGGAGTGGAACAATTACAAGAGAAAATGAAATGGGGGCCGAGCTTATGATCTGAAATGGTTGAACTCGATATTGAGTCCGGAAGGCTGCAGACTGCCTAATCGGAAGATGAGGTGCTGTTCCTCGAGTTTACGTTGAGCTTCCGTGGAACAATACAAGAGGCCAAGGACGGTGAGGTCCGAGTGGGAATGGAGCGGTGAATTAAAATGACAGGCGACCGAAAGCTCGGGGTCACCCTTACGGACTGAACGGAGGTGTTCCGCAAAGCGGTCACCCAATCTGCGTTTGGTCTCCCCAATGTAGAGGAGACCGCATCGTGAGCAGCGAATACAGTATACTAGATTGCGAGAAGTACAAGTAAATCGCTGTTTCACCTGGAAGGGGTGTTTGGGGCCCTGGACAGTGGGAAGGGGGGAGGTAGAGGGGCAGGTGTTACATCTCCTCCGCTTGCACGGGAAGGTGCCAGGCGAAGAGGAAGGGCTGTTTGGGGTGATAGAGGAGTGGACTAGGGTGTCTCGGAGGGAGCGGTCCCTGCGGAATGCTGAAAGGGGAGGGGAGGGGAAGATACGTTTGGTGGTGGGATCACTTTGGAGGTAGCGGAAATGCCGGAGGATGATCCGTTGAATGTGAAGGCTGGTGGGGTGAACGGTGAGGACAAGGGGAACCCTATCGTGGTTCCGGGAGGGAGGGACAGGGGTGAGGGCAGAAGTGCGGGAGATAGAACTGACACGGTCGAGGGCAGTGTCAACCACAGTAGAGGGGAATCCTCGGTTGCGGAAAAAGGAAGACATGTCTGAAGCACTGGTGTGGAAGGTGGCGTCGTCGGAGCAGATACGGCGGAGGCGGAGAAACTGGGAGAATGGAATAGAGTCCTTACAGGAAGCGGGGTGGGAGGAAGTGTAGTCCAGGTAGCTGTGGGAGTCAGTGGGCTTGTAGTAAATATTGGTCGATAACCTATCCCCAGAGATGGAGACGGAGAAGTCGAGGAAGGGAAGGGAAGAGTCCGAGATGGACCATGTGAAGGTGAGGGAAGGGTGGAAATTGGAGGCAAAGTGAATGAAATTGTCAAGTTCGGGGCGAGAGCAGGAAACGGCACCGATACAGTCATCAATGTATCGGAAAAAGAGGTGAGGGAGGGGACCCGAGTAGGACTGGAACAAAGATTGTTCCACATAGCCCACGAAAAGGCAGGCATAGCTAGGACCCATGCGGGTACCCATGGCAACACCTTTGATTTGGAGGAAATGAGTGGAGTTAAAGGAGAAGTTGTTCAATGTGAAATATTTCGGATTTCCAACATCTGCAGTATTTTGCTATCGTACTAGTGTTTGGTTCACTGCCACACCTCTTCTAGGAATGCCTACCTTGAAGAAGTTCTGCTCTTCTCTTCGACGGGATCTCCGTTTGGCTCTTCAACCTTGTTCATCTTCATTAGTTTCAGTTTCCCTTCTCGTGTTTGATCAGGTATCTGCCAAGACTCGGTTTCACAGCCACATCATTTTCCTCAGCAACTGTCTCCGGTTCCGACTTACTCCACGTGGATTCCAACTAAACTTCCACCCTTCGTGCTTCGGATCCACCCAGGATTACAAATATCTCCAAGATATTCATCGTTCCTCGAACTACTGCTCTCGCCGTATCCTGAGATCCACGCTCAACGCCATGCGGCGCCACATGAACACACTCGACTTCTCTCTTCAGCAACACCGGCGCACTCTATCTCAAAGCTGTCCGGGTCCACAGTTCCATTTCATCCTTCGACTCATCCGACGCTTCAACAAAAAACTTTTCTTCTTCCTTTCCGATGTCAAGGATCACAAGCTTCATCAACTCTTGGACACCAACGCCCCTCCGGAACCTTCTTCCCTTTCACTTTCCTCTGACCCCCCTTCTCCCAATCCCACCCCCTGCCGCGTTTTCACTATCCCCTCTGACCTTCCACTCTCTGACCCTGAACGATCAGTCCTCAGCAAAGGCCTGAGCTTCATCCCCTTACGCCCCCACCTCAATGAATTTCGAGCTCGGCACGATGTTGAGCTCTTTTTCCGCCGCCTTCGTCTCCGTGCCCACTTCACTGGCCAGGAGTCTTCCCCCCGCACAACTGACCCTTTCTCCCGCTTGCAGAATTCCCGTTCTACCTGGACCCCTCCCCCTGGCCTCTTACCCTCTCTAGATCTTTTCATCGCTAACTGCCGCCGTGACATCGGCCGTCTCCATTTCTCTGCTCCCCTCACTCACTCCAACCTACCTCCCTCTGAACTTGCAGCACTCCATTCTCTTAGATCCAACCCTGACATTGTCATTAAACCCGCTGACAAGGGTGGTGCTGTTGTTGTTTGGCGTACTGACCTCTACCTAGCGGAAGCTAAACGCCAACTCTCCGACACCTCCTCCTACCTCCACCTGGACCATGACCCCACTACCGAACATCAAACCACCGTTTCCAAGACTGTCACTGACCTCATCTCCTCTGGAGATCTTCCCCCTGCTGCCACCAACCTCATAGTTCCCCAACCCCGCACAGCCCGCTTCTACCTCCTTCCCAAGATCCACAAACAGGACTGCCCTGGTAGACCCATCGTTTCAGCCTGTTCTTGCCTCACGGAACTTATCTCTTCCTATCTTGACTCTATCTTTTCTCCCCTTGTCCAGTCTCTTCCCACCTACATCCGCGACTCTTCGGACGCCCTCCGCCACTTTAACAGTTTCCAGTTTCCTGGCCCCAACCGCTTCCTTTTCACCATGGACGTACAATCCCTCTACACCTCCATCCCCCACCCGGATGGCCTGAGGGCGCTCCGCTTCTTCCTTGAACAGAGGCCCGACCAGTCCCCATCCACCACGACCCTCCTCCGCCTGGCTGAACTTGTTCTCACATTGAACAACTTCTCCTTTAACTCCACTCATTTCCTCCAAATCAAAGGTGTTGCCATGGGTACCCGCATGGGTCCTAGCTATGCCTGCCTTTTCGTGGGCTATGTGGAACAATCTTTGTTCCAGTCCTACTCGGGTCCCCTCCCTCACCTCTTTTTCCGATACATTGATGACTGTATCGGTGCCGTTTCCTGCTCTCGCCCCGAACTTGACAATTTCATTCACTTTGCCTCCAATTTCCACCCTTCCCTCACCTTCACATGGTCCATCTCGGACTCTTCCCTTCCCTTCCTCGACTTCTCCGTCTCCATCTCTGGGGATAGGTTATCGACCAATATTTACTACAAGCCCACTGACTCCCACAGCTACCTGGACTACACTTCCTCCCACCCCGCTTCCTGTAAGGACTCTATTCCATTCTCCCAGTTTCTCCGCCTCCGCCGTATCTGCTCCGACGACGCCACCTTCCACACCAGTGCTTCAGACATGTCTTCCTTTTTCCGCAACCGAGGATTCCCCTCTACTGTGGTTGACACTGCCCTCGACCGTGTCAGTTCTATCTCCCGCACTTCTGCCCTCACCCCTGTCCCTCCCTCCCGGAACCACGATAGGGTTCCCCTTGTCCTCACCTTTCACCCCACCAGCCTTCACATTCAACGGATCATCCTCCGGCATTTCCGCTACCTCCAAAGTGATCCCACCACCAAACGTATCTTCCCCTCCCCTCCCCTTTCAGCATTCCGCAGGGACCGCTCCCTCCGAGACACCCTAGTCCACTCCTCTATCACCCCAAACAGCCCTTCCTCTTCGCCTGGCACCTTCCCGTGCAAGCGGAGGAGATGTAACACCTGCCCCTATACCTCCCCCCTTCCCACTGTCCAGGGCCCCAAACACCCCTTCCAGGTGAAACAGCGATTTACTTGTACTTCTCGCAATCTAGTATACTGTATTCGCTGCTCACGATGCGGTCTCCTCTACATTGGGGAGACCAAACGCAGATTGGGTGACCGCTTTGCGGAACACCTCCGTTCAGTCCGTAAGGGTGACCCCGAGCTTTCGGTCGCCTGTCATTTTAATTCACCGCTCCATTCCCACTCGGACCTCACCGTCCTTGGCCTCTTGTATTGTTCCACGGAAGCTCAACGTAAACTCGAGGAACAGCACCTCATCTTCCGATTAGGCAGTCTGCAGCCTTCCGGACTCAATATCGAGTTCAACCATTTCAGATCATAAGCTCGGCCCCCATTTCATTTTCTCTTGTAATTGTTCCACTCCTTTCCCCCCCCCCCCTTTCCTTTTGTTTCTCTCTCACACCTGGCAGCTATCTTTTGCCCTGCCAGTACACTTTACACCTAATCCCAGCCTATCACCATCTCGTCTAGCTTCTAATCTCTTTTACTTCTTTTGTTTCTTTTATTCTTTTGTCCGATCGCAGCCCTGCCTCCGATCTAGTTTCTTTTCTTTCCAGTTTTGAAGAAGGGTCCAACCCGAAACGTCAACTCAAATTTCTCTCCACGGATGTTGCCTGACCTGCTGAGTTTTTCCAGCATTTTCTGTTGTTATTTTATACAGGAATTGTAGGTCCCGCATTGGACTCATCAGTCACCTGAGTACTCATTTTTAATGTGGAAGCAAGTCATCCTCGGTTCCGAGGGACTGCCTAAGAAGAAGAGACACCAACACCATAAAGCATCCCTACAATGCCCAAACCATTCCTTTCACACTCATCACCATTGCGGGGGTTACCGTTATGTCTCACCATTCACTGCAACTCGCTAAGCCACTTCCAAAGGTGCATACAAATCTGTCCAAGAACGCAAAATGTTGAAAATAAAGGTTTCAATGTTTGACACCACATTAACAGAAACTTTACATGGACATTGCATAAAACACTCAAGTGCGTATCCTTGTGTTTTGTTAGTTGGTATGATTGCACTAGGATGAGGGTGAGTGTGAGGTGTGGCTCGTGAGATGGGGTTGTGATAATATAGATAGAGGGAGAGGGATGGGTGGAGGTCCAAGGTAAGTTGGTGTGAGTAAGGATGTGCGGGAGTAGGGTAGGGAAGGCAGAGTGATGGAGATGCATCAGCAGGATGAGGTTGAGTGTGGCTTTGTACTAACATTTCGTGACCTACTGAGATAATTGAAATGTTTGTGGCACTGCACCCTGGCCCTCCTAACCACATCCCTGCTTGTGCCCTCCTGTGCAATGTGCAACCAGGCAGTTTTGGTGCCCTGGGGAGGTCTCTTCCACCCATGGGAAGGGAAGAGGACCGCCCTGCGTGCTATGATTCCCTCCATAAGCATATGAAGGAAGTCATGGGAGAGCCTAGGTGGAGCCCTGCACCTCTGTGCAGTGCTTGTCAATATTTGCAGCACCTCAATGCTGTAGAACACTGACAGCACAACTGTTAAACTAAATTTGGGCATGGGCCCTTTAAGAAAACCGGCTGACGACGCATCATCAAATGACGTCACCAGACCCGCTTCCTCTAATTGGGCGAGAAACTCGCTGGGCGGGCTTAACTAGCCCCATCAAGGGAAATTCATTTCAGAGGCCGGGATGGAGCCAGCAGTGGGGTCAGGACCCGCCACCAACATCGTCTGCCACGTACCCACCAAGGTCAGCAAAATCGTGGCCATTGTCTTTAAAAGTTACCCCACCGCTGACATTAGGCTGACTGGCCTATAGTTGTCAAGTTTATCCCTCTCTCCTTTTTTAAACAGGAGTGTAACATTTGCAATCCTCCAGTCCTCTGGGACCACCCCGATATCCAAGGAGGATTGGAAGATTCTGGCCAGTGCCTCCGCAATTTCCACCTTCACTTAGAGCGGCAACGGAGGATAGGGGGCTGGAAACATACATAGAAGATAGGAGCAGGAGTAGGCCATTCGGCCCTTCGAGCCTGCTCTGCCATTCAATGAGATCATGGCTGAGCATCCAAATTCAGTACCCTGTCCCTGCCTTCTCCCCATATCCCTTGATCCCTTTAGCCTTAAGAAATATATCCAACTCTTTCTTGAATATATTTAATGAACTGGCCTCCACCGCCCTCTGTGGCAGAGAATTCCACAGGTTCACCACTCTCTGGGTGAAGAAATTCCTCCTCATTTCAGTCCTAAATGGCTTACCCCTTATCCTTAGACTATGACCCCTGGTTCTGGACTCCCCGGCCATCAGAAACATCCTTCCTGCATCTAGTCTGTCCAGACCTGACAGAATTTTATAGGTTTCGATGAGATCCCCTCTCAATCTTCTAAACTCCAGTGAGTATAAGCCCAATCGATACAATCTCTGCTCATACGTCATTCCTGCCATCCCAGGTATCAGCCTGGTGAATCTTCGCTGCACTCCTTCCATGGCAAGAACGTCCTTCCTCAGGTAAGGCGACCAAAACTGCACACAATACTCAAGGTGCGGTCTCACCAAGGCCCTGTACAGCTGTAGCAAGACATCCTTGTTCCTGTACTTGAACCCTCTTGCTACGAAGGCCAACATACCATTTGCCTTCTTAACCGCCTGCTGCACCTGCATGCTTACCTTCAGCGACTGGTGCACAAGAACACCCAGGTCTCTTTGCACTTCCCCTTCTCCCAATCTATTGCCATTAAAATAATAATCTGCCTTCCTGTTTTTGCCACCAAAGTGGATAACCTCACATTTATCCACATTATAGTGCATTTGCCATGTTTCTGCCCAATCACCCAACCTGTCCAAACCGTACTGGAGTTTTAAGACATCCTCCTCACAGCATACCCTCCCACCCAGCTTTGTGTCGTCTGCAAATTTGGAGATATTACATCCAATTCCCTCATCCAGATCAGTAATATATATTGTGAACAGCTGGGGTCCTAGGACCGATCCTTGCGGTACCCCACTAGTCACTGCCTGCCACTCGGAAAACGACCCATTTATTCCAACTCTTTGCTTTCTGTCCGCCAACCAGTTCTCTATCCAATCAATACCTTGCCCCCAATCCCATGTGCCTTAATTTTGCACGTTAATCTCTTATGCGGGACCTTATCGAAAGCGTTCTGAAAGTCCAAATACACCACATCCACTGGTTCTCCCTTATCTATTTTACCAGTTACATCCTCAAAAAATTCCAGTAGATTAGTCAAGCATGATTTACCTTTTGTAAATCCATGTTGAGTTTGTCCGATCCTGTCGCTGCTTTCCAAGTGCTCTGCTATTACATCTTATATAATGGACTCTAGCATTTTCCCCACTACCGATGTCAGGCTTACCAGTCTATAATTCCCCGCTTTTTCTCTACCACCTTTTTTGAACAGTGGGGTAACATTAGCTACCCTCCAATCCATGGATACTGTTCCAGAGTCTATCGAGTTCTGGAAGATGACCAGCAATGCATCTACTATTTCTAGGGCCACTTCCTTAAGTACCCTGGGATGTAGATTAGCAGGCCCTGGGGATTTATCGGCCTTCAGTCCCATCAATTTTCCTAACACCATTTCCCTACAAATACTGATTTCTTTCAGTTCCACCCTTTCATCAGACCCTATGTTCCCTGGCATCTCTGGGAGGTTATTTGTGTCCTCCTTTGTGAAGACAGAACCAAAATATGTATTTAGTTGGTCTGCCATTTCTTTGTTCCCCATTATAAATTCACCTGATTGTGACTGCAAGGGACCTACGCTTGACTTCACCAATCTTTTTCTCTTTACATATCTATAAAAGCTTTTACAGTCAGTTTTTATGTTCCCTGCAAGCTTACTCTCATATTCTATTTTCCCTTTCTTAATTAATCCCTTTGTCCTCCTTTGTTGAATCCTAAACTCCCAATCCTCAGGATTATTGCTTTTTCTGGCCAATTTATATGTGCTCTCCTTGGATCTTATGCTATCCCTAATTTCCCTTGTTAGCCACGGTTGAGTCACCTTTTTTGTTTTATTTTTATGCCAAACTGGGATGAACAAATTCTGTAGCTCATCCATTCGGTCTTTGAATGTTTGCCATTGCCTATCCACCGTCAACCCTTTGAGTGCCATTCCCCAATCAATCCTACCCAACTCACTCCTCAGACCATCGTAGTTTCCTTTATTTAAATTGAGGACCCTAGTCTCTGAGTCAACTACTTCATTCTCCATCTTAATGAAGAATTCGATCATATTATGATCGCTCCGACCCAAGGGGCCTCGTACAACAAGATTGCTAATTAATCCTTTCTCGTTACATAATACCCAGTCTAAGATGGCCTGATCTCTGGTTGGTTCCTTGACATATTGGTCCAGGAATCCATCCCGTAAACACTCCAGGAATTCCTCCTCCACAGTATTGTTACTAATTTGGTTGGCCCAATCTATATGTAGATTAAAGTCACCCATGATGACTGCAGCGCCCTTATTGCACGCTTCTTTAATTTCCCTTTTAATGCCATCCCCAACCTCCGCCTTACTGTTTGGAGGTCTATATACCACCCCCACTAACGTTTTTTTCCCCTTAGTATTTCTCAATTCTACCCATACAGATTCCACATCATCAGAGCTAATATCCTTCATTACAATTGTGTTAATCCCTTCTTTAACCAGTAATGCTACCCCACCTCCCTTTCCTTTTTGCCTATCTTTCCTGAATATCGAATACCCCTGGATGTTGAGTTCCCAGTCTTGGCCATCCTTGAGCCACGTTTCTGTAATCCCAACCAAATCATATTTGTTTACCTCTATTTGCACAGCCAATTCATCCAACTTATTACAAATGCTCCTCGCATGGACTGTGAGTTGGGGGAGCTGCTTAGGCCACAGCGGCTATTAAAGAGTCTTGAGCTGAATCCAAACCAAATTTTGCAAAGTGCTCTAAACCAGGCTTTCAGTTCCTCATTCACATACATAAAAGGCCCAACGTTTGCTTTGGGCAATGCCTGTAATGCAGGTGCAAATTAGGCGTGGGCTTTTGCGGCCCAAAATTGGTCCTTTTTGCCAGGTGCAACAAGGATCAATTTTTAGTCACAAGTGTTTCCTCACAATGAGGGAACAGCAGGTTGTACCCCCCATATCTCTAGCAGGTGGCTACATGATTACATTAGTGGAAGCTCAGCAGCAAGTCTCTGGCCCAACCTCTTGGTCAGGAAAAGTATATGATGCCCATAAAGCTGTCACCATCATGGAAGGGTGAGAAGTGAGACTTATGATTAAAAAACCATGACGCTGATTACAAACCTATTCAAACACTCCATTCATGAACATAATGGGCCAGTATGAAGTTGTCAGAGTGCAACAAATAAAAATAGGTTCCAATAAAACAATTAAATGTTACACCATATACACAGCAGTCAACAGTTTGTAATAGCCCAACTATGAAACAGGAAAGAAACAAAAAAAGTAACTTTTAAAAATATGCAGCATCAGTGTGTAAAAATGTACAATAGTACATGAGGCCCATTTAAACCCATGATAAACCCACCATCTGCAAATGATTCCACATGTCATCTGTCACAGCATTTGAATAGGAATAGGTCTTGAGGTATGACTGTAAAACAAAGAGGAAAACTGAAATGCTGTGTTTGAAGAAATAAAGGCAAGCAATTGCTGTGAAGAGAAATGACAACCCTTGAAACGCTTTCAAATCATATTGTGAATCATTATTTCTATTACCAGAAAGCTTACTGACTCAAACCAGGAAAGACCTTTTTAAACTCACTCTGAGCCCTTTCGCAAGTAGCTCCTCTGTCATAAAATTGGAGGCCATATGGATAATACAGGCACCCTATGGTAGGAAGAGGAAAAATGGTTTAAGTGTTAATATAATTGTGGCGTAATACAAGAGAAAAATAAACAAGTCACTGTGTGACTACTTAACATTTACAATATGAAAATTTAATGTCACAAGAAATTAAAGAAAACAGATTGCTAAAAGATCAAGTTAGAAAATACATTAATGAATTGATAGTATTAGGAATATATGAATGGAAGAACAGGAGAAGGCCATGCAGCCTCTCGAGCCTGTTGTGCCATTTAATTAGATCATAGCTGATCTGTATCTTAACTCCATTTACTCGCCTTGGTTCCATAACCCTTAATACCCTTGCCGAACCAAAATCTATCAATCTGTTTTGAAATTTTCAATTGACCTAGCTTCAACCTTTTTGGGGAGAGAATTCCAGATTTCCACAACCCTTTGTGTGAAGAAGAGCTTCCTTACATCACCTCTGAACAACCTAGCTCTAATTTGAAGGTTTTGCCCCCTTGTTCTGGACCCCACCACCAGAGGAAATAGTTCCTCTCTATCTACCCTATCAACTCCTTTAATCATCTTAAACACCTCAATTAGATCTTCCATATTCAAGGGAATACAAGCCTAGCCTATGCAACCTGTCCTAATAACTTAACCCCTTTTTATCCCAGTAGCATTCTGATGAATCTGTGCTGCACCTCATCCAAGGCCAATATATCCTTCCTGAGGTGTGGAGCACAGAACTGAACGCAGTACTCTAAATGGGGTCAAACCGGTGCTTTATAAAACTGTAACATAACTTACACTCCTTTGTATTTCAGCCCCCTTGGGATAAAGACTAACATTCCATTAGCCTTTTAAATTATTTTTTGTACGTGCATTCTATTATCTAGTGTCAGCCAGTGGCTCAGTTGGTAGCACTCTTGCCTCTGAGTCGCAAAGGTTGTGGGTTTAAGTCCCATTCAGACTTGAGCACAAAAATCTAGGCTGACACGCCAGTGCAGTGCTGAAGGAGTGCTGCAGTGTCGGAGGTGCCGTTTTTCAGATGAGTTGTTAAACCAAGGTCCCGTCTGCTCTCTCAGGAGGATGCAAAAGATTCCATGGCACTATTTTGAAGAAGAGCAGGGAGTTATCCCTGGTGTCCTGGCCCAATATTTATCCCTCAATCAACTGATTACCTGGTCATTATCATATTGCTGTTTGTGAGAGTTTGCTGAGTGCAAATTGGCTGCTGCGTTTCCTACATTACAACAGTAACTGCACTTCAAAAAGTACTTCACTGGCTGTAAAGCACTTTGGGACGTCCGGTGGTCATGAAAGGTGCTATATAAATGCAAGTCTTTCTTTCTTCTATCTTTCTGTTAAATTCTTACTTTACTCATTTTATGTTTCATTTTTGATACTTTTTATTCAGGATTTTATCATACTAAAAATAGGAAATATATAAGTATATATATCCAAATTGGAGAGATAGTAACAGATAAATATGCAGTATTGTATAACAAGTAATAAGACGTCACAGCCAATGTAACAGGGTAGTCAAATGCAATATACACAGGATGAAAAGGATGCAATAAGAGAGCATGAAAAACCTGGCTATTCATTCTGTAAAACAGGGGCATGGTGGTGTATAACAAGAATTTGATCAGGCAGCCCATTCTGTGGTCCACAGGAGAGATCCAAAGCTTGAGAAATTCAGTGGCAGGCTGAATTTCACAGCAATGAGATGGGAAGTCTTTGAGAGAAGAATGGGGTAGAAAGCAAGTAACGGAGGGGCAAGGGAGAGGCAGCTGGAAAATGAAGAAAGTGGATCCCAAAATGTGCTGGTTCAGCAGTCCTCAAGAGAGCAGGTGAAGAAATGACTCCTTGGATCCTGGCTTTGACTACTTCCCCCACCCCCAACAAGCTTTACTGGAAAGCCTCATAATGGCTGATCTTGTGGAATTTGTCTTGCCTGAATACGAACATGATTTTCTCTGACTGGGAAATGTTTCATAGCACATAGGTCCACATGGATTGTGATGGGAGGCTCACCTGGCACTACATTCCCAGAATATTGCATCATGCAGCAAAGATTGAGCAGGAGATTGAGCAGGCAATCCATCCCATGGTGGAAAAGATTCTCCATAGGCAGGCCAAATGGGTTAAACATGATAAGGGGATGTTAAAGGTATAGGCCAACAATGCTGAAGAACTACAACTTAAGCCTAATTTCTATCATGTTCATGCTATAATTCAAGGGTTTTAAATCAGCAGGTAGTTTTCTTTAAATTAATTCCTGGGATGTGGGTGTTGCTGGCAAGGCCAGCATTTATTGCCCATCTATAATTGCCCTTGAGAAGGTGGTGGTGAGCCGCCTTCTTGAACCGCTGCAGTTCTTGTGGTGAAGGTGCTCCCACAGTGCTGTTAGGGAGGGAGTTCCAGGATTTTGACCCAGCGATGATGAAGGATCGGCGATATATTTCCAAGTCAGGATGTTGTGTAACTTGGAGGGGAACTTGGAGGTGGTGGTGTTCCCATGCACCTGCTGCCCTTGTCCTTCTAGATGGCGGAGGTCACAGGTTTGGAAGGTGCTGCCGAAGAAGCCTTGGTGAGTTGCTGCAGTGCATCTTGTAGATGGTACACACTGCAGCCATGGTACGCCGGTGGTGCAGGGAGTGAATATTAAAGGTGGTGGATGGGGTGCCAATCAAGCGGGCTGCTTTGTCCTGGATGGTGTCATGCTTCTTGAAGGTTGTTGGATCTGCACTCATCCAGGCAAGTGGAGAGTATACCACCACACTCCTTACTTGTGCCTTGTAGATGGTGGAAAGGCTTTGGAGAGTCAGGAGGTGAGACACTCACCACAGAATACCTAGCCTCTGACCTGCTCTTGTAGCCACAGTATTTATGTGGCTGGTCCAGTTATGTTTCTGGTCAATGGTGACCCCCCCAAGGTGCTTATGGTGGGGGATTCAGCGATGGTAATGCCGTTGAATGTCAAGGGGCGGTGGTTAGACTCTTGTTTGTTGGAGGTAGTCATTGCCTGTCGTCCAGGTCTTGTTACATTCGGGCATGCACTGCTTCATTATCTGAGGAGTTGCGAATGGCACTGAACACTGTGCAGTCATCAGCGAACATCCCCATTTCCGACCTTATGATGGAGGGAAGGTCATTGATGAAGCAGCTGAAGATGGTTGGGCCCAGGACACTGCCAGATTGGATTTGTCCTGCTTTTTGTGGACAGGACATACCTGGGCAGTTTTCCACATTGTTGGATGGTGATGCAAGAAAGTCTTTGCTTTCTTCAGATTGAAAAGAAATGTTTCCTGAAATCTATTGCTGGGTTGCTCAGGGTATAAATGATCAATGCTGACCATCCTTGATATCGTGTTCACTTCCTGAGTGAGAATGATTTCATGATGATCAGAAGAATCCAAACCTGTAAATGTCGAGGGTCATGGCGACCTTCATTTCTACAGTAAAGACTCTGCTACTTGTGGATTTGGGCTTTAACTCATCATGGAGCAAGTTGCAGACTCGGTCGAAGGCCTCCTTTATAAAGCTCAGCTGTTGTACAGTTAGCCCCTCGGACATCGACTCACATATCAGTCATGGCCTATATACTCTCTGGGCCAGGTACTTACGTGTGGGGGGTCTGTCTCCACTGATGGTGCTTCACTCTCCAGACCTTCTGTCTGCGGTTTTCTTCCTCATTTCCTCCATGATATTGATAAGCAGGAGTAGAGCCAGCAAAGAAGACATTTTTACTTCTCAAAAGGACTGAAGAATGGCTGTCTGGATTCATAGCATGGGAACAGCTTCAATGCTTCCTGGAGCAGCTGTTTTGCATGTGTTTCAGCTGCCTGCGCGCCTGAAAATCTGGTTATAATTTTACGAGAGCTTCTAAGCAGGCACAAATTCAGGAAATTTGTTTATAAGGCTCTGTAGCTTGGGGGTGAGACATTTATGTGCTTATTAGGCCCAAAGATTTAGTGCTGGAAATGCCAGGCATCAAAAACTACCAGGCTAGGTACAGCACGATTAGATGTAGAGAAAAGCTGCCTCTACTCTAGCTCAGTAATCTACCTCAATTCCAACCTCAGAACCCCTACTATATCAGTGTGATATTTTTCCATTTCCCACACAAGCCATCATGTAGTCTTTCTGAGATTTCAATTTAATAATAAATTAGGGACATTTTTGCACTGTCAGCTGATGGCTACTAAAAAGTGAATCGAGATTGACGAAAATAATTTCACATAAGACCCTTACAGCCAATAATCAGGGGAAACCTTCAGCCCATCAGTCTGGGCAGGATTTGAACCCAGACCCTAGCGATGAACAGAATGGTTTAATTACCTTGACATCCCTTATGTTGGAACTGATAATCTATAGCCCTATTAGATTTTTGGCCCCTTTAAAAAAAATACTTGCATTATAGAATCCCTTTAATAGCATGCATTACATAGGTTTTGGAACACCAAGATGGATTATATTTAGAAAGCAAAACTTTATTGCAGATGCCTACTCTACAACCAATTACACATTTCTCCCATTCTCCCTTCCTTGCGATCTTCATTTCCAAGACTGCTGGTGTTGCTAATTTGTAGCTAAACCAGCAGAAGATACTGGGTTGAGCTGTACAGCAGAGATATCTCCCCAAGCCCATTTCTTTCCTTCCAGACAACCTATCAAAGACTTATAAAGTGGAACCTCTGGAAAAAGTACAAATAAAAATGCCAATGAACACTGAAATTTGAAATAAAAACACAAAATGTTGGAAATACTCAGTAGGTCAGGCAGCATCTGTGGTGAGAAAAACAGAGTTAACATTTCAGGTCGATGACCTTTCATCAGAACTGGAAAAGGTTAGAGATGTAACCCGTTTTAAGCAGAAACAGAGGCAGGGAAAGGGGGAGGGGAGGAAAGAACAAAAGGGAAGGTCTGTGATAGAGTGGAAGGCAGGAGAGATTAAATGACGAAAGGGATGTTGGTGCAAGTCAAAAGGAGATGGTAATGGAACAAGTAAAGATACAAAAGATGGGTCTAGAGGAGGTGTAAATGAATATCAGAAATATCAGAATCATGAGCAGCAACTGCCGTTCAAAAAAATGGGGGCAGAGGTTATGATCTGAAATTGTTGAACTCAATGTTGAGTGTGGAAGGTTGTAAAGTGCCTAACCAAAAGATGAGGTGCTGTTCCTCGAGCCTACATTGAGCTTCATTGCAACAGTGCAGGAGGCCAAGGACAGAAGGGTCAGAATGGGAGTAGTCCGGAGAATTAAAATGACTGAAATTTGAACCTGAGTTTCCTCATTGAGAATCCACTCTCCTCGCATTGCTGCCAGAGGCCTCTTTAAAGATCCATCATTTTTAGAATCTATCTACTAATGAGAGGAATGACAATTAAACTTGGCGCATGGATTGTTTTGGAGCAAAGTTTTACTTGGATGCTCTAGAGTGTCAGCCATACAATCTTCATAGGACTGAATGAATCAATAAGAACATAATGGCCTGGATTTTGTGGTAATAATATTGGTGAGGCTATCAGCGCTCACCGCTATTATGGAGTAAATCAGATGGCAACTTCTGGCGCAGTAAAACGTGGAAATCAGGAAGCTGCTGTCTGAGTTGCCCTGCTCCTCCACAAGCTTCGCTACATTGGTACCTCGCTGAGAGACTCGGCATTCAAATACATGAAAGGTGTGAAGTTGCGCTACTTACCCACTAGATACCCGCTAAACACGCCAGAAAAAGATAAGGCTTGTCCATTCAAGTCTAAGTTAATTTTTAATGGCATGATAAGTCTTAATTACTACCAAACAACCTCTCTGGCACTGAAAATTAACTTTTACAAGTGTGAAGTCTCATTTCTTCAGATTTTAATTAGTTGGAGATTATAAAAAATTTATAATTAAAATAAAACTTTTTTTACTTTTTCTTTCTGTCTCTTTCATCTCTCTCTCTCTTAATCCTATCTTTCTTTCCCTCTATTTCGCTTTCTATACATGATTTTACATTGAATTAAATATTTTAACTTACACTTCCTGGTTTAGACTCTACGGGCTGGATTTTGCTAGGGCCGGGGAGGCGGGATTGGAGGCGTGTGGGGGATAAAAATCGCAAAACTGGCGTGCGGGCCCAAACCCGCCTCCATCCCACCTCCACGCAATTTTCCTAAATTCGTGTCTGCTGGTCCCGACTCCGTCCCGCCTCCAGGAGGCGGGATAGGCCCTTAAGGCCCTTAACAAGCCCTCAATTGGCTCTATAATCCCATTTTCCTAACCACTTGCAAGTTTACTCGTTTTCCCACGTGAAACACGCCTGGTGGGAAACACACATCTGAAACCTGGCGGGAGCACAACTGGCTTGCGGAGTAGCAGCTGCAGCTCAACCATTAAATGGCAGATTTGAACAGGCTTTAATTGCAGGTGGCATAACTTTGCTCTCTCAGGTCTGGGGGATCTTTCAGAAGGCATACCCACAGCTCTGGAAGTTTGCAGCCTGACAACCATCTCCAGTGTGACCTCCTGGGAAACCCCTCTCGCCACCTTCACTGAGCGCTTCCTCAACTGAGGCATCTACCAGAAGCATGGGAGCCATTTTTGTCCTGCCCTTCTGGATATTACATGAGGCCGCCCAACAGCAGCAGCAACAGCAGTTGCGCCAAGCTGCTGCTGCCCCACCTGAGGATGCACAGGCCAGAAGGGGCCAGCGCATGGAAGGCCGTCGGCGCAGGAGATACCCCGCAAACAGGGTCTACAGACGCAGGGTCAGCTACCTCAACATGTCTGAGCAGCAGTGCCAAAGGCGGCTCCGACTTTCGCGAGAGATAGTGGCTGACATCTGCGCAATGCTGCAGCAAGACCTGGAGCCCAGAGGAGCAGCTGGACACCCCTTATCAGTGGCCGTCAAAGTCACCATCGCACTCAACCTTTTTGCCTCAGGCTCATTCCAGGGATCAGCAGCAGACATCAGCGGCATCTCCCAGGCGGCCGCACACACCTGCATCAAGCGGGTAACCGATGCCCTCTTTGCCATCGCGCACAATCACATCCATTTCACCAAGGATCGAGCAAGTGTCATGGCGAGAGCGGTTGGATTTGCTAATCTTGCAGGCTTTCCAAGGGTGCAGGGCATCGTTGATTGCACACATGTGGCCCTTAAGGCACCCCATCGCAATCCTGGTATTTTTGTCAACTGCAAGGGCTTCCACTCCCTCAACGTTCAGCTGGTGTGTGACCACAAGAAGGAAATTTTGCATGTTTGTGCCAAGTACCCTGGCAGTTGCCATGACTCCTTCTTACTGCGCCAGTCTACTGTGCCTCCGCTATTCAGTCCGCCACACCAACTTAACGGATGGCTACTTGGAGACAAGGGCTATCCCTTGAGGACGTGGCTATTGACGCCGCTGAGGAGGCCAGCCAACGCAGCTGAGGAGAACTACAACTCCAGCCACCTTTCCACCAGAGCCATGATCGAGCAGACCATTGGTCTGCTGAAGATGCGCTTCAGATGCCTGGATAGATCAGGTGGAGCCCTGCAATACTCAGCAGCCAGGGTCTCCAGAATCGTTGTGGTTTGCTGTGTGCTTCACAACATGGCACAGCGTTGTGGCTTGCTGATGGCCGAGGACCAAGTGGCTCCTGACATATCCTCCTCAGATGAGGAGGAGGAGGAGGGGGAGGAGGAGAGCAAAGACGAACATCTTGCAGAGGCTCATCAACCAGCGGCAGCAGTGCGCGAGAACATTGGTGGCCGGCATGCAAGGAACGCGCTCATATTGGGCAGATTTGCTGAGCCTCGCCCATGAGGGACTATTGCCTCGCATCCTTTTACCTGAGCACTGACAATAGCCAGGAACCAGCTGACTTCTAGCGATGTGACCACCATACTGACCTCAAAGTGAAAGTCCCATTCGCGAAATGACACACGCCACAACTACAGCAGTAGCCAACAGATGATTTATTAACATTATTCTGATGGCTTTCAACCATAACACATTAAATTCCACCCAAGTGACTACCCTTGTGATTATTTGTGCAGTTTCTTTCTCTTACGCGTGCTCCTATGTAGTGGTTCCCCAGTGGCATCAGCAGATGTGGAGGCCCCTTGCTCACTTCCTTGCTGCTCCTGTCTGGACACCTTTGGCGGGCGTCCTCTGGGGTTGCGAGCCTGTAAGGGCTGCACAACAGTCTGCTGCTCCTGCGGCTGTGCAGGGGTTGAGACGCCGATCTCACTTGGGTGCTGACTCAGGTGGGGCTCTGACTGAGGACTTGTCAGTGGCATGGAAGTTTGAGCGCTTGGAGAGGAGCCCCCACCTCCTTGTTCTCTGCCACCATCATCCCTCTCATGGGTCAGGTCCCCCTCAGCGCTTGCAAGTGGCGAGAGAGCACCTTGCTGCACATCAGGGGAGCCATGGGGACCCGTGTCGGGACTGGCAGTCCTTCTCAGAGGGACTGCCATGAAGGTCTGGTTTCTCTGTTCAATAGCTGCCCATCGCTCCTCCAGAGATGTCAGTCTAGTCTGAACACTCACCATGTTTTCAACACTCGCGCGACTTATCTCCTCCATGGCCGTAGCCAGCCTTTCCATGGAGGTTGCCATCCTTTCCGTGGTTATGCGTTGATGCGCCAATGACTCCACAAAGGCTCTGCTCATGTTAGTGACGGACTCCTCCATTCGCTCCACACTCGCAGCAACCCTGGAGACAAAGCCTGCCAGAGACTCCTGCATATTTTCCTGGAGTGCCATCACCGCTGATACTGTGGATGGACCCAGAGGCAGAGGGTTGACATGCAGCTGAGCCGAGCTGGGAGAGTGCTGCGCCCTCCGACTAGGACTCTCCACTGCTGTCCCTGTCTCCACCATCTGCTGAGGCTCACTTGTGAGCTGTGATACACCAGGTGACAACACTACTCTATGTCCCGAAGGTCCCACCGAGGTGTGAGTGTCTGCGCTGGTGCTGGGTGCGTTGCCTTCTGCTGACGCTGCGCCCTCAGAGGTTGCAGCTTCCTCTGAGGAGTCTGGATGCTGAGGCTGAACCTCCTCCTGCGTCCTGGAGACAGGAGCTTGCGATGGTCCTGTGGGGGAGTAAAGGAAAGTGTCAGAGATGAGAGGCCAGGGTTACCTGCACAGTGCTTATTGCAGATGATCAGAGGTCCATCTGCTAGAGCTTCCAAGTCATTATCAGCGAGTCATGCAATGCAATTGAGAGAGTTGGAAAACTCTTCTGTCACCAGCTTGCTCTGCTGCACCGGTCTCTCCGTCCCCCACTTGTGTGTCGTCCTGGATGCCGACGATCTCCAGGATTGCCTCCTCCCATGGGGTCAGCTGGGCTAAGGAGGCTGCCCCTCCACCTGTCCTGGCTCGCTCTGTTCGGTTGTGAGCTCTCTTTTCCTGCAATGGGGGAGACAAGTGGAGTTTGAGCGAGAATGAAGGAGTGAGTGTAGAGAATCGATGGCATAGATGCTTAGAAGGAGAGAAAGATGGAGTGAGATGGCAAGACCAAGGGCCCTCCCTATGTGATGTAAGTTGTTTTCATAGCATGACAGTGATAGGGAGTGTGAGGGCTGCATAGTCCATTAGTTAGGTGAATGTAACCATAGAGAGAGAGGGAGTGGGAAAGGGTGCATGGATGTCAGTGTCAAGTGGGATGTGGAGGAAGAGATTGGTAAAACTGAGAGCTGGTGAGGAAAGGCAATGGGGATCAGATTAAGAGTGATGGGAACATCATACTCACTTTTCCAGTGCGCAGAAGGTCATGGAAGCGTTTCTGACACTGGATCCATGTTCTGCTGGTATTCGAGCTGGCGTTCACCTGCTCTGCCACCCTCAGCCACACAGCCTTGGTTTGCTGGGGTGGCTTCTTCCTCCCCGAGGAGGGGAAGAGCACCTCCCTGCTCTCTGTCGCTCCCTCCACCAATGCCTGGAGGGCTGCCTCGTCAAATCTGGGGGATGCCTTACTCCGATGTGTCGCCATGATTGATGATGGTAGCAGCAGCTGCCAGGGCCAGAAGCTTGGCAGTCTGCTGAAGTGAGCAAGGCTTGTGGAAGCCCTTAAATGAAGCAGCAGTGATGATGTCATCGGAGGCGAGCTTCCCACCTGAAAAGCTCACTGGCTAGGGGTTCCCACACGTGGGGAATCAATTGGGCTATTGATGCGCTATCAATTACTCATAAAAGACGGAGAGTTAGGAGAGTAACTAAAGGCTTTTATTAGCAAAGAACAGAGCATGCCTCTCGTGGTTGAATGGGTTCCAAGAAGGCAGGGGGCTGCAGGTCAATCACCTTTATACCTGGGCCTGTGGGTGGAGCCAGCCGAGACATGTTGAGGCATGCATAGGTACAACAGTGTGCAGCAACAACAACAACAGTGAATAACAATAACAGTGGTTTACCACAGCTATAAAATCAAAATTGCATCAATTTCCCACATCGTTCAGGATTTGTGTGGGAAACACAAAATGTGGGGAACACGACCCCAACCCGGCCCCGGAGCAAAATCCAGCCCTACGTGCCTCAGTAAGGATGCTTCAATCTGATTGGTTGAAGGAACATGCTGTTGCTTGCTCTGTTCACACAGATCCCAGATTCCCTGTAGAGGATGCCAAACTGAAATAGCTCTCTAATTACCATAAGTTGCCACACAAATGCCCACTAAAAGTCTGTAGGCAACTGTAAGCGAAATGAACAGCGAGTACTGTTCATTCACCACTGACCGCAAAATCTGGACCCTTGTGTTGTTACCTTTGATCTTGAGAATTTAAGTAACTATGCTTCCACTTTCCACCCAGTCCCCATCTGCACCTTAACTTGATCCATTTCTGACTCTTTCCTTCCCTTCCTGGATTTGTCTCTTATCTCTGGTGATCCTTGCACAGGCATCTATTACAGGCCCACTAACTCCCACAACTACCTTGGAGTATGCTTCTTTACACCCAGCTTCCATATCCCAGCTTCTCCATCTCCATTGCATCTGCTCTCATCCAGCTTCAGCAGCAGGGCTTCTGAAATTCTTCTTGCCCCATCCCTTTCCTCTCATAACAACAAAAGACTCCCTTGTCCTCACCTTCCACCCCACCAGCCTGTGCATTCACTAGATATCTTTTGCCATTTCTGCTACCTGCAACATAATCCCACCACCAAGCATATCTTCCCCTCTCCTCCCCTCCCCTCTCCTCTCCAATTTCAGGAGTGATCATTCCCTTCACAATAGCCTTGTTCACTCTTATACCACTCAAACATTCAGCTGTCCTTCCTTGCCACTTTCCCATACAACTGCAGTAGATGCAACACTTGTACATTTACCTCCTCCTATACCAATGTACATATCAGAGTCCTTGAGTTGGAGTAGGAGTTAGAGACACTCCACCACCGTAATTTCCAATGCCTACGGGTGTGTACGAGCTGTGTACACACCCGTAGGGACCTCGCAAGTGCCAGTTTCAGGCATGCGCAGTGCATGCGCTGAAAACCGGCACTTCTCATCTGTCAAGAATCCTCTTGACAGATCACACGCCTGCACTGGAGAAGGGCCTCTGCGGGTGGAGTTTTCCGCTTTCTGCAGAACCTCCGCCCACTGAAAACCCTTAAAAATCATACGCCTGGCATAAGAATTTTAAAAAGTAAAAAAAATATTTTTTTTTCACTTATTTATAATTTAAAAATACTTTTAAAAAAGGTAAGTTTATTTTTAGCCCCGTAAAAGACTTTAATTATTTTTTCCAAAAAATGATATTTTTGTTTAAAATATTTAATTTAATGTCATTTTAACTCATTTTAAAAATGTGATTTAATTTTTTTTAATTTAATGTTGTAGTGTCTTTTTTCAGTGATCCCCATTCATACTTTTGACAGGTCCACCTGTCAAAAGTCTGAAGGGGGATTCCCTTCTCCCATTGGCTTGCCTGGCCCACGTGATCCCAGGGACGCTTGCGAACCGCCTTGCCCCAGGATACCTGGGCCTCCTACTCCTTGTGGTAGCAAGTTCCACATTCTAACCACTCTCTGGGTAAAGACGTTTCTCCTGAATTCCCAATTGGATTTATTAGTTACTATCTTATATTTGTGGCCTTTAGTTCTGGTCTCCCTGCAAGTGGAAACATCTTCTCTAAATCTACCCTATCAAAACCTTTCATAATCTTAAAATCCTATATCAGGTATTCTAGAGAAAGGAGCCCCAGTCTGTTCAATCTTTCCTGATAGGTATAATCTCTCAGATCTGGTATCATCCTAGTAAATCTTTTTTGCACCTTCTCCAGTGCTTTTATATCCTTTTTTATAATATGCAGACTAGAACAGTGCACATTACTCCAAGTGTGGTCTAACCAAGGCTCTATACAAGTTTAACATAACTTCTCTGCTTTTCCATTCTATCCTTCTAGAAATGAAACCCAGTGGTTGGTGTACATTTTTTATGACCTTATTAAACTGCATCACTACTTTTAGTGATTTGTGTATCTGTACCCCCAGATCCCTCTGCTCTTCTACCCCATTGAGGAGTGTGAGGTGATACATTTTTTTAGGAAGAAGGAGGAGAGACCTTACAGACTAAATAGTACAATTTTAAAGGGGGTGCAAGAATAGAGACCTGGGAGTGTTTGTGCACAAATCTTTGAAGGTGGCAGGACAGGTTTGTTATGTCTGACATTGGTGATAGGTACTCGATTGCCTTGGCCTGAGCACATGGAGTTTGATAGTGCTGTTATCATTGTATATAGGTATTCGATTGCTTTTGCCTGGGAGTGTGTGTGTGTGTGGAGCAGCCATTAAAAAACAACATGAACTGAACTCTGCTTATGGCCTCTGGATTATCTTTGCAAACGCAACATTTGGCGACGAGGATGGCTAAAATCTCTCTTCCACCACCTCCTCCCTTCCTTGCACTACCCGGTGAGCCGCTGATCCCATGGGTTCGCTGGTTACAGTCCTTTGAAACCTATCTCATTGCTCTTGGACTAGAAAATGTGAGTAAATCACGGAAAAAGGCACTGTTATCCCATTGCTTGGGAGCGGAGGGCCAGCGTGTTCTTGGGACATTATGCACAGCAGACTCAATTCAAACATATGATGAGGCTGTGGCTCTGTAAAGCACACACTTCTCTGCCCCACAAAGTGCCCTCCTGCGGCGATTCATTTTTAGACAGCGTCACCAACTCCCCGGCGAGTCTGTGCATCAATACGTGGCTAATTTGAGGGGGTTAGCTAGCTCATGCAAGTTCAATGAACTACAAGACGAGATGGTGCGTGATCAACTAATAGAGCACACCAACAACGTGAGAGTGCGTGAAAGACTGTTACTCGAGTCCGACGATCTGTCGTTGTCACAGGCAGTCAACATTGCCTTTCAAGTGGAGTCTGCAGCCGAATGTGCAGCGAAACTAGCACACACACCCAGTGACAGCGCCCTCGGCCCCGACAGCTCTGACACGGTAATGCTCGCGCGACAGCAGCAATGCACACTACCGCGGCAACAGTGTGGAAACTGCGGCTCTCGTTCACATGCTACCAGAGCGCAGAATTGCCCCGCGCGCGGCCAAGCCTGTCGCAATTGTGGAAAACAAAATCACTTTGCCAATGTCTGCCGCTCTGCCCCGGTTGGCTACAAATGAACATTCTCAGTCCTCAAGCACTATAATTCACAACGTGAGCTCTGGGCCAGTAGTGGCTTTCAAGTCATGCACAATTAACTTGAATGATGTGTGCATTCCGCTGTTGTTGGATACCGGTGCCAGCGTCTCACTGCTGAATGTGGACACATTCAAATGCTTTTTCAGCTCCCTGCCACTCTCTGCGCCCTCCACTGCCCTTTGCGGGTATGGTAATTCGAAAATTGGACTAGTGGGCTCAGTCAACCTCACTGTACGCTATGGAACAAAAGTTTTGCCAGATTTTTGTTTTCATGTGGCACGCCAAGGAGCTAACCTGATGGGACTGGATCTTTTCACTGACCTGGGTTTTTCTCTCTTGGACACTGGCGGGTCTGCAATTCTGCACGTCGCCTCACCGTGGCGCCAAACATGGCCAGCACTCTTCGAGGGTCTGGGCTGCCTGACTGCCTTCACCCACCAGCCCATGGTTGACTCCACCATTACCCCCGTCATTCAGCCACTGCGCCGCATCCCGCTTGCTCTCCGTGATGGGGTCACAGCTGAACTAAAGCAGCTACTGGAAGCCGGCATCATCGAACCAGTTGATGCCTCCCCATGGGTCTCCAACCTGGTGGTCGCAACGAAAAAGTCAGGTGGTCTACGCGTCTGTGTCGATCTTCGAGCAATGAATAAGGCCGTAATCCCTGACAAATATCCACTGCCCACGTCAGAGGAACTCACAGTGCAGTTCTATGGTTCCATCCTGTTCTCGAAACTGGACCTTCGACAGGGCTATCCACAGGTTCCCCTCCACCCCAGCAGCAGGGGCCTCACTGCTTTTGTGACACATGCTGGCGTCTTTCGGTACACCAGGATGCCATTTGGACTTAGCTCTGCAACCAGCTGCTTCCAAAAGGTGATGTCCTCTGTGCTCGCGGGCATTCCTGGGATGGCCATCTACCTGGATGACCTCGTCGTGCATGGGCCCTCGACCTCCACTCATGACGAACGCCTTCACAGAGTTTTCACGGCTCTAGCAAAACACAAGCTCACACTGAATGGCGAAAAGTGTGTC
Source organism: Somniosus microcephalus (assembly GCF_052327205.1). Taxonomy (NCBI): domain Eukaryota; kingdom Metazoa; phylum Chordata; class Chondrichthyes; order Squaliformes; family Somniosidae; genus Somniosus; species Somniosus microcephalus. The sequence continues at coordinate 162,672,570 of NC_140987.1, forward strand.
TTTGCTGTTTCAGAGATTGAATTTGTGGGGTTTCAGTTGTCGGCTGACGGTATATCCCCACTCCAGTCAAACATGGATGCCATTCACAGCATCCCAGAACCCAGCTCTGCAGCACAGGTTGCCTCCTTCCTTGGCATGACTGGGTACTACCTGAAGTTTTTTCCCCAGTACTCAGCCACCACAGCCCCACTGCGCCAGCTCCTGTGAAAGGATGAGCCCTGGGTGTGGTCACAAGCCTGTACGGAAGCTGTTCGCCTCCTCAAATCACAGCTCACATCGCCTCCAGTGTTGGCTCACTTTGACGTCGCCAGCCCCACCCTCGTCACCTGCGACGCGTCCGCTGCAGCTGTGGGGGCGGTGTTATCGCAGATACAGAATGGAGTGGAGAAACCAATCGCCTTTGCCTCCCGAGCCCTTAGCCCCACCGAACAGAAGTACTCAGTAGGCGAGCGTGAGGCGCTGGCGTGCGTCTGGGCATGTGAGCGGTGGCACGTGTACACGTACGGCCGTGCCTTCACCCTGCGAATCGATCACCAGGCTCTCACTGCCCTGCTGTCGACATCCGGCACGGGCCACAGACCACTGCGTCTACACCGCTGGTCTGACTGCCTCCACCAATACAATTTCAGTCTCCAATTCACACCAGGACGTGACAATGTTGTTGCAGATCTGTTCTCCCGCACTGTCTCTGCCCCAGCCCCACTCGTTGGGTCTGACCATGTGGAACAGGATATCGTCCAGATGCTGCACACGCCTCTCCAAACCACAGTCTCTCTCCAGGAGCTCAAAGAGGCCTCTGAACAGGATCCGGCCCTCTCCCAGCTGTGCACTTTCATCAGAGATGGCTGGCCTCACAAGGTGCCTGAGGAACTGTCTGCCTACTCCAGAGTTAAAGAGGAGCTCTCCTGCTGGAATGACTCCTGTGTTGCACGTGGGCTCTGCACTGTGGTCCCAAGTGCCCTTCGTGCGCGTGTTTTATCCATGGCGCATGAGGGCCACTTGGGCATAGTGAAGCTCAAACAATGATGCCGAGACCTAGTGCGGTGGCCGGGTATCGACAGGGAAATCGAGGCCCTGGTCAAGGACTGTGCAGCCTGCCTTGTAAGTGGCAAGACTGGCCACCAAGCTCCTCCAGCCCTGCAACCCCTTGCCTGGCCCTCTCAGCCCTGGGAGCACCTGTAGCTGGACGTCTGCGGGGAGATCCATGGTGTCCCCTACCATCAACGGTTCCTAGTGGTGACCTATGACCTGCACTCAAAATGGCCAGAGGTCACTGCTGTGGGCTCCGTCACCTCTCGGGTCATCATTGATATCCTTGAGTCCCTCTTCTCCCGCTGGGGGCATCCAAAGGCCATCACCACAGACAGTGGCCCCCAAATGGTCTCTTCGGAACTCTCCTCTTACCTTGAGAGCAAGGGCATCCATCACACTACCACCCCGAGTCAAATGGGGGGGGTGGAGCGTTTTAACGAGACACTGAAAAATGGCCTCAGAGCACACCTATCCCAGGGGTGTGCATTTGACAAGGCCCTCCTCCACACACTGCTGCACTACAGAGCCTCCCAGCATTCCACTACAGGGGTCTCACCCACATCCCTCATGCTAGGCCGTGAGCTCATGCTGCCCCTTGGCAGGCTCCGCCCCTCGCTAGCTCAGAGCCCTGCTCCACCGGCTCAAGCCACAGTCGCTAGACAGCAGGAGAAGATGAAACTCCGCTTTGACCAGTCGAAGAGGGCCAAGGCGCCCAACATCTCAGTCTCCGATTGGGTCAGAGCCCGCAGGCCTCACTGCAACAATAAGATGGCGTCATTCTGGTCCTCCCCTCTCCAAATCAGCCGCCAACTTGGACCAGCCACTTTCTGCCTCACTGACGGCTCTCGGTGGCATGCCAGCCGCCTTCGGAAGGTGCCAGCACCCCCTGATGTGGGATTATATGGACCTAATCCCCAAGCCTTACCCCCAGAGTGGCGGGATGCACATGTGGCTCAGCCAGCCAACCCTCAAGCAGATACTGTGCCTCAGCCTGCTCCTCACCAGTCCCCACTTCGGCCTGCTCTTCACCAGTCCGCACCTCGGCCTGTTCGTACACGCTCTCGCCCTGGCCACCTACAGGACTTTGTCACTACATTTCATGTTTGAAATTCTGTGAGGGGGGAGGAAATGTTATGTCTGACATTGGTGATAGGTACTCGATTGCCTTGGCCTGAGCACATGGAGTTTGATAGTGCTGTTATCATTGTATTGTGTATAGGTATTCGATCGCTTTTGCCTGGGAGTGTGTGTGTGGAGCAGCCATTAAAAAACAACATGAACTGAACTCTTTTACGGCCTCTGGATTATCTTTGCAAACGCAACAAGGTTAACAAAGCAGTTAATAAAGCAAATGGGATCCTGGGCTTTATAAATGGAGGCATAGAGTAGAAAAGCCAGGAAGTTATGCTAAACCTAAAAAAAACACTAGTTCGGCCCCAGCTGGAGTATTGTGTCCAATTCTGGGCACCACACTTTAGAAAGGGCGTGAAGGCTTAGAGACGGTACAGAAGAGATTTACTAGAATGGTTCCAGGTGTAAAGTCTGTGGGTTGTTTAGTGAATTAATACACAGACTACCAGAGTAACTTAAAACAGGACTTTACTATTCAAAGGTCAGGGCGAATCTGCCCAATAAATCCTGACACAACACTTATATACTGGTGTGGTCACCGTCGGTATTACAGTATACAGAAGCCAAACAAAGTAGTGCCACACCTAAAATAGTTCTCTTAAAGGTGAACGGTTACATACAATAGTTCTCTTAAAGGTAGACAGGTACATACACTACAATCCTCCCTTTTTAGCTTACAACATACTTATTCCCCATTAAACATAACACATAATCAACTTCATGTAAAACAATTCACAGATATAGTCTCTGCGGGAAACAGTTCACAGATACAGTCTCTGCGGGAACAGTTCACAGATTCAGTCTCTGGTCTTGACTCAGTCCGAACAACATCTCTGTGGTGTAGCCGGTTCACATTTCTAGCGTGACTCATCCAATAGTCTTTCCCTTGGCTTAACAGCTTGAACTTCCGTCCTGCTGAACCAGCAGTGCTGACTTTTACAAACAGCTGGACTGCCTTGGTAATTTTTCCTACTTTCCAACTGATTTGGCCCCCTTCGTAGGGCCCACGTGCATGATCTGATAGAAGTGATAATGATTTAGATGGTTATCGTCTTCTGCTTCGTCTTTTTCTTTTCTGCTTCTTGGAGACTCTCGGGGCTCCCTTATCCGCTGCCAGCTGTAGCGCCACCATCTCCCTATGTTCCTTAGATTTTAAGTGTTTCATCCTGATTTCTGCACTTTGGGAGTTTTCATCACAAGCTGGGCAGACCAAGTCATCGTAATATTCCGTGTCACTCAACAGGTCATGGTAATATTCGGTGTCGTCCTGAGCTAGTCTAGCGAGAGGGCCTGCTACTTCTTCCTTACCCAACTGGACGTTAGCCGACTGTTGTTCCCTCCCTAGACATCTTTCCTGAAGAGACTTCTTCATGCGTTCATATTCATCCCGCTCTTCCTGGGTTTCCTGCCAATCCTTCACTAATGACCTCATTTGTGATTCCAATACTTCCCCTTCCATCGGGGATTGATTGATCGGGCTATTCAATCCTTCTACTGCAGCAACTGTTTCAACATTCTGTAGTTCACATTGATGTGATTCAGCGTACTTTCGGCAGCCCCGTAAAATCTGTGTTGCAACCTCAACTATTCCCCAAACTTTTGAGAGCTCCGAACCCCTTCCCTTTGAAGATTGAAGCTCGTGTTCAAATGGTTCCCATTGCAGAGTCTTGTCTCTCAGCATATGAAGGAGTTGGCTGACTGTTAACTCTTCCATGGGGACCCTGTGGATCAGAGTCTTCTCCATTTCATCCACCTTTTCCTCTAATGCTTTCACCTTTTTTTCCTCTTGTACTTTGGCTTTAAGCGCTCGGAGAAGTTGCGCCTTGATGCTCTCTAGCTCATGTTCAGGGGCCATTCTTACAGTCTCTGTGTTTCTTACAGTTGCCTTTTCTTTCACTGAAAGAATTCCCAGTTGAATCTGTTCTTCAAGTTGTTGAACCTCGGTCATTGCCGCCTCATATTTGTCTTGGGTTTCCTTCAATATTTTTATGAGTTCTTGGACATCTTGACTTTCATGTTCTGCCATGTCTTTCACCTCTAATTTCTCATCTATGGATGGAACTTCTACCGATGAGTCTGTCTTGGCCTTGAGCTCATCAAGAATTTCCTGCAGCCTTTGGACTTCTTGCTCATGTTCAACCTTTAGTTGCTCATATGCTTCCACTGAAACTAGCTTTTCGGAGGTTGCCGAGTTAACCCCCTCCAGGATTGTAGCCTGGGCCTGTTCATACTGTTCCTTCAACTTCTCAAACTCTGCTTGTAAGGAGTCGTAGAGAAGAACTGGAATAAAATCCTGGCTTCCTGAAGATTCCTCTTCATTTGCTTCTTTCTGCAAATATTCTAACTCCTGAACATCATAAGGGAGATGTGATCGGTGATTGGTCACGATGGCTCTATGGTCGCTCTCTGCTTGAGCTAGCTGCTTCTGTTGTCTTTCCAGATTCTCCCATTCGGTGTCATAGAACTTTTTCATTGTTTTCATCTCTTGTACGAGACGGTAACTCAATTGTTCTAATTGTTGTCGTAATTTGAAATAAAGTTGAGTCCGAGCTCGGTGTTCTTCCATCATGGATATGTCCTTAAACTGAACAGACTCAGAATTCCCTGTCAAACTATGTTGTCGTTGTTCGGTGGAGATCTGTTCTGAAACTTTGTTCTTCTCTGGAGCATAAGCCTTTCTGCATGCCTTCATTTTTCCAACCTTCGTCGGCAAGTCCATTTTAGCCTTGTCTTTCACATTTGGGTTGGTCTTATCGTCATCCGATTCAGAATCTGAGCTGATTGTCTGCACCGAGTCCTCACTCGTTATGGCTTTTAGATAGTGCCATTCCATGTCTATTTTCTTGATCCACTCCCGTCCTAGAAGTGGTGGTCCTCCCTCAGGTAGTACGTATAAGTTCATTCTTGCGTGTTCTTTACCTCTATCTCTCACCTTGGCTCTTATCTTTCCCATGGGGTATACTTTATGCCCCGTGTATGTCTGCAATACGAACTTGGTATCTCTTAAGGGTATATGTGAGAATAGCTGGTGGTAATCCCTTCGATTTATGACTGATAGAGCTGATCCAGTGTCCAACTCCATTTTCACTTGGACTCCAGCTATTTTTAGCATGACCCAGATAGTTTGTAGGTCAGCTTCCTTACTCACATTGTGAATTCTCAGACTACCCAGCTCCTGGCCGTTTGGGTCTGAGTCCGAATTCTGTTCGTCTGAACTCTTCTCAGCCACCTTGTGTACCTTGTTGTACTTTTCCTGTGATGGCTTCCTTTGGTTGTTGGTCCTTTGGTTGTTGGTCTTCTTCCCTGACCGGCATACCTTAGCTATGTGACCCAGTTTGCCACATTTCCTACATTCCTGGTTCTTAAACCAGCATTGGTTCTGGTCGTGTGTTGTCTTCCCACAACGATAGCATTTTGTTGTTGTCGAGGTAATTTGATCCACACTGAGTGCCGCTGTCTTTAGCTGCATTTCCGCAGTTCCCTTCGCTGCGGCTTCGTGCGATGCTGCAATAAGGACAGCCCTGTCAAGTGTAAGGTCGTTCTCTTCGAGTAGTCGCTTTTGCGTTCCTTCCTTTGCCAATCCGCACACGAACTTGTCTCGCAATGCCTCTGTCAGATTCCCTCCAAACTGGCAGTATTTCGCTAGTCTACGCAGTTCGACCAAGTATTCTGCGTTGCTTTTGTCTTTCCTCTGCGTTCTCGCATAGAATTTGAATCGTTCCGCCAACATTAACGGTGTGGGGTTCAAGTGATCCTTCAGAACAGCCACAATATCATCGAAAGTCTGATCCGCCGGTTTAGCCGGTGATAGTAGATGCTTCAAGAGCCCGTATGTCTTCGCGCCCATCGAGTTTAGCAAGGTTATAGCTTTGTCATCTTCTTCTATTTTATTGGCCTCACAATAGATCTCAATGCGTTCCACATACGTGGCCCAGTCTTCTACCTCGGAATTAAAATCGTTGATGTTACCACGCTTAGGCATCTTCCTCTCTTCCTGATAAACACCATGAATTATTTCTTTAAATTTTTTTTTTTTTTCCAAGATGGCGGTTCCCGCGAAAATGGTGGTTTCCCGCGCTTATCTTCTCTCCCCGCCCACTTCAATGGCGGTTTCCCGCTTCTGTCTTCTTCCCCGCCTAATGGCGGCTTCCCGCGTTTCTTCCCTGGCGGGAGGGGTACACTTTCCCCACGGGCGACGGCCGCTGGCTTTCAGGTTCACAGCCTGCGCGTCGGCTTCAGTGCTTTCCCTTTTCTCGGCAGGGCAACCGGCGCTGGGTACACCCCATTGACGGCGAACAGTTTCAGCCACTGGGCTGGCTCTCGCTCAGTTCCCCTTGCTCGGGCTCTGTCTCTCTCCCGCTCGCTTGGCTCTACCGGCGCTGGGTACACCCCATTGACGGAGAACAGCTTCAGCCGCTGGACTGGCTCTCACTCAGTCTCCCTTGCTCGGGCTCTGTCTCTCTCCCGCTCGCTGGGCTCTACCGGCGCTGGGTACACCCCGTTGACGGAGAACAGTTTCAGCCGCTGGACTGGCTCTCGCTCAGTCTCCCTTGGTCGGCTCTGCCTCTCCCGCTCGCTCGGCTCCCAATCGCGCCTCCCAGCCCTCTCGCAGTCCGGTGCTTCCCTCCCCGGCTGCGGCTGAGTTTATCTCTTCCCGCGCCTACGTTCCCAGTCGCAGCGCTTCGTGGCTTCGGTCGCTGCCCGCCCTTTTTCGCCGGTCGCGGTCTAGCTGTCTCACGACGCCGTTGCGTCCCCCAGCCTGTCTGTACCGCGGCTTCCTTGCTCCACGCTGCCCCAGTCTCAGCGCCTCTGGACCCGACTTCTGTCCGGCTCCTTTCCCCCTCGACCGTGGTTGAGTGCACCGCCCTTATCCTCCGGTTATTCTTTTTACTTTCCCTTACTCACAGTCACCGTGGCCGCCTTGCTTCTCGTGCTGATCGGCTCACTCCTCACCGTGGCAGAAGGGACAGTCAGTGCCTGTTGCTGATGGAAGTCTTTGTCTCTAAATTCTTCCTCCTTTCTAGTTCTGCAGCCTCGAGTTTTCTCCCAGCAGAACGACGAGGGCGGTTGCCTCTTCTCGACGCTCGTTAACTGCTTCGGAAGTATTGTTGCCGCAGGGTACGATCGGACTCGTCGCCACTGAAAAGTCTGTGGGTTGTTTAGTGAATGAATACACAGACTACCAGAGTAACTTAAAACAGGACTTTACTATTCGAAGGTCAGGGCGAATCTGCCCAATAAATCCTGACACAACACTTATATACTGGTGTGGTCACCGTCGGTATTACAGTATACAGAAGCCAACAAAGTAGTGCCACACCTAAAATAGTTCTCTTAAAGGTGAACGGTTACATACAATAGTTCTCTTAAAGGTAGACGGGTACATACACTACACCAGGGATGAGGGTTTACAATTACGTGGATACACTGGAGATGCTGGGTTGTTCTCCTTAGAGCAGAGAAGGCTAAGAAGAGATTTGATAGAGGTGTTTAAAATCATGAAGGATTTAGATAGAGTAAGTAAGGAGAAACTGTTTCCACTGAGTTGAGCAGAAATTTCTTCACTCAGAGGGTGGTGAATCTTTGGAATTCTCTACCCCAGAGGACTCTGGGGGCTCAGTCGTTGAGTATATATATTCAAGACAGAGATCGATAGATTTTTGGATATTAAGGGAATCAAGGGATATGGGGATAGTGCAGGAAAGTGGAGTTGAGGTAGAAGATCAGCCATGATCTTATTGAATGGTGGAGCAGGCTTGAGGGGCCAAATGGCCTACTCCTGCTCCTTGAGCTGAAACACCGGTTTAGCGCAAGGCACCATCTTGGTAAAGGAGTTGAAGCGTGCACTAGGAACACCCACCGGAGGCTTGTTAAGGGGCTGATTGCCACTTAAAATGTCTGCTAGCACTCATTAAAGAGGCTGCTTGGCATTTTGGTGGCTAGCACTTGTTCTAACACCCTCTCCTAACAGTGACCAGCTGTTTGGGAGTAAACATGGCGTTGATGTGGATTTCAAGCACTATTTAAAGGGATCCTCACCATTTCATGTTCACTTGCTGCTGGAGCTGTTAAGAGGACCTCTGAAACAATTCGGGAGACTTTCTGGGACACTTTGCCAAGACTTCACCAACACTTGAGCCACATTTATTCTTTCACCTAAAGAGAGTGAGTGCTGTGCTACTCCACCTTATAGGAGTCACCAGGAGAAAGGGAATGCTTGGTCAGAGCCATCTTGTTAGGGGTCCCCCTTGGTCTGGATGAGGAACAGGAGGAGGACATGAGGCCAGGCAGAGCAGCACCAGCTGCTGCAGGAGAGAGGGCGAGGAGGGCAAGGAGGGCGAGGTGGACTCCTTCCCCCCCTGCGGGTATAGGACATCCCTGCTCCTCTGGATCTCCTCCACCAGGACCTCCAGTTCTGCGTTCGAGAACCTGTGCCTCGGTCCTTGAGCCATCCTGAAATGTGCCTCTGTGTGCCAGCCAGTGCATTTCGCACCTTCAGAGGAAATGGGTGTGAGGAGCCCACATATACTGCTCCACGAAAATTGTACCAATCAGCACTTGAGTGCTGTAATAAAAACAGAAAATGCTGGAGATACTCAGCAGGTCAGGCAGCATCTGTGAAGAGAGAAACAGAGTTAACGTTTCAGGTCGATGACCTTTCGTCAGTTGTAGCACTTGAGTGCTAATCCTGCAAGTTTCTGGTTTAGCACATCCAGGCAAGTTCAAATGATTGTATTCAGCAATTAGGACCAAAATTGTGCTAAATTCAGACTTTCAAGCAGGTGTGTCTTATTAGCACAGCACCCATTTAGCGCCTGTTTTCACCCTTTGGCCAAAATAACCCCCACTGCATTTCTCTCCTGGGCACTCTGTAGGACACTGTCTGAAATATTAACCTGTCTTTTGCTCTCTACAGATGCTGACTGACCCAATGTATTTTTTTAAATGTTATCATTATGCTAAATGCCTTTCATAAACTATTCAGCTTCATTCATTTATTTAACAAATAGAAACCTAGAGAAGCCCATCTGCAACCCATGTCTTATTGCTTTATTATTACTTGAACAGTAGGTCCTGATGATAAATGTGTGCGCTTGGACTCCTTCATCAAAACATTCAATGACAAGCTAATCGCCATATCTGAACTGAAACCCAATCGCGTCTTCTATGTTTGTTCTAAAATTTACCTTGAAGTAAGTGATGTCGCTAAACATTTGCATGATTTCGTCAGGCGTTTTAACATCTTCTTCCTTCATAGACAATGATTGTGAAGGAAAGTGTGCATCACTGTAATGCAAATCGTATACCAAAGAAAACATGTACGCATCATCCTGAAATAAAACAGTACAGCAATTAGTTCACTACATTTGAGTGAGATAATAAATAGCCTACTCCTTCCATAAACACAATTTGTACAATTTACCCTATTCTGGAATCTACCTCACCCTATTTAATGTCATGACCCAAAGTTTAGCATAGATTGTTGCTGACCTCACACAAAATTAATCAAAACTCCAGATTATAGATTACATCCCCCACATCACTACTGTTCATAACTGGCCTATTGCTTTGCACATTTAATTTTTAAAATTTTGGGTATCTTCGCCTGGCAGCACGGTGGCATAGTGGTTAGCACTGTTGCCTCACAGCGCCAGGGACCCGGGTTCGAATCCGGCCTCGCGTGACTGTCTGTGTGGAGTTTGCACATTCTCCCTGTGTTTGCGTGGGTTTCCTCCGGGTGCTCCGGTTTCCTCCCACAGTCCAAAGATGTGCGGGTTAGGTTGATTGGCTATGATAAATTGACCCTTAGTGTTAGGGGGATTAAATATGTGGGGTTACGGGGATAGGGTGGGATATGTGTTGGTGTAGGGGTTACGGGGATCGGGTGGGATATGTGTCGGTGCAGGCTCGATGGGCCGAAATGGCCTCTATCTGCACTGTGGGGTTTCTGTGATTCTGTGACTTGCTCCAGGGCATTGCTGGTGGGGGCGGTTAGAGAGAGGAAAATAAGCCCAACTTGTTACATGAAATATTTAATTATCTTCACTTTCCTCTCTAACCATGAGTCCTAGTCAGATATTTTTCCAGCTCTAGCTTTTAAATGAGTTAATTGACACAGTAGTAATTACTTTTGCTGTGAATCCGCTTCACTTACACACAAACCTGTTGAAAAAATAATCTAATCTCATAAGGCCATACTTTCCTATTTTATTGAAAGATGGGTTAAATGTTAGTTTTTCATAATTATTTTCAACCTGCTAATAAAATCATAGTTTTGGAACATGCACTTTCTAGGAACTCAAATTACAACTGGGGAGAAATGAAAAAACCCAAGCCAATCTTGGCACACTTGCAATAAAGGAGTATTTAATTATCTTCCCCTGTACTAATATCTGTAACCATGAATCCCAGTCTAAGAAGTTAATTAATGAACAAGTGATTACTTTTGCTGTGAGTCTGTTTCAGATTCCAATCCATAGGGGACTGTATTCCTAGTTCCATTCTTCTCTGATTCACCACAGGCACTAGGGGGTAAATATTCAGATGCATCTATTCCTGGCACACAGAGCAGAGCACAAAATTGTGCATTCCCAGTCCACGATTTTCTGCTCATTAAAGTTAATTGATAGAAAATCACAGCTTCAAATGTGCAATCTTGGTGCATGCCAGGAGAAGGTGAATCGGAATTCTTCTCCTCCTCTGCTCACTTGATCACCTCTGGTGTATCCCAGGAGACCACACTTGGCTCCCTCTTCTTCACTATCTACCTTCTACTCCTTGGCAACTTTATCCAGAATCAAGGGATAATTTTTCATATGAAAAGACAGCTCTATCTCCATTGACTCAAAGGCTGTTGCAATACTCTCAAATCGCCTCTCTAATTTCAAGACTTGGATGAGACAAAAGTTCCTTCAGTTCAATATTGACAAGACTAAGACTATACTCTTCAGCTCTTGCTAGCATCTCTGTGCCCCTGTCCTCAATTCCATCAAATTCCCTGGCTGCCATCTCAAGCTGAGTCAAAAGGTAAGGAACCTTGGGCTGGAGATTCGGCTGCTTAGTGCCTGCATACAAACTTCCCTGGCGGTTTTGCACTGGTGCTAACACACTTACCGCCGCGCTCTGTTGCGCGCCGTAGATCATGACATCATCAGGTGCGCAGCGCCCCATTGCCGGGCATCAACAACGGCAGCAGCAGGAGGCGTTGTCACCTTGGCAGGCCGTTTGGGGAGTGATATTTAAAGGCAGTGATGATCAGGTAGGGCAAACTTTATTCTTCGCACCAGTCTGATGCCTACTGAATGCTTTACATGACTGATTGATACGCGATTACTCAGCCTTACACTCTCTTAGAGTGCTTGAGGCTGTAATGCAAGTCGCGCAGGTCCCGTGGGCACACAGAAATACGAGGAAGAATCTTGTATCCCATCACTGGCCTTCCCTTTAAGCGAGGAAAGGAGCCTCTGATGTCGGCAGCACTGCACTGAAGATTCATTAGCGCTTTGCTGCTACCGCCTCTCTCACACACTTTAGTGCCCCAAGAAAAGTGGTAGCGCTTGATTTAGCGCTCCACTTCCCTCTTGGAGCGCTAAAGCCGAAGTTTCTGCAGGAGAGAAGGATTAGCGCCTGGCACTACTTTTTCAATTTTTGATACGGAATTTCTAGCCCAATTTGACGTTCTGTTCAACTTCACTTGGGAATTCTCGCCCACGTCTGCTCCATTATTAAAACTGTTTTCTTCCATCTCTGCAACATTAACCATCTGCACCCTATCTTTCCCATTCTGCTACCAAAACATTACTCCATGACTTCATTACCTTAAAATTCAATGGAAAAATTCGGTTGGTTTACACCTCCCGTTAACGCAATGCAACTAGCACTCGGGTGTGGCGATGTTTGCGCCGCTCGCGATATTGAGCAGACATTTTGCGGCGGCGCTAAACACTACCGCCACGATCTCCTGCGCCTGCAGATCGTGACGTCAGTGAAGCGTGCAATGCCCCCGGTAGTGCCCCAGACCGGATATTGAGTGGCGCCCCCCCTGCCTTACCGCCTGCCACTAGCAATGACAGGTTGAGGGGAGCGTTTTGCAGCCAGGAAGGGACTGGGGGAGCGCTATTTAAATGCGATTGCTTCCTGCCTTTTTTTGTCGGCGACATTTTTGCACCACGCATTCTGAGAGAGAGAGAGAGATAGACTTCTGGAGATATTCAATGCTGTGTTGAGGAGTTTTGGGTACTGAGCAGCACTTTGCAGGTTCATTTTGATTTGATCTTCCTTACATCAATTTAGAAGAGACTATGAGGGCTGCACTCTGAGCTCTTTCCCTGGGCCTCTCCATTGTTCTTTCCAGCAGAATTGATGTACAGGTCTCTCCAGGCCGAGATTCAAGGCTGCAATGAGCAGGGTTTGGATGGAGAGCAAGATCGACCCTCCCCTTTAAGAACTGGGCTTGTGTCTCTGTTCCATTGCTGACTGACATCACATGAGCTTCACCAGTGCTCTGAGTTAGCGTCTCACTCCTCGGCATTAGCGCCTTAAGAGAGGTGTGTAGCGCCTGATTTAGCGCTCCAATCACCTCCAGGGGCGATAGAAGCCAAGTTTGCAGTCGGAGGCGATAATTATTGCCAGGCGCTAAACTTTGCGCCCGACCGATAATTGCGCCCCAAACGGGGCGATACCGAATTTCTACCCCAATTACTCCAAAGCTGTCTAGTTGGTCTTCTCGCTTCAACTCTCCAAAAATTACAACTCATCCAAAATGCTGCACCTCATTACTTATCCAAGCTCCACTGGCCAACTTTTGCCTCAGTTTGTTAATTTCAAAATTCTTGTCCTTATTTTCAAATCACTTCATGAATCTGCCCCATCTTACCTTTGTGATCTCCTTCTGCCTTACATCCCCGTATAACACCCTGTGCTCCTCCAACACTGCACTTCTACACACCTCCACTCCACCATTGGCAGCTGCTCAGTTACTCACTATGTTCCTACTCTCTGCCTCATTCCTTTCATGTTGGTACCTCCTTCTCTGCTTTCAAAAACTTCCTCAAAACCCTCCTCTTCAAATATGACTTCTGCTCCCCATTTTATCTCCATTTCTCTCTCCTAATGCTTGTTGTCCACTGCATTCCTTTCTTCTTTATTGTAAAACACTCTGCATGTGAGATACATGTAAATGCAAGTTGTTGTTTAACACTTCTCAAGCAGTCAAAAAGTTACTTAATTGGCATAACTGCTACAAATTCATTATGCTGCTGTGGAGCACACCATAGGGTAGACTTTCATCTTCAACTTTGAAAAGCCTATTTCACCCATGGAGCCCTGTATGTGCTTATTCACTTCTATTACTGATGCAATGCTGTGTAAGAGAGTCACATTAAGGTTATTTAAATTGATCAATTAATAAATAAAGATTGTGTCCATGTTGTTTTATTCTGATAATCCATGTTTGCCAAAATGAACCTGAATTTGGAAATGGTGTTGGGAGTTCATGATTATCAAAAGAAGCTGCAACATTTCTAATTGGGTTGGTGTACCCGTATGCCTCACAATCAGCCATTCCCAATCAAAACAATAAACAAATCTGGGCAGTTAAGTGAAATAATAATTGGAAATGTTAAATGTTTTCCCCCCAGATTAGGTTGGCATGATTGGAAAATCTATGGTGGGTTCAAAGATTGACTTCTGTCTTTGATTTTCCCTCAATCCACCAGTCTTGCATAGCATTCCCTAGGCTACTGTGAAAGGAAGTTTGGAGTCTCAATGAAAATAATTTTTTTTCACAAAATGTAAATTGTAGATACATGTTACCTATTTAAATATCTTTATGTTAATATTTACTATTTTCATATGCAATTTATTTTGCTTAAAAATATATGATTTTTTTGCATTTTATAATATCTGATTGGTACAATTTAGTGTTGCATGTTTGGATGAATGACTGGTGTAAATATTTTGTTATAAATCTGTTTCTCTGACTATATTCTGGGAATATGAAAATAATATTGCAGAAATAGTCATTTTCCTCTGTGATTAGCTGTAGAGTAGCTCGTTTCCCTTGGAATATGTCCCCTTCAGTTCTAGGAGTTGAAAAAACATTTTTTTAATTAACCAAGCAATTGTATTCATTGTTCATTAATAAGAAATAATATACTAGCTTAAAAACAATTTGATTGGTTTTCATTACATTTTCATTACATGCCAACTACTTTTAATACTAAATTAAAAACTAAGTTGGTAGTTTGTTTATTTCCAAACTAACTGAAGATGTATTGGGGCTGAAAATTTGTTGCTAATAATAAAAATACGGACTTAGAAACACATAGTACAGTGACCAGCTGATTAAGGTAAAGGTTTGGTATGCAAAATGTGTTTGATTTTCAATGCCCTATAAATAGATACTAAAAAAACACTGATTTAAAAAAGAAAAATCTAGCTGCTTCCATGGAGCAGAACAAATTGCCTCCCAGTTTATTTAACACACCATCCTGGTAATGCTACATCAAGTTTACTTATGGTTTGACTTTGTGAGTCTCTTTTCATAGCTTAGAGTCCCAAGTCCAGAATCATTTCTGCTCCTCATGTCTAAAGCTTCTCCAATGTTTTACTGCCCCTTTCAAGATAAGGGGCCCAAAATTGCATACCATATTCAAATTATGATCTAACATATGAGTTTTACAATGCTAAGATAGTTTTTAATCAACTCAAGATGCATTTTTGCACTTCTTTAGTTTGTTGATAACAGCTTCACGTTGACTGGAAACTTTCAGAGAATGGTTATTAACCATGTAATGTATATACCTTTAAGGGGGGAACTACTTTTTATAGCTCATGTATATTGTAGTACCGGCAGTGACCACACCTGTATATAGCACTGAGTAGTAATCTGTACAGGCAGTTCCAATGTGAGCCACGTTGAGTAAACACCTTTTGTACCGTTTCTCCTGCAGTCTGTGTCTTATTATACACAGACACAACTTTGGCGACAAGGCAAGTTCGAACCTACCTGCAACTCTGCATCACCTCCCGGGGATTTGTTCCAGGAGATCAGTGGATTGGAGGTCAAGGCCAGAGACTCGGGCGTCGACCATGGGCAACCGCCCAGTCATCCAGCAGAGACCCGAGAATTGTGGGGGAGGCTGTCGAGAACCAGGCTTGGCTTTCCAGTCGAGGTGGTCCAGCGAAACGGGCTGGCAACAGGTAGTGCACAGACCCTTCCCAGACAGTGGTGGGCTAGAGCCTGACCGAGCGGCACAGCAAAGGGCCGAGCAGCGTCGACGGGGGAGAGAGAGAGAGGGCAGAGCGCACAGGGCGCAGCCAGTGTTCAGGGGCCGAGCAGCGTTGGAGAGAATGAGAGAGAGACGCGCAGAAACCCGCGAGGCACCGCCATTGCCACGAGGACTGCCGAGAGCAGCGTTGGCAGCAGCGCAGGAGAAGTGCGCGAAACATACAGGGCGCCGCCATTGCCACGAGAACCGCCGGGAGCGGCGTTGGCAGCAGCGGGGGAGGAAGGAAAGCGCGGGAGATGCCATTTTAAGCCATTGGGAGATGCCATTTTAAACCACACCCAAAATGCCGAAGAGTGGCCGTATCACCGCATTTGACAATGAAGTCGAAGATTGGACTACATATGTGGAACGAATAGAGGTATACTGCAAGGCAAATGAGGTGTCAGATGACAAGAAAGTGTCGGTATTGTTAAATTTTATGGGTGCAAAGACGTATGGTTTATTACAAAATCTAGTAACCCCAACGAAGCCAATGGAAAAGAGTTTTGAAGACATAGTAACGATAGTACAGGAACATTTAAACCCCACACCGCTGCTGATAGCAGAAAGATTCAAGTTTCACAAACGGAACCAGCATAAGGATGAAAGCAATGCTGATTATTTAACAGAACTGCGCAAACTATCGAAACACTGCCAGTTTGGAGCAGGACTGGCAGATACCTTAAGGGACAAGTTTGTGTGTGGGCTTCAAAGTGAAGGAACCCAGAAACGGCTTTTATCTGAAAAGGACCTTACGCTGAAAAAGGCTTTCAGCATTGCGGTATCATATGAAGCAGCAGCACGGGGCGCTGCAGAGATACAACAGAGACCGCAAGAATATGGC
Organism: Somniosus microcephalus; assembly: GCF_052327205.1. NCBI lineage: Eukaryota > Metazoa > Chordata > Chondrichthyes > Squaliformes > Somniosidae > Somniosus > Somniosus microcephalus. The sequence goes on from NC_140987.1 coordinate 162,688,848, forward strand.
ACAAACGAAATGTCATATAGAACAGAGAAGTGCTATCGCTGCGGCAGAACAACACACGACCAGAATGATTGATGGTTCAAAGACAAAGTGTGCAGACAGTGTGGAAAAGTAGGACACATAGCACGAGTCTGCAGGTCGGGAAAGAAAACCAGCAATAAGAAACCTACCAAAGAAAAGTACAAGAAGGTACATAAGATGACGGAGAATAGTTCAGACAAACAAAAGAGTGATAACAACTCCGAAAGCAGGGAACTGAGTTGTCTGAAACTACATAATGTGATCACAACGGAGGATCACCGAACCATTTGGGTCACTCTCAAGATAGCAGGAGTCCAGGTAAAGATGGAATTGGACACAGGATCAGCCCTAACATTCATAAACCGATGGGATTACGAGCGGCTATTCTCACACATACCCTTGAGAGACACAAAAATTATTTTGAAGACGTACACGGGGCAAAAAGTCAACCCCAAAGGAAAAGTAAGGGTGACCGTTATATATAACGGTAAGGAAACACCAAAACTAGACCTGTATGTATTGCAAGATGGAGGACCACCATTACTGGGGCGTGAATGGATCCGGAAAATACAACTGGATTGGCATTCCATACAGGCACTGACTGTGGCTGACAAAATGGATGACGACGTCACACCTGGGCGACTGTCAAAGATCCTAACTGATGCGAAAGAAGTGTTCCAGCAAGGACTCGGAACACTGAAAGGCATGACAGCGATGATTAAAATTGAAGAAAACGCAAGCCCAAAATTTTTTAAGGCCAGACCTTATGCGATCCGCCCAGCCGTCGAAGCAGAGCTGGAGAGTCTGGAACGTTCAGGTGTACTGTCCAAGGTAGACTGGAGCGAGTGGGCTACACCCATCGTCCCTGTGATGAAAATGTCGTTGAGCAGCACGCCTGAGGAACCAAGGAAGGTTCGCATCTGTGGGGACTTTAAGGTAACATGAACCCGGTCCTTCACACCGTACAATATTCACTTCCGCGGATTGAATATATTTTCACCTCGCTATCTGGAGGGAAACGCTCCACTAAGATTGATCTGGCTGAGGCGTATCTGCAAATGGAGGTAGAAGAAGCATCAAAAAAATACCACACAATCAACACCCATAAAGGTCTCTACCAATACAACCGGCTGGTATTCGGGGTAGCATCAGCTCCGGCTATTTGGCAGAGGGCAATGGAACAAGCCCTGCAAGGGATCCCAGGGACCCAGTGTTATTTGGACGATATCCTGGTCATGGGCGAAAATGACAGTGATCACCTTGCCAACCTGGAGCAGGTGCTCACTAGATTGCAGGAATATGGGCTCCGAGCTAACCGCCCCAAATGCGAGTTTTTTAGAAAACAGATCTCGTATTGTGGCCACGTTATCAATAAAGAGGGTTTACATAAGTCCCCAGAGAAGATTGAGGCAGTAGTCAAGGCTCCAGCACCGGAAAATGTGTCACAACTGAGGTCGTTCCTCGGGCTGGTAAACTACTACCATAAGTTCTTGCCAAATTTGTCTACAATACTACACCCACTGAACACCCTACTGCAAACGGGGGTGCCATGGAAGTGGAGTGACGAATGTAGACGAGCTTTCCAGAAGAGCAAAACACTAATCACATCGAAAGAGGTATTGGCCCATTACAACCCGGCATTACCAATTTGGTTGGCATGTGATGCGTCACCCTACGGCATTGGAGCGGTGCTGTCGCACAAATTCTCGGACGGCTCAGAGAGGCCAATAGCCTTTGCGTCACGATCACTAACCTCAGCCGAGCGTAGCTACACCCAGATTGACAGGGAGGCCCTCAGCCTAGTGTGGGGAGTGAAAAAGTTCAATCACTATCTGCACGGGCAGAAATTCACCTTGCTGACTGATCACCAGCCTCTTGTCTCCATTTTTAATCCGAAGAAGGGCGTTCCGGTGATGACTGCGCAACGACTACAAAGATGGTCACTTTTTCTAGGGGCGCACCACTATGAGATTGAATATAAGGGCACGAAACAGCATGGAAATGCTGATGGGCTATCACGCCTGCGACTGCCTACTGCGGAGGAAGCACCAGCAGTGGATCCTGTCAAAATATTCCATTCAACTACAGTTGAATACCTACCGGTAACTAACGCTTGTATCGAAAAGGAAACCCGAAATGACCCGACGCTGTCTCGGGTATATGATTTGACAGTGAATGGATAGCCAGCACATGGCGACTCACTGTTGCCAGCATTCTCGACAAGGAGAGAACAGCTGTCAGTGTGCCGGGGGACCTTGATGTGTGGATCCCGAGTGATAATTCCACCCAAGTTAAGGGATAGAGTGCTCAATGAGCTTCATGAGGGTCATCTGGGAGGGGTAAAAATGAAAAGCCTAGCCAGGGCTTATGTGTGGTGGCCGGGAATCGATAAACAAATCGAGGACCTGACCAAGAGCTGCTCATGATACCAGAGAGTCCAAAATGCACCACCACAGGCCCCTCTACACCCATGGGAGTGGCCCTCATCTCCATGGCAACGGGTGCATATTGATTTTGCTGGTCCATTCATGGACTCAATGTTTTTAATAGCCGTGGATGCGCACTCGAAATGGCCTGAGGTCATCAAAATGTCCTCCACCACCACGGAGAAAACTATTGCAGTCCTACGGACCATTTTTGCCAGGAATGGCTTGCCAGAACAGATTTACTCCGACAACGCACCACAGTTTGTGTCCGAAGAGTTCCGGAGGTTCTTGAAAAAGAATGGGGTAAGGCATTACACATCCACCCCGTATCATCCAGCCACAAATGGATTGGCTGAGAGGTTCGTACAAACCTTTAAGAAGGCAATAAAGGCTATGTACAATGACAACATTCCGCTGCAGCACAAGGTGGACAATTTCCTGTTCGCCTACCGGAGTGCGACACATGCAGTCACCAACCAGGCCCCAGCCATGATGTTCTTTAACCGAAGGTTAAGATCTCGCCTGGATTTGCTCAGACCAAACGTACGAAGAGATGTTGAGAGTAAGCAATTCCAGCACATCCATGAGAAGCCAACAAGGAGCTTCAATGTAGGGCAACCAGTCTTGGCCCGCGACTACCGAACAGAAAAATGGCAGCCAGGAACGATATGCACACGGCAGGGCCCACTAATGTACACAGTGGACGTTGGGGAGAGCATCGTGAGACGCCATGCTGACCAGATCCTAGAGTCACAGGAACAAGTCAACCCCATGCCTCGCCCATACGTACCTGGTGATGAACCCGATGTACAGGTTGCATCTACCCCAGAAACAGTAGCATCGGAAGCTGATGAACCAAACGATGACAGGGGGCCAGAATCGCCTCCGCACCAAAAGCAAGACACTCGGGAAAGGCGCTATCCAGAAAGGATCAGGAAGCCTCCCCAAAGACTGAATATATAAATAGACTATTTTCAGCTAATGTTGCATGTTAAAAGTGTTAATTGTAATTAGTTTGATATTTAATTGTTAAATGAGTGTTATGGTACTGTTAATCTAAAAGGGGAGGAATTGTAATGTATATACCTTTAAGGGGGGAACTACTTTTTACAGCTCATGTATACTGTAAGTACCGGCAGTGACCACACCTGTATATAGCACTGAGTAGTAATCTGTACAGGCAGTTCCAATGTGAGCCACGTTGAGTAAACACCTTTTGTACTGTTTCTCCTGCAGTCTGTGTCTTATTATACACGGACACAACAAACCAGATACAACAATCTTCTGTAACTTTGTTGTTAAACCCCCATATATTACACACATATGTTTCATGTTTCTCACATGTATTCACATAAAAATCCATTCTGAATATGCCTGGGCACTTGAGGAAAGATCCTAATAAACTTCACGCTGCCTTCAACTCCAGAATATCTAATACAAAAAAAATACTGCGGATGCTGCAAATCTGAAATAAAAACAGAAAATGCTGGAAATACTCAGCAGGTCAGACAGCATCTGTGGAGAAAGCAAGAGAGTTAATGTTTCAGCTCAATGGCCGTCCATCAGGACTGGAAAATGTTACAGATGTAACAGGTTTTAAGGAAGGACAGAGGCAGGGAAAGGGGGGAGGGGAGGAAAGAACAAAAGGGAAGGTCTGTGATAGGATGGAAGGCAGCAGAGATTAAGGCCCCGATTTCCCCCCTGCCGTCGGGCGGGGTTTCAGGCAGGCGGGGGCTGAAAATCCTGAATTTGGGGGGTCCTGACACCATCCCGTCCAAAACCCCGCCCCACGTAAGTTTCAGGGGCGGCGGGTACCCGCCCCGCACTGGGACCCACCGAAACCAGGTGGGAAGGGATTAGTGCCAATTAACTGCCTGTTAACAGGTAGTTTTTAGCCTAATCCCTATTTTGAGGGGTTTCGTGTGGGTTTCCCGACAGCTCCAAACCACGCCAGGTTAGAGCAGGCGGGCCGTCAGGTTGAAGGAGTTGGAGGGGTCGCGATGTTGGCGCACAGGTGAGTGATGGATGCATGAGTGTAAAGGTAAGTGTGTTTGGTGTGTCTAAATTGTGTAAAGAACTTTTACTTACCTGTACTTACCTTCACAGCCTTTCTTCCTGTAGCCATCGGGAGCCCATCACTCACCCGGAACTGAAAGCTGAACGGCTGCGATCTGTCAAAAGTGACAGCCTTCAGCTTTGAGTGCCGGTGAGAGTTCTAACTGAGTCTGTGCAGAATGACTCATGTCAGAACTCAGACTGTCAGTGTTTGACCGCTTCAAACAGCTGTGAAACACTGATATTTCATCTGTCAAAAACTCTTGACAGATGAAATTTCAGTCTGTGACGTCACCTGTTGCCGGGTGGCCCTTAATTGGCCTGCTGAGCCCGCTGGGCGGGCTTAACAAGGTCAATCAAGGGAAAATCACGCGGATTGGCCGGACGTCGAAGTAGGCGGGTCAAAAACCCGAAAGGGGAAGTCCCGCCTTCTTCCCGACAGGTTCGGGAAAATCTACCCCTAAATCTCAAAAGGGATGATGGTGCAAGGCAAAAGGGGGTGGTGATGGGACAAGTAATGAAACAAAAGATGGGTCTAGAAGAGGTATAAATGGGGATGGCAGAATCATGAACAGCTGTCGACCGAAAAAATGGGAGCCGAGGTTATGATCTGAAATTGTTGAACTTAATGTTGCGTCTGGAAGGCTGTAAAGTGCCTAATCGAAAGGTGAGGTGCTGTTCCTCGAGCTTCTGTTGAGTTTCAACAACAATAACAACAACAACTTGTATTTATAGCGCCTTTAACATAGTAAAACGTCCCAAGGCGCTGCACAGGAGTATTATAAGAATTTTTTTTTGCCTCCGAGCTATGTCATAGTGAGAAATTAGGGCAGGTGACCAAAAGCTTCGTCAAAGAGGTAGGTTTTAAGGAGCATCTTAAAGGAGGAAAGAGAGGTGGAGAGGCGGAGAGGTTTAGGCAGGGAATTCCAGAGCTTAGGGCCTAGGCAACAGAAGGCGCAGCCACCAATGGTTGAGCGACTATAATCAGGGATGCTCAAGAGGGCAGAATTAGAGAAGCGCAGATATCTCGGGGGATTATAGGGCTGAAGGAGATTACAGAGATAGGGAGGAGCAAGGCCATGGAGGGATTTGAAAACAAGGATGAGAATTTTGAAATCGAGGTGTTGCTTAATCGGGAGCCAATGTAGGTCAGCGAGAACAGGGGTGATGGGCGAACAGGACTTGGTGCGAGTTAGGACATGGGCAGCTGAGTTTTGGTTGACCTCAAGTTTATGTAGGGTAGAATGTGGGAGGCCAGCCAGGAGTGCATTGGAGTAGTCGAATCTAGAGGTAACAAAGGCATGGATGAGGGTTTCAGCAGCGGATGAGCTGAGGCAGGGGCGGCAACGGGTGATGTTACAGGTTGGAGATGGGGCGGTAGTTTGCAAGGACGGAGGGGTCAAGGGTTGGTTTTTTGAGGAGAGGGGTGATGACGGCAGGTTTGAGGGAGAGGGGGACAGTACCTGAGGAGAAAGAACCGTTAACAATGTCAGCTAACATGGGAGCCAGAAAAGGAAGTTGGATGGTCAGCAGTTTGGTGGGAATTAGGTTGAGGGAGCAAGAGGTGGGTCTCATGGACAAGATGAACGTGGAGAGGTATTGAGGGGAGGTCGGAGAGAAACTGGAGAAAGATGTGAGTTCAGGGCTAGGGCAGGGGGAAACCTTAGAGGAAGTTTGGCCTGGTGGGCTAGGGGAAGGAAGGGAAGTGGCAGAGGCAGCTGAACGGATGGTCTCAATCTTAGAGACAAAGAAGTCCATGAGCTCCGCACACTTGTTATCGAAGGTGAGGGTGGAGAAGACAGGGGAGATGGGTTTAAGAAGACGGTTAGCAGAAGAGAATAAGAGCTGGGGTTTATCTTTGCATTCCAGAATGATTCTGGAATAGTGAGCAATTTTGGCAGACGAGAGCAGGGCCCGATAGTGCTTTATGTGGTCCAGCCAGATCTGGCGGTGAATGGCTAAACCAGTTGTCCGCCATATCCGTTCAAGTCTGTGTCCCTTGGACTTAAGGGGGCGAAGGTGAGGGCCGTACCAGGGGGAACAGCCAGGGTGAGAGAGAGTAATTGTTTTAGTAGGGACTCGGGCATCAAAGGTGGTGGTGAGTGTGTGGTTGAGCAGATCGGTAGCTGCAGAAATGTCGTGGTGAATGGAGGGCCAAAGGCTGGACGGTTGGAATTTCATAAGAGAGTTGGGAGTGAGCGTTTTCCAGGGGCAAACACAGAAGGAAGTAGGGTTGCGGGGGGTGGTGGGTGGAACGGGGATGTGGGTGGAGAGCGATACGAGGAAGCATTTAGAAATGGCCTTATCTGCGATTGACACGATGGGAGTAGCGAGGCCACGAGAGATGGCAAGGTCAAGGGGGTGGCCGTGAATATGGGTTGGGGAGTTTACATGGAGGGAGAGATTAAAGGAGGATTGGAGGCTAGTGAACTCAGAGGAGAGAGAGCATGATGAATTGAGATGGAGGTTGAAATCTCCGAGGATGAGAAGTCATTCGGTACAGAGGCTGAGGGAGGAGAGCAGTGAAGATATCTCAGTAATAAAATTTTTATGGTACTTGGGTGGGCGGTAGAGAACAAGAATTTTAAATGAGAGGTGAGAGGGGTGGAATAAGGTGAGATGCTCAAAGAAAAAGAAACTGCAGGAGGATTGGGGGGTGTCATCACCCCTCAACCAAGTTTCTGTCAGGGCCATGATGTTGATGCAATTATCCATGATAAGCTCATGGATGGCAAGGGCCTTGTTTGCAAGTGAATGGACATTCTGGAGGGAGATGCGGAGAGGGTCAATGATTGGGGGGGATGAGTTGGATGGGGAGGAGATTGGCAAGATTTGCCCCCAGTGGGTGCGCTGGGCGGGAAGTTTGACAAGAGAGTAGGATGGGACAGTTGGGGTTGCTGCTCATAAGGCGGCAGTGACGAGTGCCTCGATGGGCCCTTTGTAGGAGGTCAAGAGAGGCACAGAGGGAAGCTGTGGGCTTATCTAGAGGGAGTCAAGCCTGGGATGGCGGCAGGAAAGTAGGAAGGTCGAAGAGTAATGAAGGATTGGGGTAGGGATTTGGGAGTGCAGTGTACCTGAGAGAGGAGAGATGAAAGGAGGCATGACGACAGCTGAGAGTGGTCAGCGAGGGATGGAGAGAAAAGGAAAATAGGGAGAAAAAGTGGAATGGCTCGGGTCCGGAGCGGCAGACCAAGTGCGAATGTGAATGGAGATGAGAAAAGCTCAGGTTACATTGGCCTGTTTAAACGTAATAATTAATGGAATACATATTTCCTGGTAGCAGGGAATAGTTTGGGGACAATAGTAGGGAGACCAGGGTCAAAGTCAGAGGTCCCATGGAAAGACAAGCCGGCATAATCAGGATGGGGCCGGTACGGAGCATCGACGAACTGCTGTCCAAAGCAGGTGAGTGAAGTCCAGAAGCTTTTTGAAGGGTAGAGAGTTTGAGGATGGAGGTTGTTGCTGTAGGAATGAGAGTCGGTAGCGGTGCAGAAAGATGATGGCTAAATTGACGCAAGTTGGAGGTCACCGTAGATCAAAGCGGCGGAGAAAAATTAAAACCACAAGCCAGCGACCAGAAAAGCTGCAAACCGGTAGAACGAGTCACCGGTCTGCAAGTGGAGCAACAGTTGCTACCTACAAGCCAGTAGAGCTGAACAACCAGTCGAACCAGTTCAGCTGAGACACAGCCACAGTTTAAAGGTAAAAACCTTTTGGCAGGAGAGATAGAGACAAAGCAGGTAAGTCTTACAGTATAATCCAGTGCAGAAATGTAGTGTAATCCAATGTAGTTCTGTGAGGGAATAAGCCATATTTCAGAAAGATACACCATAATATGAACAGAATTCTGATATTTATTAATACATGATATACTGGGTTTAAAAGTCTGGAAAGCTTTGGAGACACAGGCTGCAAACAGAAAACAGGCTTCTGAGATGGGATGGTTTGATAACAAAGTTGTAAAAACCAAACAAGCTTTGAAATGGGAATAGTTAAATATACTAAAACAATTACCCTATAGAAATGGCAGTTTGGCGCTTCCAGAGGGTCTGGAGTTTGGGAATAACACAATGAGAAGACCCAGTTTAAGGTGTTATAAGCTAACACGTTGAACAGAAACACAAATATTAAAAGAGGCATGTGCCTTTGAAAAGATGACATCATTAAAAGAAACGCCTGCTGGTCAAATAGTTTTTATGGTAAACTTGGAAGACAGGAAACATAAGATTAAATATGCAACCAATTGAGATAGCTAGAAAACAAGTAAACACTCAGTCAAAGTGTCTTAAATATATACATAGTAAATATGATACCAACAAGAACACTTTGAAGATATGACTCCAAAAGATGCACCAAGTAATTACATTGTTTTTGTATTGAACTTGGAGCAGTTAGGAAACTCAACGTCTGCTAAAACCAGTAAAGCCAAAATTAAGAATTGAATTAAAGAATTTTGTAAAAATGGCATCAAACAGAAACCACTGCTGTCATATTGCTTTTATGATAGTTTTTGGAACACCTAAAGGTAGAGACATAATTATGCATGCAATAGTTGAATTGACAGTAAGATAGAAAGCATTCAACAGAGGCATCAATAAAGACAATTAGCTTACATCAACAGAGAACTTCAAAGAATAAACCACTGCAAAAAGGGTATAAAAATAAGAGCTTTTCAAACAGAAAGTCTGAACTCGCTGAACGGGCCAAGTGTTTCTCAACTTTACAGGCACCATCTGTAAGTTTTTAACTTTGAGTCTCGGGTAAGCAAAGTAATTGATTTTGGTGGATAATCTGGATTTAGAAATAAGCAAGAAATAAGAAATGTAATGAAGTAAAGATTTAAGAATAAGGATCTCTGAGAAATAAGAAATGTAAGCTATTTGTATTTTGAATTGTTAATGTTGCGACTGATTGAACAGCTGTTAACTGAAAGTCGGATCTTAAATAAAACTATATGGCCTAGAACTTCAGTTTGGGGCGCCCAGCTCGCCTGGGCGCCAGAATTACCGCTGCGCGCGGAGCCACTTGCGCCAGCGGGATATTCAGTTTCAGCGCCCCAAGTGGAAGCTGGCCGCTAAACAAGGGTTTCGGCGCCCCGCTTGGGGCGCTGAAACTGAATATCGGCGCGCAAAGTGCCTGAAATAAAGAGTAGATTGCCTTTCAAAAGCTAGGCTTTATTAACCTTAAAAAACCAGCAAGTACATGTTGAGCACCCAGTCTCAACCAAACTGTAGAAAACTGAATTTAAGATGGCAACCACAGGTCACATGGAATCAACTAACCAATAAGTTTACTGCATATATCTCAAGGCAGGAAAACAGGCAACCAATTACAATGCTTCTTATAAAACAAGAATAATCACCACATTCACCCCTCCTTTTAAAATATACTTCAACCTAGGTAGCCTTTACAGTTTACAATTAGTTATTTATGACTAGAGCAATACATGTATAATGCCTTCAACAATTTTAAAATTTTACTATTAAATTATTAATTATTTTAAAAGTCCATTTTTAATCGGTCGACCGGATATCTTGTTCGTGTCGACCTTCTTAGCCTTGGTGGAGTTCCTTGCCCTCCCACACCAGGAGACACAGAAATATCTTCTGCAGGGAGGCTATCAATATCCCGATTATCAACGGTTTCCGGATTAGAAGTCCCATTAGAAGGTAGACTGGGAGGGTCATGAACATCCATCGGGGGCAGACTAAGAGAATTGTAAGTGTCTGCAATAGGATTGGAAATATTCGTAGTATCTGTGACGACATCAACATTATCTGAATTATGGCTATTGTTAATGTCCTCAGGAGAGGGCTGGCCACCACAAGGAGCTAAGTCTTTAACTGAAACTGTACTTTCTTTCCCATCTTGGAATCGAATGTGGGCATATTGGGAATTTGCCTCCAATAGCTCCACCTCCTCCACTAAAGGATCATACTTTGACAGTCTAACATGACGTCGGAGCAGCACAGGTCCCTGCATAGTAAGCCATGAAGGTACCGAATATCCCGTAGTAGATCTCCGCGGATAGTTGAAGAGCCTTTCATGGGGGGTCACATTAGTAGCCGTTGAAAGCAATGATCTAATGGAATGCAGGGCATCAGGCAGTACCATTTCCCACTGTGTATTCTTAAGGTTCCGGGATGTCAAAGCCAACATAACTGCCTTCCAGATCACCCCATTGTATCATTCGCACTGTCCATTACCCTGGGGATTATACGGGGTAGTTCTGCTAGTAGAAATTCCCCGACTCTGGAGGTATTCCTTCAACTGGGAAGACATAAAAGAACTTCCCTGATCCGAATGGATATACGCAGGCATCCCAAAGATGACAAAAAGTTGAGTCAGACATTTAATAACTGTAGCAGCTGATACATCTGCACAAGGAAAAGCAAAAGGGAACCTTGAAAACTCATCCACAACAGTAAATATATATTGATTCTGAGTCGTTGAAGGAAGAGGCCCCTTAAAATCAACGCTCAGGCGTTCAAAGGGAGAAGTAGCCTTTATAAGATGAGCTCGTTGAGGCTTAAAGAAATTCGGTTTACACCGGGCGCAGACAGAGCATGATGAAAAATTTCCAATGTAGCAATAACCAATTCATAAGTTTCACAGTCCAAAATATACTTATACACATCCGGAGCAATGTAGTTGATTAGTATATCCAACTTATTTAGAGATTGCTGATCCAACACACCCAAAAAGTTTTTAAATGTACGATACCAATGTTTCCATTGATCATCCACTCCTGCAGAATTAGGGTCAGCATTAAATCATTCCGGTCGAAGATATCGTTCCATTATAGCAAAAGGTTAATAAATTGAAATGAAGAGTAGATTGCCTTTCAAAAGCTAGGCTTTATTAACCTTAAAAAACCAGCAAGTACATGTTGAGCACCCAGTCTCAACCAAACTGTAGAAAACTGAATTTAAGATGGCCACCACAGGTCACATGGAATCAACTAACCAATAAGTTTACAGCATTTATCTCAAGGCAGGAAAACAGGCAACCAATTACAATGCTTCTTATAAAACAAGAATAATCACCACAGTGCCGCAGCACCACCCGTTGCGGCATGGCAGCCTGCGGTACTGCAGGCCTTCCTCCCACTCTTAAGGGGGAGGTGCCTGCAACAGCGCGATCCCCGCTCACGAGTGCCGGTAAATGAGCCCGGCACCAAGGAGAAGTGCCGGGCTCTCGGGAAACAGCCGGCAATGCCGCGGGGGGGGGGTGTAGGAGGCCGGGGACGGAGGTGCAGGCAGGCGGCCACCGAAAAAGCGGCCGGCCGCACCTCCACCTTAACTCGCCCCACTACCGCCACAGGTAGGCCCCTGTGTACCGGTCGCTGTTTGCGGCTGGTGCGGAGGAGGCGGCAGCGACCAAATATGGCCAGTGGGGCAATAGCGGGGCGCTGCGCACACCGATGACGTCATCGGTGGTGGCGCAGCGCTACAGGCTAATGCCGCCATTAGCGCCCCGCTAAATATTGCGGTGGTTGTGGCCAGAGGCGCAAAAGCCCTCTTTGGGCGCAAACTGGTGGCGCAGGCCACTGAATTTCTAGGCCTATATTTTTAGAATTGTCTCAAAGAGTATTTCTGTATAAACTCATGAACCCAATTTCTGTACACTCTTTTGTAAGGAGTTGCAGAATTCTGGGGGGTATTCTGGACCCTCATAATATCCGGAAGGTTACAGTCTAGTTAAACTTATTAAAAGTACTATCTGGAGGATGGTAACATCTTCAGTCATTCCTTCCCTTTAGGGAGAGATAGCCTGAACCTTTAGACCCATTTAAGCGTCTTATGGAATTCGGCTATCTCTAACTTAAGTTGAAGGTGAACGGCTGGGGAATACGCCTGATCTGGGGTAGCCCGAGACAGGGCTAGGACTTGTAATTATCCCTTCAGTTCAAAGCAGAGATGTAGAGATATCCAGAGATGTCCAGGAGATCAGAAACCAATTTGACAAAAGAATTCTGCAGCTTAAGACTTGAAGTGACTGAAAAGCAGAGCAGCGCCATAGCTGCTGAGTCAAACTGTGTAGTCAACAAAGTCCTGTCCATGAGGAATCCTGTGATAGAGGTCAAGTTTCAGCAGGTCATGTTCCTCCATTAAGCTTCATTGGAACAGTGTAGGAGTGGTGGGATCATGCTAGAGGTGGCAGAAATGGCAGAGGATGATCCGTTAAATGTGGGGGCTGGTGGGCTGGAAGATGAGGACAAGGGAAATCCTATCATGGTTCTGGGAGGGAGGGGAAGGGGTGAGAGCAGAAGTGCAGGAAATGGAACAGACATGGTCGAGGGAACCTGTCAACCACAGTGGAGTGGAATACTTGGTTGAGGAAAAAGGAAGACATATCGGAAGCACTGGTAATCTACATCCTAGGGTACTTAAGGAAGTGGCCCTAGATATAGTAGATGCATTGCTGGTCATCTTCCAAAATTCTATGGACTCTGGAACCCATGGATTGGAGGGTAGCTAATGTAACCCCACTATTCAAAAAAGGTGGTAGAGAGAAAACGGGGAATTATAGACTGGTAAGCCTGACATCGGTAGTGGGGAAAATGCTAGAGTCCATTATGAAAGATGTAATAGCAGAGCACTTGGAAAACAGTGACAGGATCGGACAACGTCAACATGGATTTACAAAAGGTAAATCGTGATTGACTAATCTACTGGAATTTTTTGAGGATGTAACTGGTAGAATAGATAAGGGAGAACCAGTGGATGTGGTGTATTTGGACTTTCAGAAGGCTTTTGATAAGATCCCGCATAAGAGATTAGCATGCAAAGTTAAAACACATGGGATTGGGAGTAAGGCAGCGAGAGCTGGAGAGGACAGTTTGAAGGAGCAAGAGCTGGAGAGAGGACAGTTTGAAGGAGCGAGAGCTGGAGAGAGCAGTTTGAAGGAGCGAGAGCTGGAGAGGAACCCGGTTACCAGGACGCCACGTGGGACAGCCAGGGGTAATGTGCAGGCCAGGTGTGTGGAGGAGACCGAGGGGAAACATCGAGAAAGACTGAGAGGAAACATCGAGAAAGACTAAGAGGAAACATCGAGAGAGAGAGAGGGGAAACATCGAGAGAGGGCAGCATGGTGGCATAGTGGTTAGCACTGTTGCCTCACAGCGCCAGGGACCCGGGTTCAAATCTGGCCTCGGGTGACTGTCTGTGTGGAGTTTGCATATTCTCCCCGTGTTTGCGTGGGTTTTCTCCGGGTGCTCCGGTTTCCTCCCACAGTCCAAAGATGTGCGGGTTAGGTTGATTGGCCATGATAAAAATTGGCCCTTAGTGTTAGGGGGGATTAAATATGTGGGGTTACGGGGTTACGGGGATAGGGCTTGGGTGGGATGGCTGTCGGTGTAGGGACCGGGTGCTAGGGTTTGGATGATCAGCCATGATCTCGTTGAATGGTGGAGCAGGCTCGAAGGGCCGAATGGCCTACTCCTGCTCCTAGTTTCTATGTTTCTATGTTTCTATGAAACATCGAGAGAGACCGAGGGGAAACATCGAGAAAGACTGAGAGGAAACACCGAGAAAGACTGAGAGGAAACATCGAGAGAGAGAGAGGGGAAACATCGAGAGAGACCGAGGGGAAACATCGAGAAAGACTGAGAGGAAACATCGAGAAAGACTGAGAGGAAACATCGAGAGAAACCGAGGGGAAACAACGAGAGAGACCAAGATGGAAACATCGAAAGAGACTGAGGGAGCACTTTATTTATTTAATTTAATTAATTAATTAATTAATTAATTAAATTTATTTAATTATAAGTTGTGAGTTCCTCATGATGCTCTCCCAGGGTGGCTACCCTGTAGCCAGAGATTATTCTAGAAGCCTGGGTAGAAATATCAATGTAATTACTGTAGAAATTACTTTTTTTACATTATTGCTTGTTCATTTTATGTGCTGTCTTTTTTTATGTCTTTTATTTATTTTATGTCTGCTTTATTTATATTTAAAGTATGTATGCATGTATATGTCGGTATGTGTTTTTTTGTGATGGCGCCGATGAAGATGGCTGCCGTCCTTGCGGGCTCCGTGCGTACCAGGCAGCTAAGTGTTCTTGCTGCTGGGTGCTCTTGGCTCGTCAAGAAAAAAGCATTTCACTGACTAGATTTCACTTCTTGTATTTAGTTATGTGATAAATAAAAATTGAAATTGAAATTGAAGGTACTGACTTGGATAGAGAACTGGTTGGCAGACAGGAAGCAAAGAGTTGGAATAAACGGGTCTTTTTCCGAGTGGCAGGCAGTGACTAGTGGGGTACTGCAGGGATCGGTGCTAGGACCCCAGTTTTTTCACAATATAAATGATCTAGACAATGGAACTAGATGTAATATCTCCAAGTGTGCAGATGACACAAAGCTGAGTGGGCGTGTGTGCTGTGAGTAGGATGCAGAGAAACTCCAGTATGATTAGGACAGGTTGGATGATTGGGCAGATGCATGGCAGATGTAGTATAATGTGGATAAATGCGAGGTTATCCACTTTGGTGGCAAAAACAGGAAGGCAGATTATTATCTGAACGTCAATAGATTGGGAAAAGGGGAAGTACAATGAGACCTGGGTGTCCTTGTGCACCAGTCGCTGAAGGTAAGCATGCAGGTGCAGCAGGCAGTTAAGAAGGCAAATGGTATGTTGGTCTTCATAGTGAGAGGATTCAAGTACAGGAGCAAGGTTATCTTGCTGCAGTTGTACAGGGCCTTGGTGAGACCACACCTTGAGTATTGTGTGCTGTTTTGATCGCCTTATCTGAGGAAGGATGTTCTTGCCATGGAGGGAGTGCAGCAAAGATTCACCAGACTGATACCTGGGGTAGTAGGAATGATGTATGAAGAGAGAGTGGGTCGATTGGGCTTGTATTCGCTAGAGTTTAGAAGAATGAGAGGGGATCTCATTGAAACTTATAAAATTCTAACAGGACTAGACAGACTAGATACAGGAAGGATGTTCCCGATGGCGGAGGAGTCCAGAACCAGGGATCACAGTCTAAGGATAAGGGGTAAGCCATTTAGGGCTGAGATGAGGAAAAATGTGTTGTGTATGTAACCGTTTACCTTTAAGGGAACTATAGAATGTAACCGTTCGCCTTTAAGAGCACTACTTTAGGGTGGCACTATTTGTTGGCTCATGTATACTGTAATACCGATAGTGACCACACCAGTATATAAGGGTTGTGATACGTTAACTAGGGCAGATTCGCCCGAAACTCTGAATAGTAAAGACCTGTTTTATTTGTTAATCTTGGAGTCTGTGTATTATTTGCAATACAACCCACAGACTTAACAATGGCGATGAGGACGATCGTACCCTGCGGCAACAGTACTTCCTAAGCTACTAAGGAGCGTCGAAGTGAGGCAACCGCCTTCGTCGTGCTGCTGGAAGAACACACGAGGCTGCAGCAACAGACAGGAAGCAGACTAGCAACGAAAGTTCATCAGCAACAGGCACAACTACCCTTTTACCACGGTGCGGAGTGCGTCGATCAACTAACAAAAGAAAGCAACCGGCGACCGCAACGACTGTGAGTAGGGGAAAGTGTGGAAAATATCCGGAGGATAAGGGCAGTGACCACCACGGTCGAGGGGGTGAAAAAGGCCGGACAGCGACCGGGATCACAAGGCGCGGTGGCGATAAATAAATAAATAACTAAATAACCCGCGAAGAATCAGCCGCAGCCGGGGAGGAAAGGGCCGGACTGCGGGAGGTCGGGGAGAGGCGTTTGAATCCGCTGAGCGAGAGCCCGAGAGGGAGCGAGCAAGAGCCGCGCGAGCGGGTGAGCCAGAGCCCGAGAGGGAGCGAGCAAGAGCCGCTTCGAGCGGGAGGCGCTTCGCGAGCCAGCGATCGCACCAGCGATAAGGGCCGAGGCCGCTTTGAAGTGAGGGGCGCAGCCGGGCCATCGATCGCAATCCCTGATAAGGGCCGCACTCGGGCTGGTAGGGCAGAGTCGGCAGACACTGAAGGCGCGAGAGCCGCGGTCAACAGCGCGGGCCATCGATCGCGGCGGAGATAAGGGCCACACTCGGGCTGAAAGACAGCGTCGGGGGTCAGGTGAAGACCGTCAAGTGCGGGAAAACCGCCATTGAAGTGGGCGGGGAGAGCGAGAAGCGCGGGAAAGCCGCCATTTTTCGCGGGAAAACCGCTGGGGAAGAAGACAGAAGCGGGAAACCGCCATCTTAGAAAATTAATTAGAATTTTCAGAAAGGCTGGTGTGTTCTCAAGAAGAGAGGAAAAATAAGAATAAGTAAAGCAATACTTGTGTTGTTCTCAAGAAGAGAGGAAAAATAAGAATAAGTAAAGCAATACTTGTGGTGTTCTCAAGAAGAGAAGAAAATTAATAATAGGTAAAGAAATACTTGTACTGTTCTCGAAAAGAGAAGAAGATGCCTAAGCGAGGAAATATTAATGATTTTAATGCTGAAATAGAAGACTGGGCCACATATGTGGAACGCATAGAAATATATTGCGTAGCCAACTAAATTGAGGATGACGACAAGGCAATAACTTTGTTAAATTCGATGGGAGCAAAAACATACGGGCTTTTGAAACATCTAATAGCACCAGTTAAACCAGTGGACCAGACCTTCGAAGAGATCGTAGCAGTGCTGAAGGATCACTTGAACCCCACACCGTTGATGCTGGCTGAACGATTTAAATTTTATGCCAGAACCCAGAGGCAAGATGAAAGCAATGCGGAATACTTAGTCGAACTGCGTAAGCTAGCGAAATACTGCCAGTTTGGAGGAAATTTGACAGAGGCGCTGCGGGACAAGTTCGTATGCGGCTTGGCCAAAGAAGGAACGCAGAAGCGACTTCTGGAAGAAAACGACCTCACACTGGACAGGGCTGTCCTCATAGCTTCATCGCACGAAGCCGCAGCGAAAGGAACGGCGGAAATGCAGCAAAAGGCGGCGGCACTCGGGGTGGACCAAATTACTGCAAGCAATTCCAAATGCTACCGTTGTGGAAAGACAACGCACGACCAGAATCAGTGCTGGTTTAAGAACCAAGAGTGCAGGAAATGTGGCAAACTGGGTCACATCGCGAAGGTATGCAGGTCCGGAAAGAAGACCAACAAGCAAAGGAAGCCACCACCACAAGAAAAGTACAACAAGGTACATCAGGTGGCTGAAAAGAGTTCAGACGAACAAAATTCAGACTCAGACCCAAACAGCCAGGAGTTGGATAGTCTGAGAATCCACAATGTGGGTAAAGTGACTGATCTACAG
The DNA here is from genome assembly GCF_052327205.1 of Somniosus microcephalus. Taxonomy (NCBI): domain Eukaryota; kingdom Metazoa; phylum Chordata; class Chondrichthyes; order Squaliformes; family Somniosidae; genus Somniosus; species Somniosus microcephalus. Next base: position 162,706,576 of record NC_140987.1, read on the forward strand.
ACGATCTGGGTCACACTAAAAATAGCTGGAGTCCAAGTACGAATGGAGCTGGACACGGGATCAGCTGTATCAGTCATCAACCAAAAGGACTACCACCGGCTATTCTCTCACATACCCTTAAGAAATACCAAGTTCGTATTACAGACATACACGGGGCATAACGTATACCCCATGGGGAAAATAAGAGTCAAGGTGAGAGATAGGGGTAAAGTACACCCAAGAATGAATTTGTACGTACTACCTGAGGGAGGACCACCACTTCTAGGACGGGAGTGGATCAAGAAAATAGACATGGAATGGCACTACCTACAAGCAATGACGAGTGAGGACTCAGTGCAGACAAGCAGCTCAGACTCCGAGCCGGAAGACGATAAGTCCAGCTTACGTATGAAAAACAAGGTTAACATGAACTCACGGACTAAGGTTGGAAAATCGATGGCGTGCATAAAGACAGAGAATTCTGAGTCTGTTCAAGTTACAGACATATGCATTACGGAGGAACACCGGGCTCGAACTCAACGTTATTTCAAAGTACAACAACAATTAGAACAATTAAGTTACCGCCTCGTGCAAGAGATGAAAACAATGAAAAAGTTCTATGACACCGAATGGGAGAGTCTGGAAAGACAACAGAACCTACTGGCTCAAACAGAGAGCGACCATAGAGCCATCGTGACCAATTACCGATCACATCTCCCTTATGATGTTCAGGAGTTAGAATATTTGCATGATCTAGAGATGCAGCAGAAGGGCAAACCACACTACACTGAGGATTTTGTTCTGCAATTAGAGACGGAGCTAGTGCAGGCAAGGTTAAGAGAAGTTGAATCGCAGTGTGCTCTTAAGGAGATGCAGAAACAAATCTTGGACATGGAAAAGAGAAACGCTTCTTTACCTGATGTGAATAATGTGGACATGTTGCGAGAGGGGATTATTGAGGCGAAACTGAAAGAAGCTAAGCAAAGGATGTTGGAACTTGAAATACAGAACCAAATCAGCAGAAATCAGCTATGTCGAGCAGAGAAGGAGTGCTGTGGTCTACATGAGAAGGTGCAATATCTCTCAGCCCAGAATAAGGGGCTACTCACTCAGTTAAATGAGAGTAAACGGGAAATGGCTGAGATAGACTGCAAGAATAAAGAAGAATTGATGGCAGTGAGACTTCGAGAGGCAGATAGCATAGCAGCCTTGGCTGAACTCCAACAGGAAATTGCAAAAAAAACAATTGCAGAGGAATCTTCAGGAAGCCAGGATTTTATTCCAGTCCTTCTTTACGACTCCTTACAAGCAGAGTGTGAGAAGTTGAAAGAACAGTATGGACAGGCCCAGGCTACAATTCTGGAGGGGATTAACTCGGCAACCCCCGAAAAGCTAGTTTCAGTAGAAGCATATGAACAACTAAAGGTTGAACATGAGCAAGAAGTCCAAAGGCTGCAGGAAATGTTTGATGAGCTCCAGGCCAAGGCTGCCTCATCGGTAAAGATTCCATCCATAGATGAAACATTAGTGGTGGAAGAGGAGAGGGGGTTGGAGCTCTCAAGGGTTATGGAAATAGCTGAGGTTGCAACACAGACTGAGAAGATGGCAGCAGAGCAATCCTTGGATACCAAAAGTACGCTGACTCACGTCAATGTAGAACAACAGACCGCTGAAACAGCTGCTCCGGTAGAGGGATTGAATAGTCCGATCAATCAATCTCCAAAGGAAGTTGAAGTATTAAAATCACAAATGAGGTCATTAGTAAACGACTTGCTGAAAGCCCAGAAAAAGCTGGATGAAGAGGTACACATGAAGAAGTCTCTTCAGGAAAGATGTCTGGATTTGGAACAAGAGCTGGCTAACGTCCAGCTGGGTATGGAGGAAATAGACGACCCTCTCGCTGGCCTAGCTCAGGACGACACTGAATATTACCATGACCTGGTGGACTACACCGAATATTGCGATGTCCTGGCCTGACCAGCTTGTAACTTCGACTCCCAAAGTGCAGAAATCATGGAGGAGCACCAAAAGTCTACGGAACATCGGGTGAAGCTGGCTCTACGACGGAAACAGGAGGCAGAGAAGGAGGAACTGCGCAGGCAGCTGGCAGCTGACAGTGGAGCCCAGAGAGTCTCCAAGAAGCAGAAAAGGAAAAGTCGAAACAGAAGATGACCCATCTGAACCATTATCACCTCTACCAGATCACACACGTGGTCCCTCCGAATGGAGCCAAATCAGTTCGGAAGTTCAAACTGTTAAATCCATGGAAGGACTATTGAATGAGTCACTTCAGCAATGTGAACTGTTTTCCGCAGAGACTGAATCTGTGATCTGTTTTGACATGAAGTTATATATGTTATTATGTTATGTTAAACATGAAGTTATATGACGTTGACTCCATCGAGAGTATATCTGTAAATTGTTATATGATGTTGACTCCATCGAGAGTATATCTGTAAACTGTTTATATGAAGTTGAAGATTGTATGTTTAAAGGGGATTCTGTAAGTAATAAGCTAAAAAGGGAGGAGTGTTGTGTATGTAACCGTTTACCTTTAAGGGAACTATAGAATGTAACCGTTCGCCTTTAAGAGCACTACTTTAGGGTGGCACTATTTGTTGGCTCATGTATACTGTAATACCGATAGTGACCACACCAGTATATAAGGGTTGTGATACGTTAACTAGGGCAGATTCGCCCGAACCTCTGAATAGTAAAGACCTGTTTTATTTGTTAATCTTGGAGTCTGTGTATTATTTGCAATACAACCCACAGACTTAACACCAGGGAGTGGTGAACCTGTGGAATTCTCTACCACAGAAGGCCGTTGAGGCCAATTCATTAAATATATTCAAGAAGGAGTTAGATATATTTCTTAAGGAATCAAGGGGTATGGGGAGAAAGCAGGGACAGGGTACTGAATTTGGATGATCAGCCATGATCTCATTAAATGGCAGAACAGGCTCGAGGGGCCAAATGGCCTACTCCTGCTCCTATCTTCTATGTTTCTATGTTTCTATGTATTGAAGGTGGCATTGTCAGAACAGCTGCGATGGAGGCGGAGAAACTGGGAGAATGGCCTTGGGGGAAATGTGGGAATTTTGTGAACCTTACAAGTCCTTACAGGAAGCAGGGTGGGAGGAAATGTAGTCAAGGTAGTTTTATTCTGGAACACCTAATTCATGGTGCCAGAACTGAAGAACCATCTTATTCTGTACAACATCTGATCATCTCTATCTGACCTATCACTTAACCCTCAATCACATAAAATGTTCTCAAGCAATTTCTCCACTGACTGATCTGTGGTCTCACTCTTTTTTTGAATATCGGAACAATGTTTATTATCCTCAAGTTCTTAGCTATAATTCCTATATTTTTCCTAAATACTGTCAGATGTGACTCAGTGGTCACACTCTCGCCTCTGGGTCAGAAGGTTATGGGTTCAAGCCCCACTCCAGAGAGTTAAGCACGTAATCTAGGCTGGCACTTCAGTGCAGTACTGAGGGAGAGCTGTACTGTCAGAGTTGCTGTCTTTCGGATGAGATGTTAAACTGAGGCCTTGTTTGCCCTCTCAGGTGGACGTAAAAGATTCCATGGCACTATATTGAAGAAGGGCCGGAGAGTTTCCCTGGTATCCTGGACAATATTTATCCCTCAATCAACATCACTAAAACAGATGAGTGGTCATTATCTCATTGCTGTTTGTGGGACCTTGTTGCGTGCAAACTGGCTGCCGCAATTCCTACATTACAACAGCTCGTTCTTTCTTTTAAAATGTTAACAAGAGCTTTGCCTACTTTCTCTTTAACATTTATCCCTCAACTACCAAAAGCAGATTATCTCCTCATTCTGTTTGTGGGACCTTGCTATGAGCAATTTGGCTGCCACATTTGCCTACAAACCAGTAGTAAATACCCTTCAAAAGTAAGTAATTGACTGTTAGGGACTTTAGGACATTCTGAGGGTGTAAAAGGTGCTATATAAATGCAGGTTTGTTCTTTCTATTGGAAAACCTAATATGAATTCAGATATTAAGCACAATGGTGATATTGTGTTAACCCACAAGTGTTTTCACAGAGGAATGTTAATGACGCAACCCCTTTAAGCCAGTGGTTCTCAAACTGGGGTCCGAAGCCCCTGAGGGTCTGTAGAGACTTTCCAGGGGTTTGAAAAATAACGTGAAAGTGCGGCCGGAGGTGGACTTGGTGTGAGGCGGGAGGTGGGAGCGGAGTGCGGTTGCCACATGTGCAGCACAGATTGGGCTGGCTGTCTCACCTAGGAGGGGAGATGCCTGAAGGTTATGGACCCATTTAGAATCAATTCCCAAATTGTTTACCAACAAAATTGCAAGTCTCTTCCCTGGATAAAATGCTATGCTATTTCACAAGGAAAGAAAACAGACCAACTCCGCTAACCCACTAGCAGAACCCTCTTTACAACAGATCACAGACTGTGCAATGACACAAAGTAGTGTGTGGCCAAAATCATGCCACCTTATCCTTAGCATTGCTATACCAACATTTTTAGGAAACATGGTGTTAGCTTTTAAAATGCGAAATTAGGGACTCTTTCCCTCCTTCATCTGTGGAGAAACTTCACACCAAGGATAGATAGACTCTGCAGTGAGAAGCAGGTGCACCCATCTCACTGATATCTGAAAGTAAATACCTGTTTTCTTAAAAGAATTATTAAAACACTCTTTACATGCAGCACTTACATATTATGAGTATTATATGGTATTACAATTTAGATAGGGAGGTCCATGATTACTAATCCATTGAGTCCTTCAACCAAAAAAGTTTGAGAACCATTGCTTTAAACAGCCCTTCTTAGAGACTATTAACAGAACCTTGACTATTTTGTTGCTTAGGAATAGATGGATTTTCTTACCATTTTTGTTGAAGATTCTATAGAAGACACAGCCAAGTGTTCGAAGTATGATGCAAATCCTTCATTAAGCCACAAATCATTCCACCACATCATTGTAGCCAGGTTTCCAAACCACTTCAAAAAGAAACAGAAAAGCAAAACTCATTTTAAATTGAATGCTTCAGAATGTTCTAATACACAAAGATCCCTACTTTGTAGATTTGGAGATAATGTTTAAGCATGTTTACAGCAAATACAGTTTCATGTCATTACAAACCAACATGTCATTTTAACAGCTATTTTTATTGGTGCCACACATACACATGCTTGACCCTTTGAGTGAGGTGTGGTAATTCAAATTTTAGATAAGTTTAATGCTATTGGTGACATGAGCATCACTTTTAATTTACTTTTGCTGTGTAAGCCCATACATTCATGGTGCTACACTGGCAATGGGCTCTAACTGCCAGAAGGCCACTGATCCCTTATTAAAACAATAAGGACATGAAATACTAGCTGGGCTGACGAAGGGTTTCGACCTGAAACGTTGACTCTATTTCTCTCTCCACGGATGTTGCCTGGCCTGCTGAGTTTTTTCAGCATTTTCTGTTGTTATTTCGGATTTCCATCATCCGCAGTATTTTGCTATCGCAAATCATACTGGAGTTTCTCTGCATCCTCCTCACAGCACACACGCCCACCCAGCTTTGTGTCGTCTGCAAACTTGGAGATATTACATCTAGTTCCCTCGTCTAAATCATTAATATATATTGTGAATAGCTTGGGTCCTAGCATCGATCCCTGCGTTACCCCACTAGTCACTGCCTGCCACTCAGAAAAAGACCAGTTTATTCCAACTCTTTGCTTCCTGTCTGCCAACCAGTTCTCTATCCAAGTCAGTACCAAAACAGTTACACGTTACTTACTCTATCTAAACCCTTCTTAATTGTAAACCCTCTATCAAATCTCGTGTAAGCCTTCTCTGCTCTAAGGCGAATAATGCCAGCTTCTCCAGTCTATCCATGTAACATTAATCCCTCATCCCTGGAACCATTCCAGTAAATCTCTTCTGTACCCTCTCCAAAGCCTTCATGTCCTTCCTAAAGTGTGATGCCCAGAATTGGACACAACACTCCAGCTGGGGCCGAACTAGTGTTTTGTTCAGGTTTAGCATAACTTCTTGGCTTTTGTACTCTATGCCTCCATTTATAAAGTCGAGGATCTCATATGCTTTATTAACTGTTTTGTTAACCTGTCTGCCACCTTTAAAGATTTGTGCATAAACACCCCCAGGCTGCACAGGCCAGAAGGGGCCAGTGCCTGGAAGCCCGTCGGCGCAAGAGGTACCCCGCAAACAGGGTCTACAGACACAGGGTCAGCTATCTCAACATGTCTGAGCAGCAGTGCCAAAGGCGGCTCCGACTTTCGCGAGAGGTAGTGAGTGACATCTGCGCAATGCTACAGCAAGACCTGCTGCCCAGAGGAGCAGGTGGACAAGCATTACCAGTGGCCGTCAAAGTCACCACCGCACTCAACTTTTTTGCCTCAGGCTCATTCCAGGGAGCAGCAGCAGACATCAGCGGCATCACCCAGGCGGCCGCACACACTTGCATCATGCAGGTAACCGATGCCCTCTTTGCCCTCGCGCACAATCACATCCATTTCACCAAGGATCGAGCAAGTTTCATGGTGCGAGTGCTTGGATTAGCTCATCTGGCAGGCTTTCCAAGGGTGCAGGGCGTCGTTGACTGCACACATGTGGCCCTTAAGGCACCCCATCACAATCCAGGTATTTTTGTCAACCGCAAGGGCTTCCACTCCCTTAACGTTCAGCTGGTGTGTGACCACAAGAAGGAAATTTTGCATGTTTGTGCCAAGTACCCTGGCAGTTGCCATGACTCCTTCATACTGCACCAGTCTAGTGTGCCTCCGCTATTCAGTCTGCCAGACCAACTTAATGGATGGCTACTTGGAGACAAGGGCTATCCCCTGAGGACGTGGCTAATGACGCCGTTGAGGAGAGCATCCAACGAAGCTGAGGAGAGCGACAATTCCAGCCACATGTCCACCAGAGCCATAATCGAGCATCGGTTTGCTGAGGATGTGCTTCAGATGTCTGGATAGATCAGGTGGAGCCCTGCAGTACTCAGCAGCCAGGGTCCCCAGAATCGTCGTGGTTTGCTGTGCACTTTACAACATGGCACAGCGTCGTGGCTTGCAGATTCCTGAGGACCAAGTGACTCCTCACATATCCTCCTCAGATGAGGAGGAGGAGGAGGAGGAGGAGGAGGAGGAGGAGTGTGAAAACATACATCCTGCAGAGGCCCATCAACCAGCAGCAGCATTACGCGAGAACATTGCTGCCCGGGATGCAAGGAACGCACTCATCCTGGAGCATGGTACATCGGCGAAACCATGCAGACACTGCGACAATGGACACCGTGCAACAATCGCCAGGCAGGAGTGTTCCCTCCCAGTCGGGGAACACTTCAGCAGTCAAGTACATTCAGGCTCCGATCTTCGGGTAAGCATTCTCCAAGGCGGCCTTCGAGACACACGACAATGCAAAATCGTTGAACAGAAACTGATAGCCAAGTTCCGCACTCATGAGGACGGCCTCAACCGGGATCTTGGGTTCACGTCACGCTACATGTAACCCCACCTGACGTAGAGTCATCCAGACTCGAGTCGTCGTTGGCTTGTTCTCTCTGCACACTTGCGGCCGGACCTGCTGTGATTTCCAGCAAAGTTTTTTGGTTTTTTTCTGTTTTTCATACAGACCCCAGCATCTGCAACATTTGACCTCTTGTGACCCCACCTCATTGTTCTTTGATGTAATGTTTTCCTGACTGACCTGTTTGGACACCATTCACACCTTTGATTGCTGTGATTATCTCTCTGTCGAGGTGTGATAAAGGGCAGTTAGAAAGATTACCTGTAATCATCTGGCTGTTTTCTCTGACTATATATGCTGTGCCTGTATGCTTCTCTTCACTTCACCTGATGAAGGAACAGCGCTCCAAAAGCTTGTGATTTCAAATAAAGCTGTTGGACTATAACCTGGTGTTGTGTGACTTCCTACATTTTACCTTTATGAGTCTCACCTTATAACTTAGACCCTAAGGGGTAAAAATTGGGCGCTACTTTCACCAGGGCACTAATTTTAGTGCCCCGATAAAGTTAGCGCCCCAGCGGGTGATAATCCCAGGTAGCACCCCGAGAGGGAGGAGGGGAGCTACTGGAAGCACCCGGCGTCCCTCTTGGAGTGCTGCGAGCCAAAACCGCGGTGCTACATGCCATGGTACTGCAGGCCTTCCTCTCCTTATTAAAGGGGAGGGGCCTGGCGCAGCGCATCCCCGCACCCAGTTGGGCCACCATGGATCGGGAGTGCCGCCAAATGTGCCCGGCACTCAAGAGGAGTGCCAGGCTCACGGAGAGCAGCCGGCACCCTGCGGGGGGGGGGGGGGGCTTCATGGGGGCTGGGGACAGCAATAGGGGCAGGTGCTGGCAGGAGGCCAGCAACAAAAATGGCCTCCCGCCACCTCCCCTTTAACTAGCGCCACCCAGGCCACAGGTAGGCCCCATGACCCCATCGGACATAGTGTCCGGCAGCAAGTCGGGGGGCGCCACCCAAGATTACAGCCAGGGCACTAATGGTTAGCACCGCCGCTAACCTCTTGCTGAATTTCACGGGACATGTTAGCGGCACCGCGCCCAGGCGCTAGTTGATTTGCGCCCCTAGGGCGCTAACGGGAGGTGCAAATCAACCGAATTTAGCCCCCCAGATGTTACAATGATTTTAAAGGTAGGTTTTCAAAACTGCACATACCACCTTGGTTAGTCTGGTGTATAATAGCTTCACATTGAATGGAGTCTTTCAGTAACTGGTCAATAATCACTCCCAGGCCAATTTCCTCCTTACTTTTTCTAATGGTCGCCTCTTCATTGTCTGCTTTTGTTTCATGTTCTCTGTTCCATTGCACATTGGCATACATTTATTCCCCCCCACTTGCCATTCCTTAGTACATTTAAATTATTTGCTCCAAACTCTCTTTGTACACTATCAACTTGCGTTATGCTTGTCACCTGTCTTGGTGGAAAGCGAGCCTTTTGCCTAGCAGTAGTATTCCTGCCTCTGAGTCAGAAGGTGCACGGTTTGAACTCTGCTTCAGATATTCCTGGTGAGTGGAGACCAGAGCCAGGATTTAAAGGCCTGCAGCAACTTAAAGGGCAGGGCAGTGTGGTGCAGAGAGCGTTGTTTCAAAAGTTAGGAAGCATGTTTCATCAGGAAGCAGGAATGTGATATTGGTGCAGTTCCTGGAACATCCAAAGCATTGTAGATGAAGGCTTGTTTATGGACAATATGGGAAGATTTAGACAAACACATGAATGGAGCAAGCATATTTCAAAGAGAAGGTAGCCAAAATTCTACAGTACTTGGGTGTGCCCTTCCTCACTGAAATCACACTTGCAAAAGGGTTCTCATTTGCTGGTCAAGCTGGTGGTCTTGGGGCTGCATGGTGATTGGTGGGACAGGGAGCCTGGATGAGGTGTTCAATGATGTTCACGCAGGCTACCCGCTGTCAAACAACGGGCCTGCTGTACCTTCCTCCTACTCCATCCCTACCAACCAAATAAGGCTCCATGGCCACACACTGTCAGAGGCTGGTGAATGCCTCATAGAACAGCAGAAAAGTCAGGGACCAGTTTAGTGATAGCACAGTAAAGCACATCACAGTAATACAATTCCTCAATACAAGGTTTTAGAATCACAGTGACTTCACTATTCCAGGTTTCTGTGTAAGCGAATCATGCCCACTTCTGTGTGTGAGACAGTTTCTTCAATCCCATATTTAGTCATTGTTATGGCCTGACTCACACAAAAATTTTAAAATGTTCACCGTCACAAAACATAAAATGTAGCAGTATGCCCAGAATAGTTCTCTGCACCACCCCTAACTACCAACGGAAATTATTACAAAAACTAATTTGTGAAAACATTGCGCAAACGTGCCTGGTGTGCCAGCTCATGTGCAATCGTTGTAGATATGATTACTTTAATATTAGTGAGTTTCTTCTTCGGATGATATAACAGTGAATCCTTTCTGAACATCAGCAGACCCCAGTTTTCCATTGCACTTGCTTGAAAGTGAGGCAATGCTATTATATCTAAAAGGATAAGAACACACTGAGTCAGTTGCAATGCAAAGTCATGTAATATGTTATAGCGCACAATTGCCTTGCAATTGGTTGATGCCACGCTCACATTACAGGCATAAAACTGGCGTCAAAGCATTCAATTTGGTGGGAGGCGTGTGGTGCACATTCCGCTATTTTGGTAAAGGCAGAAAAAGAAGTGTCCAGGGCCCACACCTGAAACAAGCATTAGGCCCTTTGCATATGCAAACAAGGGGCCCAATGTCTGTTTAAGGCCCCCTTTGCAAACTTGGTCTGTCCTGAACGCAGCTGGCGCTAGGTCAGCTGTGTTTAGGAAAATGTGGTCTGCATGCGGCCTATTCAGCGCAGGCTGCCACCAAAAGATAAGTTCGTTAAAAAACAATGTACCTGACTGTGAAATCGGGAGGAGCAAGCGTGCTCCTCTCAACTCCACTACAGTGCCGAAGACTTGTAAGCATCGAACGCAGGCCCCAAGTTTTTTTTTGTATCGGACATTTTGAATGACTATTACTGCTGATTTGACCAACTGCCTGTTTGGAGAAGATGGGAGGGGCCCAGGTGTTCATCGACAGGAGATTCCAGCCAGGCCTACAAACTAATTATGGGAGAATGTCTGGGCAGACAGAATTCTCTGGGAAGACAATGGGTCCGGGGAGATGACTCATACGGTCACACGCACCTAGATGAGAAAGCCCCGAAAAGCGGAAACAGGACAAAAGAGGGCCATTGTAAATTAATGGGAAGCCACTTAACCCAGGATCGGGTGAGAAGTGCGGCCCATCATCTGCCATTAACAGTAGCGAGCACCTAGATGGGATAGCCCCGAAAGGCAGGAAACCAGACAAAGAAGACAAAGAAGGGTGATTAAAAAGACATCACTGCAACTACACAGAGCAGAATGAACTTTTAGGATATGGAGAAGACAGCTTGGCCATTTCTCTCTCTCTTGCTTGCTCTAAACCACCACGAGCGACAAGAGCCTTGCCTTGCTCTTCGACTGTAGGAACCAACCTCGAAACTGGGACTTGGATACTGCATCGGTGATATGGAACCAGGAGACACGTTCTACACAGGGGAGCAGCGAGCAAGAAAACGGACAATCGGGGTGAGCATTGTCCAAGCCCACGCATCCTTAAGACCACCGGTACTGTGTGAGGCGGTGTTCTGTGTCCCAACCAAGCCAGAGGGCCTTAGTGGGGAGGTTCTGTATGTATTATATAGTGTATGCTCTGGGGTTTGTGGGACAAGTTCATGTTATACCCTGTATTGCAACCCAGTGTGATTTTAGGCGTCTTAATACGAGACAGGGGCCTGTTCGACGGGCCAAGTTGTATTGTTGTACTGTTTGTTTTACGCCACCAGGCATTTTACATACTGGAGGTGGGTGTGTGTATTAACCTTATTAAACGCCGTATGGTTGAGTCCAAGAAGCTTGTCTGTGTCCCAATCCTGTTCACCGTAATTCCTGTCATATAGAACTAAGTAGAAGGGGTGATACGAACCACCAAAGCAAACCACCTACAGACTGTTGCCAGCTCCCACTCAACTCCCTCCTCCCAATCACTAACCCCCTTCTCCTATTCGGCCTCCTCCAATATTGGGTGTGGCTTGGGCCTACCCGGTCCAGTGCATGATCATTCCCTGTGCCCAGTTTGCACCAGCAAACCAATTTCTGGGCCAATATCTTCAAACAAGTAGTTGAGTCAAACAATTAGTATAGAAGATTAAGGGGTGCTTTAATTGAGGTGCTTAGGATTAGAGGAGTTAATGTAGAGAAATTATTTCCTTCAATGGCAATGAAAATTGGGAGAGATGTGAAACAGGTGGCCAATTCACTAACGACCATTTTACACTATTGTCCAAAGTCAAAATTACCCCCAATCGCATAGTGTGGGATTGGAGTCACATTGTAGGACAGACGGGTTAGGGGCAGCATGTCCCTTCCCTGTAGGACATTACTGAATCAGTTGGTTTTTTACGACTATCCAGCAGTTTTTATTGTCATTTTCTGGTACTAGCCCACAAATTACGAGATTTATTGAATTCAATTTCCTAACTTGCTATGGTAGGATTTGAACTCACGAGGGCCGATTTTAACCCTGGCCTCCCGAAGTGAATGGATGAAAATGATGGCCGGATGCTACCGCTACTGTTTTAACCTCGCCGATTCAGGTCAGTGGGGGTCTCATCAATAATGAAAAGATGGGGCCTGCTGAAAAACTTCGGCCCCCGCTGCAAATTTAACAGAGAATCGCGCAAATTACGCACAGTTCCAGAGCCATCTGTGAAAGTTGCCGCCTGAAATTCCATTCCCGCCCACAACCTTCATGTCATCCCAGCCGGATTTGAATGGGAGTCAGGGTTGATTTAATTTAAATGAGACCCGGGAGATAAAATGGCTCAGGCATCACGCTGGCCTTGCACAGAACCCTGGAATAGTGAAGTAATTGTGATTCTAAAATGCATGTTGCAAACGCATTGCAGGCTTTACATATATACACATATATATATAAAATCAAGGCACATTAGTTAATGCTGCAGTTGGCCTTATTCGGAACCATACGATAAGAGTATACAAATAAGCAACTTACCTAATTTGGGGAGGGGGTAACTCAAATTATAATACTCTTCAAAGAATGAGAGTATTGGGCCGGTTATGTTTAATGCATATTCAGCTTCACCATCCGATATGGCTTCTTTATTTGCCCAAACTCGAATCTGAAAAAGTATTTGAATTTAAAGTACAGCAGTTATACGCAATCTTTAATTAAGATTTTGGTTTCATGTTAAAATTCAGCAACGTCTCCTCTGTACAGTTTATGTAATTCTATGTCCTCGCTGATTGATTTGTTATCTCCAGTTCATATTCCAATTATTAATTCTCACATTTCCGACATTACAACAGTAATTACACTTAATGTACTTAATTGCCTGTAAAGCACTTAGGACACTCTGAGGTTGTGCAAGACACAATGTTACATAGAATGACATAGAATATACAGCACAGGAACAGGTCAAATGGCCCAACGAGTCTGTGCTGGTGTTTATGCTGTACCCGCGTCTCCTCCCATTCCATCTGCCTCATCTCAGCCTTTCAGCATCTAAGCTATTTGCCTCAACCACTTCCTGTGGTAGCAAGTTCCATATTCTAATCACTCTCTGAGTAAAGAAATTTCTCCTTATTTCCTTATAGGATTTATTAGTAACTATCTTGTATTTATGGCCCCTAGTTTTGGATTCTACCACAAGTGGAAACATTCTCTCCACATCTACCCTGTTCAACCCATTGATAATTTTAAAGACCTCTATCAGGACACCTCTAAGTCTTCTCTTTTCTAAAGAAAGAAGCCCCAACCTGTTCAATCTTTCCCAATAGTTGTAATTGCTCAGTTCTGGTACCATTCTTGTAAACCTTTTTTGCACTTTCTCCAGTGCTTCTATGTCATAGAAGATAGGAGCAGGAGTAGGCCATTCGGCCCCTCGAGCCTGCTCCGCCATTCAATGCGATCATGGCTGATCATCCAAATTCAGTACCCTGTCCCTGCTTTCTCCCCATATCCCTTGATCCCCTTAGCCTTAAGAAATATATCTAACTCCTTCTTGAATATATTTAATGAATTGGCCTCAACTGTCTTCTGTGGTAGAGAATTCCACAGGTTCACCACTCTCTGGGTGAAGAAATTCCTCCTCATCTCTGTCCTAAATGGCTTACCCCTTATCCTTAGACTGTGACCCCTGGTTCTGGACTCCCTCGCCATTGGGAACAGCCTTCCTGCATCTAGTCTGTCTAGTCCTGTTAGAATTTTATAAGTTTCAATGAGATCCCCTCTCATTCTTCTAAACTCTAGCGAATACAAGCCCAATTGACCCAATCTCTCTTCATACGTCATTTCTGCCATCCCAGGTATCAGCCTGGTGAATCTTCGCTGCACTCCCTCCATAGCAAGAACATCCTTCCTCAGATAAGGCGACCAAAACTGCACACAATACTCAAGGTGTGGTCTCACCAAGGCCCTGTACAACTGCAGCAAGACATCCTTGTTCCTGTACTTGAATTCTCTCACTATGAAGGCCAACATACCATTTGCCTTCTTAACTGCCTGCTGCACCTGCATGCTTACCTTCAGCGACTGGAGCACACGGACGCCCAGGTCTCATTGCACTTCCCCTTTTCCCAATCTATTGCCATTCAGATAATAATCTGCCTTCCTGTTTTTGCCACCAAAGTGGATATAACCTCGCATTTATCCACATTATACTGCATTTGCCATGCATCTGTCCAATCGCCCAACCTGTCCAAATCATACTGGAGTTTCTCGGCATCCTCCTCACAGCACACATGCCCACCCAGCTTTGTGTCCTTTTTATAATATGGAGACCAGAACAGTGGACAGTTCGCTAAGTGTGGCCTGACCAGGGTCCTATACATGTTTAACATAACTTACTACCTTTGAATTCTATACCCCTAGAAATAAATCCCAGTGCTTTGTTAGCATTTTTAATTGCATTGCTGACCTGCGATGCTGCTTTTAATGATTTGTTCACCCATATCCCTAGATCCCTTTGCTCTTCTACCTCATTCAGCTTCTTATTTTCTAATGGTGTAGGTGATGTTTCTATTTTTCCTACCAAAGTGCATCACCTCAGATTTATCTATGTTAAAGTTCATTTGCCATTTAACTGTCCAATCTGCAAGTTTTCTAATATCTTCTTGTATTATGTTGCATTCTTCCATGATGTTAGCACCCCATTCGTTTGGTATCATCTACAAATTTTGAAATTGAGTTACTTGTTACTACGTCCAAATCATTAATGTAAACTCTGAATAACAGTGGTCCCAGCATGGATCCTTGTGGAACAACACGTTATACCTTCCTCTGATCTGAATAGCTACCCTTTACCCCACTCTCCACTTTCTATCTTTTAGCCTATCTGCTATCCATTCAGCTATTTGTCCCTTGACTCTACATGCCCTAACCTTTGTAAATCCATGTCTTTCTTTCTTTTTAAAGTTTTCTTCAGTGACTTCAATTTAAAAGCTGCTAATCCAGTTCAGAAACATGTATTTCTATTAACCCAATTTATTTTCAACTTAAATTGAGTATGACTTAGTTACATTAGTCGAGGTAAATTTGTTTCAAAATTTCCAAAGGAAAAAAATACACATAACACTCATAGAAATAATAATAAATATTAAGATAATTGATAGTTACCTCTATGTCATTGTAAGTCGTGTTAATGTAATCATAGTCACAAACAACAAAAGCAGTTATATAAGTAGACATCTTCACGGTGGTGTTAAATGTTGTAACTTTCCATGTTCCATCCTCTTCCAGTCTTTCAGAAACATCTACAAATTCAAAACATTCAACTTAAGTAGTTTCCTATTACTTTTGCAGTGATAAAAATGCTGGCATTATACAGACTCATCTGTTACTGCTCATGGGTTTAGTCTCTGACAGAGATATTTGCTTCAAAGAAATGCCTGACTTTACAGCAGGTGTGATGGAAACCTTGGGTTTACTGATGTTCTGAAAGAATTCGCTGTTGCTTAATCCAAAGCAGAAGTACACTGATAACAAATGGGCCATTATCACAATGATAGCACATGAGCTGGCATATCAGGCAAGTTTGTGCAATATTCTGGGCACACTGCTACATTCTATGTTTTGTGATGGTGACTGTTTTACTTGTGTGAGTCAGCCCATTACAATGACTAAATATGGGATGCAAGAAATTGTTCTCAGACACAGAAACTGGCATGATACTCTTACACAATACCCTGGAATAGTGACATAATTGTGCTTCTAAAACACAATTTTCAAACCCTTTGTAGGTTTCAACATTATTGAGGAAATTATGTTGTGCTTTATTGTGCGATCACTAAACTGTTACTTTATGGTGTCTTATGGGACATTCACCAGTCTCCTACAGTGGGTTGTCATGGAGTCATATTTGGTTGGTAGGGATGGAATAGCAGACGGTATAGCAGGTCTGTTGACTGACAGTGGATAGCCTGCATGAATATCATTGTATACGTCATCCAGACTCCCTGTCCCACCACTCACCATGCAGCCCCAAGACCATCAGCTTGACCACCAAATGATAAGCCTTTTTCACGTGTGATTTCAGTGAGGAAGGAGAGTGAAACATTTGGACTATGTCCAGATTCCCAGATTTCAACCTCACAAGTTATAACGCAGTGTTTCCAGCATGTATGATCCTCATAGTGGACCAGTATGGGTGCCTGGATGCACATTGGGTCAGAGGTGAAAGGTATGTGTACTTTCATTGCTAGGGACAAAAAGGAAAATAAAACATTACCAATGACATCAACCTGAAATAAAAATAGAAAATGCAAGAAATACTCAGCAGATTAGACAGCATGGGGGAGAAATTCGGTATCGCCCCAATTGGGGCGCAATTATCGGCCGGGCGCAAAGATTAGCACCTGGCGCTAATTATCGCCTCCGACTGCAAACTTGGCTTTTATCGCCCCTGGAGGTGATTGGAGCGCTAAATCAGGCGCTTCACATCTGTCTTAAGGCGCAAAGGCCAAGGAGTGAGGCGCTAACTCACAGCGCTGGCGAAGCTCATGTGATGTCAGTCAGCAATGGAACACAGACACACTGGCACCGGCCAATTCTTAAAGGGGAGTTCTGATGAATGGTTATCGACCTGAAACGTTAACTCTGTTTCTGTCTTCACAGATGCTGCTTGACCTGCTGAGTTTCTCCAGCATTTTCTGTTTTTATCTTAAAGGGGAGGGTTTATCTTGGTCTCCATCCACATCCTGTTCATTGCAGCCTTGAGTCTCAGCCTGGAGAGACCTGTACATCAAATCTGCTGGAAAGAACAATGGAGATACCCAGGGCAAGAGCTCAGAGTACAGCCCCCACAGCCTCTTGTAAATAGATACAAGGAAGGGCAAATCAAAATGAACCTGCAAAGTGCTGCTCAGTATGCAAAACTCTCTCCAGAAGTCTCTCTCTCTCTCAGAATGCGTGGTGCAAAAATGTCACCAACAAAAAAAGGCAGGAAGCGGTCGCCTTTAAATAGCACTCCCCCAGTCCCTTCCCGACTGCAAAACGCTCCCCTCAACCTGTCGTTGCTAGCGGCAGGCGTTAAGGCAGGGGGCGCCACTCAATTTCCAGTCCGGGGCACTACCGGGGCGTTGCGCAATCGACTGACGTCACGATCTGCCGGCGCAGAGGTCATGGCGGTAGTGTTTAGCGCCGCCACAAAATGCCTGGTCAATTTCGCGAGAGGCGCAGATATCGCCGCGCCCGGGCGCTAGTTGGTTTGCGCCCCACTTAGCGCCCTCTTAAGGCACTAACGGGTGGCGCTACCAACTGAATTTTTCCCCCCATCAGTTTAAAAAAAAGTTAGCATTTTGGGTACATGCTCATCAAAACAGGTCCACAAATTTTCAGCTTTAGAATCATTCTAACAACAACTTGCATTTATATAGCACCTTTAACATAGTAAAATGTCCCAAGAAGCTTCACAGGAGTGTTCTCAAACACAATTTAGCATCGAGCCACATAAGGAGATACAAGGGTAAGTGACCAAAAGCTCAGACAAAGTGGTAGGTGTTGTGTCTGTGTATAATGAGACACAGACTGCAGGAGAAACGGTAGAACAGGTGTTTACTCAACGGGGCTCACACTAGAACTGATCTGTACAGATTACTACTCAGTGCTATATACAGGTGCGGTCACTGCCGGTACTGCAGTATACATGAGCTGCAAAAGATAGTTCCTCCCTTAAAGGTATATACATTACAATTCCTCCCCTTTTAGATTAACAGTACCATAACACTCATTTAACAATTAAATATCAAACTAATTACAATTTACACTTTTAACATGCAACATTAGCTGAAAATAGTCTATTTATATATTCAGTCTTTGGGGAGGCTTCCTGATCCTTTCTGGATAGCGCCTTTCCCGAGTGTCTTGCTCTTGGTGCGGAGGCGATTCTGGCTCCCTGTCGTCGGTTGGTTCATCAGCTTCCGATGCTACTGTTTCTGGGGTAGATGCTACCTGTACGTCGGGTTCATCACCAGGTACGTATGGGCGAGGCATGGGGTTGACTTGTTCCTGTGACTCTAGGATCTGGTCAGCATGGCATCTCACGATGCTCTCCCCAACGTCCACTGTGTACATTAGTGGGCCCTGCCGTGTGCATATCATTCCTGGCTGCCGTTTTTCTGTTCGGTAGTCGCGGGCCAAGACTGGTTGCCCTACATTGAAGCTCCTTGTTGGCTTCTCATGGATGTGCTGGAATTGCTTACTCTCAACATCTCTTCGTACGTTTGGTCTGAGCAAATCCAGGCGAGATCTTAACCTTCGGTTAAAGAACTTCATGGCTGGGGCCTGGTTGGTGACTGCATGTGTCGCATTCTGGTAGGCGAACAGGAAATTGTCCACCTTGTGCTGCAGCAGAATGTTGTCATTGTACATAGTCTTTATTGCCTTCTTAAAGGTTTGTACGAACCTCTCAGCCAATCCATTTGTGGCTGGATGATACGGGGCGGATGTGTAATGCCTTACTGTAGGATTCGCAAAATCCAGAAAATACAGTCTAGATTGGTAAAACCCCTGAAATGGCCACATTGTGAGAACACAAGATGGAGTTGGCAGTTCTCATGGCTCAGTTCAAAAGGACACACCAGCAGTATCTTACAGCAGCCTGAGTCATCACCGATTAGAAGATTCCAGAACTTACTGCTATTGATATGATAATATGGTTACAGCAGTAACGAACTCGTAAACAAAAGTATTTGCGCCTGGAGGTGCGCTAATTGCTAGCAAAATGCAAACCCATCTCTGAAATCGCTGAGCACAGAAAAAAAAACATTATCTGTACCAAACTCAGAGGGACACAGGACAGATCCCATCAGTTTCATTTACAAGACATTAAAATAAAGTACTTGCTTTTGTCAAAGCAGCCTGCCCATTACCTTGACAAAAGAAAACCCCTGATTTGGCACCGAGATAAGGGCAAGGAAACAGTATAACTGTTGAGGGAAAATCGACAGCAAGACAGTCATTCAGTGAGATTCAGACAGATCCATCACAGATTCACACAGACACGAGGTCAAAGACAGAGCGAGGAGGACCCACAAGATTGTGCAGGAGAGCAGATTCAGAAGTTCAGTCCAGATCCAAGACCATCAGGAGTTCGAAGGCCGAGTGGAGAGGAGACGGTTCGAGGAGTTCAGAGGACTTTCAAGATTGTGCAGGAGAGCAGATTCAGAAGTTCAGTCCAGATCCAAGACCATCAGGAGTTCGAAGGCCGAGTGGAGAGGAGATGGTTCGAGGAGTTCGGAGGACTTTCAAGATTGTGCAGGAGAGCGGGTTCAGGAGCCAGTCCCATAAGGAAGATCGGAGATCCCGGACGTCACAGGAGTACCGAGATCAAGGACGGTTTTAAAACTCTGGTGAGCATAAAGGCCCAACTCTACCTAACTGACATAGTTGAGGTATATTTTAGCAACGGGAGGGTTTGTAACATTAAGGGTTTTGTAATTCAGGAGTGTGATTTATCCCTCGATGTGTCCGTGCGCTTTTCCCACCCCCGTTTTAGTATACCACTGATTAAGAATTGTTGTATGATTTAAGATAGTCAAAGTTATTCCTTGTGTGTTAAATTTTAGTTCCCATTGGGAGACGTGCTAATGATTTTTGTCTAAATTGATTCTTGCATTCTCTGTGTTTATTCTCCTTGAAAATAAAGATATTTCTGATTTAAAACTCACCTTGTCTCACCTGATCCATTTGTCTTCCGAGTCACAAGTTGGACCTACACATCAAGGTGGTCTGGCAATAAGCCCAGTGTCTAGACCGGTGAGGGGGGAGCGCTTCGGAACCGCTCACGAGCAGTGCGAAATCAAAACCGATCTAGCACACCATAAGCTCGTTAAAATGACCCCTTACAGAATGGCAACCCAGATGGGACACTTGCTACAGAAACCTTGTGTGGTGGACAAAGACTCGGGTGAGACAGATGTTATGGAAGATAGGTTAGCCTCCTACGTGTGTGGTAAAGTAAATGTAGCGAAAAAATGGGTGTATGACCTGTTAGTAGCCGAGCGTCTCCTAAAGGCAGCCGCCCAGTGGACGGCTAGTAAAGAGCACCGCAAGGGTATTGAGAAAGCGGTGTGGCTTATGTGCTATAAAAAGCAGGTTCTGGTACTGGACCACGCGGTGGCCAGTAAAGAAACCAAGATTAAGCATTTGTCCCAAGAGCTGCAGGAAAAGGTTGCAGCGGAAGGGAAAGTGTTAGTGGCTCTGGAGGCCATAAGCCAAGAGAGGGCAGCGATGGTCCGGGACCATCAGGGGAAGGTAGAAAGGTTGGAGGGCAAGATAGCTGAGCTGGAGGAGAGCGCTAGTTTAAGGGTAGAACATGTAGAGTATCAGGCAAGAGAATCCAGGGAGAAAGAGAGGAGATTAAAAATGGAGATTAGCCGCCTTACAGGGGAACTGAAGGCACAGGAGGAAAAGGTAGGCGAAGTAAAAGCAGCCTATAAGCTGGCCTGCGCTCAAGGGTTTGAGGAGGCAGACCACGGCCCCTGTAGGCAGGAAATAGAAAGCCTGAATCTGGCATTGGCCAGGGCAAAGGGGATGATATGCCTCATTAGCCCCAAGGTCGGCCAGGCTGAGTTCAACGGTAACCCAAGCAGGGAAGTCCCGCAGGCAGCCCCCAGAACAAAATGGGTTAGGGAACCAGAGTTTTCACAGCCACCACCCCTAGCCCCTAGTTTTCCAGAGGTCTGGGATCAGGAGGGGGTGGAGGATGAAGAACCGAAGGTAGACCAGGGTAGCCCGAGAGAGAATCAGGGACCGGGACCGGTGTACCCCGTGACACAACGGAGGTACGGACCACACGGTGATGACGGGGAACCTGGGGACATCCAGAACCAATTCCTGGTGCCACACGGTACGCAACAATTGCGTTCCATGGTGAGCTACATCCCCAAGCTCACCATGAAGGGGGACCCTTCTCTGCACTTTAGGGAGATAGAGCAGGCGGCCTGTGTGAATGACTGCGACGAGGCAGAAAAGGCCAAAATGATGCTGTTCTCCCTGGGTAGCGATCTCCTCCAGACGCTACCCGATGAGTGTAAGAGGGGTCAGGAGAATTATGGCAAGCTCAAGGAAGAGATCCTGGAGGCCATGGGGATGAACGAGGGGAGTCCGTTCTCCCGGGTAGAGAAAACAGTCCAGCTCCCCGGGGAATTCCCGCAGGCGTTTGCGGACAGGCTGTGGCCAGTCTATCAGGATGCGTGCCCGGGAATGCCGGCGCGAGCGCGCCTGAACGGGGAACAGTTAGTTCACTGGCTAAGGTGCCTTATGAACAACTCCCTGCCCTGCGTTCGAATGCAGGCAATGGCCTAGTTCGACCCCCGAAACCCTCTGACCACGGAGGCGACGGTAATCCGCCAACTCACTGTCACCTTTAGAAACGGGAGGGATAGTGAGACACCCCAGCAAAAAGGGGAGGTTTGTGAGGTCAGGCCTGGTGACCAGCCCCGTAAAGAGTGGCGCCAGGAAGGGAGCCATCCCAACCAAAGCAGGCAAACGTGCTACGGTTGCGGGAAGGAGGGGCATTTGCGCAGGGACTGTAAGAATCCCTGGAAGGACACAAGGGAAAAGGTTCCCACAGCCCCAGTCCAAAAGGCAGAGACAGAAATTGCTCCCGCTGGGATCGAGTCATTTTTAGAGGCCATGCGGTCTCTTCTGACTGGCCAGGGAAGTACAGCTGCTGTAGTTCCCTCCCCCACCTCTGCCCCCCCACAATGACTAGAGCCAGCGCAGCCTGTCGACCTGTGTCCCCCAGAAAGACATGCACAGGAAAAGACCTCCAGTAAAATGGAGGAATACCTGCGGTGCCAGGTTGCGGAGGCTAAGTTAGTTGAGCAGGCTTTAAGGGAGGAGAACGCTAGGTTAACAGTGAGGGCTGGCAGTTTAGAGGGTCAGCTAAAGGTTTTTAAAATGGTTCATGAAGATTTTCAGCCACCAGCAGCGGGTGGTGAGGGGATACCTGCCCCCAGTACAGGAGTGGGTAGGGAAGAGGAGATAAAACTAGATTACTGGCTAGCTGCCAGGTATATTAAACAGTGCAAGCTGTTTAAGCCGGAGGCAGGGAAACAGACAGCAGGGGCTGAAAAGGCCAGTAAAGAGTTAAACGCTGTAGGGGAGCTGCAGCCACAGGTCACACAGGCTGGACGTGCAGCCTGCGTGAGGGGAGGAGTGGTCTCATCTAAACGGGAGACTCCCCCATTGTTCTGGGACCCAGGAGGGGAGGAGCCGGAGGTCCCAGGTCCTGTCCCCGATCACCCAGAAGGGGAGGAGCTGGAGGTCCCAGGTCCTGTCCCTGGTCATAATGAAGCCGAGTCGGAGGACGAAGGTCCCGCCCCCGACTGCGGCGAAGGGGAGGAGCCGGAGGCTTTCGGTCTTGACCCTCAGTGTAGCATTAGAGAGGTGGCGTCTGGGGGCGGGGACTCTCAACCTGGAGTCCCAGGTAGCAAAGAGGTGCCTGCCGCTGACCAAGAGCCTAGGGAGGCGGAGCCTGCGGGAGGAAGCCCACAGCCGGCAGTCGTGGGGAAGCCACGAACTGCAGCCAGGGCCAAAACTCCAGCCAAGGGTCCGACCCGTGAGGAAACCTCATATGTGGTGACCGTCAGACGGTCAGAGAGAAAACCGCAACCGAAAAAGGTCTGGTCGCCGGTTTTCGCAAAAAGAAACCCCCGTAAGAAAGCTGCGGGAAATTTAAACAGTCCACAGCCAGCAGCCACAGGCTGCCTGGGACTAGCAGCTGAGACTGATGTGGGAACGCCGCAGGGGGAGGACTGCGACAGTCCCCGCAGATTATAAGCTGGCCGTCCGGAGACGAGCGGCAGATGTACATAGATATATATAGTTTTGGAGAATAAGGTTTAGTTATTGTTATTTTAGAATGAATGTATAAGGTA
Organism: Somniosus microcephalus; assembly: GCF_052327205.1. Classification (NCBI taxonomy): domain Eukaryota; kingdom Metazoa; phylum Chordata; class Chondrichthyes; order Squaliformes; family Somniosidae; genus Somniosus; species Somniosus microcephalus. Next base: position 162,729,581 of record NC_140987.1, read on the forward strand.
TTCCATTGGATTGTTTTGTACATTGGATGGTTTTGTATTATTGAAATAAGATTATGTTACGACTCTAGGCGAGCCTGTACATTGTTTGAATGTTTTCTCCGATAGGAGATGTTTACTCAACTTCATTGTCGGAATGAGGAAAGTGCATGGGCGAGGTACACTCTATAGTAAGGTAAACTACGGGGAAGGTCAGTTGGGGAGGGAACGGATTTGTGCTCACCCAAAGACACATGATACAAAGACGATTTGAGATGTTCATTGTATCACGGGGGGACTGTAGGATTCGCAAAATCCAGAAAATACAGTCTAGATTGGTAAAACCCCTGAAATGGCCACATTGTGAGAACACAAGATGGAGTCGGCAGTTCTCATGGCTCAGTTCAAAAGGACACACCAGCAGTATCTTACAGCAGCCTGAGTCATCACCGATTAGAAGATTCCAGAACTTACTGCTATTGATATGATAATATGGTTACAGTAGTAACGAACTCGTAAACAAAAGTATTTGCACCTGGAGGTGCGCTAATTGCTAGCAAAACGCAAACCCATCTCTGAAATCGCTGAGCACAGAAAAAAAAACATTATCTGTACCAAACTCAGAGGGACACAGGACAGATCCCATCAGTTTCATTTACAAGACATTAAAATAAAGTACTTGCTTTTGTCAAAGCAGCCTGCCCATTACCTTGACAAAAGAAAACCCCTGATTTGGCGCCGAGATAAGGGCAAGGAAACAGTATAACTGTTGAGGGAAAATCGACAGCAAGACAGTCATTCAGTGAGATCCAGACAGATCCATCACAGATTCACACAGACACGAGGTCAAGGACAGAGCGAGGAGGACCCACAAGATTGTGCAGGAGAGCAGATTCAGAAGTTCAGTCCAGATCCAAGACCATCAGGAGTTCGAAGGCCGAGTGGAGAGGAGACGGTTCGAGGAGTTCGGAGGACTTTCAAGATTGTGCAGGAGAGCAGATTCAGAAGTTCAGTCCAGATCCAAGACCATCAGGAGTTTGAAGGCCGAGTGGAGAGGAGATGGTTCGAGGAGTTCGGAGGACTTTCAAGATTGTGCAGGAGAGCGGGTTCAGGAGCCGGTCCCATACGGAAGATCGGAGATCCCGGACATCATAGGAGTACCGAGATCAAGGACGGTTTTAAAACTCTGGTGAGCATAAAGGCCCAACTCTACCTAACTGACATAGTTGAGGTATATTTTAGCAACGGGAGGGTTTGTAACATTAAGGGTTTTGTAATTCAGGAGTGTGATTTATCCCTCGATGTGTCCGTGCGCTTTTCCCACCCCTGTTTTAGTATACCGCTGATTAAGAATTGTTGTATGATTTAAGATAGTCAAAGTTATTCCTTGTGTGTTAAATTTTAGTTCCCATTGGGAGACGTGCTAATGATTTTTGTCTAAATTGATTCTTGCATTCTCTGTGATTATTCTCCTTGAAAATAAAGATATTTCTGATTTAAAACTCACCTTGTCTCACCTGATCCATTTGTCTTCCGAGTCACAAGTTGGGCCAACACATCAAGGTGGTCTGGCAATAAGCCCAGTGTCTAGAACCGGTGAGGGGGTAGCGCTTCGGAACCGCTCACGAGCAGTGCGAAATCAAAATCGTTCTAGCACACCATAAGCTCGTTAAAACGACCCCTTACATTACCCCATTCTTTTTCAAGAACCTCCGGAACTCTTCGGACACAAACTGTGGTCCGTTGTCGGAGCAAATCTGTTCTGGCAAGCCATTCCTGGCAAAAATGGTCCGTAGGACTGCAATAGTTTTCTCCGTGGTGGTGGAGGACATTTTGATGAATTCAGGCCATTTCGAGTGCGCATCCACAGTTATTAAAAACATTGAGTCCATGAATGGACCAGCAAAATCAATATGCACCCGTTGCCATGGAGATGAGGGCCACTCAGTGGGTGTAGTATTGTCGACAAATTTGGCAAGAACTTATGGTAGTAGTTTACCAGCCCGAGGAACGACCTCAGTTGTGACACATTTTCCGGTGCTGGAGCCTTGACTACTGCCTCAATCTTCTCTGGGGACTTATGTAACCCCTCTTTATCGATAATGTGGCCACAATACGAGATCTGTTTTCTAAAAAACTCGCATTTGGGGCGGTTAGCTTGGAGCCCATATTCCTGCAATCTAGTGAGCACCTGCTCCAGGTTGGCAAGGTGATCACTGTCATTTTCGCCCGTGACCAGGATGTCGTCCAAATAACACTGGGTCCCTGGGATCCCTTGCAGGACTTGTTCCATTGCCCTCTGCCAAATAGCCGGAGCTGATGCTACCCCGAATACCAGCCGGTTGTATTGGTAGAGACCTTTATGGGTGTTGATTGTGGGTTATATTTTTGATGCTTCTTCTACCTCCATTTGCAGATACGCCTGGGCCAGATCAATCTTAGTGAAGCGTTTCCCTCCAGATAGTGAGGCGAAAATATCTTCAATCCGTGGATGTGGATATTGTACGGTGTGAAGGATCAGGTTCACTGTTCCCTTAAAGTCCCCACAGATGCGAACCTTCCTTGGTTCCCCAGGCGTGCTGCTCAATGACCTTTTCATCACAGGGACGATGGATGTAGCCCACTCGCTTCAGTCTACCTTGGACAGTACACCTGAATGTTCGAGACTCTCCAGCTCTGCTTTGACGGCTGGGCGGATCGCATAAGGTACCCGTCTGGCCTTAAAAAATGTTGGGCTTGCGTTTTCTTCAATTTTAATCGTCGCTGTCATGCCTTTTAGTGTTCCGAGTCCTTGCTGGAACACTTCTTTTGCGGAAGTTAGGATCTTTGACAGTCGCCCAGGTGTGACATCGTCATCCTTTTTGTCAGCCACAGTCAGTGCCTGTATGGAATGCCAATCCAGTTGTATTTTTCGGATCCATTCACGTCCCAGTAATGGTGGTTCTCCATCTTGCAATACATACTGGTCTAGTTTTGGTGTTTCCTTACCGTTATATATAACAGTCACCCTTATTTTTCCTTTGGGGTAGACTTTTTGCCCTGTGTACGTCTTCAAAATAATTTTTGTGTCTCTCAAGGGTATGTGTGAGAATAGCCGCTCGTAGTCCCGTCGGTTTATGACTGTTAGGGCTGATCCTGTGTCCAATTCCATCTTTACCTGGTCTCCTGCTATCTTGAGAGTGACCCAAATGGTTCGGTGATCCTCCGTTGTGATCACATTGTGTAGTTTCAGACAACTCAGTTCCCTGCTTTCGGAGTCGTTATCACTCTTTTGTTCGTCTGAACTATTCTCCGTCATCTTATGTACCTTCTTGTACTTTGCTTTGGTAGGTTTCTTCTTGCTGGTTTTCTTTCCCGACCTGCAGACTCGTGCTATGTGTCCTACTTTTCCACACTGTCTGCACACTTTGTCTTTGAACCAGCAATCATTCTGGTCGTGTGTTGTTCTGCCGCAGCGATAGCACTTCTCTGTTCCATATGACATTTCGTTTGTGCCATATTCTTGCGGTCTCTGTTGTATCTCTGCAGCGCCCCGTGCTGCTGCTTCATATGATACCGCAATGCTGAAAGCCTTTTTCAGTGTAAGGTCCTTTTCAGATAAAAGCCATTTCTGGGTTCCTTCACTTTGAAGCCCACACACAAACTTGTCCCTTAAGGTATCTGCCAGTCCCGCTCCAAACTGGCAGTGTTTCGATAGTTTGCGCAGTTCTGTTAAATAATCAGCATTGCTTTCATCCTTATGCTGGCTCCGTTTGTGAAACTTGAATCTTTCTGCTATCAGCAGCGGTGTGGGGTTTAAATGTTCCTGTAGTATCGTTACTATGTCTTCAAAACTCTTTTCCATTGGCTTCGTTGGGGTTACTAGATTTTGTAATAAACCATACGTCTTTGCACCCATTAAATTTAACAATACCGACGCTTTCTTGTCATCTGACACCTCATTTGCCTTGCAGTATACTTCTATTCGTTCGACATATGTAGTCCAATCTTCGACTTCATTGTCAAATGCGGTGATACTGCTACTCTTCGGCATTTTGGGTGTGGTTTAAAATGGCGTCTCCCAATGGCTTAAAATGGTGTCTCCCGCGCTTTCCTTCCTCCCCCGCTGCTGCCAACGCAGCTCCCGGCGGTTCTCGTGGCAATGGCGGCGCCCTGTAGGTTTCGCGCGCTTCTCCTGTGCTGCTGCCAACGCCGCTCTCGGCGGTCCTCGTGGCAATGGCGGTGCCTCGCGGGTTTCTGCGCGTCTCTCTCTCCCTCTCTTCGACGCTGCTCATCCCCTGAACACCGGCTGCGCCCTGTGCGCTCTGCCCTCTCTCTCTCTCCCCCCCGTCAATGCTGCTCGGCCCTTTGCTGTGCCGCTCGGCCGGGCTCTAGCCAGCCGCTGTCCGGGAAGGGTCTGCGCACTACCTGTTGCCAGCCCGTTTCGTTGGACCACCTCGACTGGAAAGCCAAGCCTGGCTCTCGACAGCCTCCCCCGCAATTCTCGTGTCTCTGCTGGATGACTGGGCGGTTGCCCGTGGTCATCGCCCGAGTCTCTGGCCTTGACCTCCAATCCACTGTTCTCCAGGAACGAATCCCCGGGAGGTGATGCAGAGTTGCAGGTAGGTTCAAACTTGCCTTGTCGCCAATGTTGTGTCTGTGTATAATGAGACACAGACTGCAGGAGAAATGGTACAACAGGTGTTTACTCAATGGGGCTCACACTAGAACTGATCTGTACAGATTACTACTCAGTGCTATATACAGGTGTGGTCACTGCCGGTACTGCAGTATACATGAGCTGAAAAAGATAGTTCCTCCCTTAAAGGTATATACATTACAGTAGGTTTTAAGGAGGAGAGGGAGGCAGAGGGACTTGGGGCGGGGGGGGAGGGGGATAGAATTCCAGAGTTTATGGCCCCAGATAGCTGAAGGCATGGCTGCCAATGATGGAACAATTAAAATCGGGGATGCACAAGAGGCCAGAATTGGAGGAGTGCAGATATATCAGAGGGTTGTAGGGCTGGAGGAGGTTACAGAGATAGGGAGGGGAGAGGCCATGGAGGGATTTGAAAACAAGGCTGAGAATTTTAAAATTGAGGCATTGCCAGACTGGGAACCAATGTAGTCAGTGAGCATAGGTGATAGGTGAACGGGACTGGTGCGAGTTAGAATACGGGCAGCAGATTTTTGAATGAGTTCAAGTTTATGGAGGATGAAAGATGGGAGGCATTGGAATAGTCAAGTCTAGAGGTAACAAAAGGGATGGATGAAGGTTTCAGCAGTAGATGAGTTGAGGAAGAGGCAGAGATGGGTGTTGTTATGGAGATAGAAGTAGGCGGTCTTGATGATGGAGCGGATATGTGGTCAGTTGCTCATCTCTGCGTCAAATAGGACACCAAGGTTGTAAACGGTCTGGTTCAGCCGCAGACAGTGACCAGGGAGAAGGATGGAGTTGATGGCTAGGGAATGGAGTTTGTGGTGGCTCTGAAGACAATGGCTCTGTCTTCCCAATATTTAATTGGAGGAAATTTTTACTCATCCAGTACTGGATATCAGACAAGCAGCATGACAAATCACAGACAGTGGAGGGATTGAGAGAGATGTTGGTGAGGTAGAGCTGGGTGTTGTCAGTGTACATGTAGAAACTGACGTATTTTCGGATGATGTTGCTGAGGGGCAGCATTGTAGATGAAAAATAGGAGGCGGCCAAGGATAGATCGCTGGGGGACTACAGAGGGAAGGGAAGCCATTGCAAGTGATTCTCTGGCTACAACTGGATAGATAAGAATGGAACCAGGCGAGAGCAGTTCCACCCAGCTGGATGGCGGAGGAGAGGCGTTGGAGGAGGTCGACACTTGAAATTTTTTTCTTTACAAATGTTCACAGACCAGCAATCAATTTCAAACATTTTCTACTTTGTCAGACTAATAGGTTTATAATTTCCTACTTTCTCTCTCTCAGCCTTCTTAACTAATGGAGTGACATCGGCAATTTTCCAATCCAAGAGGACAATTCCTAAATCGAGAGAGCTTTGAAAGATCATGACTAAAGAATCTGCAATTTCCTCACTTACTTCTTTTAATGCCCTGAGGTGGAAACCACCAGGTCCTAAAGATTTGTCAATCTTCAGACTCATTATTTTCCCATTACTATTTACTACTTGTATTGAATCTAGTAAGTTCCCCCTTTGATTTATTTTTAGATTTCCTTACATCTCTGGTACTTTGTCCTCTTCCTCTACTGAGTTCCAAAACCAGATGGTTCTGCAATGCACCAGGAATAGTCTTTGGGGTGGTTCTCTTGTCATTTCCTCAGATGGAGCTGTTAATAAGAGAGTGGTGGTGACTTGACAGCCATCCTCTATTCCTTTGCTTCTGCAGGTATGCTGCTGTGGGAATCTCAGTCCTGATGGTAGCCAGTGGTCTCTGCTGAGATTTCAGAATCCCTCCCCCATGGTGGTGCCACATATATTTTAAAGTTCTTCAGAACTGATCTTTATTGTGTCTTGAATTTATGGCCCCCAAAGCCTCAATGCTATCAGTGGAGATGCTCCAATTGTGCTCACACATTTGCTGGAATTTTCTTGCATCCGTGCGAGCGGGATTGGAAGCGGGTAGGGAGTGAAAGTTGAAATAAATCGGAGCGGGTCGGGAACCCGCCGCCATCCTGCTTCCTCACACCTTTCACTCTGATACGTTTGCCAGCGCAGCCGCGACCCAAACGGTAGAGGCGGCCGAGTTAATTTAAATCATTATTAGGTACTTGTTGGACCCTTAAGCGTCTTTTTAACCCTACCTTTTCACTTTCACTGCATGTGCACTCAAATCACGCAGCTCAGGGACCATGTCTGTGAACCTGAGGCGGACGTTCAGTGGCCATTGATTCATTACTGCACAACATGGAAAGCACAATAAATACTCCCACCTGACATCTGGTTATTTTCCTGAGGCAGATGCTGTTGCTGAGTGCATTGCCAGCACAGATTTAGCTTTCTAGAGGTTGCAAGTGTTTTCACCAAATTCAGGAACCACTGTCACCTCATTGGTAAAACCTTTCACACCATTGACAGATTGCTCCTCTGAACTCTACTTGACCTGCCATCTATTACATCAGCATGGGTGCTGTTTATACTGTCTCACCTTGGTCCTCAGAATCGAACCACAATGAGCCCCAACACCAGCAGCACCAGGCACATCAGCAGCATCAACAACAACACCACCAACCTTCTCCTCAATGACCTGATGCTGCACAGGACAGAGGGCATCAGTGCAGGGCTGCACCGTGCCAGAGGCAATACCCCCAACACAGGGTATACAGGCAGAGGATGAGCTTCCTGAACGTAACTGAGCAGCAGTGCCAAAGGAGGCTCAGGCTATCGCGCCAGGTTGTCGCAGACATTTGCAGCTTGCTGGAGCAAGCCCTGCAGCCCAGAGGACTGGGTGGACACGCCTTACCAGTGGCTGTCAAAGTCACCAGCGCACTCAACTTCTTCACCTCAGGCTCCTTCCAGGAATCTGCAGCAGACATTTGTGGTATCTTGCAGTTGGCCACCCACCGATGCATCTCACAGGTCACCGATACCCTGTTTGACAAGTCAGCCAATGATATCAACTTTGCCACTGATGACGTCATTGTTACTGAGCGGGCGCTGTGCATTGCCGCTCGGGCTGGCTTCCCACGGGCGTAGGGCATCATTGACTGCATACATGTGGCCATCAGGACATCATCCCCCAGGAGTTTTTGTCAACCACAAGGGCTTCCCTCAATGTGCAGCTGGTCTGCAACCACAGGAAAATCATCATGCACGTGTGCGCCAAATTCCCAGGCAGCTGACTCTTTCGTCCTTCACCAGTCCACCCTCCCTCAACTCTTCACACGTCCAAACAGACTTTCCGGCTGGCTGCTTGGAGACAAGGGCTATCCACTGAAGACATGGCTTGTGACACCCTTGCGGCCAAGTACTGAGGCCCTGGAAATATATAATGGAAGCTACATGTCCACCAGATGTGTCATAGAGCAGACAATAGGCATGCTGAAATGCGCTTCAGATGCCTTGACAGATCTGGTGGTGCCCTTCAGTACGCACCAGCCTGGGTCTCCAGAATCGTCATGATCATCTGCTGTGCAGCAGCGAGGATCAGTGCTGCATGAGGAGCAAGGCTATGAGTGCACTACTCTTCAGAGGAGGAGGAGCATCAGCTGGACGAGGAGGAGGAGGAGGAGTAGGAGGAACCTGCGGTCCAGATATCAACAGCATCTGAGCACATTGCTGCCCGGGTGGCCGGGGTGGGCTCATCATGGCTAGATTTACGTAACTTCAGGCATTAGACCCATATGGCTGCCATACGCTGTGCCACATTCCCACCACCCCATGGCAACACCATAAAGCACACCTACAATGACCAAGCCATTCCTTTCACACTGACCACTATTGCTGGAGGTAACGTTATGTCTCACCATTCACTCCAAACTCACTAAGCCACTTCCAAAGTTACAGACAAAATTGGCCATGAGTGGTGAAAATAAATAATTTAATATGTGACATCAGAGTACCGGAAGCTTAGCACAAACAGTTATTTAAACACCCAAGTGTCTACCCTTGTGCATCTACTTGTGTGTCATCTTTCTCTTACATGTGCTTCTGTGAGGTGCTACTCCTGTGGCTTCAGCAGAGGTAGAGGCAGCCTGCTCACACCCCTGCTGCGACTGCTTAGACACTTTTGGCGGATGTTCTCTGGGTCTTGGAGCCTGTGATGGCCTTGCCAAAGTCTGCTCCTTCTGCGACTGTGCAGGGGCAGACTCGGTCATCGAAATCCAAGGAGGCATGTGGGGCTCTGACTGAGGGGGATGCAATGGGGGAGAAGTGTGAATGCTTTGAGAGGAGTCCCCTCTTCAATGTTCCCTCTCACCATCATCCCTATTATGGGCCACCTGCACTTCCCTGCTAGCAAGGAGCTGGTGAGCATCTTGCTGCACATCAGTGGAGCCATGAGGACCCAAGTTTACGCTGACATCCCTCCTAGAGAAGAGGCCTATGAGCCTCTGCCATCTCCGTAAATAGCATGTGCTCATGTGAGTGGCGCTTTAGCTGCTCCATGCAGATGGCCAACATAGAAGAGCCAACAGTCGCCATCGCCTGCAACATGGTGGTGCTCATGTTGAAGATGGACTCCTTCATTCTCTGCATATTTGCAGACATCGCGGTTGCAGAACCTGTCAGAGCCTCCTGCACTTCTTCCTGCACCCCCAGGATCGCCTTCTTTCTGGATGGCCCCCAAGGCTCAGCATCTGCATGCAACTGAGCAGAGCTGGGAGCATCCTGCGCCCTCCGGTGAGGAGTTGCCACTGCTGTCCCTGTCTCTACCATTTGCTCTTGCTCACTTGTGACTTGTGACACACAGGTGACAACAATACTCTATCTCGCGTGGGATCCACCAAGGTGTGTGGATCTGCACTGGTGCTGGGCACGCCTATGTCTGCTGATGGTGCTCCCTCAGAGGCTGGAGGCTTCTCTGAGGAGTCATCTTCCTCTTCCTCCTGGACAGTGGGGGGAGGGGGTGCTCTAGATGGACCTGTGGGAGAGTAAAGAGATGAGTTAGATATGTCATATCAAGAATGGGTAACAAGACCATTATGCACATGATGAACATTCACTGGCTGCTGACATCAGTCACCATATGATTGACTGCTGTATGCCATGTGGCTGTATGAGATGTAATTCGGTCACCAGGTTGCTAAGCTGTCCCGCTCTCTCCGACTCCCACTGCTATCTGCTCTGTGACTCCTGATACTTCCAGGGTGACCTCCTCTGCTGCAGTTAAGGTGGCAAGTGATGGAGGGCCACCTCCTGTTCTCTCTCTCTTCATCTTATTGTGGGCTCTGTTCTACTGCAAGGAGGGTAAGAAGAGACGTTTGAGTGAGCGACGGAATGAGTGTAAGGAATGGATGTGTTACATCTTTAGAGGGAGACTATGAAGGATTGCGGTGCCATTGCCAAATGGCCTTGTGTGTTGTTAGTTGGTATGATTGCATTATGTAAGAAATTGTGGATTGGAAGAAATAATAGTCTGTTACAGTATCCCTAGCTCAGCAGTTTGCCTAAGTTGATGACACAGAAGGATTCCAGTCATGTCAGAAAAAGAGTTCTACAGAGATCTGAATTACGAGGTCAGAACACAAAAACAGGCCTTCGAGTGGGCATAGCTAGGCCTGATAAGGGATGCAGCAAGGAGCTGTAGGATAAACAAGCTGTCTATGAGAGGACAACAAGACCTTTAGAACAGAGATAAGGAGTAAAATGACCTCATTGTACAATGGGATGGTTAAAAATGATTGACACCAGATGTCCACCAGCCCATCAAAATAAGGTATAAAAATGGCGACTGAGAGAGGAAAACAGGCAGTTAGGGGTGAAGGCTTTCCTGAGGTGGATGCATGCTGGCTACAGCCTAACACCTTGGTCAAGTTTAGCCTCTGAGGTGGATCAATGCTGGCTGATGGCCTAACACCTCCAACAGCTCGAGGGATGACCCAATGGCAGTGACCGTTGCCGCTGACTACAGGAATCCACCCAATCTGGGACCACCGTACTGCCTCACCATCTGTCCGCCCGGTCATTTCGTTCCATTCCAGGGCTGTAGATCACTCTCAGCTATCACAGGTTGTATGTCTACTGTATCTATTTCAATTGCATGTAGTATCTGATTATGCTTAAACTGTAGCTCTTTAATAAAATACCTTACAACTCCTAAGATGCTCTGGGTAATCTGTGTGTGACCTGTGATCCAAATCTTACAATTAGGATGAGGGTGAGTGTGAAGTGTCGTTAGTCAGTATGTAGATAGAAAGAGGGATGTGAGTATGTAGATATAGAGAGGGATGGGTGGACATACAAGGTATGTTGGTGTGAGTAATGATGTACAGGAGCAGGCTTGGGAAGGCAGAGTGATGGGGATGTGATGAGAGGCACAGCAGGATGAATTGAGTGTGGCTTTGCACTCACCTTTCCTGATCTCATGAGATCATTGAAGCATTTCCGGCACTGCACCCAGGTCCGCCTCACCACATCCCTGCTGTTCACCTCCTCTGCAATCTCCAACCAGGCTCATTTGGTCTGCTGGGGAGGTCTCTTCCACCCTTCAGAAGGGAAGAGGACCTCCCTGCATGCTCTCACGCCCTCCACATATGGATGGAGTCATCTGAGAACCTGGGTGCAGCCCTCTGCCTCTGTGCAGTCATGTTTCAAAGGCTTTGCAGCACTCCGATGCTCCAATACAGTGTCTGGACTATCCTAGATGAACCTTCAATTGCAACGTGGCCATGGCTCCTTTAAATATCCTGGCTGAAAATGAGTCATCAATGATGTCATCAGACCCGCACCATTTAATAGGGCCGGGTAACGTGCAGGGCTGCCTTAATAGGCGCCATTAAGAGAAAATCGCACTGAGCAGCGGCATGAAATTGGGAACGGGGTCCCAACCTGCCATCCGACCGCCCGTACCCAGCCCGCCCAGGTAAAGAAAATTCCAGCCACTGTGTGCCTGAAGGAAAGATTAGGCCATTGTACCTGCTGTTCCATTTTGTTGGGCCAGAAATTGGTGAACGGGGCTTGCAGCCCCGTTTCTGCACTTACCCCGCGCTACTGCCGATCAGCTCCAGGGACGCCTGGAATTGGTGTTTCCAGAAGAAGAATCCCGGGCAGCGTATGACGTCACGCCGCCCAGGAGTGCAGCCAGCGCGAAGCCAGGAGCGTGCAGTGCAAGTGAGACACGCCCCTTGAGGTCTCAGTTTCACTGGACACGCCCCCAATGTTTCTGTCTTCTGCTAAGCATTTTTACATGCAAAGCAGCAGTTTAAATAGGTTTTTGGAAGTTTTTTGAAGATTTTGGTAACTTTTATAAACTTTTTAAAATGTTTACATTATTTTGAGTAATCTGAAGTAGTTTTAAACAGAATTAAAGCAATTTAAAGACTTTTAAAAGCCCTAAAAGAATTTTTTTAATTCCATTTATTTATTTAGCAATGTCGTCGTTATACGTGTCTTCACACTGTTCCCTTTGGGGAACTGTATGAAGTGGTGGAAGGATTTATGGCCATGATTAACGCTCATTCCGTGACCGTAACCATCTTTGAACCAGGCATTAGGGCGGTTAGTCCTATGGCGGGAGGGTTTTACGGGCTCCCACAAGCTATACAAGGAGGGGGGGCCACCCACACCCACGGACGCAAATATCCCACTGGATGTCAACCCAGAATTTAGAGCCGGAGCTCCGACTCCACTTGCCGGGACTGTCTGGGGCGGGGTTCGAAACCCTACCCTGATCTGGCCCAGCGGCGGGGATCCTACCGCTATGACAAAGGCCCAATCCGATTAGCAACGTGAAATGGCAGCATAGGGCTCCAGTCACGGGGAGGGAAAAGGCACAGGAAACATATGGGTGTCACCTTTTGTGCGGAGTGGGTCTTTTGCGTAGCAGTAAGCATCCCCGCCGCTGGGCCAGAAGGAGTAGGGTTTTGAACCCCACTCCAGACAGTCCCGGCAAGTGGAGTCGGAGTTCCAACTTTAAATTCTGGGTGGACATCCAGCGGGATACTTGCGTCCGTGGGTGTTGGTGGCCCCCCCCCCTCAGATGGGTTGTGGGAGCCCGTAAAACCCTCCCGCCATAGAACTAACCACCCTAATGGCTGGTTCAAAGATGGTTACGGTCACGGAATGAGCGTTAATCACGGCCATAAATCCTTCCACCACTTCATACAGTTCCCCAAAGGGAACAGTGTGAGGATACGTACGATGATGACCTCTTGCGCAATGCACCTCCTTGGACCCTCAGTCGCAGATGCGAGGGGGCAAGTCGTGCAATTGTTAAATTTTTCATTTTAATGACATGTAAAATGTTGGCCCAGTAATTCCCTTCCAACTGCGCGAGTACGGTCGGGGTACTTACGCATCTGGCCGGATGAAATGCCGGTTTTCAGCATGCACAGTGCTTTTGGGGAAAACCAGCATTTCCTGTCCTCTGAACGAAGGCGTGCGCAGTATAGTTCGCCGCTTTCATTACTGCTTTCAGTGAGGTCAAGTCCTTACAACTTACACATGAAAAAAGCATGGGTACAGTTGCTCCAGAGGCTGCGGAGGAAGATATTTCTTATCGTGGAGCTTCTGAAAGTATGTATGTCTGTATATATTCCTTTGCGTGTTATGTATATATTCCTTTACTTATGTGTATGAATGTATTATTTAATTATGACTTTCAGAGAAAGTAACTTATTGGAAAATCATAATTAAAAACATACATTCATACACATTAGTAAAGGAATATAAAACATACATACATATACGTAAAGGAATATATGTGGACATACATACATAACTCATTCTCACATTCCATTCACACAGCCACAATTGCTCCTTCTACCTACCGTTCTGAAAACCCTTTAAAAAAAAAAAAAAATTTTAACTTTAAAACTTACTTAAAATTTCTTAAAATAACTTCCCTCCCTTTCCCAAACAAAAATATTGCATTTCAGAAGCTCCACGATAAAATGTTTCTTCCTCCGCAGCCAATGAACCACTTTACACTTGCTTTTTTCAAGTGTAACTTCTGAGGACTTACCCTCACGGATTTCATGAATGAAATCTACAAAGTTCACTGCGCAAGCGCTGCCTGTGCAGTCGCACGCGCTCGAGGTCTGGAAATGCCGGCGTTCCCCGCATGCGCTGTTCATGCTGAACGCCGGCATTTCCAACGGCCAGATGCGTGAGTACCCCGAGCGCACTCACGCCTTTGGCCGCGAATTTCTGGCCCGTTATCTTTTTGGTCACAATTCTCTGCAATTTCTACGTATCTCTTTATATCCTTATTTCCAAAGTAAATATCTAGTTCCCTTTTAAAACCTTGAGTGACTCAGCATCTATGGATTCCTGGAGCAGTGCAATGTACATTCTCACAACCCTTTCTGGAAAGATTTTTTGCTGGATTCACTTTTAATTGGCTTAGCTCTAATTTTAAGATTATGTCCATTTGTTCTGGATTCTCATACTAATGGGAAGAGGCATTCCCCACCCATCTTGTAAAATTGCTTCATTATTTTAAACACCTCAACAAATGACCTCTTAGCCTCTTCATTTCTGAGGAATAAAATGGGTTTATGAGGTTTCACTTCATAGCAAATTCCTATCCTCCCAGGTATCATCCTGGTGAATCAACACTGGACCAGAACCCTTCCTAAGGTGGGAGACCCAAAACTGAAAACAATGCTCCAAACTAGAGCTCTGTATTACATCCTTGCTTTTATATTCTGTGCATCTTGTGATGAAGCCTAATGATTCATTAGACTTTTAAATCACTTTTTGCAATGTATGCTCTAGGTTTTAATCATTTTATACACCTGGACCCCTAGATCTCTTTGTTTATCTACCCACCCCATTTATACTTTTCAAGATTGGGGCGGAGGGGCCCGCCGAAGTGGCCACTGGTTAGAAAATGTACTGCCAAACCTTGAGCTCCCGATTCACAAGGCACCCGAGTTTATGATTTAAGGCTGAGTAACAAGGTCACACTCCCAGCATGTGGGACCTCATTAAAATATGCAGATCCCATTATAAAATTTCAGACCCTGCGTTTTATTAATTTTGCCAAGGTTTTGCCAACAGTGCAAGCATCACGCATAAAAACCGAGCATGCAGGAGTCCTCGGGAGCTCGTCCATTGAAACATGGGGGCGGTTGGGTGGTGCGAGGGGGTGGGCTGTGGTTGTACTTCTATATTCCGTTGGCTGATTTTGCTAAATTTTTCATGCCATAATTTTCTATATTATTTTTGGTTGCCCCAGTTTTGATGTGGCACATCACAAAGATATTCCTTTCAGGGTTCCAAGCATGGTGCTCAACTGAAATGAAGGAGAGGTATTTATGATGAGCAAACAAATGCAGAACTTATTTTGGCTACATCTATTGCTACCCTGGGACATGTACCTAGTCATGTCAAAGGAGTCCTCACTTCATCAACTCCACTTCACAAGATAGGCTGCTACACAATAACCTGCATCAGGGGCGATTCCCGGAGGAGTGAAGGTGAACATAGCATGAAGCTTACATGCCACCACATCCTCTAAGCCACCTCAGGAGACATCTGCCACAGTACTTGCATCAGGGAACTGACAACCGCTATGTTTGCAAGAGACAAAACTTTCATTACTCTTGTGGGAGTGTGGAAATTTACATTATACTTAGCATGCTGGGTAGAATAAAATGGCCAAGTAAAAGAACAAACTTGCTTAGGTTGTAGCTAAAGCAAGAAAAAGT
Organism: Somniosus microcephalus; assembly: GCF_052327205.1. NCBI lineage: Eukaryota > Metazoa > Chordata > Chondrichthyes > Squaliformes > Somniosidae > Somniosus > Somniosus microcephalus. The sequence goes on from NC_140987.1 coordinate 162,744,842, forward strand.
AAATGTGTCACAACGTGTCCAGGACCAAGAGATCTTTCATAATACCCACCCACATTGAGGATGTGATAACAGCTATAATTGACTCACTAGCACAAGGGAGGCATAAGGCTATAGAATAGATAAACTATGAATGATTGTCGCTAGACAAAGAAGCAAAACTATTGAGTAAGCTAATCATCTTGGTAACAAGATGATCAGACATGAGTAAGTAAATCATCTTGGTAACAAGATTCAGACAGAACCTCCTGACAGAATATATGATTAACTAACCTTGTCTGGAGATATTTCTGTCCTGCTGACCTTTTGATTGTCCTTGTGCAAACTCTTAATTTGCTAAAATGATACAATACCATTACACGTGATTTATGGAACGCTTGCTTGTTTGAGTGTATAAATATGTTGCATTCACTCATGTCCTTTAGAGATGTTGGCCTAGCCTTTGTCCAGGCAGCTCTCTCCTTGTGCAAGTAAAAATTAAACTAACAATCTGATGGTACTGCTTGTGTTTTAGAGTCTTACTCGGAGTCGAGATTTTGACAGGAGGAGGCAACAGCTAGACAGGGTGCAGAGCTTTCTTTGGGTTCACTCGAGTGGAAGGAATCGCACATGGAACCCATTTGGGCATCAAGGCTTTTTATATCAACCCCATGGCTTTCAAGAGAAAGGACTTGCACTTAATTAATGTTCAAGTGGTTTCTGACCATAGATACATCATTATGCACTTCATTGAGCAGCATTCTGTGGTGTCGGCACTATGTAAAGGAGAAGAAACACTGGAGATGGCTCTTAGGAGACCAAGACTATCCTCTGCAACCATGATTACTGGCTCTATTGAGGAAGGTCCTAACAACAGAGGAGCACCATGTCCTGGATGCCTCAGCATCTGTTTACTGTTCCTTGGCTGCCACCTCCACCTTTAAAATAAGTGTGTCATGTAGCTTAGGCACAAAGAACTGGACAGTGTGCACAAGAAGCACGGCTGTGCACAATGCTTGAAATGTAGCTCCCAGAGGGTGCAAATGTTCACAACTTAAGTATATGTTATAGTTGATGGGCCCCACGAGAAATGTCAACAAAACTGAGAAGCACAATTACCTTCACATTCTTCCTAATACCAGAATACTTCTTTCTCATTTTGAGTAAGGTACAAGGTACCTGGGTGGTTGCTTTGACTTAGTTAGACTTCCTTGCATGAAAGTAGTACTGTACGTTTAATGGAAGATAACTGTCAGCCCAAAATAGGAGGCAGAAGTTATATCGCAACATTCGGCACAGCCCAGTCCCTGAGCTACAGGCACAAGTTCACTGGCTCAGCAGAACTTTATTTTTGCCAGGATCAAATGGTTTGGACTTCCATTCCTATCTGCCATTCTTACACCCAAAGTGCACACCTCACATTTTGGTACTATTATGTTTTTGTGATCTTTTATTCTTCTCACTCTATATATTTTTGGCTTCTGTATTTCAAGCTACTTTCATAGGTGAGCCCTTATTCTTTACATCCTCAGGAGTATTACCTGACATTCAGGTAAAATTTGTAGCACACTGATAATAAACAGGAACCTTATATTATTAGATTAATTTGGCTAAAGGTTCTATCCCATGTCTCCACATGACCCTGTCTTTGGAAGAAGTGGAGTAACATTACGCTAGACCTTGTTTTGAGCTTTGACTGTCAAACAAATGTATTAAACGGTAATAAAACAAGCAGAGACATAACGCCGGAATTTTCTGGGGTCCGTGCAGGCACGATCGGAGGCAGATCGGGTGGGAAATTTGAAATATGTTGGAGCGGGTCGCGAACCCACCATCATCCCGCCCCCACATTGTAATGTATGTACCTTTAAGGGGAGAACTACTTTTTACAGCTCCTGTATACTGTAGTACCGGCAGTGACCACACCTGTATATAAACCCTGAGTAGTGATCTGTACAGTTAGTTCTAGAGTAACTCTCATTCAGTAAACACCTGTTGAATCGTTCCTGCAGTCTGTTGTCTGATTATTGAAGGACACAACATTAAGATACATGGATCTAACATTGGCGACGAGCAGATTCGAACCTACCTGCAACTCTGCATCACCTCCCAGGGATTCGCTCCTGGAGAACAGTGGAAGAAGGTCGAGTCCAGAAGCACGGGCGTCAACGACGGGCAACCGCCCAGTCATCCAGCGGAGGTTTGAGCATCGCAGGGGAGGCTGTCGAGAGCCAGGCTTGGCTTTCCAGTCACAGTGGTCCAGCGAAACGGGCTGGCAACAGGTACTGCGCAGACCCTTCCCGGACAGCGACGGGCTAGAGCCCGACCGAGCGGCACAGAAAAAGGCCGAGCAGCGTCGATGGGGGAGAGAGAGAGGGCAGAGCGCACAGGGCGCAGCCGGTGTTCAGGACCGAGCGGCGTCAACGGGGGAGAGAGGCGAGAGAGAGCAGAGCGCAGCTGGTGGTCAAGGGCCGAGCAGCGTCAACGGGGGAGAGAGGCGCGCAGGAAAACGCACAGAGCGCAGCCGGTGTTCAAGGGCCGAGCAGCGTCAAAGGGGGAGAGAGGCGCGCAGGAAAACGGGAGGCGCTGCCATTAACATGAGGACCGCAGAGCGCGGCGTTGGCAGCAGCGCAGGAGCAGCGCACGAAACCCACAGGGCGTCGTCATTTGCCACGAGGACCACCGAGAGTGGCATTGGCAGCAGCGCGGGAGACGCCATTTTAAGCCGCAGCGGGGAAGAAAGGAAAGTGCGGGAGACGCCATTTTAAGCCAGTCTAACCACACCCAAAAATGCCGAAGAGTGGCAGTATCACAGCGTTCGACAATGAAGTCGAAGATTGGACGACATATGTCGAACGCATAGAAGTATACTGCAAGGCGAATGAAGTGCCAGATGACAAGAAAGCGCTGGTATTGTTGAATTCAATGGGTGCCAAAACGTATGGCTTACTATGAAACCTAGTAACCCCAGAGAAGCCAGTAGAAAAGGATTTTGAAAACATAGTGTCAATCCTACAGGACCACTTAAACCCCACACCGCTGCTGATAGCAGAAAGATTTAAGTTTCACAAAAGGAACCAGCATAAAGATGAAAGTAATGCTGAGTATTTAACGGAACTGCGCAAGCTATCGAAACACTGCCAGTTTGGAGCGGGACTGGCAGATACCTTAAGGGACAAGTTTGTGTGTGGGCTTCAAAGTGAAGGAACCCAGAAACGGCTTCTATCAGAAAAGGATTTTACGCTGGACAAGGCTTTCAGCATTGCAGTATCATATGAAGCAGCAGCACGGGGCACTGCAGAGATACAACGGAGACCGCAAGAATATGGCACAAATGAAATGTCATATGGAACAGTGAAGTGCTATCGCTGCGGCAGAACAACACACAACCATAATGATTGCTGGTTCAAGGACAAAGTGTGCAGACAGTGTGGAAAAGTAGGACACATAGCAAGAGTCTGCAGGTCGGGAAAGAAAACCAGCAGCAAGAAATCTCCACAGGAGAAGTACAAGAAGGCACATAAGGTGACAGAGAGTAGTTCAGACGAACAGAAGAGTGATACAGACACCGGAAGCAAGGAGCTGGGTATCTGAAACTACATAATGTGATCAAAACGGAGGATCACCAAACTATCTGGTTCACGCTCAAGATAGCAGGAGTCCAAGTGAAAATGGAATTGGACACAGGATCAGCCCTAACAGTCATAAACCGAAGGGACTACAAGCGGCTATTCTCACATATACCCTTGAGAAGTACAAAGATTGTCTTGAAGACGTACACGGGGCAAAAAGTCTACCCCAAAGGAAAAATAAGGGTGAACGTTATATATAACGGCAAGGAAACACCAAAAATGGACCTATATGTATTGCCAGATGGAGGACCACCACTACTAGGACGTGAATGGATCCGAAAGATACAGCTAGATTGGCATTCCATACAGGCACTGACTGTGGCTGACAAACAGGATGATGACGTCACACCTGGGCGACTGTCAAAGATCCTAACTGACGCGAAAGAAGTGTTCCAGCAAGGACTCGGAACACTAAAAGGCATGACAGCGATGATTAAAATTGAAGAAAACGCAAGCCCAAAATTTTTAAGTCCAGACCGGTACCTTATGCGATCCGCCCAGCCGTCGAAGCAGAGCTGGAGAGTCTGGAACGTTCAGGTGTACTGTCCAAGGTAGACTGGAGCGAGTGGGCTACACCCATCGTCCCTGTGATGAAAAAGTCATTGAGCAGCACGCCTGGGGAACCAAGGAAGGTTCGCATCTGTGGGGACTTTAAGGTAACAGTGAACCCGGTCCTTCACACCGTACAATATCCACTTCCGCAGATTGAAGATATTTTTGCCTCGCTATCTGGAGGGAAACGCTTCACTAAGATTGATCTGGCTCAGGCGTATCTGCAAATGGAGGTAGAAGAAGCATCAAAAAAATACCTCACAATCAACACCCATAAAGGTCTCTACCAATACAAATGGCTGGTATTCGGGGTAGCATCAGCTCCGGCTATTTGGCAGAGGGCAATGGAACAAGTCCTGCAAGGGATCCCAGGGACCCAGTGTTATTTGGACGACATCCTGGTCACGGGCGAAAATGACAGTGATCACCTTGCCAACCTGGAGCAGGTGCTCACTAGATTGCAGGAATATGGGCTCCGAGCTAACCGCCCCAAATGCGAGTTTTTTAGAAAACAGATCTCGTATTGTGGCCACGTTATCGATAAAGAGGGGTTACATAAGTCCCCAGAGAAGATTGAGACAGTAGTCAAGGCTCCAGCACCGGAAAATGTGTCACAACTGAGGTCGTTCCTCAGGCTGGTAAACTACTACCATAAGTTCTTGCCAAATTTGTCTACAATACTACACCCACTGAACACCCTACTGCAAACTGGGGTGCCATGGAAGTGGAGTGACAAATGTAGACGAGCTTTCCAGAAGAGCAAAACACTAATCACATCGAAAGAGGTATTGGCCCATTTCAGCCCGGCATTACCAATTCGGTTGGCATGTGATGCGTCACCCTATGGTATTGGAACGGTGCTGTCGCACAAATTCTCGGACGGCTCAGAGAGGCCAATAGCCTTTGCGTCATGATCACTAACCTCAGCCGAGCGTAACTACGCCCAGATTGACAGGGAGGCCCTCAGCCTAGTGTGGGGAGTGAAAAAGTTCAATCACTATCTGCACGGGCAGAAGTTCACCTTGCTGACTGACCACCAACCACTTGTCTCCATCTTTAATCCAAAGAAGGGCGTTCCGGTGATGACTGCACAACGGCTACAAAGATGGTCCCTTTTTCTAGGGGCGCACCAATATGAAATCGAGTATAAGGGCACGAAACAGCATGGAAACGCTGATGGGCTATCACGCCTGCCACTGCCTACTGCGGAGGAAGCACTAGCAGTGGATCCTGTCGAAATATTTCATTCAACTGTAATTGAATGCTTGCCAGTAACTAACGCTGGTATAGAGAAGGAGACCCGAAATGACCCGACACTGTCTCGGGTATATGATTTGACGGTGAAGGGATAGCCAGCACATGGCGACTCACTGTTGCCAGCATTCTCATCCAGAAGTGAACAGCTGTCAGTATGCCAGGGGACCTTGATGCGTGGATCCCGAGTGGTAATTCCACCCAAGTTAAGGGAGAGAGTGCTCAATGAGCTTCACGAAGGTCCTCTGGGAGGGGTGAAAATGAAAAGCCTTGCTAGGGCTTATGTGTGGTGGCCGGGGATCGATCAGCAAATCGAGGACCTGACAAAGAGCTGCTCAGGATGCCAGAAGGTCCAAAATGCACCACCACATGCCCCTCTACACCCATGGGAGTGGCCCTCATCTCCATGGCAACGGATGCATATTGATTTTGCTGGTCCATTCATGGACTCAATGTTTTTAATAGCTGTGGATGCGCACTCGAAATGGCCTGAGGTGATCAAAATGTCCTCCACCACCACGGAGAAAACTGTTGCAGTCCTACGGACCATTTTTGACAGGAACGGCTTGCCAGAGCAGATTTGCTCTGATAACAGACCACAGTTTGTGTCCGAAGAGTTTCAAAGATTTATGAAAAGGAATGGGGTAAGGCATTACACATCCGCCCCGTATCATCCAGCCACAAATGGATTGGCTGAGAGGTTCGTACAAACCTTTAAGAAGGCAATAAAGGCTATGTACAATGACAACATTCCGCTGCAGCACAAGGTGGACAATTTACTGTTCGCCTACTGGAATGCGACACATGCAGTCACCAACCGGACCCCGGCCATGATGTTCTTTAACCGAAGGTTAAGATCTCGCCTGGATTTGCTCAGACCAAACGTACGAAGAGATGTTGAGAGTAAGCAATTCCAGCACATCCATGAGAAGCCAACAAGGAGCTTCAATGTAGGGCAACCAGTCTTGGCCCGCGACTACCGAACAGAAAAATGGCAGCCAGGAACGATATGCACACGGCAGGGCCCACTAATGTACACAGTGGACGTTGGGGAGAGCATCGTGAGACGCCATGCTGACCAGATCCTAGAGTCACAGGAACAAGTCAATCCCATGCCTCGCCCATACGTACCTGGTGATGAACCCGACGTACAGGTAGCATCTACCCCAGAAACAGTAGCATCGGAAGCTGATGAACCAACCGACGACAGGGGGCCAGAATCGCCTCCGCACCAAGAGCAAGACACTCAGGAAAGGCGCTATCCAGAAAGGATCAGGAAGCCTCCCGAAAGACTGAATTTATAAATAGACTATTTTCAGCTAATGTTGCATGTTAAAAGTGTTAATTGTAATTAGTTTGATATTTAATTGTTAAATGAGTGTTATGGTACTGTTAATATAAAGGGGAGGAATTGTAATGTATGTACCTTTAAGGGGAGACCTACTTTTTACAGCTCCTGTATACTGTAGTACCAGCAGTGACCACACCTGTATATAAACCCTGAGTAGTGATCTGTACAGTTAGTTCTAGAGTAACTCTCATTCAGTAAACACCTGTTGAATCGTTCCTGCACTCTGTTGTCTGATTATTGAATGACACAACATTAAGATACACGGATCTAACACACATGCCTTTCACTCAGGCGTGTTTGCCGGCATGGCAGCAACCCAAACAGCAGGTTCTGAGGACCAAGGTGAGACAGTATAAATGGCACCCATGCTGATAGACCTAATTTATATCATTAACAGGTACTTGTCAGACCCTTAAGCATCTTTTTAAGCCTATCTTTCGAATTTCCCTGCAGGCCCACGGGATTCATGCAGCTCGGGAACCACGTCTGTCAGCCTGAGGTGGGAGTTGAGTGGCCATGGATCCAGCTGATTAGTTGACAGCATGAAAACTACTATAAAAGCTCCCACCTCACAGCTGATCACTTTCTTTAGGCAGAAGCTGTTTCTGACTGCATTGTCAGCACAGATTTAGCTTTCTAGAGGCTACAAGTGTTTCCAGCAAAGTTGCCATCCATTCTCACCTCATTGGTAGAACCTATCACACCATTGATTGATTGCTTCTCCCATCGCTACTTGACCTGCCATCTATTCTATCAGCATGGGTGCCATTTATACTGTCTCACCTTGGTCCTCAGAATCGAACCACGATGAACCCCAACACCAGCAGCACCTGGTACACCAGCAGCAGCACCAACAACAATACCACCAACCTTCTCCTCAACCCCCTGATACTGCACAGGACAGAGGGCATCAGTGCAGGGCTGCACCGCGGTGGAGGCGATACCCCCAACACAGGGTATACAGGCAGAGGATGAGCTTCCTCAACATGACTGAGCAGCAGTGCCAAAGGAGGCTCAGGCTATCGCGCCAGGTTGTCGTAAGCATTTGCACATTGCTAGAGCAAGACCTGCAGCCCAGAGGAGCAGGTGGACACGCCTTACCAGTGGCTGTCAAAGTCACCAGCGCCCTCAATTTCTTCACCTCAGGTTCCTTCCAGGAATCTGCAGCAGGCATTTGTGGCATCTCGTAGTCGGCCACCCACAGATGCATCACACAGGTCACCGATGCCCTGTTTGACCATTCAGCCAATTATATCAACTTTGCCACTGATGAAGCCAGTGTTACAGATGGGCGTTCAGCTTTGCCACTCTGGCTGGATTTCCACGGGTGCAGAGTGTCATTGACTACACACATGTGGCCACCAGGGCACCCCCATCATCACCCAGGAGTCTTTGTCAATTGCAACGGCTTCCACTCCCTCAATGTGCAGCTGGTCTGCAACCATAGGAGGATCATCATGCATGTGTGTGCCAAATTCCCTGGCAGCTGCCATGACTCTTTCATCCTTCGCCAGTCCACCCTCCCTCAGCTTTTCGCTCTTCCAAACAGACTTTCTGGCTGACTGCTTAGAGACAAGGGCTATCCACTGAAAATGTGGCTCATGAAACCCTTGAGGAGGCCAAGTACTAAGGCCAAGGAGAGATATAATGAAAGCCACATTTCCACCAGATGTGTCGTAGAGCAGACAATAGGCATGCTGAAAATGGGCTTCAGATGCCTTGACACATTTGGAGGAGCCGTTCTGTACACACCAACCAGGGTCTACAGAATCGTCATGGTCTGCTGCGCCCTGCACAACATGACTAACTTGACTGAATTTTTTGAGGAGGTAACAAGGAGGGTCGGTGAGGGTAGTGCGTTTGATGTAGTCAATATAGATTTTAGCAAGGCTTTTGATAAGGTCCCACATGCCAGACTGGTCACAAAAGTAAAAGCTCATGGGATCCAAGGCAAAGTGGCAAGTTGGATCCGAAATTGGCTCAGAGGCAGGAAACAAAGGGTAATTGTCGAAGGGTGTTTTTGTGACTGGAAGGCTGTTTCCAGTGGGGTTCCACAGGGCTCAGTACTGGGTCCTTTGCTTTTTGTGGTATATGTCAATGATTTGGACTTGAATGTAGGAAGTATGATTAAGAAGCTTGCAGATGATACAAAAATTGGCCGTGTGGTTGATAATGAAGAAGTAAGCTGTAGACTGCAGGATGATATCAGTGGACTGGTCTGGTGGGCATAACAGTGGCAAATGGAATTCAATCCGGAGAAGTGTGAGGTACTGCATTTGGGGAGGGAATAGACAATAAGTGGTAGAACACTGAGAAGTGCAGAGGAACAGAAGGACCTGGGAGTACATGTCCACAGACCCCTGAAGGTAGCAGGACAGGTAGATAAGGTGGTTAAGAAGGCATACGGGATACTTGCCTTTATTAGTTGAGGCATAGAATATAAGAGCAGGGAGGTTATGCTTGAACTATATAAAACATTAGTTAGGCCGCAGCTAGAGTACTGTGTACAGTTCTGGTCACCACATTACAGGAAGGATGCGATTGCACTAGAGAGGGTGCAGAGGAGATTAACGAGGATGTTGCCTAGGCTGGGGAATTTTAGCTATGAGGAAAGATTGGATAGGCTGGGGTTGTTTTCTTTGGAACAGAGGAGGCTGAGGGGAGACCTAATTGAGGTGTATAAAATTATGAGGGGCCTAGATAGAATGGATAGGAAGGATCTATTTCCCTTAGCAGATGGGTCAATAACCAGTGGGCATAGATTTAAAGTAATTAGCAGGAGGTTTAGAGGGGGTTTGAGGAGAAAATTTTTCACCCAGAGGGCGGTAGAGGTCTGGAACTCACTGCCTGAAAGGGTGGTAGAGGCAGAAACCCTCATTACATTTAAAAAGTACTTGGATATACACTTGAAGTGCCGTAACCTACAAGGCTACGGACCAAGTGCTGGAAAGTGGGATTAGGGTAGATAGCTCTTTGTCGGCCGGCATGGACAAGATGGGCTGAATGACCTCCTTCTGTGCTGTAAATTTCTATAATTCTATAATGATAGCGCAGCAGCGAGGATTAGCGCTGCATGAGGAGCAAGGCACTGTGCTCACAGCATCTTCAGAGGAGGAGGAACAGGAGGAGGATGAGAAGCATCAGCTGGACGAGGAGGAAGAGGAGGAGCTGAAGGAACCGGCAGACCAGATCCCACCAGCACCCGAGTACATTGCTGCCCGGGAGGCCCGGGATGGGCTCAGCATGGCCAGATTTACTTAACTTTATGCAGTACACCCATATGGCTGCCACATGCTGCGCCAGGTTGGCACCACCCCACAGCAACACCATAAAGCATCCGTACAATAAGCAAGCCATTCCTTTCACACTGACTACCATTGCTGGAGGTAACGCTATGTATCACCATTCACTGCAACTCACTAAGCCATTTCCAAAGTTGCACACAAATTTGTCCAAGGCCAGAGAGTGGTGAAAATAAAGATTTTTATGTTTGACATCACATTACTGGAAACTTTACATAAATATTGAATAAAACACCCAAGTGTCTACCGTTGTGAATCTACTTGCTGATGTAAGGTGCTACCCCTGTGGCTTCAGCAGAGTAGAGGCAGCCTGCTCACTTCCCTGCTGTGACTGCGTAGACACTCTTGGCGGAAGTCCTCTGGATTTTGGAGCCTGTGATGGCCCCGCCGAAGTCTGCTCCTCCTGCAACTGTGCAGGGGCAGACTCAGCCATCGCTGTCTGAGGATACATCTGGGGCTCTGACTGATGAGCAGCAATGGGGGAGAAGTGTGAGTGCTTTGAGAGGAGCCCCCACTTGCATGTCCCCTCTCACCATCATCCCTCTCATGGGCCACCTGCACTTCTCTGCTAGCAAGGAGCTGGAGAGCACCTTGCTGTACATCAGTGGGGCCATGAGGATCCACATCTACGCTGACATCCCTCCTAGACAGGAGGTCTATGAGCCTCTGCTATCTATTCTCCATAGATACCATGTGCTCCTGTTAGTAGCGCATTAGCTGCTCCATGTAGGTGGCCATCCTATCCATGGAAGAGCCTACAGTTGCCATTGCCTGCGACACGGTGGTGCTCATGCTGGAGATGGACTCCTCCATACTCTGCACGTTTGCAGACATCGCGCTCGCAAAACCTGTCAAAGCCTCCTGCACTTCATGCTGCACCTCCAGGATCGCCCTCTTTCTGGATGGCGCCCGAGACTCAGCGTCTGCATGCAGCTGAGCAGAGCTGGGAGCATCCTGTGCCATCCAGCGAGGAGTCTCCACTGCTGTCCCTGTCTCCACCATCTGCTCTTGCTCACTAGTGAGTTGTGAGACACCAGGTGACAACACTACTTTATCTCGCGTTGCACCCACCGAGGTGTGCGTATCTGTGCTGGTGCTGGGTGCACTTATGTCTGGTGACGGTGCGTCCTCAGAAGCTGGAGGCTCCTCTGAGGAGTCCTCTTCCTCTTCCTCCTGGACAGTGGTGGGGGGGGGGCTCTTGATGGGCCTGTGGGAGAGCAAAGAGATGAGTTAGATATGTCATATGAAGAATGGGTACAGATACCATTATGCATGTGGTGAACATTCACTGGCTGCTGACATCAGTCCCCACATGAGTGACTGCTGTATGCCATGTGGCTGTATGAGATGTAATTCTGTCACCAGGTTGCTGAATGTCCGCCTCTCTCCGTCACCCACCTCCAGCTGCTCAGTGACTCCAGATACTTCTAAGGCAGCCTCCTCTGCTGCTGTAAGGGTGGCAAATGATGGAGGGCCACCTCCAGTTCTCTCCCTCTCCCTCTTATTCTCTCCTTTCCTGCAAGGAGGGAAAGAAGAGAAGGTTGAGTGAGACTGATGGAATGAGTGTAAGCAATGGATGTGTTACATCTTTAGAGGGAGATTACGATGGAGTGGGGTGCCAATGCCAAGTGGCCTCCTTGTGTGTCCATTTCTAAAAAGCTACCGGTGGGACTTTTATTTAAAACCTCATACAGCATGTTTGTATTTGAATTGAGTAGCTTAGTTCCTCCCTTAAGCAAACTGCTTAAAGATCACAACTAACCATAGCAACAATGTATTGAGATAAGTTGGGCATAATCGCTGAATGAAACTATTTTTAACTCCTTATGTACTATGACAGCATTAAAGAAGCCAAGTCCAAGTTAAATTTTGGACAAAAATTGAGCATTTTTGTCATTGTTACATTGAACTTCATCTCCCAATAATCCACGCACACCTTTTTTCATAGTTCACTATACCTGATAGTTCAGTAGTATTTGTAAACTCAGATATACGCCCATGCAATGTTCCCTGTAGGCTACGCAGACGCACGTCTACGCCTACGTAGGAACAGCTACGCAGGTGCAGCAGGCGGTTAAGAAGGCAAATGGTATGCTGGCCTTCATAGCAAGAGGGTTCGAGTACAGGAACAAGGATGTCTTGCTACAGTTGTACAGGGCCTTAGTGAGACCGCATCTTGAGTATTGTGTGCAGTTTTGGTCACCTTACCTGAGGAAGGACGTTCTTGCCATGGAGGGAGTGCAGCGAAGATTCACCAGGCTGATACCTGGGATGGCAGGAATGACGTATGAGGAGAGATTGTGCCGATTGGGCTTATACTCACTGGAGTTTAGAAGATTGAGAGGGGATCTCATCGAAACCTATAAAATTCTGTCAGGTCTGGACAGACTAGATGCAGGAAGGATGTTTCGGATGGCCGGGGAGTCCAGAACCAGGGGTCATAGTCTAAGGATAAGGGGTAAGCCATTTAGGACTGAAATGAGGAGGAACTTCTTCACCCAGAGAGTGGTGAACCTGTGGAATTCTCTGCCACAGAGGGCGGTGGAGGCCAGTTCATTAAATATATTCAAGAAAGAGTTGGATATATTTCTTGAGGCTAAAGGGATCAAGGGATATGGGGAGAAGGCAGGGACAGGGTACTGAATTTGGATGATCAGCCATGATCTCATTGAATGGCGGAGCAGGCTCGAAGGGCCGAATGGCCTACTCCTGCTACTATCTTCTATGTTTCTATGTTAGGCTCCAGAGACCCACACAGCCGGCTTGCTGGCTCTTCAATGAGGTAAATGTGCTCGCGACGCCAAACAAAATTACAGGGTACCTTGCTCCCATGTATTCCCAAATGTACATTTTTAACTTAGAACAAAAAGCTGAAGACTCCGCACTGATCCCTGTCATTCCATACTGACTGTAGAATGTTTTTTTGTTTCAAGAGGTCTCCACTACCTCAGGTGCCACATTCTGATCCGCAGATCAAACAACTCTTGTTATATAATGCTACCCAAACTGGGTAATAAAATCTGCAACCCTATCTTGCATCACCTCTGCAAGGACTCAACTGAACTGTTCACCATTTCCTGCTTGTGAAGAGTCCTCCATTTTATCAGTGGTCCCATGAGGTTTGAGTCACAAAGCAACTTATGGGCCCATTAGCCATGCTGGACCTTTACTCAGCAGCAGTCAACTACGCCATCTGTCTTCCTTTCTTCATCCATCATTAGTGACTCACCCTATATTCCTTCCTCAAGCTCACTAAGCCCCTCTGAAGTATTTGGTATTTGCTTCAAGTTGGGTGAGTAATGCAGAGTGCTGTGGTGATTGTACAGTTGCTGAGGGGCCTAGCTGATCTTATAAGGATTCTGGTCCTTCTGTAAAAAAGAAGATGGTGACACAGGATGAGCAAATATACATTGTTCTGCATATTGCTGTAATGATTGCACACGTTATTGCACAAACACTGCTTTTAAGCTGATGATAGTCAAAACTTTTGTCACAGTGAATGTCTATAATTATCTTTGTACAAACCAGGAGAATTGTTGTTTCCATAAGCTTCAGCATCTTCCAGACCTTGCAGTATCTCCCGGTTTATCATCTCCATTATAGCCTCCTCATAGCAGGCAAGGGATTGAGATGCCGTGTGCAACCACCATTGTGTCCTGCTGGCAGCATACGTAATCTAGGCAGAGCCTTCTTCGCTGGAAGCACGTATCAATAAATCACTGACACACCCTCTGTGATTTTCTGTCCAGTCATTTTAAATGGCTAGAATTTTAAATCATTTAAACTAATGGACAGAAAATCAGAGTCCATGATTTCCCAATATGTGAGGCCACTGGGCATTTCTCCCAAACTGGATTGCACATTGGTGCAATTGGATCCATATTGCTCAGTAGAATAAAATGTCAAATACTTTAGAAAAGCAAAGTGAAGTACTGCCCTCTAGGATTTACATGTCTGTATATGCATAAGAATATTACTGAACAATCTTTATCAGCTGCCATGATTAGTCATGCCCATTTATAGGAAAGTAAGATTACTGACAATCAGACCCATATATAGTAGTGAAAGAAAATGAGCAAAGATTGCATTGCTTACTTTGACACCTTTCTTCAAATTGGCATTTCTTCTGCATAGCATTTCAGATGTGGCGTGCAATGAATACCACATTAATTTCTGAACGATTTTCTCCCACTTCTGCTGGACCTTTTGTTTACTTGTAGTTTGCCTTTCTAAATTGTAGAGAACATTTCACATTTCTCTGATACCTGTCGACTGAAAGAGCTCTTCAGTGAGGCAGGCCTTTCTGTACCTTACTCCTTCCATCATCATTCCGATTTGCATAGTGAAGTTGATGCACTGAGCATTATTTGGTGTTCTCATGTTGATTGGTGGAGTGAGCACGTGCCTCAGCACACTGCAGGTGTATTTTGATTGGTTGTTCAGTCATATGTTTGTTGTAACATGTCCACATTCTAAAATACATGCTGAGCTGATGTCCATAGTGCCCATTACTGACTGTCAGGCTCCCTGATGATGGTGCATACTGGGAAAATCAACCCTACTGAGAAAACCTGTGTGTTCCTGTAAGTGTGCTAAAAAGGGAGATAAATTAACTTTCATTTAGCTCACAGCAAATGCGCTAAGGGATTCAATTTCCGCAGGAGTTCTCTTGATCGACTGCCATACTTTTGGTGGAAGATACGCAGAAGTTCCAGAGAAATAGTGTAAACATTTCTAATGATTCTCTGGGGCTTCCGCAGATCTTCCACTAAAGTTACGGTGGAGAATTGGGGGAAACCCCTGCATAAATTCAACCCCGATATAATATATCTCAAGAGGAGAAGAATTGCTCTGGGCGCTATGTGTAGCAACATCGTAAACATGTTCTTTTCAAATGTATTTACATGTAGCGATCTTCTCCATTGTTGGAAGAGATTATTAGAAATTTCACCGTGAAATTTTTTTGGGAAATTTAACCCCAAAAAACAGATGGGTTGGAGTCGGGTGGGAGGTTAAAGTGTTAAAAAAACTGAATCCCAGCCACAACCCGCCTCCAACCCGCCCACTTCCGGTTTTAACGGAGCCGGGACGGGTGCGGGCGGCCAACCCACTCCCAGGAGGCGGTTTGTCCATTTAAATATTATGAGGCTGGCGTGCCTCAGATTTAACCAGCATTTCAAATTTAACTGTGGCTGGTCGGGTTTTGCAGGCCTTGTGAAACCCGCCAGCTACAGTAAGGTGAGGACTGCTGGATCCAGGAGGTAAGTGCCTTTACATTTCATTGATTGGTGGAAGCGTCCAGTAGAATCAAAATGATTTTACTACAGAAACATTTTTTTGGAAAGTATGCATTTCTTAGTTATATATGGGGAGATATCAGAAATAATTTTTATAAAATCACACAACCTTGTCCCTCAGGATCACATATCAGGACTTTCAGTCACCATTTGACCAAACCCACAAAAGACCGTCACCTCGACATTCCACCTCAACTCCCTTCAAGCAAACCAAGCTTTGAAAGTCTAATTTTGCGGTGCAGAGGTAAATCATGCCAAAAAACCCTCCTATTTAGGCGTCAAGCTCGATTGCACCCTGTCGTATAGACAGCATCTCCAGAACCTTGGGAAGAAACTAAAGAGTAGGGTTGACTTGATCCAGAAACTCGCCGGATCCACATTGGGAACAGACGCTCAAACACTCCGTACGGCAGCACTCGCCCTGGTGTACTCTACAGCGGAGTACTGTTCGCCGGCATGGCTATCAAGTCTGCATATCAAATCCGTTGATGTCTAGCTGAATTCTACTATGAGAATTATCACCGGTATGCTTTTATCGACACCAACACCTTGGCTGCCCGTGCTTGCAAACATCGCACCACCATACCTACGCCGCGAATATGCAGTCTCCAGAGAATACAACCACTACACCAGCAAAGACATGCTGATCCAGGCTGGCTTGAACAACCTACCACCAACCTGTCTCAAATCTAGATGGCTATTTTGGACTGTCACCAAAGCCCTTCAGCAATCTCCCCTCAGCCTTGATGACCGATGGTGAAATGTTTGGAAGAACTGTGACATACAGAATGAATTCCATATAGAGGACCCCACAGTACAACCTGAAGGATCAAACCTTCCTTGCTGGACAGTGGACAACCATCAACCGCCTCAGAACCGATCTTGGTAGATGCTGCCACCTTCTCCATAGATGGAAGATTAAAGCATCCCCATCATGTGACTGTGGAGCTCCTAATCAGACCCTGGAGCACATCATTGAACACTGTCCTCAGAGGAAATTCACAGGCAGCCTACAAGATATCCACGCTGTTACACCGGAAGCTTTGGTCTGGATATCTGACTTAGATATTGACATTTGATTTGCTTTGCTACTACCATACGAAAGAAGAAGGGCTTTCGGTGCATGCTTGGGATGGAAGATAATGGGAAGTATGCACCTGAATTCCTGACATGCGCTCATTGGAGGGTCAGGGTCCACCCTGGGAGTGCTATTTTTTTTTAAACGAACCCTATCATGATTATTCAAATCTCTTATTTTGCCTGTTACACTGAGCTCTAAGTCAGGAACAGAGGAACAACATTTTGCCCAAAAGAATGATGGTTGTGGGGGAGAAAATGACACTTTATGTTTCTAATTTTTTGTGACTGTTTTGTGCTCATAAAAGTGATGTTTTTTTAAAAATTTGTTTATGGGATGTGGGCATCACTGGCAAGGCCAGCATTTATTGCCCTTCCCTAATTGCCCTTGAGAAGGTGGTGGTGAGCCGCCTTCTTGAACCTCTGCAGTCCGTGTGGTGAAGGTACTCCCACAGTGCTGTTAGGGAGGGCGTTCCAGGATTTTGACCCAGTGATGATATACTTCCAAGTTAGGATGGTGTGTGACTTGGAGGGGAACTTAGAGGTGGTGGTGTTCTTTTGTCTTTTTTAAAATATTACAATTCCTTTTTTGTTTCCTGTAATGAAATCTGTTTGTCTTGATCCTGTATTCGTTTTGCACTCATGTATATTACCCTCCCACACTGTGTATAGTTTCACATCCTCTTTCCCGACTAACCTGGGAGGTTCCAGGTCTTGGCTCTTGGCTCCGCCCCTGACTTCTCTTACATAAAGATCCCAGGATCTGTATGACTCATTCCTGTGAACCAGTTGGCGTGTTGAGATGTTAGCTCTGATCTTAGTAATTAAAAGCCAACTTGTTTAAGTCTATAACTTCTAGTTTTGTGGTTATTGAAGGCCCATCAATTTTAATCACTAAAGAATACTAGGATGGATCGACTCCTAAAACCAGAGCATCTGGACTTGGATCCACATTCTGCTGAAGCATCAAATCAATTTGGACACTGGCTCAAATGCTTCGAACTCTTCACGGGGGCCTCATCCGCTAGCGAGGTAGATAAACTGAGTCTACTGACTACTCGCATAAGTCATCGGATTTATTCGTTCATCCGGGACGCCACCTCTTACACGGAGGCCATCACTATCCTGAAGGCCCAATACCAGAGGCCGGTAAACAAAGTGTACACCAGACATCTGCTGGCTACACGCAGGCAGCGACCAGAGGAATCAATGGACGATTTCTTACAGGGCCTAAAGGACCTGGTCCGGGACTGTAACTGCAAGGCCGTGATGGCCAACGCGTACTCTGACGAATTGGTCCACGATTCCTTCATCACGGGCCTCAAATCGAATTATATCCGGCAGAGACTGCTGGAGAAGGAGGTCCTGGACTTAAAAAAGGCAGTGGCCACTGCGCGATCGCTGGACGTGGCCCAGAAAAACTCTGACTCTTATTCTTCCGGCCATGTGGCCCTCACCGCCTCGTGCACGCCGAGGGGGCCGCCATCTTGGAATCAGCCATCTTCCCCATCCAGGTCTCAGACCAGCTCTACGCCGCCGGAGTCCCCACACAGAAGTTCACCCAGGAGTCCTACTACAGCGGCAATGTCTCAAGGCCCGAAATGCTACTTCTGCGGCCAGGCCAAGCACCCCAAACAACGATGCCCAGCGAAGGACGCTACATGCTTCAAATGTAAGAAAAAGGGGCATTTTAGCGAAGTCTGCAGGGGGAATCCGATTTCCAACTCCGTCACCGCCTCGTGCGTGCCGTGCGGGCCACCATCTTGGGATCCGCCATCTTTTCCCGACTCAACGGCCGCCCAGGGCCCAACAGTGGCTTCGATCACGGTGGATCAATCCAGGCCACACCCGTTGACAAAATCCATGATGGACATACAGGTAAACGGGAATTTAACGAAATGTTTAATTGACTGTGGGAGTACCGAGAGTTTTATCCACCCTAGCCTGGTACAGCGGCACTCATTAACGGTAACCCCTACACGGAGCAGAATTGCTATGGCTGCTAAGCCCCACACTTCGGACATTTTGGGCTACTGTGTGGTAACACTGACTGTAAAAGGCACGGACTACAAGGATTTTAAACTCCTCGTGATGCCAGAACTCTGTGTTAATGTAATCTTGGGCCTGGACTTCCAGTGCCACCATGAAAGTGTCACGCTAGCATATGGCGGGTCCCAGCCGCCACTCACAGTCTGTGGCCTATCAACCTTAAAAATCAGCCCGCCCTCTTTATTCACTAATCTCGCTCTGAACTGTAGGCCCATAGCGACCAAAAGTAGATGGTACAGTCTGGAAGACAGACACTTTATCAAGGCGGAAGTGGACAGACTCCTGTGGGAAGGCATTATTGAATGCAGTACCAGCCCGTGGCGTGCCCAAGTAGTCATAGTTAAAAATAGCGAAAAGAAACGGATGGTAATTGACGACAGCCAGACTGTTCATATTTATACCCAGCTGGACGCCTACCCTTTACCCCGCATATCAGAAATGGTCAACCAGATTGCGCAATACCGAGTCTTCTCGACTATCGACCTCAAATCCGCGTATCACCAGCTCCCCATTGGAATGGAGGACCGCCCATACACCGCCTTCGAGGCGAACGGGCGCCTCTACCATTTTCTCAGAGTGCCCTTCGGGTTAACAAATGGGGTCTCGGTCTTCCAACGTGAGATGGACTGCATGGTTGATGAGAATAAACGACAAGCTACCTACCCCTATCTGGACAATGTCACTATCTGCGGGCACAACCAGCAAGACCACGATCTAAATCTTGCGAGATTTTTAAAAACTGCCCTAAAGCTGAATCTAACCTACAACGAAGACAAATGTGTCTTCAACACAACCCGTCTCTGTATCCTCGGCTGTGTGGTGGAAGATGGGGTAATTGGACCGGACCCTGACCGATTACGCCCCCTAAAGGAACTGCCCCTGCCACACAATCCCAAAGCTTTAAAAAGGTGCCTGGGATTTTTTTCGTATTATGCCCAATGGGTGCCCAATTACTCTGATAAGGCCCGACCCCTCATTAAATCGACGTCCTTCCCACTATCAGCTGAAGCTCGGGAGGCTTTCACCAGTATTAAACAGGACATTGAAAGGGCTGCAGTGTGTGCAGTGGACGAATGCATTCCCTTTCAAGTCGAAAGCGATGCGTCAGACTTTGCCTTAGCTGCGACCCTCAATCAGGCTGGGAGACCGGTGGCCTTCTTCTCCCGAACCCTTCAGGGACCTGAAATCAGGCACTCTTCTGTCGAGAAGGAGGCACAGGCTATAGTGGAGGCAGTGCGGCACTGGAGACACTACCTAGCCGGCAAACGTTTCACCCTGCTCACCGACCAGCGGGTCTGAGGATCATCGGTGGGGTTGGGAAGGTGATCGGTTCCTAATTTCTGTCCTTTATTGCTCCTTTACATTCCTTGTCTTCGCTTAAAATCTCAATTCATTTTCATTGACCCTTTCATTGATTTATTTTTAGTTTTGTTTGATTTAATTTCCAGCTGGCTTGCTACATTTTTTAGCTCCTCCACTATTACTTTTATTTTTAATTTTGTTTATTTATCTTTTCACCATTTAAAATTTTTTAGACCTTGTTCTATTATATTTTTATTAATTTTCACGCACACTGGCTGGGAATTTCCTCAGAGCTGCTGCTGCTCTGTCACCGTAACTTCACCAGATGTGTGATGGTAATTGCGTTACCACCGGATGTCCGATAAAGTTACAGCCGCAGCCGGTCTGAGGAATGTTCCAGCCATTATGTCACAATGCAAGCTGTATTCGAATGTGTGTTGAGAGGATAGCATTCAGCATTTGTTCCTTTTCTATCATTAAAGGCTGGGAAGAGCATCCTGGTGGCACTGTCAGTGGGCTAGAACAAGACATGACAGCGCAATGCTACAAGAATAGGCACAGCTACAAAGATCGCTACTGATGCAGTTAGTGAGCTTGAAAAATGGAACTTCCTGGCTGGATGTCAATAAATGTCTCTATTTGCTGAAATACAGCAATGTGATAAAATTGGCCAGCCCTGTCATGCTCCTGTTGCTCTTCAGTAGGAAAGGAGATGAAAAGTGCTGGCAATGCTGAAATATATATCAGTCACTTTTCTGATACATGTGTGGCCAGCACATTAGCTGACAGAGTAGCGCTAACCTGGAATAAGCCAGATCTAGAAAAGTTGAGGACAGTGATGACTGTGCTTGCTTTTGGCATTGCTGTGTCTATGTTGTAGGTGCCTTTGTAGCAGATGGTAAAGTACTGAAAGCAGTTTCTTGCTGGAGCTTGTAGAGTCATTGGCCATAGCTGTGATAATGGTTGGTGATATAATGGCAGGCATGATGCTGATCTACCTGGCCTGCCTTCTTTCATATTGTACCACTTCAACTATGAAATACTGTATCTGGAATTCATCCAAACTAACACCATTATTAACTTTACCTTCACTTGCTGCACAACAGCTTTTAACTAGATGCCTTTTGGCTCCCTGAACTCCCATGAAAAGTTGGTATTGGAAGAAATCCTCTTCATGTATCTTTATCATTTCTTCCCATGTTGCAAAAATCCTGTAAATGCTTCACTTACTGTGACTTGCAGGTGATTTAACAAGCAACAGTGAACTATTTTTTGGTGGGCATTTAAAAAGCTTACTATAAAGAGTAGATACAAATTCTACCATAAACATTTATTTTAAAATCTCAGCTTTTTATCTATCTATCTATCTAATTGAAAATTTTCTGTCTGGGCTTCCTATAAAAAAAAGTACTTCTTATTTTGACTGGAGGTGATTTTCACCTTCACTGCTTGGATGGTAAACTACCTAGAAACATAGAAACATAGAAGATAGGAGCAGGAGTAGGCCATTCGGCCCTTCGAGCCTGTTCCACCATTTAATGCGATCATGGCTGATCATCCAAATTCAGTACCCTGTCCCTGCTTTCTCCCCATATCCCTTGATCCCTTTAGCCTTAAGAAATATATCTAACTCCTTCTTGAATATATTTAATGAATTGGCCTCAATGGCCTTCTGTGGTAGAGAATTCCACAGGTTCACCACTCTCTGGGTGAAGAAATTCCTTCACATCTCTGTCCTAAAAGGCCTACCACTTATCTTTAGACTGTGACCCCTGGTTCTGGACTCCCCGACCATCGGGAACATCCTTTCCATGAGATCCCCTCTCATTCTTCTAAACTCTAGCGAATACAAGCCCAATCGACCCAATCTCTCTTCATACGTCATTCCTGCCATCCCAGGTATCAGTTTGGTGAATCTTCGCTGTACTCCCTCCATGGCAAGAACATCCTTCCTCAGATAAGGCGACAGAGCGGATCACCCACCTGTTATGGATCCTGCCCAATTTTCATTTTCATTGTGGAAATGTGAATCAGGTGGTCTCGATTACAGGTGGGCAAACTGCTACGCCAGCTTACTGCCAAATTGGTAAAGATGACAATTACTCCCACTCTTTACATCACACTTTTGTGTCAACTTTTATCCATTATAAATTTTTGGCCTGTAGATTCCTTCACATTTGCACCCCAATACACATGTAATCCGGGCGCAAACCAACAAGGTGAAAAACTTCCCAATTGCAGGTTCTGATGTGCATGAATGATGGTGAAATGAGTTGAAAATTTTGATTTTAAGACTCAAAGAAAAAATATATTCTGTTGTGGGTCCGGAGTCTCCTTGGGCCCCGATTAGTTTACGTTGATTTATCTTCATTATCGTCCATTTTAAATTCGGGAATATTCTACTTGGATGCAACTTGACATCAGCAAAATGGGCACAATTTTGTATGCAACTTCTGGGCTGCGCCTAAGGAGGAAAGTCCAGGCCCCCATGTCTATATTTACAATGAAAGCCACTTGTCACCCTGTAATTGCACAATCTAGCCACTGGGCGGCTTTTGCTCAAAAATTGTTCAAAATGCATCCTGAAAAATGTTCGGCTGAAAATTTTCACCTCTCATTTTTTTCTCAGTAACTGAAATATCCACATCCAAAATTAGTGTTTACACAACATAAAACAGCAAAAGTTACACATTTCTCAATACCATTGTTCAATGTACTCATTAAATTGTCTTTTGTGTCTTTTAACATTTTTATTTAAAAGCCTCAGCCTCTTCCAAAAACATGGCCTTGGGTTTACACTGTGCTCTGACACTGTGCGATGACGTTCAATTGTACATTCTAAGCATATGCAATATATCGAATTCCCCAGAATATATCAGTACCATTCTGTAAGCTGTACTGATGATTTGTTTTCCTTTAGCTTCTAAGTTTCTGGTTGGTTGTTTGAGGAAATTCTAGAGGAAAAGTATAAAAAGCTTTACTCAGGTAAAGTTTATATCAAATGTGTGTATGTCTGTGCATTTGTGTGCGCAAAGGAGCGAGAAAGAGAGAAAATGACACTGTACTGATTACATACTTGTGGTTTTTATCTTCTATTCTATAAACTTAAAAAAATTAATTAAGCTGAGAGAGATGACGAGAGAAAAAGACAGACGCCTCAAGAATTCACAGGGCCATTTATGTTGGGGTTGCACCATGGAGGTGGGACGTCTGCCCATTGATCACCTGCAATGCTGACCCCCATCATCAAATGCAGGGTCAGTTCCTTTAAATACCCAGTGGCATTTCTTGATCTCAGCTCCTGTGTAACATGGGAGTAATTTGTTGAGGGGATGAAAAATACAGTCTTAAAATAATAAAATGACTGAAATTGCAGCAGAAGGCTGGGAGCAGGTAGAGTAGTGAACCTTATGCAAGACTGAGTGTTGATTGTGTGTAACAGCTTAATTGGAACCTGCAAAAATACCTCACCTCACAAGTGGCCCAGGACCAGACAAGCCTCAGATTAGCAGAACCGGCACTCAGGCACCAGGGGTCATGATACAGACGCCTCTCTCTCAGGGTTTTCAGGATCTGAGAGAATCCATTAGACTATCTATCCCACTGATCAGTAGACAAACAGATCCAGGGCCCAGTACAATGCCAATAGCTGGAGTGGACCTGTATGAGAATATTCCTAAGGATTGCAGTACAGGCCAGGCATCGAGCCAATCCCCTCAGAGCACCTTGCAAGTGGCACACAGGAGACAATGGCAGGCTGTCCAGGCAGATGCTCAAAGAGGCAGCCAGCAGCGGCTCTCTCCCAGGACTAAGCTGCCATGAGAAGACGATCACCTCAGTCCCATGAGCCTACTACATCACAGAAGGAGCCATCCAACTCTCATAATATTATGTTGCACCCAGAAGAAATACTAGAATAGAAGAAGGGCATGTTTAGTCATGCAGAGGAAGCATGGTGTGAGGAAGGAGTAAGATGGCTTATGTTCACTTTCAAAGTGCTTGTAATAAGAGAGAAGGTCCACTTATTTCATCCTTAGTCATGCAGATTATAGTCATTCAGGAAAAGGTGCACTTATTTTGTGATGTTATTCATGGAGATTATAAAGACTGGCATGGTCACGTAGGGCCAAAGAGGTCTGATGTACTGTGAAGTTCTAGGATGGGTGCAGCATTGAAGGAATTGGAGTTTATATGAAGACAAGGGAGAAGGAGTAATAGCAATGGTTACAAAGGGAGACTGTTAAACTGGTAAGAACACTTCATTATCATATTGAGCTCTGATGCTCTTTGCAGTCATCACTGAGAAGTCCTCTAAGTGGCAGTCTTCCTGATGCTCTACTCCAAAGCACGTGCGGCCACTTCCCCAGGGATCTTCATGTCCAAGCCTTTTTGGACTACAAAGTTGTGCAGGGCACAGAAAGCTACCATTGTGCAGGATAAATGTACAGGAGCATATTGCAGAGCCCCTCCTGATCTATTGAGAAAGCGAAAGCTTCACTTTAAGACCCCTTATAGTTCCCTCAATTGTAACACTTGCAAAAGCGAGGCCCTTGTTGCAGTGGTCTTATGTTCTTATGTTATTATGGTCTTATAGTCCTCAGCTGCTCTTTTTGATAATCAAAGAAGGGTCATTATCCATGGCAGCAGGGTGTATTCTTTGTCAGCCACAAGCTATCTGGTTACCTCAGAGACTTCCTTGAAGACATCAGGGGCAGCAGTCTCGGCCAGGACAAAGTGTCATGACAACCTCCAGTGAATCTGACATTGGCATGTAGAATTCCTTGCACCTAGTCACACACAATCTATACATTCAGTAAGTGGAAGCGCTTTCTATTCAGAAAGTTTAGGGGGGTTATTGTAGGAGCTCACAACGATACATAAATGCCACAGATTGTACACTGCACTTTAGAGAACACAGCAAATGGATAAAACTGTATGGCTCTATCATGCCGCCCAGCATTCATGCCAAACTGAATGAACTAAAAATGGTGTCAGTGACTTAACGAATGAATGCCCAGATGACATCCTGGACGGTATTACACAGGTGCTCGTGAAAGCTTGAAATTAGCTAGCGATGTAAAAGTTGAATGCCATGGCTACGTTTACTACCACTGATGGAGCTATCTGGGAAGATGATGTTGGCTGCAGATCTTCATGGAGAAGCTGGAACAAGCTCTCTGACAGCCTTCCCAGGTAGGGCTCTTCACTGAGGTTTTCATAAGGTCTGCATAGCCTGTAAGTTCTTTGGGGGAAAGCGTAATATCTTGTTACATAGGATTACATGGGATATATGGCACAGAAACAGGCCATTCGGCCCAAACAGCCCATGCCGCGTTTATGCTCCACTCGAGCCTCCTCCTGTCTTTCCTCATCTAAATCTATCAGCATAACCCTCTATTCCCTTCTCCCTCATATGTTTGTCTAGCCTCCCCTTAAATGCATCGATACTTTTCGCTTCAACCACTCCCTGTGGTAGTGAGTTCCACATTCTCACCACTCTCTTGGTAAAGAAGTTTCTTCTGAATTCCCTATTGGATTTGTTGGTGACTATTTTATATTGATGGCTTCTAGTTATGCTCTTCCCCACAAGTGCAAACATTCTCTCTGTATCCACTCTATCAAAACCTTTCATAATTTTAAAGACATCTGTTAGGTCACCTTCAGCCTTCTTTTTTCAAGAAAAAAGAGACCCAGCCTGTTCATCCTTACCTGATATGTATACCCTCGCATTTCTGGTATCACCCTTGAAATCTTCTCTGCACCCTCTCCAGTGCCTCTATATCCTTTTTATAATAAGGCAACCAGAACTGTACGCAGTACTCTTAAGCGTGGTCTAACCAAGGTTCGATACAAGTTTAACATAACTTCTCTACTTTTCAGTTCTGTCCCTTTACAAATAAACCCTAGTGCTTGTTTTGCTTTTTCTATGGCCTTGCCTACCAAAATGTAATACCTCACATTTATCTGTGCTGAACTTCATTTGCCAATTATATGCCCATTCTGCAGGTTTATTAATGTCCTCCTGTAATTTGGTGCAGTCCTCCTCAGTATTGACTATCCCCCCCAATTTGGTATCATCCGCAAAATTAGAAATTGTGTTTTTGATTCCAAAGTCTAAATCGTTAATATAAATTGTGAACAGCAGTGGTCCCAGCATTGACCCTTGTGGAACACCACTACCCACGTTCTGCCACTGTGAATAGCTACCTTTCACCCCTATTCTGTTTTCTGTTTTGAAGCCAGCCAGCTATCCATTCTGCTACTTGTCCCCTGACTCCGCATTCTCTGACCTTGTTCATCAGTCTATTATGGGGTACCTTATCGAAGGCCTTTTGAAAATCTGCATAAATTACATCTACTGCATTACCATTGTCTACTCTCTCTGTTACCTCTTCAAAAAATTCAATGAGGTTATTGGACACACCCTCCTCACTCTCCTTTCCTCCATGTTGTAGCACTCCTATTCTATTTTCAGTTAAAGTGCCCATTGGGAATCCCGTAACTGTAACTCCGAACCTTCTTTGTGGGGATGAAAAAAATCTCACAGTAGTTTCACAGGTCCTCAGGCTGTCAGGGGCAAGATCAGTTACCTCCTGAAAAGCAAAAAAACCCAACAAAATCTCTCTTCTAAGTCCAGCACTCACTCCTCAAAGTTTTTTTCAGACTGTAAGCTCCAAAATAAACCACTTCTGCCAGTCTCCGCTGATGCTAGCAACAGGTACACCTCTTTTAACTTGTTAATTACACTTGGTGCATTAGGGGCACGTCACAAGTTTTGGAAACTCCATGCTGTATGTAATATATACTAATGAGCTCCCAGCAGCTTCAGGAAGCGCACACACGGAGGGCCCCAGACATGGAAATGCCAACACACCCATTGCGAGTTGGAAACCTAATGGAAACGGTCCCGTCTCAGGATGTACCCCAAAAATGTCAGTACGCTTGAATTACTTCTGGAACTCACTGCAAAACATATATAAATGTGGGGGCAAAGTATCTTTCTTCACGCTAATGTTAGTTGAAGTGCTTTTTGATGTCCCGTTGAAAAGATAAGGGACGACATAAACTTTATTTATTTATGTTAAAACTTTATTTTATTTTAAGTTACTGATAATTAAGATTATTTATTTATTTAGATTATTTGACTTGACCATCTCCTTCACCTTATCACCTCTTATCCTGGCTGCTGCTTTCTCTTAGGCATCTGATGGCATTCTTGCCCATCTCAGCCTTACGCTGCTTGCTCACCCGCTTCCAATGCTAGCCCACCTGCCCTCCAGACATTCTACCTACCTTCACACTCAGGCCTCATTCTGTCTGTCCATCTAATGGCGATGCTCACCACCACTGCCTCCCCCCCACCCCACGCTCCCCACCCCACTGGCAATGAATAGCCACCCATCCTCGTCTTGTCCTGGGTCCCCATCACATTCCCTTTTCTTCACTTATTTCCCAGTACTAAACTGCGTTCTAGCAATTTATTTTTAAAAGTATCTATAGCTCTAGGCCAACTGCACTAAACACAGAAAGCAACTTTGCGTTCACGCTGGTAGTGAGGATGAGATGCTGGGGGATTAGGAATGGATAGGAGCAGAGAGATAAAGGAGTGCCTCCCTTGCATCCACCCAAAATGAAGGCTAAAAGCACATTCCTGGCATAAAAACTGAGAAATTGTACTAGATATTTATTTGAATGTTTGTCATTCATTCTGGAATTAATGAAGCTTGATGACGATACAGCATGAAATGTGTGGTAGTATTATAGCTCACAAATTGCAGCTGGCCAGAAATTCTCTTCACACTGGTAATTGCTAAAATAATCTTGCAGTGCATTACAAACTGACTTACACATGTGTAGAATGATGCGTGTAGAATGATGTGTGTAGAATGATGTGTGTAGAATGGTGGGCTGGATTTTCCGTAAGTTGTCAGGAAGGAGGCGGGACTACAACTTTCGGGTTTTAGTCCCGCCTCCATCGACGTCCGGCCAATCAATGCGATTTTCCCTTGATTGACCTTGAGCCCGCCCAGCGGGCTCAGCAGGCCAATTAAGAGCCACCCGGCAACAGGTGACGTCACAGACTGAAATTTCATCTGTCAAGAGTTTTTGGCAGATGAAATATCAGTGTTTCACAGCTGTTTGAAGCTGTCAAACACTGACAGTCTGACTTCTAACCTGAGTCCTTCTACGCAGACTCAGTTAGAACTGTCACCGGCACTGAAAGCTGAAGGCTGTCACTTTTGACAGATCGCAGCCGTTCAGCTTTCAGTTCCGGCTGAGTGATGGACTCCCGCAGCCTAGAGGAAGAAAGGCTGTTAAGGTAAGTACAGGTAAGTAAAACTTCTTTACACACTTTAGACACACCAAACACACTTACCTTTGCACTCATGCACCCATCACTCACCTGAACACTGATATCTCGACCCCTCCAAGTCCTTCAACCCGACGGCCCACCTGCTCTAACCTGGCGTGGTTTGGAACCGTCGGGAAT
Organism: Somniosus microcephalus; assembly: GCF_052327205.1. NCBI lineage: Eukaryota > Metazoa > Chordata > Chondrichthyes > Squaliformes > Somniosidae > Somniosus > Somniosus microcephalus. The sequence continues at coordinate 162,773,125 of NC_140987.1, forward strand.
CCCACACGACATCCCTCAAAATAGGGATTAGGCTAAAAACTGTCTGTTAACTACCTATTAACAGGCAGTTAATTGGCACTAATCTCTTCCCTCCTCGGGTCGGCGGGTCCCAGTGCGGGGCGGGTACCCGCCTCCCTTGAAACTTACATGGAGGCGGGTTTTGGGCGGGTTGTTGTCGGGACCCCCGACTTCGGGATTTTTGCCCCCCGCACGCCTGAAAGCCCGCCTCACGGCACACTGAAAATCTGGCCCGATGTGTGTAGAATGATGTGTGTAGAATGATAAAAGATAATCTTATAAAATATGTAATAGCAGAGCACTTGGAAAACAGCGACAGGATCGGACAAAGTCAACATGGATTTACAAAAGGTAAATCGTGCTTGACTAATCTACTGGAATTTTTTGAGGATGTAATTGGTAAAATAGATAAGGGAGAACCAGTGGATGTGGTGTATTTGGACTTTCAGAAGGCTTTCGATTAGGTCCCGCATAAGAGATTAGCGTGTAAAGTTAAGGCACATGGGATTGGGGGCAAGGTATTGACTTGGATAGAGAACTGGTTGGCAGACAGAAAGCAAAGAGTTGGAATAAACGGATCTTTTTCCGAGTGGCAGGCAGTGACTAGTGGGGTACCGCAGGGATCGGTCCTTGGACCCCAGCTATTCACAATATATATTAATGATCTAGACAAGGGAACTAGATGTAATATCTCCAAATTTGCAGACAACACAAAGCTGGGTGGGCGTGTGTGCTGTGAGGAGGATGCCGAGAAACTCCAGGATGATTTGGACAGGTTGGGTGATTGGGCAAAAGCATGGCAGATGCAATATAATGTGGATAAATGTGAGGTTATCCACTTTTGTGTCAAAAACAGGAAGGCAGATTATTATCTGAATGGCAATAGATTGGGAGAAGTGGAAGTGCAACGAGACCTGGGCGTCCTTGTGGAGCAGTCGCTGAAGGTAAGCATGCAGGTGCAGCAGGCGGTTAAGAAGGCAAATAGTATGTTGGCCTTTGTAGCGAGAGGGTTTGAGTACAGGAACAAGGATGTCTTGCTGCAGTTGTACAGGGTCTTGGTGAGACCACATCTTGAGTATTGTGTGCAGTTTTGGTCGTCTTATCTGAGGAAGGATGTTCTTGCCATGGAAGGAGTTCAGCGAAGATTCACCAGGCCGATACCTGGGATGGCAGGAATGACGTATGAGGAGAGATTGGGTTGATTGGGCTTGTACTCGCTGGAGTTCAGAAGAATGAGAGGGGATCTCATTGAAACTTATAAAATTCTGACAGGACTGGACAGACTAGATGCAGGAAGGATGTTCCCGATGGTCGGGGAGTCCAGAACCAGGGGTCACAGTCTAAGGGTAAGGGGTAGGCCATTTAGGACAGAAATGAGGAGGAATTTCTTCACCCAGAGAGTGGTGAACCTGTGGAATTCTCTACCACAGAAGGCAGTAGAGGCCAATTCATTAAATATATTCAAGAAGGAGTTGGATATATTTCTTAAGGCTAAAGGGATCAAGGGATATGGAGAGAAGGCAGGGACCGGGTACTGAATTTGGATGCTCAGCCATGATCGCATTGACTGGCGGAGCAGGCTCGAGGGGCTGAATGGCCTACTCCTGCACCTATCTTCTATGTTTCTATGTTTTTCTATATGTGTAGAATGATGTGTGTAGAATGATGGCCCAGAAATTCGGGTCTCCACGGGTGAGTACGCACGGGGTACTCACCCGTAGGCCCAATGGAAGTGCCGGTTTCCTGTATGCACTGCACATGCGCATGAAACCGGCACTTCCGTTCCTCTGAAAGCAGGGGTTCAGAGGTCGTACGCGTGCGCGGGGGAGGCTGCGCGTGCGCATCAAACTTAGTTTTTTTTTTACAGGTTTTTCCGTGAGGGTAAGTCTGCAGAATTTAGAAATGTAATCTTATTGAATGGCGGAGCAGGCTCGAGGGGCCGATTGGCCTACTCCTGCTCCTATTTCTTATGTTCTTATGTAAAAAGCAGGCGTAAGGCCTGCTTTTTACAAGGTAAGTGGTGAATTAATTAAAATTAAAACATTTTTTCCACAGGTTTATTATTTTTAAATACTTTAAAGCAAGGTAAGTTTATTTTTAGCCCCGTTAGAATATAAAATTATTCCTTAAAAAAATTTAAATTATTGTTTAAAATAGTTATTTCATGTAATTTATAAGTTTATTTAAAAAATATGATTAAAAAAAAAAAATATTTGAAGGTTTAGTGCTATTTTGGGGCCGTAGTATTTATGAGTCTTGACAGCACTTCCTGTCGACTTATGAATGGAGCATTCCCTGCTCCGATTGGCTCCCCATTGCCCACGTGATCCCAGGGGACGCATCGAATGAACTGCGCCCCTGGGATACGCAAGCACTGCGTGCCGGCAGCTGGACCAGGCCCCAGATCGGAATTCCATGGGGCCCTACAGCTCAACGGCCGGCGCGCAAGGTAAGTGCAGGTCGGGGGCTTGCACCCGCGGGAAGCCCCCGACCCGAATTTCTGGGCCGATATGTGTAGAATGATGTGTGTAGAATGATGTGTGTAGAATGATGTGTGTAGAATGATATGTGTAAAATGATATCATTCTACACACATCATTCTACACACATCATTCTACACACATCATTCTACACATGTATGTAGAATGATGTGCGTTGAATGATATGTGTAGAATGATATGTGCAGAATGGTGTTGCTCTGAATAGTTGCCAATGGCATGCTTTATTTAGAGAAACCAGATTGGTTCTAGAATAGCCACTTGTTTCTTCTTACTCACCAATTGCTGGCATGTTAGAAAGTGCCACAAACTGGGGGTGGTGCACAAGCCTGATGTCGAAGGTTGCCTTCATAGCGGGTTCATCAAAGCAGGGGAAAGCTGATCGGGCATATGTTGGTTCCATCTGCGATGCAATGATAGTTCTGATTGGAGGAAAAACATAAAAATTGTTATTGCTCTTTTCATTTAAGGCTGAACGAGCAAAAGTGTGGAGGTAGAGAACCATTCAGGCTATGGAACATGTTCCTTCCAGCAAACCATTTACAGGCCCTGAAAATCAGTGGCTGCGATCTTAGAGGTTATGCCGGGATAGTGCGCGCCAGTGTCTCTAACATTGACCCTGTCACAGTATGTTGTATAACACGAGAGCACCACATTCTCTTGGGGCTATCATGTGCCCATGCCCAACCCGCTGCTACTGGAAGCTCCACTGCCAGGAGGCCATTAGATGGAGGCTACCCAGACCTTGAAACACCCCGATACCCAAACAAAGATAACCCAATAAAATATCTCAGTCACGGAAATCCACAAGTCTTTTCTGTGCAATCCTCATGTAAGTCCACCAGGATGCCAGCAGAAGATTTTGGAATATGCCAGGTCCAGGCCTCATAAACAAGTTTCCAGCGGGAGTGGTGGGGAGAGGGGGGTTGTTTGGCATAAAATGTCCATCTGCCCCAATCATGGCCCTTTATGTGGCTTGCAAGCACGTTTATCCCGAATCCTCCATAGTGCTGCAGACAGTCATTGCTGGTGTAGTATTTAGTGGCCTACCCCTGACCTCAGATACTCCAGTGCTGACCCTGCTAAAGTATGCGGGATCAAGGGGTGGGCACTTGGACAGCTACAGGCGACCACAGTTTAACACTGTAAATGTTTTACAACAGCCAGACTGTTGTGTTTTTAAGTTTTTATGCCATCTATTTTCCCAGGCTCTGTGTAATGGCCACTTCTATAAACAGACCTTGCATTCCCTATGATCCAAAATATAACTTCTGTGCCCCAGACCTAGGTAAACAATTGTGAGACCCGCGGATTGCAATAGAGAACCAGAATGTAACGTAACACGGTTCTCCGCTAATGGACTGAATGTACACTCTAACAGAACAGTTCCCAAACAGAGCTGTGCTCGGAAAATTGATGGCCTGCAGTGCCTGATTTTTTGTCCATTAATTTAGATGGTTGGAAAAATCAGGAGTTGTGAACCTATGATTTCAAGGCCAATGTTCTCCGATGAGTGTCACTCCTCGTTGGAAAGCCCATTTAGGAAATCGGTCATAAGGGCTTCCCTCCTTACTAATTGAAAGGGTCATAAGCAATCCCACAACCAATGAATCAGATCAAAGCTCTGCAGTCCTGCCACATCCAGTCATGAATGGTGGTGGACAATTAAACAACTAACGGGAGGAGGAGGCTCCATGAACATCCCCATCCTCAATGATGGTGGAACCCAGCACGCGAGTGCAAAAGACAAGGCTGAAGCATTGGCAACAAGAGCAGGCCAGAGGCTGGGTATTCTGCAGTGAGTGCCTCACCTCCTGACTCCCCAAAGCCTTTCCACCATCTACAAGGCACAAGTCAGGAGTGTGATGGATTATTCTCCTCTTGCCTGGAGTGCGGCTCCAACAACATTCAAGAAACTCAACACCATCCAAAACAAAGCAGCCCGCTTGATTGGCATGCCAATTGGCATGCCATCCATCACCTTAAACATGAGTCCACAGCACAGAAATACCACACGTTTGTTACAGTTTGACCATCGCACAGAAAACTACCAAAATGACTACTGTGGGAATTGGAAAAATTCAGATTTTTGTGCTTGATCCCAAAAGTGAGTGAAAAAAGTGTAAAGTCCCATCCTTGCATTTACATCCCTCACCTTGATGAACAGCAAAAAAACAGTAAAAATTGTACAAGAAACAAATCCAATGAACTGTGATTATCTTTGACGTATATTGCTTATTTTCTAACCTTCAAAAGTTTTGCGGTGATAAGAATTTCGATTTATAGAGAGCAAATATGTCTGATAGTAGAGTCCCTCCAGTTCTGTTGATTAGTCCATAGTACTTTGTCAGCAAAAACTCATTAAATTCCAAAACCAAAAACAATTAACTGTCAACCTCAATTTTAATTTCTAAAGGAAGCATCAAGTCCTGTTCAACCATCACCACTGTTTTTGCTGACCATAATTTGCTTTTGGTGTGATAATGCCTATATTTTAAAATTCTCATCCTTGTTTTCAAATCCCTCCATGGCCTCGTCCCTCCCTATCTCTGTAACCTCTTCCAGCCCTATAACCCTCTGAGATCTCTACACTCCTCTAATACTGGCCTCCTGCACATCCCCAATTTTCTTTGCTCTACCTTTGGTGGCCGTGCCTTCAGCTGCTGAAGCCCAAAGTCCTGGAATTCCCTCCCTAAACCTCTCCACCTCTCTACCTATCTCTTCTCCTTTTAAGACACTCCTTAAAACCTACCTCTTTGTCCAAGCCTTTGGTCACCTGTCCTAATATAGAAACATAGAAACATAGAAGATAGGAGCAGGAGTAGGCCATTCGGCCCGTCGAGCCTGCTCCGCCATTCAATGAGATCATGGCTGATCATCCAAATTCAGTACCCTGTCCCTGCCTTCTCCCCATATCCCTTGATCCCTTTAGCCTTAAGAAATATATCCAACTCCTTTTTGAATATATTTAATGAACTGGCCTCCACCGCCCTCTGTGGCAGAGAATTCCACAGGTTCACCACTCTCTGGGTGAAGAAAATCCTCCTCATTTCAGTCCTAAATGGCTTACCCCTTATCCTTAGACTATGACCCCTGGTTCTGGATTCCCCGGCCATCATAAACATCCTTCCTGCATCTAGTCTGTCCAGGCCTGACAGAATTTTATAGGTTTTGATGAGATCCCCTCTCAATCTTCTAAACTCCAGTGAGTATAAGCCCAATCGACACAATCTCTCCTCATATGTCATTCCTGCCATCCGAGGTATCAGCCTGGTGAATCTTCGCTGCACTCCCTCCATGGCAAGAACATCCTTCCTCAGGTAAGGCGACCAAAACTGCACACAATACTCAAGGTGCGGTCTCAGCAAGGCCCTGTACAACTGTAGCAAGACATCCTTGTTCCTGTACTCGAACCCTCTTGCTACGAAGGCCAACATACCATTTGCCTTCTTAACCGTCTGCTGCACCTGCATGCTTACCTTCAGCGACTGGTGCACAAGAACACCCAGGTCTCTTTGCACTTCCCCTTCTCCCAATCTATTGCCATTCAAATAATAATCTGCCTTCCTGTTTTTGCCACCAAAGTGGATAACCTCACATTTATCCACATTATAGTGCATTTGCCATGTTTCTGCCCAATCACCCAATCTGTCCAAATCGTACTGGAGTTTCTTGACATCCTCCTCACAGCTTACCCTCCCACCCAGCTTTGTGTCGTCTGCAAATTTGGAGATATTACATCCAATTCTCTCGTCCAGATCATTAATATATATTGTGAACAGCTGGGGTCCTAGGACCGATCCTTGCGGTACCCCACTAGTCACTGCCTGCCACTCGGAAAATGACCCGTTTATTCCAACTCTCTGTCTTCTGTCCGCCAACCAGTTCTCTATCCAAGTCAATACCTTGCCCCCAATCCCATGTGCCTTAATTTTGCACGCTAATCTCTTATGTGGGACCTTATCGAAAGCCTTCTGAAAGTTCAAATACACCACATCCACTGGTTCTCCCTTATCTATTTTACCAGTTACATCCTCAAAAAATTCCAGTAGGTTAGTCAAGCATGATTTACCTTTTGTAAATCCATGTTGACTTTGTCCGATCCTGTCACTGCTTACCAAGTGCTCTGCTATTACATCTTTTATAATAGATTCTAGCATTTTCCCCACTACCGATGTCAGGCTTACCGGTCTATAATTCCCCACTTTTTCTCTACCACCTTTTTTGAATAGTGGGGTAACATTAGCTACCCTCCAATCCATGGGTACTGTTCCAGAGTCTATCGAGTTCTGGAAGATGACCTGCAATGCATCTACTATTTCTAGGGCCTCTTCCTTAAGTACCCTGGGATGTAGATTATCAGGCCCTGGGGATTTATCGACCTTAAGTCCCATCAATTTTCCTAACACCATTTCCCTACAAATACTGATTTCTTTCAGTTCCACCCTTTCATCAGGCCTTATGTTCCCCGGCATCTCTGGGAGGTTATTTGTGTCCTCCTTTGTGAAGACAGAACCAAAGTATGAATTTAGTTGGTCTGCCATTTCTTTGTTTCCCATTATAAATTCCCCTGATTCTGACTGCAAGGGACCTACGCTTGACTTCACCAATCTTTTTCTCTTCACATATCTATAAAAGCTTTTACAGTCAGTTTTTATGTTCCCTGATAGCTTACTCTCATATTCTATTTTCCCTTTCTTAATTAATCCCTTTGTCCTCCTTTGTTGAATCCTAAACTGCTCCCAATCCTCAGGATTATTGCTTTTTCTGGCCAATTTATATGTCGTCTCCTTGGACCTTATGCTATCCCTAATTTCCCTTGTTAGCCACGGTTGAGTCACCTTTTTTGTTTTATTTTTATGCCAAACTGGGATGAACAAATTCTGTAGCTCATCCATTCGGTCTTGGAATGTTTGCCATTGCCTATCCACCGTCAACCCTTTGAGTGCCATTCCCCAATCAATCCTACCCAACTCGCTCCTCAGACCATCGTAGTTTCCTTTATATAAATTGAGGACCCTAGTCTCTGAGTCAACTACTTCATTCTCCATCTTAATGAAGAATTCGATCATATTATGATCGCTCCGACCCAAGGGGCCTCGTACAACAAGATTGCTAATTAATCCTTTCTCGTTACATAATACCCAGTCTAAGATGGCCTGATCTCTGGTTGGTTCCTCGACATATTGGTCCAGGAAACCATCCCGTAAACACTCCAGGAATTCCTCCTCCACAGTATTGTTACTAATTTGGTTGGCCCAATCTATATGTAGATTAAAGTCACCCATGATGACGGCTGTGCCCTTATTGCACGCTTCTTTAATTTCCCTTTTCATGCCATCCCCAACCTCCGCCTTACTGTTGGGAGGTCTATATACCACTCCCACTAATGTTTTTTTCCCCTTAGTATTTCTCAATTCTACCCATACAGATTCCACATCATCAGAGCTAATATCCTTCATTACAATTGTATTAATCCCTTCTTTAACCAGTAATGCTACCCCACCTCCCTTTCCTTTTTGCCTATCTTTCCTGAATATCGAATACCCCTGGATGTTGAGTTCCCAGTCTTGGCCATCCTTGAGCCACGTTTCCGTAATCCCAACCAAATCATATTCGTTTACCTCTATTTGCGCAGCCAATTCGTCCACCTTATTACAAATGCTCCTCGCATTAAGACACAAAGCCTTCAGGCTTGTTTTTTTAACGCTCCATTACCTATTAGAATTATTATTTACTGTGACCACATTTGATTTAAACCGTTGATTTCTCTGACTGCCACTTTTGTTTTTCTCCTTCCTATCTTTTGCTTTTATCCCTGCTTCCCTTTCCTCTTTCTCCCTGCTCAGGTTCCCAACCCCCTGCCATTTTAGTTTAAACCCCCCCGAACAGTGTTAGCAAATCTCCCCGCAAGGATATTTGTCCCGCTCTGGTTCAGGTGCAACCCGTCCGACTTGTACAAGTCCCACCTTCCCCAGAAGCAGGGCCAGTGATCCAGGAAACTAAAGCCCTCCCTCCTGCACCAACTCATTAGCCATGCATTCATCTGCTCTACCCTCCTATTCCTATACTCACTAGCACGTGGCACCGGGAGTAATCCAGAGATTACAACCTTTGAGGTCCTGCTTTTTAATCTGCTACCTAGCTCCCTAAATTCTTGCTGCAGGACCTCATCCCTCTTCCTACCCATGTCATTGGTCCCAATGTGAACCACGACCTCTGACTGTTCACCCTCCCCCTTCAGAATGCCCTGCAGCCGTTCAGTGACATCCTTGACCCTGGCACCAGGGAGGCAACAAACCATCCTGGAGTCACGTCTACGGCCACAGAAACGCCTATCTGTTCCCCTTACGATAGAATCCCATATCCATCACCTGTCCTGCCACCTCAGTGCCCAGACTTGCATGCCTCCCACCTGCTTTCTCCTCATTTTGGGTCTATTTGTCCCCCATCTTCCCTTTTAGCCCCTAAATCTGAACCTGTTTCCAATCATCTCCAGTGGCTCTTGTCCATCCTTAGAACCTTCATTTCTCTTCTATTGTGCTGGCCCCTACATTGAGTGAGTCTGTGCAGCTGCTTAAAATTCTCACTCCCACACCCACACCCAAGTAGCCATGTGAGCAAGGCTGTGGAAAATCCACTCGTTTCTGTTAATGTGTTTCAAATATTTTTGTTAAACCATTGACATCATTAGGTATTTGGTTTGGAGGAGTAATTGACTTTGGCAGTGTGATGGAGTTGAGTTAACAGCAGTGGAAAAAATTGTTGATTCAGCATGCTTCAGTAATCTTACTGGCCTGGAAATGCCACAGGGGTTTCCTCAATCTCCTGTCGTAAGCTTAGCAAAAAAATCGGGAGAACCCCTGCAGAATTTCAAGGCCACTGTCTCTGTGTTAGTACAGATCTTGCTCGCTGCTTGGCTCAGTGACTCATCTCAGGTAGTTCCAACAATTTTGTTGTCAGCACTAACCATTTAAACAAACAGATTCCAAATCCTATCCAAAATAAGCAGAAGAAAGTAGGTTGGAATAAATCATAGCTCTTTTTAATTATTTGACTCCTCTAATAAAATGCAGGCCTTTCGTTACAGCAGCAGCTGTATGATGCATGCTGACTTCCTCTTTTGAAGTTATTTGTCCATGTGATTACTTTTTTTATATGATCACTCTTTAAAACTGTATTCTTATTCCTATTACCTATTGAACCTTGCTCCTTCACACACACACACACACAATTACCACAGGACTCCCTTGCCATGACACAACTACACAGTCTACACACTTTTTGATGAATCCAAATTAATTTATAAATCAACATTTCATTAATGTCCTCCAGTAGTAGATTTCTTTGACATCTTACACAGCCTATTACAAGCTTCGCTCTGTAATAGGCACATGATTTTTTAAAGTATTAGCGAGATGATTCAGAGTAAATTAAATAACTCTGAGCATAACCTTTAGAACTGCCAATGTCTGCGAATATTAGAAATCATATAACATTATCATTTTGATGAAAGTTGCAGATAAAGTGCCTCAAAAACTAATTCATCCTTGAAGATCACAACACAAACACATCCCTATTTGGCAGCTCCTACAACAGTACAAGATGTTGACTGACAGACATTGGCTTCACCATCTGGAGAGAATCACAGCCAGACTGCATCATGTGGTTAAAGTGATAGCTGCAAACAGCATTACTCAGTAAGCAGGACTTCCAGTGGGTTGGCGTGAAAGGACACATTCCAATATATCAGACCACAAAACTTGCACACAGAAAATGTTGAAATTATTAGTGCTAGAAAAGATTAGTTCATCCATCACCCCTGTGCTCACTGACCCACACTGTTCACCCATCACCCCTGGACTCACTGACCCACACTGTTCACCCATCACCCCTGTGCTTGCTGACCCACACTGTTCACCCATCACCCCTGTGCTCACTGACCCACACTGTTCACCATCACCCCTGTGCTTGCTGACCCACACTGTTCACCCATCACCCCTGGACTCACTGGCCGACACTGCTCACCATCACCCCTGGACTCACTGACCCACACTGCTCACCATCACCCCTGGACTCACTGACCCACACTGTTCACCCATCACCCCTGTGCTTGCTGACCCACACTGTCCACCCATCACCCCTGTGCTTGCTGACCCACACTGTTCACCCATCACCCCTGGACTCACTGACCCACACTGTTCACCCATCACCCCTGGACTACCTGACCCACACTGCTCACCATCCCTGGACTCACTGACCCGCACTGTTCACCATCACCCCTGTGCTTGCTGACCCACACTGTTCACCCATCACCCCTGGACTCACTGACCCACACTGCTCATCATCACCCCTGGACTCACTGACCCGCACTGTTCACCATCACCCCTGTGCTTGCTGACCCGCACTGTTCACCCATCACCACTGGACTCACTGACCCGCACTGTTCACCCATCACCCCTGTGCTTGCTGACCCGCACTGTTCACCCATCACCACTGGACTCACTGACCCACACTGTTCACCCATCACCCCTGTGCTTGCTGACCCACACTGTTCACCCATCACCCCTGTGCTCACTGACCCACACTGTTCACCCATCACCCCTGGACTCACTGGCCCACACTGTTCACCCATCACCCCTGGACTCACTGGCCCACACTGCTCACCATCAACCCTGGACTCACTGACCCACACTGCTCACCATCACCCCTGGACTCACTGACCCACACTGTTCACCCATCACCCCTGTGCTTGCTGACCCACACTGTTCACCCATCACCCCTGTGCTTGCTGACCCACACTGTTCACCCATCACCCCTGGACTCACTGACCCACACTGTTCACCCATCACCCCTGGACTAACTGACCCACACTGCTCACCATCACCCCTGGACTCACTGACCCGCACTGTTCACCATCACCCCTGTGCTTGCTGACCCACACTGTTCACCCATCACCCCTGGACTCACTGACCCACACTGCTCACCATCATCCCTGGACTCACTGACCCGCACTGTTCACCATCACCCCTGTGCTTGCTGACCCGCACTGTTCACCCATCACCACTGGACTCACTGACCCGCACTGTTCACCATCACCCCTGTGCTTGCTGACCCGCTCTGTTCACCCATCACCCCTGTGCTTGCTGACCCAGACTGTTCACCCATCACCCCTGGACTCACTGACCTGCACTGTTCACCAACACCCCTGGACTCACTGACCCGCACTGTTCACCATCACCCCTGTGCTTGCTGACCCGCACTGTTCACCCATCACCCCTGTGCTTGCTGACCCACACTGTTCACCCATCACCCCTGGACTCACTGACCCGCACTGTTCACCATCACCCCTGTGCTTGCTGACCCACACTGTTCACCCATCACCCCTGTGCTTGCTGACCCACAGTGTTCACCCATCACCCCTGGACTCACTGACCCACACTGCTCACCATCACCCCTGTGCTTGCTGACCCACACTGTTCACCCATCACCCCTGTGCTTGCTGACACACACTGTTCACCCATCACCCCTGAACTCACTGACCCACACTGTTCACCCATCACCCCTGTGCTCACGGACTCACACTGTTCACCCATCACCCCTGTGCTCACTGACCCACACTGTTCACCCATCACCCCTGTGCTCACTGACCCACACTGTTCACCCATTATGTAGTGTCCGAGTATAAATAATACACGGACTGCAGAACAATAATAACAGATATTTACTGAACAGAGGGTAACTTAAGACTGACGCACAGAAGCATGCTATGGCTTTATATACAGGGGTGGTCACTGCCGGTACTGCAGTATAGAATCAGTTCTTCACTTAAAGGTACATACACAACAATTCCTCCCCTTTTAGATAAACAGTACATAACATTCATTTAACAACTAAATAATAACTAATTACAATTACAATTTTCTCTGTACTATATACATCAACTGAAATAATCATTTATAAGTTCAGTCTTTGAGGAGGCTTCCTGATCCTGACTGGATAGCGCCTTTCTCGAGTATCCTGTTCTTGCGGCGGAGTTGATTCTGGTTCATTGTCATTGGTTGGTTTGTCAGCTTCCAATACCACTGCTTCTGAGGTAGACGCAATCTGTACTTCGGGTTGATTACCAGGTGCACCTGCTCGTGGTATGGGTTTGGCTTGTTCCTGTGACTCTAGAATCTGGTCAGCATGGCGTCTCACGATGCTCTCTCCAACGTCCACATTATACATTAGTGGTCCCTGCTGTGTGCATATCGTTCCTGGCTGCCATTTTTCTGTTCGGTAGTCGCGGGCCAAGACTGGTTGCCCTATCTTGAAGCTCCTGGTTGGCTTCTCATTTATGTGCTGGAATTGCTTATCCTCAACATCTCGTCTTATGTTTGGTTTGAGCAAATCCAGGCGACATCTTAGCCTTCGGTTGAAGAACATTATGGCTGGAGCTTGGTTGGTGACTGCATGTGTCGCATTCCGGTAAGCAAACAAGAAATTATCCACCTTGTGTTGTAGTGGTATGTCGTCATTATGCATTGCCTTTATTGCCTTTTTAAAGGTCTGAACAAACCTCTCAGCCAATCCATTTGTGGCTGGATGATATGGGGCAGATGTGTAATGCTTCACCCCATTATTCCTCAAAAACCTCCGGAAATCCTCTGACACAAACTGTGGCCCATTGTCGGAGCAAATCTGTTCTGGCAAGCCATTCCTGGTGAAGATGGTCCATAGGACTGCAATAGGTTTCTCCGTGGTGGTGGAGGACATTTTGATGACCTCTGGCCATTTCGAATGGGCATCCACAGCGATTAGGAACATTGAGTCCATAAATGGACCAGCAAAATCAATGTGTACCCGTTGCCATGGAGATGAGGGCCACTCCCATGGATGTAGCGGGGCCTGTGGTGGAGCGTTTTGGACCTTCTGGCATCCTGTGCATCTCTTGGTTATATCCTCAATTTCTTTATCGATTCCCGGCCACCACACATAATCCCTGGCTAGGCTCTTCATTTTTACCCCTCCCAGATGACCCTCATGAAGCTCATTGAGCACTCTATCTCTCAACTTGGGTGGAATTACCACTCGGGATCCACACATCAAGGTCACCCAGCACACTGACAGCTGTTCTCTCCTTGGCGAGAATGCTAGCAACAGTGAGTCGCCATGTGCTGGCCATCCCTTCACCGTCAAATCATAGACCCGAGAGAGTGTCGGGTCATTTCGGGTTTCCTTCTCTATACTTGAGTTTGTAACAGGTAGACATTCGACTATGGTCGCATGGAATATCTCAACAGGGTCCACTGCAGGTGCTTCCTCTACCGTAGGAACGTTTCCATGCTGTTTCGTACCCTTGTACTCCATGTCGTACTGATGTGCCCCGAGAAAAAGTGACCATCTTTGCAGCCGTTGCGCCGTCATCACCGGAACGCCCTTCTTTGGGTTAAAAATGGAGACCAGGGGCTGATGATCAGTAAGTAGGGTGAATTTCTGCCCGTGCAGATAGTGATTGAACTTCTTCACCCCCCACACCAGGCTGAGGGCCTCCCTGTCAATCTGGGCGTAGTTACGCTCGGCTGAGGTTAACGAGCGCGACGCAAAGGCTATTGGCCTCTCTGAACCGTCAAGGAATTTGTGTGACAGCACCGCTCCGATGCCTTAGGGAGACGCATCACATGCTAACCGAATCGGTAGTGTTGGATTGTAGTGGGCCAATACTTCTTTTGAAGTGATTAGGCATTTACATTTCTGAAAGGCACGCTTACACTCACCACTCCATTTCCATGTTACTCCAGTTTGCAGCAGGGCATTCAGTGGGTGCAGAATTGTAGATAAATTCGGCAAGAACTTACGGTAGTAGTTCACCAACCCGAGGAACGACCTCAGTTGCGACACATTTTCCGGTGCTGGAGCCTTGACTACAGCCTCAATCTTGTCCGGCAACTTATGCAACCCTTCCTAATCAATCATGTGGTCACAATACGAGATTTGTCTCCTGAAGAACTCACATTTGGGACGGTTGGCACGTAGCCCATATTCCTGTAATCTCGTGAGCACCTGCTCCAGGTTGGCAAGGTGTTCACTGTCATTTTCGCCCGTAACCAGGATGTCATCCAAATAACACTGGGTCCCCGGGATCCCTTGCAGGACTTGTTCCATCGCCCTCTGCCAAATAGCCGGGGCTGATGCTACCCCGAATACCAGTCGATTGTACTGGTAAAGGCCTTTGTGAGTGTTTATCGTGAGGTATTTCCTAGATGCTTCTTCCACCTCCATTTGTAGATACGCTTGGGCCAGATCAATCTTTGTAAAGCGTTTCCCTCCAGATAGTGAGGCGAAAATATCTTCTATCCGTGGAAGTGGATAATGTACTGTGTGCAGGACTGGGTTCACAGTTACCTTGAAGTCCCCACAGATGCGAACCTTCTTCGGTTCCCCAGGCATGCTGCTCAATGATTTCTTCATTACAGGAACGATGGGTGTGGCCCACTCACTCCAGTCCACCTTGGACAGCACACCCGAACGCTCCAGACTCTCCAGCTCTGCTTCAACGGCTGGGCGGATCGCGTAAGGTACCGGTCTGGCCTTAAAAAATTTTGGGTTTGCGTTATCTTCGATTTTTATCGTTGCCATTACTCCTTTTAGAGTCCCAAGTCCTTGTTGGAACACCTCTTTCGCGTCAGTTAAAATCTTTGACAGTCGTCCAGGTGTGACGTCATCATCCTTTTTATCAGTCACAGTTAGCGCCTGAATGGAATGCCAATCCAATTGTATTTTTTGGATCCATTCATGTCCCAATAATGGTGGTCCTCCATCTGGTAGTATATATAGATACAGTTTCTGTGTTTCCTTGCTGTTGTATTCAACTGGCACCCTTATTTTTCCTCTGGGGCATACTTTTTGCCCCGTGTATGTCTTCAATACAATGGACGTGTCCTTCAAGGGTATGTGTGGGAATAGCTGCTCATACTCTCGTCGATTCATGACAGCTAGGGCTGATCCTGTGTCCAATTCCATCTTTACTGGGGACCCTGCTATCATGAGGGTGACCCAAATGGTTCGGTGATCCTCCTTTGCGATCACGTTGTGTAACTTTAGACAACTTAGTCTCCTGCTCCCGGAGTCCTTATCACTCTCCTGATCTTCCGAACTACTGTCTGTCAATTTCTTTACTTTCTTGTACTTTTCCTTAGTAGTTCTTGTCGTGTTGGTTTTCTTTCCCGACCTGCAGACTCTTGCTATGTGTCCCATTTTCCCACATTGCCTGCATACTTTGTCCTTAAACCAGCAGTCCTTCTGATCATGGGTTGTTCTGCCGCAGCGATAGCACTTTTCTGCTCCATATGCCATTTCGTTAGCGCTGTATTCTTGTGGCTTCCGTTGTATTTCCGCAGCTCCCCGTGCTGCTGCTTCGTAGAATACTGCCATGCTGAAAGCCTGTTCTAGCATCAGGCCCTTTTCCGAAAGTCGTCGTTTCTGGGTTCCTTCACTCTGGAGCCCGCAGACAAACTTACCCTTTAAGGTGTCTGCCAGTCCTGCTCCGAACTGGCAGTGCTTCGATAACTTGCGTAGTTCCGTAAGATAGTCAGCATTGCTCTCATCTTTGTGCTGGTTTCTTTTATGGAACTTGAATCTTTCTGCTATCAGCAGCGGTGTAGGGTTTAGGTGTTCCTGTAAGGTTTTAACAATCTCTTCAAAACTTTTCTCCATTGGTTTAGCTGGGGTAATTAATTTCCGCAATAGGCCGTACGATCTCGCGCCCATCAAATTTAATAATACCGACACCTTCTTTCCATCGGCCACCTCATTTGCCTTGCAGTACACTTCAATTCCTTCCACATACGTGGTCCAGTCTTCTACCTCGTTGTTGAAAGCAGTGATACTGCCACTTTTCGGCATCTTGGGTGATTTAAAATGGCGCCTCCCGCGCTTTTTCTTCTTCACCAATGGATTAGAATGGCGCCTCCCGCGCTTTTCCTTCTTCCCCAATGGAATAAAATGGCGCCTCCCGCACTTTTCCTTCTTCCCCTTGCTGCCACGCTGCTCCTAGCGTTCTACAGGGTAATGGCGGCGGCCCGCGGCTTCGGCGCGTCTCACTTTTCATTCCCCTTGTTTTATTTTCGCTACGCTGCCCGGTTCTTGAGCACCGACTGTGCCCTGTGCGCTCCACCCTCTCTCTCTCTCTTTTCCTCCCGACGACGCTGCGCGGCCCCTTTTCAGAGCCGCTCGATTGAGCTCGAGCCCGCTGCAGACCGGAAGGGTCAGCGCACTACCCACTACCAGCACGATTTGCTGGAACAACTTGACTGAGGAGCCAAGCCCAGCTCTCCACAGCCTCTCCTGCAACTCTCCGAACTCCGATGGATCCTTGGGCGGTTGCCCGCGGTCGACGCCTGTTGTTCTGACTTCGACCTCCAAAAGCTTCTTCTCAGGGAAAGATCCCCGTGAGGTGATGCAGTACTGCAGGTGAGTTCGAACCTGTTTGTCGCCAATGTAGTGTCCGAGTATAAATAATACACGGACTGCAGGAGAGCAATAATAACAGGTATTTACTGAACAGTGGGTAACTTAAGACTGACGTACAGAAGCCTGCTATGGCTTTATATACAGGGGTGGTCACTGCCGGTACTGCAGTATAGAATCAGTTCTTCTCTTAAAGGTACATACACAACACATCACCCCTGTGCTCACTGACCCACACTGTTCACCCATCACCCCTTGACTCACTGGCCCACACTGTTCACCCATCACCCCTGTGCTTGCTGACCCACACTGTTCACCATCACCCCTGTGCTCACTGACCCGCACTGTTCACCCATCACCCCTGGACTCACTGACCCGTACTGTTCACCCATCACCCCTGTGCTCACTGTCCCACACTGTTCACCCATCACCCCTGGACTCACTGACTCACACTGTTCACCATCACCCCTGTGCTCACTGACACACACTGTTCACCATCACCCCTGTGCTCACTGACCCGCACTTTTCACCCATCACCCCTGGACTCACTGACCCGCACTGTTCACCCATCACCCCTGTGCTCACTGACACACACTGTTCACCCATCACCCCTGGACTCACTGACCCACACTGTTCACCCATCACCCCTTGACTCACTGACCCACACTGTTCACCCATCACTCCTGTGCTTGCTGACCCACACTGTTCACCATCACCCCTGTGCTCACTGACCCGCACTGTTCACCCATCACCCCTGGACTCACTGACCCGTACTGTTCACCCATCACCCCTGTGCTCACTGACACACACTGTTCACCCATCACCCCTGTGCTCACTGACACACACTGTTCACCCATCACCCCTGTGCTCACTGACCCGCACTGTTCACCCATCACCCCTGTGCTCACTGACACACACTGTTCACCCATCACCCCTGGACTTACTGACCCACACTGTTCACCATCACCCCTGGACTCATTGACCCGCAATGTTCACCCATCACACCTGTGCTCACTGACCCACACTGTTCACCAATCACCCTTGTGCTCACTGACCCACACTGTTCACCATCACCCCTGTGCTCACTGACCCACACTGTTCACCAATTACCTCTGTGCTCACTGACCCACACTGTTCACCAAATGCCCCTGTGCTCACTGACCCACACTGTTCACCATCACCCCTGTGCTCATTGACGCACACTGTTCACCATCACCCCTGGACTCACTGACCCACACTGTTCACCATCACCCCTGTACTCACTGACGCACACTGTTCACCATCACCCCTGGACTCACTGACCCACACTGTTCACCCACAACCCTTGTGCTCACTGACCTGCACTGCTCACCATCACCCCTGGATTCACTGACCCACACTGTTCACCATCACCCCTGTGCTCACTGACCCACACTGTTCACCATCACCCCTGGGCTCACTGACCCACACTGTCCACCATCACCCCTGGACTCACTGACCCACACTTTTCACCCATCACCCCTGTGCTCACTGACCCACACTGTTCACTGTCACCCCTGTGCTCACTGACCCACACTGTTAACCATCACCCCTGTGCTCACTGACCCACACTGTTCACCATCACCCCTGTGCTCACTGACCCACACTGTTCACCAATTACCTCTGTGCTCACTGACCCACACTGTTCACCAAATGCCCCTGTGCTCACTGACCCGCACTGTTCACCATCACCCCTGTGCTCATTGACGCACACTGTTCACCATCACCCCTGGACTCAATGACCCACACTGTTCACCCACAACCCTTGTGCTCACTGACCTGCACTGCTCACCATCACCCCTGGATTCACTGACCCACACTGTTCACCATCACCCCTGTGCTCACTGACCCACACTGTTCACCATCACCCCTGGGCTCACTGACCCACACTGTCCACCATCACCCCTGGACTCACTGACCCACACTTTTCACCCATCACCCCTGTGCTCACTGACCCACACTGTTCACCCATCACCCCTGTGCTCACTGACCCACACTGTTCACTGTCACCCCTGTGCTCACTGACCCACACTGTTAACCATCACCCCTGTGCTCACTGACCCACACTGTTCACCATCACCCCTGTGCTCACTGACCCACACTGTTCACCCATCACCCCTGTGCTCACTTACCCACACTGTTCACCCATCACCCCTGTGCTCACTGACCGACACTGTTCACCATCACCCCTGTGCTCACTGACCCACACTGTTCACCCATCAACCCTGTGCTCACTGACCAACACTGTTCACCCATCACCCCTGTGCTCACTGACCCACACTGTTCACCATCACACCAGTGCTCACTGACCCACACTGTTCACCAACACCTCTGTGCTCACTGACCCACACTGTTCACCAACACCTCTGTGCTCACTGACCCACACTGTTCACCATCACCCTTGTGCTCACTGACCCACACTGTTCAGCATCACCCCTGGACTCAATTCAATTCAATTCAATTCAAATCGCTTTATTGGCATGACAAGGTACATCTTATGTTGCCAAAGCATCGAAAAACATTCATGGTTGTACACAAAAATACAGATCTATCCATACAGTGTATAAACAGATATATCCCTGCGTGTATAAATATACATTCATATAATTTGTATATACTCTTTTCTTATATTTAGTGGTTGTCCCTCTGTTTATGGCAAGCAGTAACATAGTGTGCCGCTAAGGTTGCACAATTTCTCTCTTCCCCTAGTAGGTATGGGAGTTTTTGGTCGTCATTCAAATTTCTGAATTCCGGGCATATTTTTGTGAATTTTGGGTAGAAATTCTCCCTTATGCCCTGATATTTTCTACAAGCTGTGAGGAAGTGCATCTCTGTCTCCACCACTCCCTGACTGCAGTGAGAGCATATCCTGTCCTCTCTTGGTAGCCGGGTCTGCCTGTGTCGACCTTTTTCGATCGCCAGGCTATGTTCACTAAGTCTGTACATTGTCAAGGTTTTTCTCAGTTTGCTATCCTTTACCATGGTCAGGTGATCAGCCATGTTGTATTGTCTGTTTAGGGCCAAGTAGCAATTGAGTTTGCTTTGGGTTTTTGTTGTTTCTGTCCAATATGACAGATATTTTTCCTTTTGCTTAGCGACGATTGTGTTGGGTCGACTTCTTTGTGTTACACTGTCACTGTCCTGGGGCTGGTTATTGTTAGTAGTGTTAGTAGTTACTTCACTGAGTCCCAGGACTAGTTGACTGAGGGGATTCTTCTTTATGGTCCTCTCTTGGCATTTCAGGGCTTCGTAATTATAGCATTGGGGGTTGCTCATTTCTAGGTGTTTCCAAAATTTGGTGGCTCTTTTTTGGATAGTGATTATTAATGGATATTGGCCTAGTTCTGCCCTGCATGCATTGTTTACGGTTTTCCTTTGGGTCCGGAGGATACTTTTACAGAATTCTGCATGGAGGATCTCAATTGGGTGTTTGTCCCATTTTGCAAACTCTTGTTGTGTTAGCGGTCCCCACACCTCACTCCCATAGAGTGCAATTGGTTCAATTACTGATTTAAAAATTTTGAGCCAAATGCTAATTGGGATTTCTATTTGGATTGATTTTTTAATGGCATAGAAAGCCCTTCTTGCTTTCTCTTTCAATTCATTCACAGCCAGATGGAAATTTCCTGTAGAACTGATTTTAAAGCCCAAGTATGTGTAGTTAGTGGTTTGTTCAATTTTCGTTGTTCCTAGTGTGAAATTTATTTTGGGTCCCTGATGTCTGGATCTTTGCTGGAACACAAGGACTTTGGTTTTTTGGGGATTTATTGTCAGGGCCCAGGTGTGGCAGAATGACTCCAGCAGATCCAGGTTCTGTGTAGACCCTCCTTAGTTGGTGACAGCAGAACCAGGTCATCTGCATAGAGGAGGAATTTAACCTTGGATTCATAGAGGGTGAGGCCGGGTGCTGTAGATTGTTCAAGTAGTTTTGCCAATTCATTTATGTAAATATTAAAGAGTGTCGGTGAGATGGGCGAGCCCTGCGTCACCCCCCGCCCCTGTGGGAAGTATTTTGTTTGTTTGTCTCCAATTTTAACTGCACATTTGTTGTTTGTATACATTGATTTAATTACATCATAATTACATCACTGACCCACACTGTTCATCATCACCCCTGTGCTCACTGACCCACACTGTTCACCCATCACCCCTGTGCTCACTGAGCCGCACTGTTCACCCATCACCCCTGTGCTCACTGACCCACAGTGTTCACTATCACCCCTGTGCTCACTGACCCACACTGTTCACCATCACCCCAGTGCTCACTGACCCACACTGTTCACCATCACCCCTGTGCTCACTGACCCACACTGTTCACCATCACCTCTGTGCTCACTGACCCACACTGTTCACCATCACCCCTGTACTCACTGACCCACAATGTTCACCATCACCTCTGTGCTCACTGACCCACACTGTTC
Organism: Somniosus microcephalus; assembly: GCF_052327205.1. Classification (NCBI taxonomy): domain Eukaryota; kingdom Metazoa; phylum Chordata; class Chondrichthyes; order Squaliformes; family Somniosidae; genus Somniosus; species Somniosus microcephalus. Next base: position 162,794,531 of record NC_140987.1, read on the forward strand.
ACCCATCACCCCTGTGCTCACTGACCCACACTGTTCACCCATCACCCCTGTGCTCAATGACCCACACTGTTCACCCATCACCCCTGTGCTCACTGACCCACACTGTTCACCATCAACCCTGGACTCACTGACCCACAATGTTCACCATCACCTCTGTGCTCACTGACCCACACTGTTCACCCATCACCCCTGTGCTCACTGACCCACACTGTTCACCATCACCCCTGTGCTCAGTGACCCACACTGTTCACCCATCACCCCTGTGCTCGCTGACCCACACTGTTCAACCATCACCCCTGGACTCACTGACCCACACTGTTCACCATCACCCCTGTGCTCACTGACCCACACTGTTCACCCATCAACTTGTGCTCACTGACCCACACTGTTCACCATCACCCCTGTGCTCACTGACCCACAGTGTTCACCAATTACCCCAGTGCTCACTGACCCACACTGTTCACCAATTACCCCTGTGCTCACTGATCCACACTGTTCACCATGACCCTGTGCTCACTGACCCGCACTGTTCAACCATCACCCCTGTGCTCACTGACCCACAATGTTCACCATCACCCCTGGACTCACTGACCCACAGTGCTCACCATCACCCCTGGACTCACTGACCCACACTGATCACCATCACGCCTGGACTCACTGACCCACACTGTTCACCATCACCCCTCGACTCACTGACCTGCACTGTTCCACCATCACCCCTGTGCTCACTGACCCACACTGTTCACCATCACCCCTGTGCTCACTGACCGAAACTGTTCACCCATCACCCCTATGCTCACTGACCCACACTGTTCACCCATCACCCCTGTGCTCACTTACCCGCACTGTTCACCCATCACCCCTGTGCTCACTGACCCACACTGTTCACCCATCACCCCTGTGCTCACTGACTCACACTGTTCACCCATCACCCCTGTGCTCACTTACCCGCACTGTTCACCCATCACCCCTGTGCTCACTGACCCACACTTTTCACCATCACCCCTGTGCTCACTGACCCACACTGTTCACCCATCACCCCTGTGCTCACTTACCCGCACTGTTCACCCATCACCCCTGTGCTCACTGACCCACACTGTTCACCCATCACCCCTGTGCTCACTGACCCACACTGTTCACCCATCACCCCTGTGCTCACTGACCCACACTGTTCACCCATCACCTCTGTGCTCACTGACCCACACTGTTCACCCATCACCCTTGTGCTCACTGACCCACACTGTTCACCCATCACCCCTGTGCTCACTGACCCACACTGTTCACCCATCAACCCTGTGCTCACTGACCCGCACTGTTCACCCATCACCCCTGTGCTCACTGACCCACACTGTTCACCCATCACCCCTGTGCTCACTGACCCACACTGTTCACCCATCACCCCTGTGCTCACTGACCCATACTGTTCACCCATCACCCCTGTGCTCACTGACCCGCACTGTTCACCCATCACCCCTGTGCTCACTGACCCACACTGTTCACCCATCACCCCTGTGCTCACTGACCCACACTGTTCACCCATCACCCCTGTGCTCACTGACCCGCACTGTTCACCCATCACCCCTGTGCTCACTTACCCGCACTGTTCACCCATCACCCCTGTGCTCACTGACCCACACTGTTCACCCATCACCCCTGTGCTCACTGACCCACACTGTTCACCCATCACCCCTGTGCTCACTGACCCATACTGTTCACCCATCACCCCTGTGCTCACTGACTCACACTGTTCACCCATCACCCCTGTGCTCGCTGACCCATACTGTTCACCCATCACCCCTGTGCTCACTGACCCACACTGTTCACCCATCACCCCTGTGCTCGCTGACCCACACTGTTCACCCATCACCCCTGTGCTCGCTGACCTACTTTGGCTCCCATTTGAGCAAAGCCTTGATTTTAAAATTCTCACCCTTATTTTGAAACCCCTCCATGGCCTCGCCTGTCCATATCTCTGTGACTTCCTCCAGCCCTGCAACCCTCAGAGATTTCTGTGCTCCTCCAATTCTGGCCTCTTGCACATCCCTGATTTTATTCGCTCTATCATTGGTGGCCGTGCCTTCAGCTGCCGAGTGCCTAAGCTCTGGAATTACCTCCCTAAGCCTCTCCGCCTCTCTACCTCCTTTAAGACGCTCCTTAAAACCTACGTCTTTGACCAAGCTTTTGGTCATCTGCCCTAATAGCTCCTCATGTGGCTCGGTGTCAAATTTTGTTTGATAACGCTCCTGTGAAGCGCCTTGGGACATTTTACTACATTAAAGGCACTATATAAATGCAAGTTGTTGTTATTGTTGTTGAGTGTCTTGTACCCAATCTATTTTCCTCACATTATTGCCTTGTGTAATGTGAGGACTCCAATTAATGTACAGTTTGCTAAATATTTGTTTACATTGTCTGTAATTGAAACTTTGGTTATTAAAGGAAAAGTATTACATACAACTACAGTAATAGCTTTGCTAGCTTCATGAATCACACCCTGGATAAAATTCTGATACTCTCATTTACACTGGAATTGATATTAATAGTAATAGTGATCAAGTGCACCATAAATGACAAGTGAGATTCTAATAAGCTGTCCAACGTGTTTAAAAGTTTCACAATTTTCACAAGTAAATGTTTATTTGAACCCACATCTGAAAGAACAAAGGAAAGAACGAACTTGTATTTAAATAGAGCCTTTCACATCCTCAGAATGTCCCAAAGCATCCACAGCCAATGAAGTACACAGCAAGGTCTCACAAATAGCAACCCTCATTTCCCCACACCTCACATCTTGCAGACAACTGCACTATTCGACAATGACAGGCACATTCTCAAAACAGCTCATGAGGATGTCACAGCACATTCCCCTCTTTGTTGCAAGATAAGGTTGCACACAACATAAGGCAGCAGAGGGTGACTGGAGAAGCCTTCTCACCACTTGAGGAGGACATGCTGAACCTCACAGGCAGGGGGAGAGTCATGTCCATGGCGAGCAGCAATCCTGGAGGAGACGTCGTGCAGAGTCACTTTACACCTTGTCCTCTTTCCCTTCTCACTTCTGTCTACATATTCTGCATTACAAACTGCAGCTTCTTCTAACAGCCATTTATCTTTCTCTGATCTCCCTTCACACTAAAAGCTAACCCTTGTCTCTCTCTTTCATTTCAAGTGTTGAAAATGTCCAGTGCAGAAGGCGGAGGGCAGCCTTTCTGATGGTGCAGTTTCATTTGACTCTAGAAAGTAGCAGCTCAGAGACTGGCACCGCATGTACTTTAGAGGGTCTACACATGATGAAAAGAGAAGGAAGAGAAAAAACGGGAAACTATATAGGCCAGTTAGCCTGACATCAGTAGTAGGCAAATTGCTAGAATCTATTATAAGGGACGTGGTAACAGGGCACTTAGGGGGAAAAATTCAGTTGGTTTGCGCCCCCCGTTAGCACTTTAAGAGGGCGCTAATGGGGCATAAAGCAACTAGCGCCCGGGCGCGGCGATGTCTGCGCCGCTCACGAAATTGACCAGACATTTTGCGGCGGCGCTGAACAATACCGTCCCGATCTCCAGTGCCCGCAGACCGTGACGTCAGTCGAGCGTGCAATGCCCTTGTGACGCCCCGGAATGGAAATTGAGTGGTGTCCCCCTCCTTTCCGCCTGGCGCAACCAATGACAGGTAGACTGGAACGCTTCCCAGTCGCTGTGGAGCTGGGGGGGGGGGGGGGGGGGTGCTATTTAAAGGGGGCCTCTTCCTGGCTTTTTGTGTGGTAGACATTTTTGCACCACTCGTTCTGAGAGAGAGATTTTGAGAGAGAAAAAGAGAGACTTCTGCATTGAGTCAACGCTGTGTGAATTAGTTTTGGCTTCTGACCATAGCTTTGCAGGTACTTTGGTTTTTGAACTTCATTACGTTGATTGCCAAGAGACTATGGGGGCTGCACTGACTGGGGCGTCGTCCTGCACCAGCAGATTCGGAGGCCACAGAGACGCAGAGAGAGAGTGGCAATCATGGCCAGACGGAGGAGGGCCAACAGGCCTCTGTACAGGAGACCTTAACCTCCCAGGGTATTCCACCAACAATTCTCATACATTAATATGTCTGAGGAGCAGTGTTTGTGAAGGCTGCGTTTCAGCAAGGAGGTGGTCACTGAGCTCTGCCACCAGCTGCAGCCAGATCTGCAGCCTCAACTGAGGAGCAGGACGTCTCTGTCGGTGGCAATGAAGATAACAGTGGCTCTCAACTTTTATGCCACCGGCTCATTTCAATCAGCTACTGGGGACATCGCCAATATCTCCCAGTTTGCGGTCCATTGCTGTATCCGTCAGGTCACAAATGCCCTCTATAAAAGGAGCCGAGAGTACATCTCTTTCCCCATGACCCCGGCCAAGCAGCATGAATGCGCTATGGGCTTTGCGAGGATAGCGGGCTTCCCCTTGGTGCAGGGCACCATTGACTGCATGCAAGTGGCTTTGCGTGCTCTGCATGAGAATGCAGAGGATTTCCACAACTGAAATGGGTTCCATTCCTTAAACGTGCAGTTGGTCTGTGGCCACAGGCAGCTGATACTCGCTGTCAATGCCTGCTATCCTGGCAGCAGCCACGATGCATACATCCTGCACCAGACTACTGTGGCAGAACTTTTCCAGGCACCGCATCACCCAGGTGGTTGGCTTCTCGGGGACAAGGGATATCCACTGTGCACCTGGCTGATGACACCGCTCTGTACGCCCAACACCCCTGCTGAGCTGCGGTACAACGAGAGCCATCAAGCTACCAGGAACATCGCTGAGCACACAATCGGCGTGCTCAAGCAACGGTTCCGCTGCCTGGACCATTCTGGAGGAGCCTTGCAGTACTTGTCTGAGCGAGTCTCCCACTTCGTTGTTGTGTGCTGCATGCTGCATAACCTGGCAATCCTCAGGACCCAGCCAATGCCACCAGGCCTTGGAGCACCACCAGAGGAGGAGGAGGACGAGGAGGGGGAAGAGGAGGAGGATGATCATCAGCGGCACCAAGGCGGGAGGGAGGCCCACAATGTAGAAACTGGAAGGGACGTCCATCAACGGCTGATAGCAAGCCGCTTCTAGGCCCCTGCTGAGGAAATGGCTTCTGCCATTGAGAACAACATGAATGAAACCAACCCGCAAACCCTAAGCCGGCCAAGGCAACAATGATTGCAAAGACCAAACATGTACATTTGAATACAAAAACTTATTTATTTTACAAACTCATTTCCTCATGACTAACAAATAGAAAGAAATACAAAAAAAGTCATTAACATAACTGGTTCTCACAACCTGGAGATAATGTCCAAAACACTAAACAAAAGTTTGACCACGAACCTCGGCCTTTAATAAAAAAATGACCAACATTTTGTCACACCTCCTACAGTTTGCCCTTCGAGGGTGATCTCCTTCCCTTGCGCACTTCCCTCCTTCCCACCCTACTGCTCCTCCGTAATGGGACCCCAGTGGCTGCAGCAAGGCTGGTGGAAGGCTGCTGATTGTCAGAACCTGAGACTGCAGATGCCCTTGAAGGACGGCCTCGACCAGCTTTGGGCCTGGAGGGCCCGGCTGCAGACTGCACCAACTCTGCATGGGCGACAGCAGTCTGTCCTACAGGCGATGACAAGTGCAGTGGAATGCTGTCATCTTGAGAGAGGACAGCAACTCCCTGCTCGACCGACACACTGGCACTCCCACGGGGCAGCACTTCAGCATCCGGAGCAATCTGCTGGAGCACAGATTGCTGGCCTGCTGCGGCGCGGTAAGAGCTCTGGGGAAATGTGTCCAAACCAGCGAGGATGGCAGCAGTCAGTGCTCGCGTGGCCATAATCTGAGTCTGCATGAGAGCAATCAGAGATGGGGTCATGGCAGCCAGTGACTGAATTGCAGCACTAACCATTTGCGCGGCATCCACCTGTGCTACAGCGAAGTGCTCCACACTCCTTGCCAGTGATTCAATGCATTCGAGCACCCTTCCCACTGCACCCATGAGCTCAGTGTGCATGTCCACCGCCTGGTCAGCCGCTCCTCCTCTGCGTCCACTGCAGTAGGACTCGCTGGCATACGCCCCCTCCGGGGAGAAGGCCCCCGAGTGTTCCTACCCCTATCGCGTTGCTGCAGCCCGCTGGGTCCTGGAGCTTCAACCTCCTCAGACCCTTCCCCCCTGCTCCCTTCCAGGGAAGGCGTGTTCCCCGTGTGGGCATAGGCTTCCTCGGGAGAGGGTGGCGCTGATGCTCCGGCTTCAACTTCCTCCTCGCCTGCAGCTTCACTCCCACTGGCAGCTTCAGGGCCCGTCTCCTCAGCTGGTGAATCACCATCTGAAAGCAGGGAGGTACAAGAGTGGCTTTAGCGTGAGGACAGGGTGGCAGTAAGTGGAAGGAGAGAGGACAAAAAGGTGATGACTTTACCATTGCTGTGCAGAACGGGGTCGGCCTCTCCAATGGCGATGGGACAGATCACCCGGCTTGCCACAATCCTGTGGACGCTCGCTGAGGGGTTGCAGCTGAGGCTGCCCTCCATCCGTCCGTTGCTGCTGTCTCCTATTATGAGATAGCTTGGCCTGCAAGAAAAAGGACGGCGCCTGATTAAGTATACAGCCATGGTCTTTCCTGATGTGCCTCCCATAATTGAATAGCCCTTACTGTATGCAGCCATGGTCTTGCCTGATGTGCCTCCCATAATTGAATAGCCCTTACTGTATGCAGCCATGGTCTTGTCTGATGTGTCTCCCATAGGTGAATAGCCCTTACTGTATGCAAAGTGTGGAATGTGCGTGTGTGTTTCATGAGAGGGCCATAGGTGTTGGATGAGTGTTGGGCATTGGGGTTTTAAGACCCTCTGGCCATAGAGTGAGGTTGAGAAGGAGGGATGGAGAGGTATTGAAAAAAAGCCACTCACCCTGATGACCCGAGTGAGGTTTTTGAGCTTTTTTCTACATTGTATATGGGTCCTGGGCACCATGCTCCTGGAGGAGATGCTCTGTGCCACCTCCCTCCACACTCTTCTGTAATCGCGTGGCAAAGGCCTCCTGCCACTCTCAGGGTACAGTATAGATCTTCTGCGCTCCACTGCGCCAACCAGAGCCTCCAAGGCCCGCTCACTGAGGTGCTGTGCTCGCTCCCTGGCCCTCTCCATAGTCCTTGGCTGGAAGGTTTAGGCACAGGTCTCTCCAGGCCGAGATTCAAGGCTGCAATAAGCAGGGTGTGACTGGAGAGCAAGATCAACCCTCACCTTTAAGAACTGTCTGGCGCCAGTGTGTCTGTGTTCCATCGCTAACTGACAGCACCTGCGCTGCGCCCACGCTCTGAGTTAGCGCCTTGCTCCTCGGCCTTTGCGCCTTAAGAGAGGTGTGTAGCGCCTGATTTAGCGCTCCAATCACCTCCAGGGGCGATAAAAGCCAAGTTTGCCGTCGGAGGCGATAATTAGCGCCAGGCACTAAACTTTGCACCCGGCCGATAATCGCGCCCCAAACGGGGCGATACTGAATTTTTCCCCCTTAGAAATTTGTAATATGATTAGGCAGAGTCAACATGGTTTTATGAAAGGGAAATCGCGTTTGACAAATCAGTTAGAGTTTATTGAAGATGTAACTCGTAGGATTCATAAAGGGGAACCAGTGGATGTAGTGTATTTGGATTTTCAAAAAGCATTCGATAAGGTGCCTCACAAGAGGTTATTACTCAAAATTAGGACTTATGGGATTAGGGGTAATATATTAGCATGGATTGAGGATTGGTTAATGGACAGAAAACAGAGAGTAGGAATAAACAGGACTTTTTCGGCTTGGCAGGCTGTAACTAGTGGGGTGCCGCAAGGATCAGTGCTTGGGCCTCCGCTATTCACAATCTATATTAATGACTTAGATGAAGGGACTGAGTGTAACTTATCCAAGTTTGCTGATGAAACAAAGTTAGGTGGTAAAGTAATCTGTGAGGAGGACGCAAAGAGGCTGAAGAGAGATATATACAGATTGACTGAGTGGGCAAGAACATGCCAAATGGAATACAATGTGGGGAAATGTGAAGTTAACACTTTGGTAGGAAAAACAAAAAGCAGAATATTTTTTGAATGGTGAGAGACTGGGAACTGTTTGCACTCAGAGGGACCTGAGTGCCCTTGTACATGAATCACAGAAAGTTAACATGCAGGTACAGCAAGCAATTAAGAAGGCAAATGATACGTTAGCTTTTGTTACAAAGGGATTAGCGTATAAGAGTAAAGAAGTGTTACTACAATTATACAGGGCATTGGCGAGGCCACACCTGGAGTACTGTGTACAGTTCTGGTCTCCTTACCTAAGGAAAGACATACTTGCCTTAGAGGGAATGCAACAAAGGTTCACTAGACTAGTTCCTGGGATGAGGGGATTGCCCTATGAGGAGAGATTGAGTAGACTAGGGCTATATTCCCTAGAGTTTAGAAAAATAAGAGGTGATCTATTTGAAACATATAAAATTCTTAAGGGGCTTGACCGGGTTAATGCTGGGAAAATGTTTCCCCTGGCTGGGGAATCTAGAACAGCGGGTCACAGTCACAGAATAAGGGGTCAGCCATTTAGGACTGAGATAAGGAGAAATTTTTTCACTCAAAGGGTTGTGAATCTTTGGAATTCTCTACCCCAGAGAGCTGTGGATGCTCAGTCGTTGAGTATATTCAAGACAGAAGTCGATAATTTTTTGGGAACTAAGGGAATTAAGGGAAACAGGGATAGTGGGGGAAGGTGGAGTTGAGGTAGAAGATCAGCCATGATCTTGTTGAATGCCAGATCAGTCTCGAAGGGCCAAATGGCCTATTCCAGCTCCTATTTCTTATGTTCTTATGAATCACCAAGTGTGCAGGAGCTATGGCAGTGGATAGGATACCACAGGTGCTATCTTGCTAGAGGGCGATATCACATACTACTCAGATTCTGACTTCAGTGAGCCAGACTACCGATGAGCAAACTCCATCCCTATATGTCTACATTATTTTTCATTCGCAGGACGTGGACAGCTCTGGAAAGGCTGGCATTTATTGGCCATCCCTAGTTGCCCCTGGAAAGGTGCTGGTGACCGTCTTCTTAGATAGCCTGTGTAGTGAAGGCACTCCCACAATGTTGTTCGGGAGGGACTTCCAGGATCTTGACTCAGTGACGATGAAGGAACGGTGATATATGCCAAAGTCAGGATGGTGTGTGACTTGGGGGGGAACTTGGAGGTGGCGGTGTTCCCATGCGCCTGCTGCCCTTGTCCTTCTAGGTGGTAGAGGTCACGGGTTTGGGATGTGTTGCCGAAGAAATCTCGGTGATTGCTGCAGTGCATCTTGTAGATGGTACACACTGTAGACACAGTATGTCGATGGTGGAGGGAGTGGATGCTTCAGCGTTATAACTTCCCATCCCATTCCGAATAAAACATTTATCGAGAGGTTTTTTTAAGATAGAAAGGCTAAATTTTTTAAGTAATTCAACATAGCTGCTATGTTAGCTGCTCTTTTTGGAAGATTTATCTATTACCCGATAGAGACAGAAAATAGTTGTTTAATTTCCAGTCCCACTTGAGGATTGTTAATGTTGTGCTCATGTCCCACAGTTTAACACTTAAAAGCTAAAACAAATAGCTTTCTTATAACCATTTTATCCATGCATCTCATAATTAATAGGACCCAGATGAGTGTCTCCTCAATTTTATTTTCTCCTATGAAATTAGGTTCTGTTCTATTAATCTCCTCCCAACACCCCCCCCCCCCGCCGCCGGCTTCCGATTCCCCCCCCTCAACCCCTCCCGGCTTCTGATCCCCCTTCCCGGCTTCCGATTCCCCCGCCGGGCCCCCAATCCCCCTCCAGTCTTCTGACCTCCCCTATCTGGCCCCCCATCCCCTCTCCAGCTCCCAATTCCCCTCCAGCCTTCCAATCTCCCTGCTCTGGCCCTCAACCACCCTCCAGCCTTCCAACATCCCCCTCCGGCCCCCGATCACCTTCCAAGATCCCCACTCTGGCACCCGACCACAGCCCAGCCTTCCGAACTCCCCCTCAGGCCTCGATCCCCCTCCGGCCTTCCAACCTCCCCCTCTCCGGCCCCAACCACCCTCCGGCTTTACGACATCCCCCTCTGGCCCCCGATCCCCTTCCAGCCATCCGATCTCAACCCTCCAGCCCCGATTACCTTTTGATCCATCCCTCTCTATGGCCTAATGCTGTAGGCCTACCCACCCACAGCCAGCCAGACTCTCCATCTGGCTGGCTGCTTGTGGGAAACAGTGATTTTAAATGCTAATCAGGCCGTACTGTTAAATTCGGCAAGGCCTGTGGGAAACCATCTACTCCCGGGTTTCCCGACCACTTTCCAGTACCTCGCTCTCTACCCGCCTCCAAATTAAAATTCCAGCCACGATCTTGTGTACCCGATTCTTATTGTGCTGAATTCTACAAGGAACAATATTATTGGATGAAATAGAGTAATGGAAATCTCATTTAAAATTATGTAATTATTTAAATAAGGTTCCACACTAAATTTCACAACTTTGTCTGAAGCCTGACCTGCTTGAACGGAATCCTTACAGCAAGCTTCCTGCTGGAGGTGTTATTGGTGAACTGTTGTTTTTTGGCAGTGAGTATTTATCTTCTTCGGCATCTATTATCTTTTATAGCTTTTTTCTAAAAGTTACTTTTAAGCTTTCACTTTGCTAGATAATACTTTAATGTAATCTTCTCATTTGTTACCACATTACAAGTTGCAGCTAACAAAGTTGTCAGGATAGGAATCATTTTGAATGATCCCGTTGTGCTGCATGAAGTAGATGAGGATAACTCCATGAAATGTCAAAATCCTCAAGTTCAACAAACCTCAAGCAATACGTTCACTCCCGTCAATAACCAACAACTCATATTTATAGACCAGGTATTTCTTTGTCACTAATGAGGCAGTGATTGAGCTACCCCCACCTTCTACAGGCTCTTCCATAGTTGTAGATGTCAAAGCAACATTAGTTTCTGTGCTACAGGATCCTTCCAGGTCACTGCAAGGGACATCTGCCACATAAGCCAGCCTAAGTGACTAATGCCATGTTTGCCAAAGGGAAACACTTTGATAACATTTTCAAGAAGAAGACAACCGGAGAAGGCACAATACTTGAGCCACCTGGCAGGTGTCCCAGGAGTCCAGGGTCATATAGATGGAACCCACATGGCAACCAAGTTCCACACATCAACCCTAAAACCGATATGATTAAAAGAGGAATACCATTCCATAAATGTTAAAATGGCTTCTGAACATAGAAACTTAATCTTGCACATTAATACACATTATCCAGGGAGCATCCATGCTGTTTTTATTGTGCCTACATTATTTGAAGATCCGAAGAGAATGAACAGCTATCTCTCTAAGGGTGCAACAGCTCCACATACCTTTTATGGATGAATAGGAAGGATGTATACAAAGGTGGGTTACACTTGCCTTGGCCCTTCTCATAACACCACTATACCCAGATCTGATGAACCCTAGAGATGGCATTCATTCACTCTGTAACTGTCTCCAATGCAACTTGGATCTCAACAGGAGGATGGCTTTCAGTTCCAAAAAGGGTTACCCTTCATTGCTGCACCTCCTGCTGCAGCATTTCCAGTAATTGTCTGAAAAGGAGGGAGCTTACTCCACTGCTGTCTGCATAAATTTTCAAACCTTACAATAAACACCCTCCCTCACAGCAATGAAACTCTTTCTATGGTCAGGTTAATCTACAAATATAGTATATTCCCTGATGTGCCTCAATGAATCCGAGACTCAATGTTAACGGAGCAAAGCAAGGCTTTTATTAACTCGGAAAGTAATACACAGTGGAGAAGTGTCTCTCATCCAGAGATCTGCTGTACTGCCTGTGAGACACGCTGGGGCCTGCTTAAGTAGGGGCCAGGTATGGGCGGAGCCCTACACACAATGCAATACAGGTAAGGAAATGAAACTGAAACTAAACTCCCCTGCTCGTCACAGTCACAGGCACAATCAAACACAGAGAATACAGAGTGCCTGATGAATGGCATATTTCATCACATTCACCCCTTCTACAGATTTAGTCTGTTCGGGGGTTTGATAGTCCTCTGTGACCGACGTAGCTGTTGTGGTGCCGCGGGTGTCGGCTGGGTGCCCCCGGTGGCCTCCTGGGTCTCTGCCGGGGGTGCCGCCAGGGTTGTTGAAGGGGTAGTTGGTGGGGGCACCGTTGGTCGATGTTCTTCCGGGGGTGATGAAAGGATAGTGGGTGGGTAAGAGTTGCTGTGATCGTTGTTGCTGTTGTTGTCATGGTTGTTATCGTTACCGGCTGGGGCGACGTCTTTTATGGACACGGTGTCCTCCCTTCCGTCGGCGTGCCGGACATACGCGTATTGGGGGTTGGCGTGGAGTAGGTGCACTGACTCCATGAGAGGGTCCGTCTTGTGGCCCCTCACATGCCTTTGTACAAATACCGGACCTGGGGTGGAGAGCCATGACGGCATTGATACGCCTGAGGTGGATTTCCGGGGAAAGACAAACATTCGTTCATGAGGCGTGGCATTAGTGGCAGTACACAATAGCGACCGTATCAAATGGAGCACATCTGGGAGGACTTCCTGCCAGCGGGAGATAGGGAGGCCCTTGGTCCTTAGAGCTAGAGTGACTGCTTTCCATACTGTCCCGTTCTCTCGCTCCACCTGGCCGTTACCCTGGGGGTTGTAGCTGGTGGTACGGCTCGTGGCGATCCCCCTGGACAGCATGTACTGGCGTAGCTCTTCACTCATGAAGGACGCCCCCCCTATCCGTATGGATGTAGCTCGGCATACCGAACAGGCAAAACAGGCTGTTGAGGCATTTAATGACTGTGGCGCTGGTCATGTCTGGGCAGGGGAAGGCAAATGGGAAACGGGAGTATTCGTCCACAATGTTCAGGAAGTAAACATTGCGGTCGACTGACGGGAGGGGGCCCTTGAAATCTAAGCTGAGCCGCTCAAAGGGCCGTGTAGCTTTGATTAAGTGGGCTCTATCTGGGCGGTAGAACCGAGGCTTCCACTCAGCGCAAGTGCGGCAGTTCCTGGTCAGAGACCGAACTTCCTCAATCGAGTAGGGTAAGTTGCGGGACTTTATGAAGTGGAACAGCCGCGTGACCCCTGGGTGGCAGAGGTCATTGTGGAGGGTCTGTAGCCGATCCCCAGTGGCGCTGGCACACATCCCTCGTGAGAGGGCGTCGGGGGATTCGTTAAGGGCCCCTGGCCGGTAAATGATGTCATACTCGAAGGTGGAGAGCTCGATCCGCCACCTGAGAATCTTATCATTTTTAATCTTCCCCTTCTGTTTATTATTAAACATAAACGCTACCGACCGCTGGTCGGTAAGTAGGGTGAAGCGTTTGCCGGCTAGGTAGTGGCGCCAGTGGCGCACTGCCTCCACGATGGCTTGGGCCTCCTTTTCCACGGAGGAGTGTCTGATCTCGGGCCCTTGGAGGGTCCTCGAGAAGAAAGCTACGGGCCGCCCCGCCTGGTTGAGGGTGGCCGCCAAGGCAAAGTCAGACGCATCACTTTCCACTTGAAAGGGAGTGTTCTCGTCCACTGCCTGTAGCGTGGCCCGTTCAATATCCCACTTAATGCTTTTGAAGGCAGCGTGGGCCTCAGCAGAGAGCGGAAAAGAGGATGCTTTCAAGAGGGGGCGGGCTTTGTCGGAGTAGTTGGGGACCCATTGGGCATAATAAGAAAATAACCCCAGGCACCTTTTCAGGGCTTTGGGAGTGTTGGGCAGGGGCAGCTCCCGTAGGGGGCGCAATCGGTCGGGGTCTGGTCCGATTTCCCCATTCTCCACCACGCTGCCTAATATGCAGAGGTGCGTGGTGTTGAAAACGCACTTGTCCTCGTTGTAAGTGAGGTTGAGTTTTTGTGCGGTTTTCAGGAACCTCTCGAGGTTCGAGTCGTGATCCTGCTGGTTGTGACCGCAGATGGTGACGTTGTCGAGGTAGGGGAAGGTTGCCTGCAAGTGGTGGTCATCGACCATGCGGTCCATCTCCCTCTGGAAGACCGAGACCCCATTCGTCACCCCAAAGGGGACTCTGAGGAATTGGTAGAGGCGTCCGTTCGCCTCGAAGGCGGTGTACGGGCAGTCCTCTGGTCTGATAGGGAGCTGGTGGTACGCTGACTTGAGGTCGATGGTGGAGAACACCCGGTATTGGGCAATTTGGTTCACCATTTCTGATATGCGGGGTAGCGGGTAGGCGTCTAGTTGGGTGTACATGTTGATCGTTTGGCTATAGTCGATCACCATCCGTTTCTTCTCGCTACCCCTCACCACCACCACTTGGGCGCACCACGGGCTGTTGCTATGTTCAATAACGCGCTCCCTCAGCAGCCTGTCCACCTCGGTCGCGATAAACCGCCTGTCCCCGCAGCTGTACCTCCTGCTTTTGGTCGCTATTGGCCGGCAGTTGGGAGTAAGGTTCGCGAATAGCGAAGGCGGCTTTACCTTCAGGGTAGCCAGACCGCACACTGTGAGGGGCGGCTGGGACCCACCGTAATTGAGCGTGATGCTTTGGTGGTGGCACTGGAAATCCAGGCCCAAGATCATGCTCGCACATAGACTCTTCATGATTAGTAATTTAAAATTATCGTATACAGTTCCGTTAACGGACAATAGTACCGCGCAGTAACCCATAATGGTCGATATCTGGGTTTTATCAGCCATAGAGATGGTGCCCCGAGCAGGGACCACCGTTAGAGAGAGTTGTTGTGCTAGTTCAGGGTGGATAAAACTCTCCGTGCTTCCACTGTCAATTAAACATTTAACCCCGCACCCGTTTACCTCGATGTCCACCATTGATTTGGATAGCGGGTGCGGTCTGGTCTGGTCCACTGTGACTGATGCCACTGTAGGGCCCTGATCGAGACAAGATGGCGTCCACGCTGTCTGCTCACAAGACGGCGGACCCCACGAGGTCGGGCAAGATGGCGTCCAAGATGGCCGCTCCCACGGCGCACACGCGGCGGTGGCGGGTTTTCCAGCGGGGTTCCCTCTGCACACCTTCCCGAAGTGCCCCTTCTTACCGCACTTAACGCAGGTGGTGCCTTTCGCCGGGCACAGGTTTCTGGTGTGCTTCAGCTGCCCGCAGAAGTAGCAGTTGGGGCCCCGACGCGTCGGTCGTAGGGCTTCTGGGGGGAGAGCGGGGCCCCGACGGTGTCGGGCTGCCGGGCGGGGAAGATGCCTTCCAAGATGGCGGCGCCCTTGGTGCACACGTGGCGGCGTGGGCGGCGCGGGCTGAAGAGTAGGCGTCCGAGTTTCTCTGGGCCACATCCAGGGATCGCGCTGTGTCCACAGCCTGTTTCAGGTCCAATCCCGTTTTTTCCAGTAGTCTCTGCCGGATGTAAGTGGAGCTGAGGCCTGTGATAAAGTCATCACGAACAAGCTCGTCAGTGTACACTGCGGCTTTTACATCTTGGCACTTGTAGTCTTTGCCAAGCGTTTTCAGGGTGACTAGGAACTCATCCAGCGATTCCCCAGGTCGCTGTGTGCGAGTAGCGAGCAGATGCCTAGCGTACACCTCGTTCGTAGGCTGCTGGTAATGCGCCTTTAGGATGTCGCAGGCGGCCGGGTACGTGTCGGCGTCTTGGATGAGGGGGTAAACCCGGTGGCTTACCCAATTCCGCAGGATTCCGAGTTTCATACTTTCAGCGTCCGTAGCGTCTGTGATGGCTGCGGAATTGTCCAGGAAGAATTCCATACACTTAAACCAGTGTCCGAATCGTGCCGATGCGTCCGAAGCATGCGGGTCCAAATCCAAACGTTCGTGTTTCAAGAGTTGATCCATTGCGTTGAAAATTGAGTTAATAAAATTGATGTGCCTCAATGAATCCGAGACTCAGCGTTAACGGAGCAAAGCAAGGCTTTTATTAACTCAGAAAGTAATACACAGTGGAGAAGTGTCTCTCATCCAGAGATCTGCTGTACTGCCTGTGAGACACGCTGGGGCCTGCTTAAGTAGGTGCCAGGTATGGGCGGAGCCCTACACACAATACAATACAGGTAAGGAAATGAAACTGAAACTAAACTCCCCTGCTCGTCACAGTCACAGGCACAATCAAACACAGAGAATACAGAGTGCCTGATGAATGGCATGTTTCATCACATTCCCATTTAATGGTGAGCAGCGGCCCTTTAAGAATTGCTGTTGCCCAATGGTGCACTTCCCAGTCAATTGTGAGGTGGGCCGCCTCCATTCACATGTTTTCCATACATAGGGACCATACGGAAATTAAGAGGTGTTTATCTTGTAAAATTCAGGAGAGGCCAGTCCTCCTCACTGTTGGCACAGGTATGCCCGCAAAATGGGTGAGCAAGCCTAGATTTTGCTGGTTGCATAACATCAGGGCTATACTCAAATAGCTTCAAGATGAATGCTAGTAACTAATTAGCCCCATCAGTAACAATGTCAGCTTGCATGGATATTTTCAGTCAGGTTGAGAGTGCAGGCTATGTGAGTCAAATGGGATTCTGGGTTTTATACATAAATATAAAAATAAGAAAGTGATGCAGAATTTGTAGGAAACATTAGTTAGGCCATTTTGATTGTTGCGTGGAACTTTGTGCATTCTATTATAGGAAGGGTATTACAGCCATTGAAAGAGTACAACACAGATTCACTAAAATGATACCAGGAGTGAAAGGTTATAGTTTTAAACAATAACTTGAAAAGTTGCACTTTTGTCCCACTGGAACAGAGAAAGTTTAAGGGAATCTAAGAGAGGTTTTCAAAATTATGGAAGGCTTTGAGAGGGTAAATGGTGAGAGATTGTTTCCAGAGGTTAGTGAATCAGTAGCAAAAGGACATCATAGAGTCATAGGGCTCAATTTTGCCAGGCCCGAGGAGGCGGGATTGGAGGCGTGTGAGTTGTTAAAATCGCAAAAAATGGTGTGCGGGCCCGATCCCACCTCCACCCCGCCTCCGAGCAACTTTCCCACATGCGAGTTTTCTGACCCCGTTTCCATCTCGCCTCCAAGAGGTGGGATAGGCCCTTAAAGCCCTTAACAACCACTTAATTGCATCTATAACCCCATTTTGAGAGGCCTTTCCGATTTTAACCCTTTTCCCACGTTCTGCACGCCTCCTCTGGAACACGCCAGTGAATCCTGATGGCTTCACAAGTGGACTGCTTACTAACAGCTGCAGCTCCACCTTTAAAAAGGAGTTTTCACCAATCATCATTTGCAGGTGGCAGAACTTTGTTGTCTCATATCTGGGGGAACTTTTAGTAGGCATACTCATTGTTTTGGAAGTTTGGAGCCTGACACCCATCTCCAGTGTGACCTCCTGGGAAACCCCTCTCCCCACCTTGACTGAGCGCTTCCTCAACTGAGGTATTTACCAGAAGAATGGGAACCATTTATTTCCTTTCCTCCTGGACATCAGATTTGGACAAAGACCAGCCGCGGCAGCAGCAGAGCCCTGACCAACAACAGCCCCAACTGCAGGAGCAACGGCAGGAGCTCCAAGCTGCTGCTCACCCACCTGAAGCTGCACAGGCCAGAAGGCGCCAGCGCATGGAAGCACGTCGGCGCAGGAGATACCCCCAAAACAGGGTCTACAGACAGAGGATCAGCTACCTCAACATGACGGAGCAGCAGTGCAATAGAAGGCTCAGACTTTCGCAAGAGGTAGTGGGTGACATCTGCGCAATGCTGCAGCAAGACCTGGAGCCCAGAGGAGCAGGTGGACACCCCTTACCAGTGGCCATCAAAGTCACCACCGCACTCAACTTTTTAGCTTCAGGCTCATTCCAGGGATCAGCAGCAGACATCAGCGGCGTCTCCCAGGCGGCCGCACACATTTGCATCACGCAAGTAACCGATGCCCTTTTTGCCATTGTGCACAATCACATCAATTTCTCCAAGGATCAAGCCAGTGTAACTGCGCGTGCGGTTGGGTTTGACAATCTGGCAGGCTTTCCAAGGGTGCAGGGCATCGTTGACTGCACACATATGACCTTAAAGGCACCCCATCACAATCCAGGTATTTTTGTCAACCGCAAGGGATTGCATTCCCTCAACGTACAGCTGGTGTGTGACCACAAGAAGGACATTTTGCATGTTTGTGCCAAGTACCCTGGCAGTTGCCATGACTCCTTCATCCTGCACCAGTCTAGTGTGCCTCCGCTCTTCAGCCCGCCAGACCAACTTTGCAGATGGCTACTTGGAGACAAGGGCTATCCCCTGAAGATGTGGCTAATGACGCCGCTGAGGAGCCCTTCCAATGAAGCAGAGGAGCGCTACAACTCCAGCCACATGTCCACCAGATCCATAATAGAACAAACCATCAGCTTGCTGAAGATGCGCTTCAGATGCCTTGATAGATCAGGTGGAGCCCTACAGTACTCAGCAGCCAGGGTCTCCAGAATGGTCGTGGTTTGCTGTGCACTTCACAACATGGCACAGCATCGTGGCTTGCAGATGCCTGAGGAACAAGTGGCTCATCACATAGCCTCCTCAGATGAGGAGGAGGAGAGCGACAATGAACAGCTTGCAGAGGCGCATCAACCAGCGGCAGCAGCATGCGAGCACATTGCTGCCCGGGATGCAAGGCACGCACTCATTTTGGCCAGATTTGCTTAGCCTGCACAATCAAACACTTTTGCCTCGCACCTTCTTATCAGACCCTCGACAATGGCCAGGAATCTGCAGATTCCTATCACTCTGATCACCATACAGACAATTGCAAGTAATCCTAAGCCCTCAATGTGGAAGTCCCATTAGCGACATGACACACGCCACAACTGCAACAGTTTGCCATCAGAATTTTTAATGGCAATAACCAACTGATGCCGTTTCAAAATTAAACATAACATTACACCCAAGTGACTACCCTGGTGACTACCTGTGCAGTATCTTCCTCTTATGCGTGCTCCTACGTGGTGCTTCCCCTGTGGCTTCAGCAGATGTGAAGGCCCCTTGCTCACTTTCCTGCTGCTTCTGTCTCGACAGCTTTGGCAGGCGTCCTCTGGGGTTGCGAACCTGTGAGGGCTCGGCAACAGTCTGCTACTCCTGCGGCTGTGCAGGGGTTGAGACGCCGATCTCAGTTGGGTGGGGACTCTGGTGGGGCTCTGACTGAGGGCTTTGCAGTGGCATGGTTATGTGAGCACTTGGAGAGGAGCCCCCACTTCCTTGCTGTCTGCCACCAACATCCCTCTCATGGGTCAGCCCCACTTCAGAGCTAGCAAGTGGCTTGACCTTGCTGTACTTCAGGGGGGCCATGAGGGCCCGTTTCTGTACTGGAAGTCCTACTCCCGAGGACATGCATGAATGTCTGGTTTGTACGCTCAATAGCTGACCATCGCTCCTCGAGAGATGTCAGTCTATTGTGAACAATGACCATGTTTTCACGACCCTGGCGATTAAGCTCCTCCATGGCCATAGCCACACTCTCCTCTATGGTAGTCATCCTTTCCACGGAGATTGCCATCCTTTCCATGGTGATGCGTTCATGCACCAACGCATCCAAAAAGGCTCTGCTCATGTTAGCGATGGACTCCTCCATTCGCTCCACACTCACAGCGACCCTGGAGACAAAACCTGCCAGAGACTCCTGCACCTCTTCCTGGAGCTCCAGCACCACTGTCCTTCTGGATGGACCCGAAGGCACAGGGTCGACATGCAGTGGAGCGGAGCTGGGAGAGTCCTGCGCCCTCTGACGAGGACTCTCCACTGCTGTCCCTGTCTCCATCATCTGCTGATGCTCACTTGTGAGCTGTGACACACCAGGTGACAACTGTACTCTATGTCCTGAAGGTCCCACTGAGGTGTGAGTATCTGCGTTGGTGCAGGGTGCGCTTAATTCTGCTGACGGAGCACCCTCAGAGGTTGCAGCTTCCTCTGAGGAATCTGGAAGCTCAGACACTTCCTCCTGGACAGTGGGGACAGGGGCTCTCGATGGTCCTGTGGGGGAGTAAAGGAAAGAGTCAGAGATGTGAGGCCAAGGTTACATGCACATTGAATATTGCAGATGGTCAAAAGTCAATCTGTTAGAGCATCCGAATCATTATCAGTGACTCGTGCATTGTCAATGAGAGAGATGATAAACTATTCTGTCACCAGATTGCTCTGATGCACCCGTCTGACCGTCCCCCACTTGCGCACCCTCCTCCACTCCCACGATCTCCAGGGCTGCCTCCTCCCAGGGGGTGAGCTGGGCTACTGAGGGTGGCCCTCCTCCTGTCCTCGCTCTTTCCCTCTTGTTGTGAGCTCTCTTTTCCTGCAATGAGGGAGACAAGTGGAGTTTGAGTGAGAATGAAGGAGTGAGTGGCGAGAATCCATATCATTGATGGTTAGAAGGAGACAAAGATGGAGTGAGCTGGCAAGACCAAGGGCCCTCCCTGTGTGTTGTAAGTTGCTTTCATAGCATCACAGCGATAGGGAGTGTGAGGGCTGCATAGTCGAATAGTTAGGTGAATGTGACCATAGAGAGAGAGGGAATGGGTAAGGGTGCAAGGATGTCAGTGTCAAGTGGGATTTGGAGGAAGAGATTGCTAAAGCTGAGTGCTGGTGAGGAGAGGCAATGGGGATCAGATTGAGGGTGATGGGAAAGTCATACTCACTTTTCCCGTGCGCAGAAGGTCATGAAACCTCTTCCTGCGGCACATAGACAAAGAGTTGACCTCCTGGGCCACTTGCATCCACACAGCTTTCGTCTGCTGGGGAGGCTTCTTCCTCCCTGAGGAAGGGAAGAGCACCTCCTTATTTCCTCTTGCTCCCTCCACCAGAGCTTGCAGGGCAGTGTCATCGAACCTTGGTGCAGACTTTGGCCTACTGCTGGACATATTGGCTGGAGGAATCTATCACAGCAAAGGGCATAAGGTTTGCAGTCTGCAGAAGAAGCAAGGCTGCTTGCAGGCCTTAAATCCAGCAGCACTGATGATGTCATCGGAGGCGACTTTCAGGATGGAAAGACTAAGTGGGCCAGGGGTTCCCACACGCTGGAAATCAATTGCCCAATTAGGGGAAAATCGCATATTTTTCCCACATCAAATTGGAGTCGGGTGGCTAACACGAAAAGCGGCTGACACGCCCCCAGCCCGCCCCAATGGCAAAATCGAGCCCATAGAGTCATAGGCCTAGAAATTCACTAGCCTTCGCGCCGCTTTTGAGGCGCTAGAGGGACTAGCGCCAGAGTTATGGCCAGTTTAAAAATTCCCTGGGGCCCTAAATCGGCGTTGCACCGGTAGCGCTGCGCCGGCACCGATGACGTCATCGGTGTGCGCAGCGTCCCGGTTGCCGTGGTAACCCGCCCGAACTCCGAAATTGAGTTGCGGCCGCCTCGCCCGTGGCAGCCGCAAGCAACGTTCTGGCAGAGGTGCCTTACTCCAGTTTGCGCCGGCGCATTAAAGGCCCCGCGGCGGCCGGCCACTTTCCCGCCGGCCGCCTGCCCGCAGCTCCCTCCCCGGACTTCTCCCCCCCCCCCCCGGAACAGATGCAAGCCCGGCACTTGTCCGAGGTGCCGGGCTCATTTTTAAGCTGATTTGCGCGGGCCGCGGCCGGGTGCAGGCAGCTCCTCCTTAACGGGAGGAGGAGGCCTGCACGTCCCCAGCCTGCCGCACCGCATCGGGTGCCGCAGCGCCGGAATTGCGGCGCGAAATGGCAGTTAGCGCCGATGTACCGCCGCAAAGACCCTTCAGTAGCGCCGGCAGCCGTTTGGGCGCGGCGCCACTGAATTTTTGGCGCACGCAGGGGACTTAGCGCCGGCACTAACTTCCGGCGCTAAAGCCCTGGCTAAGCCAAAACCCAATTTCTAGGCCTAAGAGTTATACAGCACAGAAAGAGGCCCTTCGACCCATCGTGTCCACGCCAGCCATCAAGCCCTGTCTATTCTAATCCCATTTTCCAGCACTTGGTCCGTAGCCTTGTATGCTATGGCGTTTCAAGTGCTCATCTAAATGCTTCTTGAATGTTGTGAGGGTTCCTGCATCTACCATCCTTTCAGGCAGTGAGTTCCAGATTCCAACCACCCTCTGGGTGAAAAAGTTTTTCCTCAAATCCCCTCTAAACTTCCCGCCCCTTACCTTGAAACTATGCCTCCTGGTTATTGATCCCTCTACTAAGGGGAAAAGTTCCTGTCTATCTACCCTATCTATGCCCCTCATAATTTTGTACACCTCAATCAGGTCCCCCCTCAGCCTTCTCTGCTCGAAGGAAAACAACCCCAGCCTGTCCAGTCTCTCTTCATAGCTGAAGCGCTCCAGCCCAGGTAACATAGAGTCATAGAGTCATAGAGTTTTACAGCACAGAAAGAGGCCCTTCGGCCCATCGTGTCTGCGCCGCCCATCCATCCCTGTCCAGTCTAATCCCATTTTCCAGCATTTGGTCCATAGCCTTGTATGCATTGGCATTCCAAGTGCTCATCCAAATGCTTCTTGAATGTTGTGAGGGTTCCTGCCTCTACCACCCTTTTGGGCATTGAGTTCCACATTCCAACCACCCTCTGGGTGAAAAAGTTCCTCCTCAAATCCCCTCTAAATCTCCTGCCCCTTACCCTGAATCTATGCCCCCTTGTTATTGACCCCCCTACTAAGGGGAAAAGTTCCTCTTTGTCTACCCGATCTATGCCCCTCATCATTTTGTATACCTCAATCAGGTCCCCCCTCAGCCTTCTTTGCTCCAAGGAAAACAACCCCAGCCTGTTTAGTCTTTCTTCATAGCTGAGGCGCTCCATCCCAGGTAACATCCTGGTGAATCTTCTCTGCACCCTCTCCAAAGCAATCACATCCTTCCTATAGTGAGGCGACCAGAACTGCACACAGTACTCCAGCTGTGGCCTCACCAGCGTTTTGTACAGCTCCATCATAACCTCCCTGCTCTTATATTCTATGCCTCGGCTAATGAAGGCAAGTATCCCATATGCCTTTTTAACCACCTTATCTACCTGTTCCGCTGCCTTCAGGGATCTATGTACATGTACACCAAGGTCCCTCTGACCCTCTGTACTTCCTAGGGTCCTACCACTCATTGTGTATTCCCTTGCCTTATTTGTCCGTCCAAAATGCATCACCTCGCACTTTTCAGGGTTAAATTCCATTTGCCACTTTTCCGCCCATCTGACCAACCCGTTTATATCGTCCTGTAGCCTGAGGCTTTCCTCCTCGCAATTGACCACCCCACCAATTTTCGTGTCATCTGCGAACTTGCTGATCATACCTTTTACATTCTCATCCAAATCATTTATGTAGATCACAAACAACAAGGGACCCAGCACCGATCCCTGAGGTACCCCACTGGACACAGGCTTCCAGTCACAAAAGCAACCTTCGACCATCACCCTCTGCCTCCTGCCACTCAGCCAGTTTAGGATCCAACGCGCCAAGGCACCCTGGATCCCATGGGCTCTTACTTTCTTGACCAGTCTCCTATGCGGGACTTTGTCAAAGGCTTTACTGAAGTCCATGTAAACCACATCCACAGCATTTCCCTCATCCACCCCCCTAGTCACCCCCTCGAAAAATTCAATCAGATTTGTCAGACATGATTTACCCTTGACAAAGCCATGCTGACTATCCCCGATTAATCCTTGCCTCTCCAAGTGGAGACTAATTTTGTCCCTCAGAATTTTTTCCAATAATTTCCCTACCACAGATGTTAGGCTCACTGGCCTGTAATTCCCTGGTTTATCCCTGCTACCCTTCTTGTATAATGGTACTACATTAGCTGTTCTCCAGTCCTCTGGTACATCCCCTGTGGCCAGAGAGGTTCTGAAAATTTGTGTCAGAGCCCCTGCAATCTCCTCCTTTGCCTCCCACAGCAGCCTGGGATACATCTCGTCCGGGCCTGGGGATTTATCCACTTTTTGGCCTGCTAAAACCGCTAGCACCTCCTCCCTCTCGATGCTGTTGAATCTCCTCTGCACCCTCTCCAATGCAATCACATCTCTCCTATAGTGTGGCGGCCAGAACTGCACACAGTATTCCAGCTGTGGCCTAACTCGCGTTTTGTACAGCTCCATCATAACCTCCCTGCTCTTATATTCTATGCCTCGGCTAATGAAGGCAAGTATCCCATATGCCTTTTTAACCACCTTATCTACCTGTCCTGCTGCCTTCAGGGATCAACTGAGGATTATCTCTAGAAGAACGAAGGAGGAAGTTAGAAGATTTTTTTTATCACAAGAGGATTATTAGAGAATGGAATGCTTTACCACAAGTAGACGCAGAGCCTATAACATAAGGGGAGTAGATGACTGCATATAGTTTGCTGCTGCAGTTGGTAGAGACTCATTTTAAAAACAGACTTTATTTGCTTTGCTGTTTGCTGAGTAAATGCTGGACGTCCTGCTGGAAGTCCTGTCCCACCTCCAACTCATTGTCTGACACAGTGGTGTTAATAGACACTCTGCAATTAGATAATGGGCTGAATTTACCATTCGTTACATTTGCACTTGCCTATCAACATTCTATGGGCTATTCATACAATCATAGAATAGTACAGCACAGAAGGAGGCCATTCTGCCCATCAAGTCTGCACTGGTGCTTTCGAAGAGCAATCCAGTTAGACCCACTCCCCACTCTTTCCCCATTTCCTTGCAATTTTTTCTCCTTCAAGTATTTATCCAATTCCCTTTATTTTGAAGGCTACTATTGAATCTGTATCCACTACCCTATCAGGCACTGCATTCCAAATCCGAATCACTCGTGTAAAAAGTTTTTCCTCATGTCACCTCTGGTTCTTTTGCCAATCACCTTAAATCTGTGCCCTCTTGTTATCGACCCTTCAGCCATTGGAAACTGTTTCTCTTTATTTACTCTATTTAAACCCTTCATGATTTTAAACACCTCTATCAAATGTCCTCTTAGCCTTCTCTGCTCTAAGGAGAATAACCCTAAATTCTCCAGGCTATCCACATAACTGTACCTCCTCATCCTGGAACCATTCTAGTCAATGGTGGTGGAAAATTAAACAACTAACGGGAAGAGGAGGCTCCATGAACATCTCCATTCTCAATGATGGCGGAGCCCAGCACATGAGTGCAAAAGACAAAGCTGAAGCGTCTGCAACCATCTTCAACAAGAAGTGCTGAGTGGATGATCCATCCCGGCCTCCTCCTGAGGTCCCCACCATCACAGAAGCTAGTCTTCAGCCAATTCGATTCACTCCATGTGATATCAAGA
The DNA here is from genome assembly GCF_052327205.1 of Somniosus microcephalus. Classification (NCBI taxonomy): domain Eukaryota; kingdom Metazoa; phylum Chordata; class Chondrichthyes; order Squaliformes; family Somniosidae; genus Somniosus; species Somniosus microcephalus. The sequence continues at coordinate 162,819,656 of NC_140987.1, forward strand.
AATGACTAAGCACACTATGGCTCTGACAACATCCCGGCTGTAGTGCTGAAGAATTGTGCGCAAGAACTAGCCGCACCTCTAGCCAAGCTGTTCCAGTACAGCTACAACATTGGTATCTCCATGACAAAGTGGAAAATTGACCAGGTATGTCCTGTCCACAAAAAACAAGACAAATCAAATCTGGCCAATTACTGCCCCATCAGTCTACTCTCAATCATCAGCAAAGTGATGGAAGGTATCATTGACAGTGCTATCAAGCGACACTTACTCACCAACAACCTGCTCACTGATGCTCAGATTGGTTTCCAGCGGTACCATTCCACACTAGAATTCATTACAGCCTTGGTCCAAACATGGACAAAAGAGCTGAATTCCAGAGGTGCAGTGAGACTACACTTGACATGAAGGCAGCTTTTGACCGAGTGTGGCATCCAGGAGCTCTAGTAAAATTGAAGTCAATGGGAATCAGGGGGAAAATGCTCCACTGGCTGGAGTCATACCTAGCACAAAGCAAGATGGTTGTGGTTGTTAGAGGCCAATCATCTAATTCCCAGGACATTGTTGCAGAAGTTCTTCAGGGCAGTGTCCTCGGCTCAACCATCTTCAGCTGCTTCAACTAGTAACAAATATTCAAACGAGAACTTTGAAGGCCGAAGTGGCAAAGTTCCATGTGAACAGCAGTTGAACATGGGTCAGTCGGTCCTAAGAGAGTATGAGCGAGAAATTTGGTGCATTTGCGCCTCTCATTATCACCTCCTGCTAAATTCAGCGGGAGTTTAGCAGTGGCGGTAACCGGTAGCGCCCCACTCCGCAGGCGATGACAACGTCATCACCGTGCGCAGCACCATGTTTTCACCCTGCCTCACCTTCCCTCCATCATAAGGCCAGATTGCACAGTGCTCCGTTCCATTCGCAACTCCTCAGATAATGAAGCAGTCCGTGCCCACACGCAACAAGACTTGGACGACATTCAGGCTTTAGCTGATAAGTGGTACGTAACATTCACACCACACAAATGCCAGGCAATGACTGTCTTCAACAAGACAGAGTCTAACCACCGCCCAATGGCATTACCAATGCTGAATCCCCCACCATCAATATTCTGGGGTCATCGTTGACCAGAAACTTAACTGGACCACCAATAGGGAAAATGCTAGAATCTATTATTAAGGCCATGGTAACAGAGCACTTAGAAAATAACAATAGGATTGGGCAGAATCAACACGGATTTATTAAAGGGAAATCATGTTTGATGAATCTGTTAGAGGTTTTTGAGGTTATAACTAGCAGAATAGATAAAGGAGAACCAGTGGATGTGGTGTATTTGGATTTTCAGAAGGCATTCGATAAGGTGCCACACAAGAGGTTATTAGAAAAAAATTAGGGCTCATGGGATTGGGGGTAATATACTAGCATGGATTGAGGATTGGTTAATGGACAGAAAACAGAGAGTAGGAATAAACGGGTCATTTTTGGGTTGGCAGGCTGTAACTAGTGGGGTACCGCAAGGATCAGTGCTTGGGCCTCAGCTATTCACAATCTATATCAATGATTTGGATGAGGGGACCAAATGTAATATATCCAAGTTTGCTGATGATACAAAGCTAGGTGGGAATGTAAGTTGTGAGGAGGATGCAAAGAGGCTTCAAGGAGATATAGACAGGCTAAGTGAGTGGGCAAGAACAAGTCAAACAGAATATAATATGGAGAAATGTGAAGTTATCCACTTTGGTAGGAAAAATAGTAAAGCAGAGTATTTTTTAAATGGTGAGAGATTGGGGAATGATGGTGTTCAGGGGGACCTGGGTGTCCTTGTACATAGAAACATAGAAAAATAAGAGCAGGAGTAGGCCCCTTGAGCCTGCTCCACCATTCAATATGAACATGGCTGATCCTCTATCTCAATACCATATTCCCGCGCTCTCGCCATACCCCTTGATGCCTTTTGCGTCTAGAAATCTATCTATCTCCTTCTTAAATATATTTAGTGACTTGGCCTCCACAGCCTTCTGTGGTAGAGACTTCCACAGGTTCACCACCCTCTGAGTGAAGAAATTTCTCCTCATCTCAGTCCTAAATGTCCTACCCCGTATCCTGAGACTGTGACCCCTCGTTCTCGAACCCCCCAGCCAGGAGAAATATCCTCCCTGCATCCAGTCTGTCTAGCCCTGTCAGAATTTTATACGTTTCAATGAGATCCCCTCTCATTCTTCTAAACTCTAGTGAATACAGGCCTAGTCGACCCAATCTCTCCTCATACGACAGTCCTGCCTTCCCAGGAATCAGTCTGGTAAACCTTTGCTGCACTCCCTCTATGGCAAGTATATCCTTTCTTAGATAAGGAGACCAAAACTGAACACAGTACTCCAGGTGTGGTCTCACCAAGGCCCTGTACAACTGTAGTAAGACATCTTTGCTCCTGTACTCAAATCCTCTTGCAATGAAGGCCAACATGCCATTTGCCTTCCTAACTGCTTGCTGCTCCTGCATGCTTGCTTTCAGTGACTGGTGTACAAGGACACCCAGGTCCCTTTGTACATCAACATTTTCCAATCAATCACCATTTAAATAATACTCTGCCTTTCTGTTATTCCTACTGAAGTGGATTACATAACTTTAAAACAGAAATAGACAGTTTCCTAGAAGTAAAGGGAATAAAGGGTTATGGGGAGCGGGCAGGAATTTGGACATGAGTCTAGGTTCGGATCGGTCATGGCCCTGTGGGTAGCGGAGCGGGCCCAGGGGCCATGTAGCCTGATCCTGCTCCTATTTCGTGTGTCGAATTCTGTTAGATTCAGGAGATGGTTCAGTGATAGTATATTGGCGGTTAGGATCAGATCAGCCATGATCTTATTGAATGGCGGAGCAGGCTCGAGGGGCCGATTGGCCTACTCCTGCTCCTATTTCTTATGTTCTTATGTTCTTATAACTTCATATTTATCCACATTATACTGCATCTGCCATGTATTTGCCCACTCACTCAACTTGTCGAAATCGCCTTGAAGCCTCTTTGCACCCTCCTCACAACTCATAATCCCACCTAGTTTTGTGTCATTAGCAAACTTGGAAATATTACATTTGGTTCATTCATCCAAATCATTGCTATATATTGTGAATAGCTGGGGGCAAGCCTGACTCCTGACTCCCCAAAGCCTTTCCACCATCTACAAGGCACAAGTAAGGAGTTGTGATGGAATACTCTCCACTTGCCTGGATGAGTGCAACTCCAACAACACTCAAGAAGCTCGACACCATCCAGGACAAAGCAGCCCACTTGATTGGCACCCCCTCTACCACCTTAAACATTCACTCGCTCCACCACCAGCACACTGTGGCTGCAGTGTGCACCATCTACAAGATGCACTGCAGAAACTTGCCAAGATTTCTTCGACAGCACCTCCCTAATCCACAACCTGTGCCACCTAGAAGGGCAGCAGGCGCATGGGAACACCACCACCTCCAAGTTCCCCTCCAAGTGACACACCATCCTGACTTGAAAATATATTGCCATTCCTTCATCGGCGTGGGTCAAAATCCTGGAGGCCCTACCTAACAGCACTGTGGGAGTACATTCACCAAATGGACAGCAGCGGTTCAAGAAGGCAGCTCACCACCACCTTCTCAAGGGCAATTAGGGATGAGCAATAAATGCTGGCCTTGCCAGCGACGCCCACATCCCATGAATGAAAAGAAACCTCTTCTCTATACTCTGTAAGCCTTCACGTCCTTCCTAAAGTGTGGTGCACAGAATTGGACACAATACTCCAGCTGGGGCTGAACTAGTGTTTAATATAGGCTTACCATAGCTTCCTGCCTTTAGTACTCTATAGCCTAGAAATTGGACATGGCTCAAAAACCGGCAAGGGGACTGAGATGTGCGATTAACCTGCGCCCGTTCCTTCTAACGCAGGCAGCATACAAACTTTGTGCTGCCTGCTAATTTAAATGATAGTAGCGTGCAGCACTGTTGTGTGGCTGCACACTTCAGCAGGGGGCCCAAGCACCACTTAAAGCTAGCCTGCACTATTTAAGGCCAGGTGGCACGTTTTAAAGGGGAGGTACATTCTGGCTGGAGCAGGTGCTAGAAGTGGCTGGGGAAGATATTCTGAGCAGGAAGAACACTGACAAAAGGCGCAACAGGGCAGAGAGCGTGCTCCAAGGTTCTCAGACTCAGCACTGGAGGCCTTGGTGCAGGAGGTGGACAGGAGGAGAAAGGTCCTCTCTCCACAGGGGGCCAGGAGGTCCTCCAGACAAACTGTGAGAAAGCAGTGGGAGCAGATAGCCGTCGGGATCAATGCCAACAGTGTAGCCCCAAGGACCTGGATACATGGCCTAAAGATGTTTAACTACCTCACACGAGTAGTCAAGGTCAATTAATTCATCTTCAAATGCCATATCCTTACAACTGAACCACTAGGCTCAGGCACTGTTCAATTCACCACCTCCCTTCACTCACCTAACAACAATCTCTATCAATCACGACTCATACCTCACATTCATAGCTTCACCTCACCCTCACACACTTAGCACTGTTGCAAGCCTCACACCCACATCTCACAGCTTGCACATACTGCCAGCTATTTAACCATGACAGGCACATCAGTGAAACACATTGCACAACACTCACTAACACACTTCACTCTCTCTTGCAGGACAAGGTGGCTTATAACCAGAGGCAGCAGGGGCTACCGCAGGGAAACAGGCATGCCTGCATGACCTAACCCCCATGGAGGAGACAGTGTTAGAGATTATTGGAGCGGCCATCCGCTGAGCCCGTGGCCAGCGGCGAGGCTGAAACAATCGAAGATGATGGTATCCACATACCTAATCCTCCTTCTCACATCCCACTTCCCCCTCATCCCACAATCTCTTCTGATTTACAAGCTGCAGATGGTGTAAACTACACCTCCTGTTTCCCCCTCCCTTCCACCACGCCACATCCCCCACTCACCGGAACTCTACCCTTGTGCCTTTCTCCTTTCAGATAGCCAAGAACTGCAATCTGGCCAGGCACTGGTGGAGGAGCAACAACAGGAAAAGGAAGAACGCAGTGATGCTGAGGACACAGCACTGCCACTCAAGTTCACACTTGCAGACGCCAGCTCAGATACTTACAATCCGCGTACTTTAGAGGATAGCTTAGACTCTGGATCTGCACATGGAGAGAGACTGGGCAGGAGTGACCTGCAGCCAGGACAGGGGGCAAGTGTAGTGCAGGTGCCAGCTCCCTGGTCGTACATGAATTCTGCTGCAGAGGACTCAGATGAGGACTTCGATAGGGCGATCTACAGAAGAACACTGAATGGTATGCAAAATGAAATGCTTGGTGCATTGGCAGGCCTGCCAGAAAGCCTGCGAGCAATGTCAAGGAGCATGGAGAAGTCCAGCTGTAAGATTCGCGAAATTTTCATAAATAATCACGCAGGAAATTAGGGTTAATAAAACAGCTTTATTGACCAAAAGAAGCTTGTACAGAGAAACCTTTGATAAAAGGGCACACAAAATGGCCGCCAGACCTCGTGACCAGCTTCTGGGACCATTTGAATTTCTGTTACTGCAAGCCAGACAGGCTTGTGGATTGAGGACATTAAAGCCCGCGAAAACCAGTTTCGGGAAACCGAAACTCATGGAACTGAGTATACATATTGATTAGATTATAAGCACAGGACAGATTTGGGTAGCAGGATGAGACCCATCAAGAAATGGGCGGACAATTGAACGAACACTTTAACCCATTTACTGTACAAAGAAAAGCCGTTTAACAGCCATCAAGGGCAATCTCCAGACCGATACAAGCCGAGTTACGGTGACAAAGCAAAGACATTATCGGCCCAGGAAGGCCAGTTAAGCTATCACCGACTCCCGTTATGAAGACAAAACACCACTGCAGAGAGTTCTGCCCACCAAAATTATTACAAAGACGGGACTATGATTTGGCGGGAGATAAGAATGGTTCCAAAAAGTATAACTGTGGATTGAGTAAAGTCCATCAGTGAGTTCTCCATCGGTACGCTTCGGGACAGACTCCATCGGAACCAAGCAGCACTTCGGTTCGGACCGTGTTCGGTGCTCGGGCAGGCAAGGCCCGGCCACGATGAGAAGACGACGAGGGTGGCCCGGGTACTTTTGTCGGGAGATCATCGACGACCCAGGCCGAAGAAGAAGACACCCTGTACTCCAGCTCTGCTTCAAATCAGAAGGACAATTATGACTGTATAAAGAAAGCTTTTTGGGACCAGCGGCCCGCCCCGAGTAAGACCATCGGGAGATCGACGACCCAGGCCGGAGAAGAAGACACTCAGGGCCCGGCACTCCAGTGTCTCAACATCACATCGGTAACGGATTCACCCATGTGCATCCAGTTCTCAAAATCACGTCGGTAACGGATTCATCCGTGGCGAGCGCTCACCAAGGCTGTACCGGCTGCCTACATCGCAGGAGAACCAAGAGGAAAACAAGCTGTGCCAGAACTTTCCAAACCCACGTGACGACGGAAAGCTGTGTCGAAAGGCTGCAAACCCCTTTTCGCAATTCTTAAAGTGGTGAGCATTATCCCGAGTTCCTCAAATCGAAACTTAGTTAGGTCTAGGGGAGGGGGTTAAGGGTAGTTGTAATGTGTTACCCCTTTTACGATGTGCCGTGTGTTCCCCATTTCCATAGAGTTAAGTTTATAGATGTGTGCATGCTTGTAGTTGCTCTAATCTGTGCATATGACATGTATTTTTTTATGCTGCAAACTGTTCAATAAAGGCATCCATTTCGTGCTATTTGACCTGGTCTATTGAGTTTTTCTGCACTACAGCTCCCTGCATCTAAGTCCAAGGTCGAGAACCGTAGGGGCGAGTGGGTCGAACCACTCACGGGTAATTATTGCAAGAAGCCTGGCAAGAGACCAGAGCAAGCAAGAGAAACCCCCTACAAGCACAAGGCTTTGTCCAGAGCTTGCAGCCCATGATTTCCAGCATGGAAGTGATGGGCAACTCCATTAGCACACTTGTGGACCCAACCATGATGCAGATTCTGATGGCCAAAGTCTCAGCTTCCGTTGTAGCACAAGCAGAAACCACGCAACGTCTGGGTGTTGCAGTGGAAGCTCAGACTCTGTCATGCAAGTTCAGCTTGCTGCCACACAAGCCCAAACTGCCGCCATCGTGGCTGCTGTTACCAGTGTTGAAAGGGGTTTGCAGGGTGTCACAGCAGTCCAGCAATCTGTCCTCCAACAGATTACTAGGATTGCTGAGGCACTGCCCTGGGGGAGTGGCAGTGGCTCCGTGGAGCACGAACCTGCTGTCCTCTCTCAGGATGACAGTATTCGTTCACTTACAACTGCCATTCTGCCGGTGCCCTTGCTTTTGCCTGACAGCCAGAATGCCCGGACTGCTGCTGCCCGTGCTGAGATGGTGCAGTCCGAAGCCGGGCTTACCAGGCCCAGAGCTGCTCGAGGTCATCCTCCAAGGCCATCTGCATTTTCCCCAACTTAAAATCAGCAGCCTTCTGCCAGCTTTGCTGCAGCCACTGGAGTAGCACTGTGTAGGAGCACTAGGACAGGCAAAGGCACACGGAAGACAGGCACTAAGGGAATGCACAAGAGTTATTAGTTGACTTTGGTGTATAATATTGGATGGTTTGATTTATAAATTTAGTTTTGAATGTTTGTTTTGTGGTGGCTTTTATTGTAGCATTGTGACTAAGAAGACGCTGTGATGGTCAGTAACAGAGGGGTGGTAAGTTGTGGGACTGTTGGTGAATGGGGTTGTGTTCACTGGTACCGCAGTCGGATGAGTCGATCATGGACAGTTCGGCCAGAAAGGAGCTGTGTTGGTTGCCTTCCTCCCTTCCTCCTCCTCCTGCTCCTCCTCCTCCTCCTCAGCTCTTTGCCCTGTACCTGATGGCAAGGGTTGTGCCCTCATAATGGTGAGGTTGCTTAGCATGCAGCAGACCATGGCAAATCTTGAGACGCGCTCTGGCGAGTACTGAAGGGCTCCTCCAGAGCGGTCCAGGCAGCGGTAACGTTGTTTAAGCACCCCAATGGCCTGCTCGATCATATTCTGTGTGCCAGCATGGCTATCATTATATGCATGCTCCCTATGTGTGCTTGGGTTGCACACTGAAGTCATGAGCCAGATCAGCAGATAGCCCGTGTCACCCAGTATCCACCCTCTGGTTTGTTGTTGTGGCTCAAATGCAGATAGTACAGCAGACTGTCGCAGAATGACAGCATCATGACTGCTGCCAGGATACCGGGTATTGACCTGAAAGATGCACCGAGTATGGTCGCACACCAGCTGAACATTGATGGCATCGAATCCCCTCCAGTTGTGGTACATCACCAAATTCAAATGCAACACCTGCAAAGCAACGTGTGTGCAGTCAATGGCACCCTGCACCATGGGGAAGCCTGCTATCCTGATGAAGCCGCGCGCTCGCTCTCCTGCTTCTCTCTGGCAAGAGAATGAAATGGATTCAGCTCTCTTTGCATACAGAGCCTCAGTGACCTCCGTTATGCAACAGTGAATGGCAAACTGTGAACTGTTGTAAATGTCACCTGCTCCAGCCTGGAAGAAGCCCAACGCACAACAATTCATGGCCATGCTCACCTTGACAGCCACTGTCAATGGCGTCCTCACCCTGCTCTAAGGCTGCAGTTCTGCCTGCAACAAGTTGCAGATTTCAGTGAGCACCTCCTTAGTGAAGCAGAGTCATCGCTTACACTGTTCCTCACAGAGGTTGAGGTCGGAGAGTTGCTCCCTGAAGACCCTAGTTGGATATGACCTCCTGCTGAGAGCCCTTCTCCTCCTCCCTCTTTGAGCAGCTTGTCCTCCTTTGTGTCACCTCTGCTTATTCTTCCTATCATGCAGTAGGTTAGGGGGAATACAAACTACTGCACCCATGTCTGGGAGCAACTGGTTTGAGCAGAAGCCTTGAAGTAACCTGCCACACCACTCCCTGGAGACTTCAGCAACTTCAAATTAGATAACAAACCACCAAACACTTCTACAAACACAAAGAGCCAGTAGAAATCAATCAGCAACTAACCTGAAAGTAGTTGATGATGTGTTTAAATAGTGTTTTTGGGGTGTCCTTCCTGCTGCTGAATGCATGTTCAATTGTGCCTGTTTAAAAGAGGCCGTTAGCTGGAGCATTGAGGTCGAAAAAGGCAGCACTGGTGTCAACTCAGCGTTACACACTGACTGACGTCATGATCTGCCTACTCTGCATACTTACGGCACATGATCCCAGTGTCCGCGCTAACGACTTCACCAAAATGATGTCTGGCGCGGCCCACACCAGAAGTTGGCGTGTGTGGCACAGACGTCATTTTGGACCCAAAACAGCATCCGTAGTGCCGAAAAACTGGGCACTATGGAGCCAAATTTCGCAGCCTTTGTCTCTATTTAGAAAACCCAGGATCCCATACGCTTTATTAACGGCTTTGTTAACCCGTCCTGCCACCTTCAAAGATTTGTGCACAAGCACCCAGAGGTCTCTCTGTTCTTGCACCCCCTTTAAAATTATGCCATTTAGCTTATATTCTTCCTACCAAAATGTATCACCTCACACTTTTCTCCGATGTATCCATACATTCCACCAGCCTGTCTATGTTCTCGTGAAGTCTATTGCTATCTTCCTCACTGTTTACTACACTTCTAAGTTTCCTGTCATCCGCACATTTCGAAATTGTGCCCTGTTGGAAGTCCCGCCCCACCTCTAACACTCTGCAACTCGATAATGCACTGGAAGTTCCTGTCAGCCAACTAGCCAAAAAAATACAGCGCCCTCTACAGGGCATCTGGGACCTGTATGAACAGCAAAAGCAACTGCGTATCTCCTTAACCAATCAGATTGCAGAATCGTTAATGAGCAGCGCAGAGTCTGAACCAGAAAGTGTCAGTTAGAATATTTATTTTAATGTCAAATCAGGTACAGAAAGAAAAATAAAGCGAGGGAAAGAAAGATGGGATTAAGAAAGAGATAAAAGTAAAAAAATGTAAAAAAAATGACTTTTTATTTTTTTTAAATCTCCAACAATAAATTAAAATCAGAAGGAATGAGAACACTTGTAAATTTAATTTTCAGTGCCAGAGAGTTGATTTGGCAGTAATTTAGACTTATCACACTGTCAAAAGGATACTTACACTGGAATGGACAAGCCCTAACTTTTTCGAGTGAGTTTAGTGGGTATCTATCACATGAATAGAGCAACTTCACGCCATTCCATGTATTTCAAAGGTGAGTCCCTCAGCGAGATAACAGAATAGTGCAGCTTCTGGAGGAGCAGGGCAACTCAGACAGCAACTTCCTGATTTATGCATTTAACTGCATGTGTGGTTGCTGGAAGTTGCCATCCGATTTACATGTTAGCCTCACTATTATTTTTACCGCACAATCCGACCCATAATTTGTAAAGAATATAAAAGGGTATGCGAAAAAGGATGGGAAATGGGATTACAGTAGACAGCTCCAGTTGAACAGCTAGCATAAGCACAGGTACACTGGGCCAAATGGTATCATTCTGTGCTGCAAGTTCTATAATTCTACAACAACAATAACTTGCATTTATGTAGTCAAAGAGGTAGGTTTTAAGGAGCATCTTAAAAGGAGGAGAGAGAGATAGAGTGGCAGAGAGGCTTAGGGAGGAATTCCAGAGCTTAGGTTCTCGGCAGTTGAAGGCACGGTCACCAATGTTGGAGCGATTAAAATCGCAGATGCTCAAAAGGCCAGAATTTGAGGAGCGCAGATATCTCAGGGGGTTATAGGGCTGGAAGAAGTTGCAGAGATAGGGAGGAACGAGGCAATGGAGGGATTTGAAAACAAAGATGATAATTTTAAAATCGAGGCGTTGCTTAGCCGAGAGCCAATGTAGATCAGCGAGCACAGGGGTGATTGGTGAATGGGACTTTGAAAAGTAAAAACCTTCATATCATTTATGAATAGTGAAAAAAAACAAAGTAGCCAGAACAGATCCCTGGAGAATTCCATGAATCTTGTCCCCAATGTCCCCTGTAAGCTGTGCTTTGTTCTGTGAGGCTTGTTTCTTTTAATGCACGGTCCCTTTAAATTTCTGCGCATGTAAAAGCCAGTGAGCAGCCTGTGCGGGACCTGCCAGATGACTGGGCAGCTGCACGTGCACCTTAACTAGAACATTGCTTGTCACCACCCGCCCGCGCCCCCCCTCCCTCCACCCCAAAGAAAGCATTGATGTTTCTATAATCAAACCATCAATTCAATGTGCCTTAGTTTTTTTTTAATGGAAGCTTTACTCATGTAGTTTTAGGAAACGCCATTTGAAAAATCAATCAAATTATATCTACTGAACAGCCTTTATTCACTAGTTTAGTTGCCTCCTCAAAGAATTCTATTGAATACTGAAATATGTTGACTGCAGCTAAAGGTCTCTACACTCATTAGGTGAACAATATTAGCATCTGACAACTGCTGTCAAGCATTTCCTCCACTACAATTGTTATGCTAACTGGTTTATAATTTTCTAATTCATGTGTTACTCCTTTTTATTTATTGTAGTAATACTTGCTATCGCTCAGTAGCCCAAGATATAGCACCTACAGTTATGGAGTTCCTAAAAATATTATCTACTGGCTCATTTATTTCTTCACTAATTTCCTTGAGGATTGTAGAGTGTATTTCATCAGTTCTAGATGCCCTGTATGCATGGCCTAAAGTGTGGATGGGGTAGAAAGCTCCACCCCATGCTAAATATCACTGTCCTCCTCCACCTCATTAAATTTAGTCTTTCTGGGAATTAATTTTGCACAAGTAGGCTTAAATTCTTCAGATCAGCACATCCTAGTGACTTATAGGGATCAAGAAGCTGATTGCCTCCTTAAGGCTCTAAATAGTGATTAACATACTTAGCACTGATCAGGTGTCTTAATCCTTCACTTTTGACTTAAGCTAATACTTTGTTCCCCTCTGAATTCAAGGCACATACCAACAAATTCCTATCTAAAGGGTGTTAACACCCACCAGACAGGAAAAGTATCCTCTTAAAATGATAGCAAAATACTGCGGATGCTGGAAATCCGAAACAACAACAGAAAACGCTGGAAAAACTCAGCAGGTCAGGCAACATCCGTGGAGAGAGAAACAGAGTTAATGTTTCAGGTCGAAAACCTTCTTCAGAACTGAGAAAGAAGCAGGAAATGAAACAGATTTAAAAGCAAGTTTGGGGGCTGGGAAATGGGAGAGGAGATGAAAGAACAAAAGGGAAGGTCTGAGAGGTGAAGAGACATTAAGAGATATTCAAGGTGAGACGAGATGGTAATAGGACAGGTAAAGAGACAAAGGATGGCTCTAGATGAAGTGTGAAATGCGCTGGCAGAATGAAAGACAGTTGCCATGTGGGAGAGAAAAAAAAGTATCCTTTTAAAGTTTTGAGTTTCTTCTGGCTAGAAATTGCGTAGCACCTCAGTTGGGGCAATAACTTTTCAGAGAGCGCAAAACTATCGTCAGGCGAAAAATAATTTTTGCTCCCGGGAACTTCAGCTTTAACGCTCCAAGAGGAAAGTGGAGCGCTAAATCAAGTGCTATCACTTCCCTTATAGCGCTAAAGTGAGTGAAGGGGCGGTAGCGGCAAAGCGCTGCACAATGTTCCGTGCAGCACTGCCATCTTTGGAGGCTCATTCTCTTGCTTAAAGGGAAGGGCCAATATTGGTTTGAATCAATCGTCATGCCATCTCTGTGGGGCCACAGGACCTGTGCTACGTGCATAACAGCCCCAAGCCCTCTAAGAGGGTGCAAGGCTGAGGAATGGCAGCATCAAGACAAATCAGGAGGCACCAGATTGGGGAGATAAATACATTTTGCCCTACCTGACCACCACTGCCTTTAAATACCGTTCCCCAAGCAGCCAACCGAGGGGACAATGCCTCCTGCAGCTGCCGTTGTTGATGCCCGGCGATGCTGCAGGGGGCGGGAGCGAATATTACATCCGGGGCGGTAATGGGGCATTGCGCACCAGATGATGTCACAATCTATGGGGCGCAAGAGAATGAGACGGTGTTACCGCCAGCGCAAAACTGCCAGGGAAGTTCGCGGGCGTCGGTGATTTCACCGCACCCTTTAATGCCCTGTTACATAAGAACATAAGAAATAGGAGCAGGAGTAGGCCAATCGGCCCCTCGAGCCTGCTCCGCCATTCAATAAGACCATGGCTGATCTGATCCTAACCTCAAATCTACTTCCACTCTCCATCCCACCCGAACCCATGTGATCTCCCGGGAGAGGCGAAAAACCAGATAAAAAACCCAATGGCCAATTTGGGAGAAAAAATCTGGGAAATTCCTCTCCGACCCATCTAGGCGATCGAAACTTGTCCAGGAGATCACTCTGTCCCTGTATTTCCTGCAGTACTTACCTTCTGTAAAAGGTGATCTCCACCCCAGCCAGGAACAGGCCCAATTTACTCTTGAAGGACTCCTAACTGGCAGCCTGTTCCCGAGGTCTCCACTAATCCCTGTGAATAGAACCACCTCCTGAAATCTAACACAGAATTAGAACACAAGAAGTAGGAGCAGGACCAGGCTACACGGCCCTGGGCCCGCTCCGCCACCCACAGGGCCATGACCGATCCGAACCTAGACTCATGTCCAATTTCCTGCCCGCTCCCCATAACCCCTAATTCCCTTTACTTCTAGGAAACTGTCTATTTCTGTTTTAAATTTATTTAATGATGTAGCTTCCACAGCTTTCTGGGGCAGCAAATTCCACAGACCTACTACCGTCTGAGTGAAGAAGTTTCTCCTCATCTCAGTTTTGAAAGAACAGCCCCTTATTCTAAGATTATGCCCCCTAGTTCAAGTTTCACCCATCATTGGGAACATCCTCACCGCATCCACCCGATCAAGCCCCTTCACAATCTTATATGTTTCAATAAGATCGCCTCTCATTCTTCTGAACTCCAATGAGTAGAGTCCCAATCTACTCAACCTCTCCTCATATGTCCATCCCCTCATCCCTGGGATTAACCGAGTGAACCTTCTTTGTACTGCCTCGAGAGCAAGTATGTCTTTTCTTAAGTATGGACACCAAAACTGTATGCAGTATTCCAGGTGCGGTCTCACCAATACCTTGTATAACTGCAGCAATACCTCCCTGTTTTAATATTCTATCCCCCTAGCAATAAAAGCCAACATTCCAATGGCCTTCTTGATCACCTGCTGCACCTGCATACTAACTTTTTGAATTTCGTGCACCAGGACCCCCAGATCCCTTTGTACTGCAGTACTTTCCAGTTTCTTGCCATTAAGATAATAACTTGCTCGATGATTTTTCCTGCCAAAGTGCATAACCTCACACTTTCCAGTATTGTATTCCATCTGCCAAATCTCTGCCCACTTACTTAGCCTGTCTATGTCCCTTTGCAGGTTTTTTATGTCCTCCTCACTCACTACTTTCCCTCCCATCTTAGTATCATCTGCAAACTTTGATATGTTACACTTGGTCCCCTCCTCCAAATCATTAATATAGATTGTAAAGAGTTGGGGACCCAGCACTGACCTCTGCGGAACACCACTAGTTACTGATTGCCAGTCTGAGAATGAACCATTTATCCCAACTCTCTGCTTTCTGTTAGATAACCAATCCACCACCCATGCCAAAATATTACCCCCAGTCCCGTGATTTTTTATCTTGAGCAATAATCTTTTGTGTGGCACCTTGTCAAATGTCTTTTGGAAGTCTAAATACACTACGTCCACTGGTTCCCCTTTAACCACCCTGTATGTTACGTCCTCAAAGAACTCAAGCAAATTTGTCAAACATGACTTCCCCTTCATAAAACCATGCTGACTTTGTCCTATTAAATTATGTTTATCCAAATGTCCCGTTACTGTCTCCTTAATAATGGACTCCAAAATGTTACCAACCACAGATGTAAGGCTAACTGGTCTATAATTTCCAGCCTTCTGCCTACTACCCTTTTTAAATAAGGGTGTTACATTAGCAGTTTTCCAATCTGCCGGGACCTTTGCTGAGTCCAGGGAGTTTTGGAAAATTATTACCAATGCATCTACAATCCCTACCGCCACTTCCCTCAAGACCCTAGGATGTAAGCCATCAGGTCCAGGGGATTTATCCGCCTTGAGTCCCATTATTTTACTGAGTGCCAATTCCTTAGTGATTTTAATCGTATTTAGCTCCTCCCCCCCAGAGCCCCCTGTTTGTCCAGTGTTGGGATATTCTTAGTGTCCTCTACCGTAAAGACTGAAACAAAATATTTGTTCAGCGTTTTTGCCATCTCCATGTTTCCCACCATTAATTTCACGGTCTCATCCTCTAAGGGACCAACATTTACTTTAGCCACCCTTTTTCTTTTTATATAACTATAGAAACTCTTGCTATCTGTTTTTATATTTTTTGCTAATTTACTTTCATAATCTATCTTCCCTTTCTTAATCAATCTTTTAGTTATTTTTTGCTGTCTTTTGAAGACTTCTATCCTCCCACTAGATTTGGCTACAGGCCCCTACAGGTGCTAACGGGAGGCGCAAACCAAGCCCATTTCTCCCCCTTCATATCTTAAATTTGTAACAACTGATATGAAGAATTCATTTAACACTTCTGCTATTTTCTGATCCCCTGTAATATTTGTACCTAATTTATCCGAAATGAATTGCCTCAGTAATAACACCATCTACTATTTATAACTAAAATAAATATTGGATCCCTCTTGCTGTTGTTTACAATTTGTTTTTCTGGTGTACTCTTACTAACATTTATAGTTTGTCCTCAACTGATTTTTGTATCACTCCAAATCTTCACTACTGATTGATTCCTTGTATCTCCGTCTAGTATCCTTAGTCTTTTGGTAGATTCCTCCACGGAGGGTTTGAGGGGCAAACACCCTTAGCAGCGAAACTTAGGGTCCCACATCTCAACGGCCCAGTCTTCAAAAGGGCTATGATTAAGGAGCATTGGTTTCATGGGGAGGCAGTAAAGACAATTCCAAGCATATGATTGAGATGATACATAAATGGGACTCATAAGAACATAAGAAGTAGGAGCAGGAGTAGGCCATACGGCCCCTCGGGCCTGCTCCGCCATTCAATAGGATCATGGCTGATCTGAACCTAGACTCACGTCCACTTCCCTGCCCTCTCCCCGTAACCCCTAATTAATCGTAATCATAATCATAATCAACTTTATTGTCATTGTTAGTGCACAAGTGCAGTACAACGAAATGTAGGCTTGCAGCTCCCGAGAGTGTACATTTAGATTAAGACATTTAAACATTCAAAATTCATTTGGCTTGTAATACATTAACATAAACATAACCATAATAAAGTGCATTGGCAGATATGCAGGCTTTATAGTTTATTTGTGGAGTTCAGTAGGATGACAGCCCTGGGAAAGAAGCTGTTCCTAAGTCTGGTCGTTCGGGTGCGAATGCATCTGCAGCGTCTCCCAGATGGCAGGAGGGTGAACAGACTGTGGCTGGGGTGGGTAGGGTCTTTGATGATGGTCCGTGACCTCCGTAAACAGCGTTTCTGGTATATGTGCTCTATGGTCGGTAGCCGGGTGCCGGTAATGCGTTGGGCAGTTTTGACTACCCGCTGCAGGGCTTTCCGGTCATAGTAGCTACAGCTGCCATATCATACTGTGATACAGTTCATCAGGATACTCTCTATTGTGCAGCGGTAAAAGTTAGAGAGGATCAGGGGTGACAGGTTACATCCCTTCAGCCTCCTTAGGAAATACAGGCGCTGCTGGGCCTTCTTCACCAGAGAGGAGGTATTGAGGGACCAGGAGAGGTCTTCCGTGATGTGGACTCCGAGGAACTTAAAGCTGTCCACCCTTATCTGCTGGAAACTGTCTATCTCCGTTTTAAATCTATTTAATGTTGCAGCTTCCACAGCTCTCTGGGGTGGCAAATTCCATAGATTTACTACCCTCTGAGTGAAGAAGTTTCTCCTTGTAGTGTATTTACCTTTAAGAGCCCCTGTGTACTGTAATACCGGTAGTGACCACTCGGGTATATAAGCCTGTATAGCGTCTTGTATCTTTTAGTTCACCTCCAGACTTTGTTCAGTAAACACCTGTTAAACCAATTCCTGCATTCCGTGTCTCCATTAACACACGGATACAACAGTGGCGACGAATTGGAAACGGACTTACCTGCAATTCGGCAGCACCTCAAGGAGATCGATTCCTCAGATGAAGGTCGAAGAAAAAAAAAAAAACTGTGGTTTCACCAGCTAGCCGAGCTGGTGGCAGGTACTGCACTAATCCTTCCTGGGCGGCGGGCTGGGCTCGATCGGGTGGCTCTGCAGCGGGGCTGAGCAGTGAGTCGGAAGGCAGAGGCAAACAGAGATGGAGGGTGGAGCACTCGGGAGACGGCCGGCGCTGCAAAGCAGGTCGGCATTCGGACCAAGCAGAGGGAGGGAAAAGTCCCAGAGAGTCCGGCGGGAATGAGTCTCCAACTATTAAAAATATCTGTGTAAATAAAAACCGCGGAGAACAACGTTGTCAGCAGCGGCAGCGGCGGGAAAGCGCAGGAGGCGCCATTTTTTCTCGGCAGGGAAGAAAGGAAAGCACAGGAGGTACCATTTTTGATTTTCAGGATGCCTAAGACTGGCAATATTACTGCTTTCGATAGTGATATAGAGGATTGGACCACATATGTGGAAAGAGTGGAGGTATATTGCACAGCGAATGAAGTAGAGGATGATAAAAAGGCATCGGTACTTCTAAATCTGATGGGCGCAAGGACATACGGGCTGTTACGAAATGTAATCACTCCAGCCAAACCGATGGACAAGAATTTTAAGGAGATTGTTGATACCCTACAGGAGCACTTAAACCCAACACCGCTGCTGATAGCGGAACAATTCAAATTCTTCAGGAGGAATCAGCACAAGAATGAAAGTAACGCTGATTACCTCACCGAATTAAGAAAGCTGTCAAAGCACTGCCAATTCGGGGCAGGACTGGCAGATTCTCTATGAGACAAATTCGTCTGCGGTCTCCTAAGTGAAGGAACACAGAAAAGGCTACTTTCTGAGAAAGATTTGACACTGGACAAGGCTTTCAGTGTGGCTGCATCATACGAAGCAGCAGCAAGAGGAGCTGCAGAGATACAGCAAAAGCCACAGGACTTCGGCACCCATGAAATGACACGGGGTTTCGAGAGATGTTATCGCTGCGGCAGATCCACCCATGACCAGAGGGAATGCTGGTTCAAGGACAAAGCATGCAGGCAATGCGGAAAGATGGGACACATTGCACGTGTATGCCGATCTGGAAACAAAAAATCCACTGACAGAAAAAAAATCAATAAGGAAAAGTACAGAAAGGTACAAATGATGACAGACAGTAGCTCCGAAGACCAGAAGAGCGATAGCGACTCCGGAAACAAGAGACTAAGCTGTCTCAAATTACATAATGTAATTGCCAGAGAAGATTACCAGACCATTTGGGTTGCCCTCACGATAGCGGGGTCCCCAGTTAAAATGGAGCTAGATACAGGATCAGCTCTGACCGTCATAAGTCGATGGGATTAAGAGCGGCTATTTCCGCATATACCTTTGAAAGACACATCCATTATCTTGAAGACATATACGGGGCAGAAAGTATACCCCAGAGGGAAAATAAGGGTGCCTGTTGTATACAACGGCAAGGAAATACAGAAGTTGTATTTATACGTTCTGCAAGATGGTGGTCCACCGCTGTTGGGACGTGAATGGATCAGGAAGATACGTTTAGACTGGCACTCCATTCAGGCACTGATGGTGACCAGTAAGAAAAAAAATGATGATGACGTCATACCTGAATGATTAAAAAACATCTTGGCCAACGCCAAAGAAGTGTTTCAACAGGAACTAGGAACCTTGAAAGGCGTCACCGCCTCAATAAAAGTGGAAGATGCGGCAATTCCCAAGTTTTTTAAGGCAAGGCCGGTGCCATACACAATTCGTCCAGCAGTCGAGGCAGAGCTGGAGAATTTGGAAAAGGCAGGCGTGTTATCCAAGGTAGATTGGAGCGAGTGGGCAACACCCATTGTCCCGGTCATGAAGAAAACGTTGAATAATGATAAATCTGAAGAACAGAGAAAAATTCGCATCTGTGGGGACTTCAAGGTGACTGTAAACCCGGTCCTTCACACGGTACAGTATCCTCTTCCGAGGATAGAAGATATTTTCGCCTCACTATCCGGAGGGAAACGTTTCACCAAAATTGACTTGGCACAGGCATATCTACAGATGGAGGTTGAGGAGGCCTCTAAAAAGTATCTCACGATAAACACACACAAAGGCCTGTACCAGTACAATCGACTGGTTTTCGGAGTAGCATCAGCTCCAGCTATCTGGCAAAGAGCTATGGAGCAAGTCCTGCAAGGGATTCCAGGGACTCAATGCTACCTAGACGACATCCTTGTAACAGGAGAAAATGACAACGAGCACCTTGCCAATTTGGAGCAGGTGCTCACTAGGCTGAGAGAACGGGGCCTACGAGCAAATCGCCCCAAGTGCGAATTTTTCCAGAAACAAATATCATATTGTGGCCATGTAATTAACGAAGAAGGGTTGCATAAGTCACCTGAAAAAATTGAAGCGGTCATAAAAGCCCCAGCACCTGAAAATGTTTCACAATTAAGGTCGTTCCTGCGATTGATAAATTACTATCATAAATTTTTACCGAACTTGTGAACTGTTCTGCACCCTCTTAACGCACTGCTACAAACGGGAGTAATTTGGAAATGGAGCGAAGACTATAAACGTGCCTTCCATAAATGCAAAGGCTTGATCACGTCCAAGGAAGTGTTGGCTAATTACAACCCATCACTGCCAATCAGACTGGCGTGCGATGCATCTCCTTACGGCGTAGGAGCGGTATTATCACATACATTCCCTGATGGCTCGGAGCGGCCGATAGCTTTTGCGTCACGCTCATTGAACTCAGCTGAGTGTAACTATGCCCAGATCGACAGGGAAGCACTCAGCCTGGTGTGGGGAGTGAAGAAATTCAACCATTAGCTACACGGACAAAAATTTACCTTGTTGACTGACCATCAACCCCTCGTCTCCATATTCAACCCTAAAAAGGGCGTTCCCATTATGACAGCGCATAGGCTACAGAGGTGGTCCCTTTTCGTAGGGGCACACCAATATGACATAGAATACAAAGGGTCAAAACAGCATGGGAATGCTGACGGTTTATTGCGCCTACCGTTGCCAACGGTAGAAGAGGCACCTACAGTGGACCCAGTGGAGATGTTCCACTCAACCATAGAGGAATGTCTACCAGTAACAAATTCTACCATTGAAAAGGAAACGAGAAATGACCCGACTCTCTCACGAGTCTACGATTTAACGGTGAAGGGATGGCCAGCACATGGCGAACCACTGTTGCCAGCATTCTCACAAAGAAGAGAACAGCTGTCAGTGTGCCGAGGAACATTGATGTGTGGATCCAGAGTGGTGGTTCCACCCAAACTCCAGGATAAAGTGCTAAAGGAGCTTCACGAGGGGCATCTGGGTGGAGTAAAAATGAAGAACCTAGCCAGAGCGTTTGTGTGGTGGCCAGCTATCGATGGAGACATCGAAGAAATGACAAAGAGCTGTCTAGGATGCCAGAAGGTCCAAAATGCCCCACCACAAGCCCCTCTACATCCGTGGGAGTGGCCCTCATCTCCATGGCAAAGGGTACATATCGACTTTGCTGGTCCATTTATGGACTCAATGTTCTTAATCGCGGTGGATGCACACTCCAAGTGGCCGGAGGTAATAAAGATGTCCTCCACCACCACGGAAAAAACCATCACAGTATTAAGGACCATATTTGCCAGGAATGGGCTGCCTGAAAAGATCTGTTCTGATAATGGACCGCAATTTGTGTCCGAAGAATTCAGGAAGTTCTTAAAAAACAATGGGGTTAAGCACTACACGTCTGCCCCATACCATCCCGCCACCAAAGGATTAGCTGAACGGTTTGTCCAGACCTTCAAGAAGGCCATAAAGGCCATGGGTAATGAAGACATAAATCTACAACATAAGGTAGATAACTACTTGTTTGCGTACAGGAATGCAACACATGTGGTTACAAACCAAACTCCCGCCATGATGTTTTTCAATAGAAGACTAAGCTGCCGGCTGGATTTGATCAAGCCAAACATCAGAAGGGACGTAGAGAACCGGCAATTTCAAGGCATGAATGAAAGGCCAACTAGAACCTTCCAGATAGGTCAACAAGTTTTGGCCCGGGACTACCGTACCGAGAAATGGCAGCATGGAACTATTTGCACACGACTAGGACCGCTGATGTATACCGTGGACATTGGAGAAAGCATAATAAGGCGCCATGCTGACCAGATCATAGAGTCATCCGAAAAGGGACAACCGACACCACAACTCTATACGCCTAATGATGAAGCAGAGATACCCATAGTATCTACCTCCGATCCGGTGATACTGGAACCAGATGAACCCGACACTGGCATTCAAGCCGAATCGACCTTGCCAAAAGAACCTACTACACCACCGAAAACTACTACACCAGCGAGGCATTATCCGGACCGAGTCAGGAAGCCTCCAGAGAGACTGACTTATAATTGATTAACTGCAGCAAATGTGTAGATTATTGTTCTTGTAAACATGTTAATTAATGATTACTTAAAATGTTATGTACTAATTATCTAAAAGGGGAGGAATTGTAGTGTATGTACCTTTAAGAGCCCCTGTGTACTGTAATACCGGTAGTGACCACTCGGGTATATAAGCCTGTATAGCGTCTTGTATCTTTTAGTTCACCTCCAGACTTTGTTCAGTAAACACCTGTTAAACCAACTCCTGCATTCCATGTCTCCATTAACACATGGATACAAAACTCCTCATCTCACTTTTGAAAGGGCAGCCCCTTATTCTAAGATTATGCCTCCTAGTTCTAATCTCACCCATCAGTGGAAACATCCTCACCGCATCCACCTGATCAATCCCCCTCACAATCTTATATGTTTCGATAAGATCGCCTCTCATTCTTCTGAACTCCAATTAGTAGAGGCCCAACCTACGCAACCTTTCCTCATACGTCAACCCCCTCATCTCCGGAATCAACCGAGTGAACCTTCTCTGAATCGCCTCGAGAGCAAGTATACCTTTCCTTAAATATGGAAACCAAAACTGCACGCAGTATTCCAGGTGTGGCCTCACCAATACCCTGTATAACTGCAGCAAGACTTCCCTGTTTTTATACTCCATCCCCCTTGCAATAAAAGCCAAGATTCCATTGGCCTTCCTGATCACCTGCTGCACCTGCATACTAACTTTTTGTGTTTCATGCACCAGGACCCCCAGATCCCTTTGTACTGTAGCACTTTGCAGTTTCTCTCCATTTATATAATAACTTGCTCTTTGATTTTTTCTGCCAAAGTGCATAACCTCACACTTTCCAATATTATATTCCATCTGCCAAATCTCTGCCCATTCACTTAGCCTGTCTATGTCCTTTTGCAGGTTTTTTATGTCCTCCTCACTCACTGCTTTCCCTCCCATCTTTGTATCATCGGCAAACTTGGATACGTTGCACTCGGTCACTTCCTCCAAATCATTAATATAGATTGTAAAGAGTTGGGGTCCCAGCACTGACCCCTGCGGAACACCACTAGTTACTGATTGCCAGCCCGAGAATGAACCATTTATCCCAACTCTTTGTTTTCTGTTAGATAGCCAATCTTCCACCCATGCTAGTATATTACCCCCAATCCCGTGATTTTTTATCTTGATCAGTAATCCTTTGTGTGGCACCTTGTCAAATGCCTTTTGGAAGTCCAAATACACTACATCCACTGGTTCCCCTTTATCCACCCTGTATGTTACGTCCTCAAAGAATTCGAGCAAATTTGTCAAACATGACTTCCCCTTCATAAAACCATGCTGACTCTGTCCTATTAAATTATGTTTATCCAAATGCTCTGTTACTGTTTCCTTAATAATGGACTCCAACATTTTACCAGCCGCAGATGTTAGGCTAACTGGTCTATAGTTTCCAGCTTTTTGTCTACTTCCCTTCTTAAATAAGGGTGTTACATTAGCAGTTTTCCAATCTGCCGGGATCTTTCCTGAGTCCAGGGAGTTTGGGAAAATAATCACCAATGCATCCACAATCCCTACCGTTACTTCTCTCAAGACCCTAGGATGTAGGCCATCAGGTCCGGGGGATTTATCCGCCTTAAGTCCCATTATTTTACCAAGTACCACCTCCTTAGTGATTTTAATCGTTTTTAGCTCCTCCCCCCCATTGCCTCCTGTTTGTCCAGTGTTGGGATATTTTTAGTGCCCTCTACTGTAAAGACTGACACAAAATATTTGCTCAGCGTCTTTGCCATCTCCATGTTCCCCACCACTAGTTTCCCGGTCTCATCCTCTAAGGGACTTTAGCCACCCTTTTTCTTTTTATGTAGCTGTAGAAACTCTTGCCAGACGACACAAAGCTGGGTGGGAGGGTATGCTGTGAGGAGGATGTCGTGAAACTCCAGTACGATTTGGACAGGTTGGGTGACTGGGCAGAAACATGGCAAATGCACTATAATGTGGATAAATGTGAGGTTATCCACTTTGGTGGCAAAACCAGGAAGGCAGATTATTATTTGAATGGCAATAGATTGGGAGAAGGGGAAGTGCAACGAGACCTGGGTGTCCTTGTGCACCAGTCGCTGAAGGTAAGCATGCAGGTGCAGCAGGCGGTTAAGAAGGCAAATGGTATGTTGGCCTTCGTAGCAAGAGGTTTTGAGTACAGGAACAAGGATGTCTTGCTACAGTTGTACAGGGCCTTGGTGAGACCGCACCTTGAGTATTGTGTGCAGTTTTGGTTGCCTTACCTGAGGAAGGACGTTTTTGCCATGGAAGGAGTGCAGCAAAGATTCACCAGGCTGATACCTGGGATGGCAGGAATGACGTATGAGGAGAGATTGTGTTGATTGGGCTTATACTCATTGGAGTTTAGAAGATTGAGAGGGGATCTCATCGAAACCTATAAAATTCTGTCAGGCCTGGACAGACTAGATGCAGGAAGGATGTTTCTGATGGCCGGGGAGTCCAGAACGAGGGGTCATAGTCTAAGGATAAGGGGTAAGCCATTTAGGACTGAAATGAGGAGGAATTTCTTCACCCAGAGAGTGGTGAACCTGTGGAATTCTCTGCCACAGAGGGCAGTGGAGGCCAGTTCATTAAATATATTCAAGAAAGAGTTGGATATATTTCTTAAGGCTAAAGGGATCAAGGGATATGGGGAGAAGGCAGGGACAGGGTACTGAATTTGAATGATCAGCCATGATCTCATTGAATGGCAGAGCAGGCTCGAAGGGCCGAATGGCCTACTCCTGCTCCTATCTTCTATGTTTCTATGTTTCTATGCTATCTGTTTTTATATTTTTTGCTAGTTTACTTTCATAATCTATCTTCCCTTTCTTAATTAATCTTTTAGTTATTCTTTGCTGGCTTTTAAATGCTTCCAAATCTTTTATCCTCCCACTAGATTTGGCTACTTTATATGCCCTTGTTTTCAGTCGGATACTATCCTTTATTACTTTACTAAGCCATGGATGGCTGTCTTTTCTTTTACTCCCCTTTTTCCTCAGAGGAATATATTTTTCTTGAAAGATGTGAAATATCTCCTTGAATGTAGACCATTGCTCTTGTACCATCTTACACTTTAATCTATTTTCCCAGTCCACTTTAGTGAATTCTACTCTCATACCTTCATAGTCTCCTTTATTTAAGCTCAGTACGCTGGTTTGAGGTCCAACTCTCTCACCCTCAAACTGAATTTGGAATTCAACCATATTATGGTCACTCATTCCAAGGGGATCCTTTACTAGGACATTTTTTATTAATCCTGTCTCATTACACAGGACCAGATCTAAGATTGCCTGCCCCCTGGTTGGTTCAGTTACATACTGCTCAAGGAACCCGCCCCTAATACACTCTATGAACTCTTTCTCAAGGCTGCCCTGCCCAATTTGATTAGTCCAGTCAATATGAAAGTTAAAATCCCCCATGATTATAGCTGTTCCCTTATTACAAGCCCCAACTATTTCTTGATTTATACTCCGACCAACAGAGTTGCAACTGTTAGGAGGCCTATAGACTATGCCCACTAGTGACTTTTCCCCCTTATTATTCCTTATCTCCACCCAAACTGTTTCACTATCCTGATCCTTTGACCCAATATCATTTCTGACTATTGCAGTGATTCCATCCTTGATTAACATAGCAACCCCACCTCCCTTTCCTTCCTGTCTGTCCTTCCTAATTGTCAAATACCCTTGTATGTTTAGTTCCCAGTCATGATCATCTTGCAGCCATGTTTCCATAATGGCCACCAGATGATAACCATGTGTAGTTATTTGTACCGTCAACTCGTCTATTTTGTTACGAATGCTGCGTGCATTCAGATAAAGAACTTTCAAATATGTTTTCTGACAATTTATTCCTATTTTTACCCCTTTTACTACTTTACCTTTATCATTATACATTCTGTCCCTTCCTAATACGCTCTGGTTTTTAATTCCCCCACTGCTACCTTGCTCTATTGCCTTCTCCGCTGTCATTTTTATTTTTCGCTTTCTTAAAACCTCCCCCCCACTAATTAGTTTAAAGCCCTCTCTACAGCCCTAGTTATTCGATTCGCCAGGATTCTAGTCCCAGCACTGACCAAGTGAAGTCCATCCCAACAGAACAGTTTTCTCCTGTCCCAGTACTGATGCCAGTGTCCCAAGAAGCAAAACCCATTTCTCCCACACCAGTCTTTGAGCCACGCATTTAACTCTCTAATTTTATTTACCCTAGCCAAATTTGCACGTGGCTCAGGTAGTAATCCAGAGATTATTACCCTTGTGGTTCTGCTTTTTAATTTGGCCCTTAGCTGCTCAAACTCCCTCAGCAGAACCTCTTTCCTTGTCCTATCTATGTCATTGGTACCAACATGGACCACAACAACTGGATCCTCCCCCTCCCACTCCAAGTTTCTCTCCAGCCCAGAGGAGATGTCCTTAACCCTGGCACCGGGCAGGCAACACAGCCTTCGGGACTCTCGCTCTCGGCTGCAAAGAACCCTATCTATCCCCCTAACAATACTATCCCTTACCACTACAACATTTCTTTTAACTCCCCCCACTTGAATGGCCCCCCGCTCCTGTATCTCCAACACATTGCAAGAAATTTCTCACAACCCGCAGAATACTGTTCTCTGCAGCCGCGAGAGTCCCGAAGGTTGTGTTGCCAGGGATATCTCCTCGCGGCTGGAGAAGAATTTGGCATGGGAGGAGAAGGATCCAGTTGTCGTGGTCCATGTAGGAACCAACGACATAGGTAGAACAAAGAATGAGGTTCTGCTGAGGGAGTTTGAGGAGCTAGGGTCTAAATTAATCAGCAGAACCACAAGGATAATAATCTCTGGATTACTACATGAGCCACGTGCAAATTGGCTCAAAGAGTGGTGTGGGAAAAAGGGGTTTCAATTCATGGGGCACTGATACCAGTACTGGGGAAAGAGGGAGCTGTTTCGCCCTGGCGAATCCAATAACTAGGGCTGTAGATAGGGCTTTAAACTAGAAAAAAGTGGGGAAGGATCAGGTGAGGGGAAATTTAGAAATCTAAAGAGAAAGGTCAAGGCAATAGAGCAATGTAGCAATGTGGGTAAAAATAAGCAGAGTGTGACAGGAAGGGACAGAGAGTTTAATGGTAGCAGTGCAGCAGAGAATAAGGTCAAAGCAGAGAATAATGGTAAGAAATGTAATTAAAGGCTGTTTATCTGAATGCACGAAGCATTCATAACAAGATAGATGACCTTATGGCACAAATAGAGATAAATAGGTTTGATCTAATAGCCATTACTGAGACGTGGTTGCAAGGTGGCCAAGGTTGGGAACTAAATGTTCCAGGGTACTTGACGTTTTGAAAAGACAGGCAGAATGGAAAAGGAGGGGGAGTAGCTCTGATAATAAAGGATGACATAAGGACAGTAGCGAGAAAGGATCTTGGCTCAGAAGATCAGGAAGTAGAATTAGTATGGGTGGAGATAAGGAATGACAAGCAGCAGAAAACATTGGTAGGAGTAGTATATAGGCCCCCTAACAGTGGTTATACCATTGGACAGAATATTAAGCAAGAAATAGTAGGGGCTTGCTACGAAGGTAATGCAATAATCTTGGGGGAATTTAATCTTCATATAGACTATAAGTAGAGAAAAGGTACTAGAGAAACTAATGGGACTAAAAGCCGACAAATCCCATGAACCTGACAGCCTACATCCTAGGGTTCTAAAAGAGGTGGCTGAAGAGATAGTGAATGCATTGGTTTTCATCTTCCACAATTCCCTAGATTCTAGAATGGTCCCAGCGGATTGGTAGGTCACAAATGTAACATTGCAATTCAAGAAAGGAGGGAGAGAAAAAACAGGGAATTACAGGCCTGTTAGCCTGACATCAGTTGTTGGGAACATGCTGGAATCCATTGTTAAAGAAGTGGTATCAGGGCACTTAGAAAATCATAACATGATTAGGCAGAGTCAACATGGTTTTATGAAAGGGAAATCGTGTTTGACAAATTTATTAGAGTTTTTTGAGGATGTAACTAACAGGGTAGATAAAGGGGAACCAGTGGATGTAGTATATTTGGATTTCCAAAAGGCATTTGATAAGGTGCCACGTAAAAAGTTATTACACAAGATTAGGGCTCATGGGGTTGGGGGTAATATAGTAGCATGGATAGAGGATTGGTTAATGGACAGAAAACAGAGAGTAGGGATAAACAGATCTTTTTCAGGTTGGCAGGCTGTAACTAGTGGGGTGCCGCAAGGATCAATGTTGGGGCCTCAGCTATTCACAATCTATATTAATGACCTTGGTGAAGGGGCTGAGTGTAATGTATCCAAGTTTGCTGATGATACAAAGCGAGGTGGGACAGTAAGCTGTGAGGAGAAAACAAAGCGTCTGCAAAGGGATATAGATAGACTAAGTGAGTGGGCAGTAAGGTGGCAGATGGAGTGTAATGTAGGGAAATGTGAGGTTATTCACTTTGGTAGGAAGAATAGAAAAACAGAATATTTTTTAAACAGTGAGAAACTTTCAAATGTTGGTGTTCAGAGAGATTTGGGTGTCCTCGTGCAAGAAACACAGAAAGCTAGCATGCAGGTACAGCAAGCAATAAGGAAGGCAAATGGCATGTTGGGCTTTATTGCAAGGGGGTTGGAGCATAGGAGTAAGGAAGTCTTGCTACAATTGTACAGGGCCTTGCTGAGACCACACCTGGAGTTCTGTGCACAGTTTTGGTCTCCTTCTCTAAGGAAGGATATACTTGCCTTGGAGGCGGTGCAACAAAGATTGACTAGATTGATTCCTGGGATGAGAGGGCTGTCCTATGATGAGAGATTGTGTAGAATAGGCCTATATTCTCTGGCGTTTAGAAGAATGAGAAGTGGTCTCATTGAAACATACAAGATTCTGACGGGGATTGACAGGGTAGATACTGAGAGGTTGTTTCCCCTGGCTGGAGTGTCTAGAGCTTGGGGGCATAGTCTCAGGATAAGGGGTAGGCCATTTAAGACTGAGATGAGGAGGAATTTCTTTTCTCAGAGAGTTGTGAATCTTTGGAATTCTCTGCCCCAGAGGGCTGAATGCTGAGTCTTTGAGTATATTCAAGGCTGAGATATTTAGATTTTTGGACTCCAGGGGAATCAAGGGATATGGGGATCAGGCGGAAAAGTGGAGTTGAGGTTGATGATCAGCCATGATCTTATTGAATGGCGAAGCAGGCTCGAGGGGCCGTATGACGTACTCCTGCTCTTATTTCTTATGTTCTTATGTTAATACCCTGGAGATCATGACAGTTCAGGATATTTCTGTGGCATCATGATACCAGGAATAGCTTCGAAGGACATTGGTAGCTTTTGAAGTGGCTGCTAACAATGCTGCAATAGATGCACTGAACAGTGCACTTTCATAGACCTGAACACCAACATTTGAAAGTTTCTCACCATTTAAAAAATATTCGGTTTTTCTATTTCTTCCTACCAAGACCCGACTGGGACTATTATATCTGGGATGAAACTAACCAGTAGCAGTACCTCTGAGCTTGTGTCCAGCACCAGTGGGCTGCAAGGATTGGTCATAGATGCCACTCTCTTTCTGAATAATGACATTGCCCCTATTTCCTAAAGGCCACTCCAATGCCTGCGCATGAGAAAGTTTCTAATATGGATCCAGCACCCCTTTCCCTTGCAAGAGAAAGGTTGCTGGAATTACAAAGAAAGAAAGACTTGCATTTATATAGCACCTCTCATGACCACTGGATGTCCCAAAGCGCTTTACTGCCAATGAAGTACTTATTGAAGTGTAGTCACTGTTGTAATGTAGGAAACGCAGCAGCCAATTTGCATGCAGCAAACATCCACAGCCAGCAATGTGATAATGACCAGATAATCTGTTTTGTGATGTTGATTGAGAAATAAATATTGCTCTTCATCCAAATAGTGCCATGGGATTTTTTACGTCCACCTGAGAGAGCAGACAGGTCCTCGGTTTAACAGCTCATCCAAAAGACTACACCTCCGACAGTGCAGCACTCCCTCAGTACTGCACTGGTGTGTCAGCCTAGATTTTTGTGCTCAAGCCTCTGGAGTGGGAATTGAACCCACAACCTTCTGCCTCAGAGACGAGGGTGCTACCAACTGAGCCACAGCACCGAAACAGGCTATTCTGCCCAACCAGTCTGTGTTCATGTTTATCCTCTATGTGAGTAGTAGTCCTAATCCCATGTGCCTAACCTGTTCCCATGTCCCTTTATTTCCCTTTCTTTCCACCACCTATCTAACCTATTTTCAAATATAGATATAGTTCCTGCTTCAATCACTGACTTTTGTAATGTTTTCAACATTTTGTGGAGATGGAAGAAACAGGTGTGCTCCACAAAACAACTGCGGGCCGCTACCCACCAGCACTTGCCCCCTTTCCAATCACCTCCCCACCCCTGGGGTCATCTCTGGGCCTCAGTGTGAGACAAAATTTGTAAAGGCCCGACAGGTGAGCTGTGTCGAGGCTATGCAGTTTGCCTGGTTTATTTTGATGAGGACAAATTTACTTTGGTCCTCAGGCCTCTCCGTTCTGGGGCGCCATTGCTGCACACCACTGGAATCATGCCCCGTCTGGGATGTTAAGGAATTGAGGCCCCAATGAGTCTGATTTTGGTCCCTCTGGGACAGCTGCTTCCTGCAACAAGCATCAACTCTGAGGCTCTAGGCAAACCATCCCAGCCACCCATCTACCAAACTATCTCACTCAGGGAGCATCTTGTCGAAGTATTAGACTAGGAGATAGACCGAGTGAGTTAGTTGACATAAAGGGGAGACACAGTGGTAAGAAGTAGTTGTGTTAGGGTGAATAGATTTTCTAGCACCTTTGAATTAATGTTGTTATGAGAATAAACACAACTTGAGCACATAAACTTCTGAGTTAATTTCTGTGTAGGCTTGCAACTTTTGGGAGGAGGATTATTATAAGGGGCTTTATATAGAAACTTGGGCGAAAACTTTGATTATGACAGACTTTGTGAGGGTGGGGAGAATAAGTAGATATGAAGTGAGATTATTTGGTATGTCAACTTTTATTCATTGAAAGCACAGAACTATAAGTCGTGTCCTCCTTTCTCTGGCTGCTCACTGTTGTGATCCAAATTCTCCCCTACTAATGCTCCCTCCTCATGCTGTGCAGTTGCAGGAACTTCCCTTCCATTTTCATCACTGTAGGAAAAACCTTTTGTAAATTGCCAAAATGTTTTCTCAAAATTGAGATTCAGCTCAAAGCTGGCCACACAAAATGGTTAAACTGAATGCTGGGAAATCAAAAATAATTAAGACCATGAAGGTTGATTTGAACAAACATTCCTTACCAGTGATAAGAGGCTAGCATTAAGAGCTGAGCTCAGGAATAACTCGCTCGTGGTACATAAATATCCCATGCCTTATCTGGTCCTGTGTAAGAGTCTTTGTTAAAAGCAAGATTGAGAAGTTAGAGGAGTGAAAGTGGAATTTGATATACCTAGGCATCTATGCCTCATTAACTTTGACATCTTCCAGGACACTTATGTGACTGGTAGAAAGATATGTTTGGATATATATGTCACCCAGGTCAATTGAATGGAAAAATAGGGGTTTCTTTAAATTTAGGGTGCATGACACACTTCTTGGTAGACTGTCTTTGTCTTCATTAGATGAAATCCCTCTTTGTTAGTTAGAAGATTCTCTTTGTCTTCTCTAGTCTTTTTCTGCAGTAATCTTTATCCAGCACATGTAGAAGGATACCATTACAAGTACAAAATATATTCATAACAGAGTAGCGGTTTTATATAAGTCACATTGTACAGCTATATCAACCAGTTACAGGCAGCAATAAGTGTCTCACTTAATTGTACAAGTTGTCTGAGATCAAGGAAAGTGAGAGTTAAGTCAACTATCTCAGATACAGTCACCATGCATAAGGAGAATTCAGCCGGAATGGAGGATCTGAATGGAACAGATAGCCCCACCACTGTAGGACCTCATCAACTCGATATTCCAGAAGCTAATACTGTCAATCCATGGGAGGAAGAAGATCAACTGAACAATGCTGCTCATAAGGACAAGGTCATACAAGCTCTGAGAATATTGCTAACCACCTGCGCATAGACTCTAATCTATTCTATAGACTGGATATCTAATGCTGTTAATTTGTCAGCAACTAAGGAGTTAACTTCTGGAGTAGTCTCACCAATTTGCAGTAGTTTCAGACATATACTATAATTTAATATTCAGCAATCCAGTTAATGCTGAATGACGGTGATACACAGAGCTGCCTTTATAACCTCTTATTTTATTAATTACTTGTTATTCAAATTGCTAAATGACCCTGTCTACAACTGTTTCTGCCTATTAATTGTTTGTATAGTCAGTGTTTAAATAGTGATAATTATGAGTTGTTGATAATTGTAGTTGTTGGTGCATGGCTTGTTGTCTGACCAGCAACAGGACTAGAAGCAGTGAGTGTTCCTCAAAACGATAGCTTCCTCAAGATGCAGGGCATCAATGGACTATACCACTCTTTAAGATGGTACCAAAATGATTAGGCACAGGGAAACAACCAAATTCTGTCCCCTTTTAAAGTTTCAGATACTAGATTTATTAAATGATATTGGCATCTCTAAAGTGTTTTCTCCCTTCAGTCAGAAAATGATGGGTCCATGCTAATTCTGCATGGATTGTCATCACTCAAGTATGGCTAAAATGCAAACAGTTCTATGCAAGTACTAAAACAAATTGTATAAAGCCCGTCGATATGGACAACGCTTTAATACACCAAAATAGAATTGAAATTGCGATTAACTTGGAATCCTTAGGGCTAGACAAAATATTAAATTGGCAGCAAAAAGATATATTTCTTGGAATGGTTAATGTTAGCAAAAGTATCAGGAACAGTTACAACACACAGGAGGTGATTAAAAACATACTGAGGAAATGAGTGAAAAGGGACTAAATTCAGACAAAGCTTATCGTTCTTTGAGTGAAATGTCACTTCTCTTTATAATCCCTCTCTGAACCCAAACACTCATCAGGTTCGACGAATGAACTTAATACTAAGGGGCGCGCTCACACTATTCGCTTCGCTTTGCTGTCCATATGGCAATGCTGTTTAGTCTCAGATACTCCCAGAGGTCACACCAAGCACAATAAATATAAGCTGTGTGAATGTGAATGCCAGAAAGGGAGCCGGAGGTCAAAAATTGTTATGTGTATGGTTGGAAACTTTTTTTCACAAAAGTTCCCTTGTTCAAAGGTATTTTGTGTTTAAGTATATGCTTTCAGCGACTCAAGCTGCACGGTTAAACTTTAAGCTATAAAAACGAGATAACATTACCGAAATAAGTTGCTTTAGCAGCCGGGATGATTGCTGCACGTAATTTATTTTTATGAACAGTTTTATGGCAAAAGCACATTTCTTTTTCTTCCAAGTGGGTAGTGAGTAAGGAAATTATTGCTCAGTTCCTGTACGAAATATGGCATAACACTGGCACTCGGTGAGAAATGTTAATAACTACATGGTGCGTGTCTGACCAACATGGTGCTGTGCATTGCAGGCCAATTGGACTTCAACCTATAAATTCAAAGCAGTACAATGTTAATTGAGAGCATGTGCATCCAAACGCATTTTATTAAAACTGCACTGAAAGAAGTCAAGAAAACGAAACCGCCTTCCTCCCTCAGCTCAATAACTTTATAACGCGGAGATCTCTCGGGGGAATTCTAACACAGCATTTATGAATTCGATTCAAGAGGCTATCCGATACACGAGGAGTCATGGTACAAGCGAAAAGAAAGCCATAAAGATCAAGAAAAGCCAAACATCCGAAGTGTGCTTTAAAGAAAGAGAAGACCATTTAATATTGCTCACTGAGATCTGCGCAGACTTCCTAAACTTGTACTTTCTAAACTCTCTCACTTACTTGTTGATGCCCCACTCCGAGTAGGAACTGATGAAAAGTCCCGATGCCGCCTCCTTCAGCTGCCCGCTGTAGTTGGTTTGGATGATGTACTCCTGTCCTGGCACCAGTTTGCCGTCCAGTTCGATCACCAGGTACTCGTTCTCAAGTTCAAGCCAAGTGTCCTGAATGTCCGGAGTGGGGCGAAGCTCAACACCGAGAGGGCTCCCGGTAGCCGTGATCGTCACCCCGGAGTAACGGAGCTGATGGCTGTGAATCAGGATGATCTCGGTCTCCTCTCGACACATCACTGTCACATTGACCTGGCCGATAAAAGAGTAGGGTTCGTCCTGCCCGGGCACTAGCTGTGGCCACAGCTCCAACTGGTAATGGCTGGGGATGAGATTGGTTGGTAACCGGGAGTTGTTCCACAGCCCCCACCGGGCAGTAACGGTGGGCATCGAGCTGGGGGTGCTAGGGGGCTCCCAGCTCGTCGGGAAGATCTCCTCAGTTTTCTCAGTCCTCAGCCTGGCGTAAAGAATCGCAAAAACCGTTGAAATCACCAGTAAAGCCAAGATGAGAAGGGTGAAAAGCACAACCGCCTTCCGACTGAGGTAGAACCCAGAGTTGGACTTCGGTCCCATTTTTAGTCCCGGCTCCTTATTTGATCTCCAGCTCCTCTGGTTTTATTTTTACATTTTATTAAAGGTCTCAAATTGCTGTGTTGAGAAAGGGGGCTGAACCTGCTCCCACTTGGACCAATATCCATCTGACTAGCAATCTCTATAGTTTTGGTGAGGTTACACTGCACGTCAAACGCCCAGTAACATCCATGTTACCAATGGCAGCACAAAGCGTAGCGGTTTCAAATATTTTGTGAGTTGCCTCCGATCACTTTGAATATAAAGGCTGGGGACAGTTTCACAAGCGATTCGCGTAGAGTGTGGGAAATCAGATGAAAAGGCATATGTGCCTTGTTTAGATTAAGTATGCCCTGTAGTGCATAAAAATTAAATTTCAAATAGTACTTGCTGATTCTGGAATAAACGTTTCTTGATATGTTTTATTACTTGAAAGTATTGGTGCACGTTTAGAAGCAAACGCAAAGCTGTTTCACTTCAGATAATGTTATTGCTGGTTGATCTTCAATTAAGTTTAGAGTAACAGACGGGGTGGTAATGGGACAAGTAAAGAAACAAAAGAGGCAGCGTTTATTTGCAACACTAGTGGGTTGGACCAGGTTTCTGATTGGTCCCCTTGGAGGACAAGACACAGCCAACAGCTTGTCTGGAATTAGTAATTTCATCCTGCCGGCTGTAGAGCAGTCTGCACTGTACCTGAATGGAGGGACCGTGTGTGGGTTCCGTGTGTGTGGTGTAGATTCATAGAATCATAGAAAGTTACAGCACGGAAGGAGGCCATTTCGGCCCATCATGTCTGCGCCGGCCAACAAAGAGCTATCCAGCCTAATGTGTGCGGGTGCGTATGTGGGGTGTGTCTGTGGGTACGTGTATGGGGTGTGTTTGTGTGTGGGGTCTGCATGTGTGTGGAGTCTGTGTGTGTGGGGTCCATGTGTGAGGGGACTGTGTGTGTGGGGTCCGTGTGTGTGGGGTCCATGTGTGGGGGGACCATGAGTGTGTGGTCCATGTGTGGGGGGCCCGTGTGTGTGAGGTCCGTGTGTGTGGGGTTCATGTGGGGGGTCAGTGTGTGGGGAGTCCATGTTTGTGGGGTCCGTGTGTGTGGGGTCCATGAATGGGGGGACCATGTGTGTGTGGTCCGCGTGTGTGGGGTCCGTGTGTGTGGAGTCCATGTGTGGGGGGTCCATGTGTGGGGTGCATTTGTGTATCCAGCCTCCTGACACACCAGCGAGTTCACACTGGGGAGAGGCCATTCACCTGCTCAGTGTGTGAGAAAGGATTCACTAATTAATCTGGTTGGAAGAACGTGCTCCACGTCTAACAGAGGTGGGGAAAACGTGATCCGTCTTCCCATCTGGATTGCGTTCTCGCTCTCATATCCACCCCTCCCCCCTTTAGACCTGGATCACATTCATCCCAATTGTTCTCCCTGTGCTCTAACCCCCACCCCGAGTTACTGACATTCTCCCCCCAAACTCATGACCTTCTCACCCCCGAGTCACTGAACTTCTCCCCCCCAACTTCCTGACCTCCCCCTGAGTTCCTGACATTCTCCCCCGAACTCTTGACCTTCTCACCCCCGAGTCACTGAACTTCTCCCCCCCAACTTCCTGACCTCCCCCTGAGTTCCTGACATTCTCCCCCGAACTCTTGACCTTTTCACCCCCGAGTCACTGAACTTCTCCCCCCCCGAGTTCCTGACCTTCCCCCCAGTTCCTGACCTTCCCTCCCCCAAGTTCCTGACCTTCTCCCCGAGTTCCTGACCTCCCACCTGAGTTCCTGACCTCCCACCTGAGTGCCTGACCTTCTCCCCTGAGTTCATGACCTTCTCCCCTGAGTTCATGACATTCTCCCTCGAGTTCATGACATTCTCCTTCGAGTTCCTGACCTCCCCAGTTCCTGTCCTTCTCACCTGAGTTCCTGACCTCCCCCCCGAGTTCCTGACCTTCTCCCCCGAGTTCCTGACCTTCTCCCCAGTTCATGACCTTCTCCCCCGAGTTCATGACCTCCCCCCCGAGTTCCTGACCTTCTCCCCCGAGTTCCTGACCTCCCCCGAGTTCATGACCTTCTCCCCCGAGTTCCTGACCTTCTCCCCGAGTTCCTGACCTTCTTTCCCCAATTCCTGACCTCCCCCGAGTTCCTGACCTTTTCCCCCGAGTTCCTGACCTTCTCCCCCAAGTTCATGACATTCTCCCCCAAGTTCATGACCTTCTTCCCCGAGTTCATGACCTTCTCCCAGAGTTCCTGACCTTCTTCCCCAAGTTCTTGACCACCCCCGAGTTCCTGACCTTCTCCCCTGAGTTCATGACATTCTCCCCAAGTTCCTGACCTTCTACCCCGAGTTCATGACATTCTCCCCCAAGTTCATGACCTTCTCCCCCAAGTTCCTGACCTTCTCCCCTGAGTTCCTGACTTTCTCCCCGGCGTTCCTGACCTGCTGCCCCGAGTTCCTGACCTACCCCCAAGTTTCTGACCTTCTCCCCTGAGTTCCTGACCTTCTCCCCTGAGTTCCTGACCTCCCCCGAGTTCCTGACCTTCTCCCCTGAGTTCCTGACCTCCCCCGAGTTCCTGACCTTCTCCCCCAAGATCCTGACCTACCCCCAAGTTCCTGACCTTCTCCCCTGAGTTCCTGACCTCCCCTGAGTTCCTGACCTTCTCCCCTGAGATCCTGACATACCCCCAAGTGCCTGACCTTCTCCCCTGAGTTCACGACCTTCTCCCCCCGAGTTCCAGACCTCCCACCTGAGTCCCTGACCTTCTTCCCCGAGTTCCTGACCTTCTCCCCAGTTCCTGACTTTCTGCCCCCGAGTTCCTGACCTCCCCTGAGTTCATGACCTTCTCCCCGAGTTCCTGACCTTATCCCCCGAGTTTATGACCTTCTCTCCCCAGTTCCTGACCTCCCCCGAGTTCCTGACCTTCTCCCCTGAGTTCCTGACCTTTCCCCCTGAGTTCCTGACCTTCTCCCCCGAGTTCATGACATTCTTCCCCGAGTTCCTGACCTTCTCTCCCCGAGTTCCTGACCTTCTCCCCAGTTCATGACCTTCTCCCCCGAGTTCATGACCTCCCCCCCAGTTCCTGACCTTCTCCCCCGAGTTCCTGACCTCCCCTGAGTTCATGACCTTCGCCCCCGAGTTCCTAACCTTCTCTCCCCAGTTTCTGACCTCCCCCGAGTTCCTGACCTTTTCCCCCGAGTTCCTGACCTTCTCCCCCAAGTTCATGACATTCTCCCCCAAGTTCATGACCTTCTTCCCCGAGTTCATGACCTTCTCCCAGAGTTCCTGACCTTCTCCCCCAAGTTCCTGACCTTCTCACCCGAGTTCCTGACCTTCTCCCCCGAGTTCATGACATTCTTCCCCAAGTTCCTGACCTTCTCCCCTGAGTTCCTGACCTTCTCCCCCGAGTTCATGACCTTCTCCCCTGAGATCATGACATTCTCCCCCGAGTTCCTGACCTTCTCTCCCCGAGTTCATGACCTTCCCCCCCAGTTCCTGACCTTCTCCCCCAAGTTCCTGACCTTCTCCCCTGAGTTCATGACCTTCTCCCCGAGTTCCTGACCTTCCACCACGAGTTCCTGACCTTCTCCCTGTAACATTTGCATGTTGAATTGTCATTGGCCCACAGGCATCTGTAAGAAATACCTATTATATTCACATGTGATCACATGCTGAGTTGTCATTGGCCTGCAGGCATCTGTAAGGACTGCTATTGTTTTGGAGGACCCGGGGTCCTAACTCCATCTTGTCCACACGGTGCTGTTGTGAGTCAGAACAGACCTGATGCTTCATTAAAAGGCCTAGAAATTCAGTTGGTTGTGCCAGCCGCTAGCGCCTTAAGAAGGAGAGAAGTGGGGTGCTAAGCAGCTAGCGATCGGGCGCAGTGTGATCTGCGCCTCTTGCGAAATTTAGTAACGATTTAGCGGTGGCGCAAAACCTTTGCACGCG
Organism: Somniosus microcephalus; assembly: GCF_052327205.1. NCBI lineage: Eukaryota > Metazoa > Chordata > Chondrichthyes > Squaliformes > Somniosidae > Somniosus > Somniosus microcephalus. Next base: position 162,857,693 of record NC_140987.1, read on the forward strand.
CTCAGCTGCACGCGCAGATCATGACATCATTTCATGATGCAACACCCTTTGTTCGCCCTGACCCAGAAATTCAGTGGCGCCGGCCGATTGTGCGTCTGGCGCACCCAGCGACTGGTAAAGTGGAATGGTTCCCAGTCGCTGCGGGGCGCGGGGGGTGCTAATTAAAGGGGACTCCTCCTGCAGTATAAATGTCAGCCATTTTGCTCCACTCCCTCTTTGTGAGACACTGATATTTGGAGAGAGATAAAGGGAGAGAGCTTTCTGGTTTGAATCAACACTCGCACAGGTACTTCTGGCTTCAGGCCAGTGCTTTGCACTTGTAATTAACATTCAGTGCCATAGCATTAATTCAATACATCTAATGGGGGCTGCAATGGGTGCAAACATTGGCTTACTGGATTGCATTCAGAGGGCTCAGAAACGCCGTGACAGAGTGCCAGTCATGGCCAGACGGAGAAGGGCCAACAGGCGTTGGCACAGGAGGCCTTACCCACCCAGGGTATACCGCCAGCAATTCTCATATCTGAACATGTCTGAGGAGCAGTGTGTTCGGAGGCTGCGATTCAGAAGGGAGGTGGTCACAGAGATCTGCCACCTGCTTCAGAGAGATCTGCAGCCACAGCTGAGGAGCAGGATGTCTCTGTCGGTGGCAGTGAATGTGACGGTGGCTCGCAACTTCTATGCCACCGGCTCCTTCCAATCCGCTACTGGGGACATTTCCAACATCTCCCAGTTCACGGTACGTTGCTGCATCCACCAGGTGACCAATGCCCTTTTCAGAAGGAGACGTCAGTTCATTTCCTTCCCCATGACCCTCAACAAGCAGCAAGAGCGTGCAATGGGCTTTGCAGCATTAGCGGACTTCCCAATGGTGCAGGGCGCCATTGACTGCACGCATGTGGCTTTGCGGGCACCTCTGGAGAATGCCGAGGATTACCGCAACCGGAAGGGCTACCATTCGCTCAACGTGCAGTTGGTGTGTGACCACAGGTACCTCATACTAGCTGTCAATGCCCACTTTCCAGGCAGCAGCCACGATGCCTTCATCCTGCACCAGACTTCTGTGGCAGACATTTTCGAAGCCCAGCCTCACCCACGGGGATGGCTTCTCGGGGACAAAGGCTATCCTTTGTGCACCTGGCTGATGACCCCGCTCCGTGCGCCCAGCACCCCTGCTGAAGAGCGATACAATGACAGCCATCAAGCAACCAGGAACATCATTGAGCACACAATCGGCGTGCTCAAGCAATGGTTCCGCTGTCTGGATCGCTCCGGGGGAGCCCTACAGTACTCGCCTGAGCGAGTCTCCCATTTCATTGTCGTGTGCTGCATGCTGCACAAACTGGCTATCCGCAGGACTCAGCCACTGCCAGCAGGCATTGGAGGACCACCAGAGGAGGAGGGGGAGGAGGAGGAGGAGGAGGAGGAGGACCAGGATAGGAGGGAAGCAGAAAATGCAAGGGCCGTCCGTCGGCGGCTTATTGCAACTCGGTTCTAGGCCCCCTCTCAGGGAATGGCTTGTGCCAATGAAGGAAGATAAATGTAGCCACTCCACAAGCCCTCAGCCGATCAAGGCAACCAATACTTCCAAAAGCAAACATGGACAGTGCGATTAAAGAAAATGTTTTACTCTTACAACTCTGTGCCCTTCCCGCATGACAAACTAATTCAGAGAAACCCCCCAAACAAAAACACACCAGTCTCAGCCTTCATATAAAAAAGAAATACAACAGTGTTGGCCTTCATATAAAAAACAAATGCAACAGTCTCGGCCTGTTTATAAAAAGCAACACAATTGGCCAGACCTTCTACTTTTTCATCTGCGAGGGTGATCCGTCTCGCTTCCGGCCATGGCTCCTACCCGCCCTGCAGCTCCTCCTCAATGGGACCCCAGTGGCTGCAGCAAGGCTGGGGGAAGGCTGCTGAGGGTCAGTTGGTGAGACAGCAGATGCCCTTGGGGGTCGGCCTGGACCAGCTCTGGGCCTGGAGGGCCCGGCTGCGGACTGCTCCAACTCAGCTTGGGTGGCAGCAGTCTGTCCTACGGGTGGTGGCAGCTGCAGTGGAGGAGTGACAGTGTTGGCTGCAGGAATGCTGCCAACCTGACAGAGCACAGGCACTCCCTGGTCGGCTGATGCACTGGCACTCGCACGGGCCGGCACTGCAGCATGCGCAGCAATCTGCTGAAGCACAGACTGCTGGGCTGCTGCGGCGCGGCGAGTGCCCCGGCGATGCCTGGCCGAGCCAGCGAGTGTGGCAGCAGTTAGTGCCCGTGTGGCCCTGGTTTGTGTCTGGATGACACCAGCCAGTGGATGCATGGCTTTTGCTGGAGGCCGCCTGTGCTGCCGCGAAGTCCTGCAGACTCCTGGCCTGTGCCGGCTGAATTCCTGCACACTCCTTGCCAGTGACTCTATGGAGTCAGGCATCATTGCCACTGCAGCCATGAGCTCAGTGTGCCTGCGCTCAGCCTGGGTGCCCATTTCCGCTAGGAGCCGCACCTCCTCTGCGCTCACTGTAGCAGGACTGGAGGCCACACTCTCCCTCCGGGGAGAAGGCCGCTGAACTTCCCCACCCCTCCTGCGTTGCTGCAGCCCGCTGGTCCCCGGAGCATCACTCTCCTCCGACACTTACCCCCTGCTCCCCTCCAGGGAAAACGTGGCCCCAGCACGGCCATGGGCTGCCTCGGCCGAGGGTGTTCCTGATGGGGCGGCTTCCTCTTCCTCCTCCTCTAGGTCTGAGTCCGACACAGTGCCAGCTTGAGGGACCGCCTCCTCACCTGGCGAGTCACCATCTGAGAGCAGGGAGGCACAAGAGTTGCTTTAGAGTGAGGACATGATGGCAGCGAGGGAGGCATGAGTGCTGCTATGCACTGCATTGGTTCGATAGTGGCAAAGGATGCTGGCGTGAGGCGCAGGTGGAAAGAGAGAGGTCCGAAAGGTGTGGACCTTACCATTGGTGCCCAGAACAGGGTCGGCATCTCCAGTCACGACGGGGCCAATCAGCCGGCCTGCCATGATCTGCTCCACTCGCAGCTCTAGGTCGCTGAGATGCTTAATGTCAGGACGGCCTCCCCTGGTCTGGCGCTGCTGTTTCCGGTTGTGCGCCAGCTTGCCCTGCAAGCGAGAGGATGGCCTCTACGTACAGTGTGAAGCCCTGATGTTGTCTGCACAGCCTCCCATGGTGGAATAGCCCTGACACTGTGAAGCCCTGATGTTGCCTGCACAGCCTCCCATGGTGAAATAGCCCTGACAGTGTGAAGCCCTGATGTTGCCTGCACAGCCTCCCATGGTGGAATAGCCCTGACACTGTGAAGCCCTGATGTTGCCTGCACAGCCTCCCATAGTGGAATAGCCCTGACATTGCGAAGCCCTGATGTTGCCTGCACAGCCTCCCATGGTGGAATAGCCCTGACAGTGTATAAACACCAGAATATGCAAGTGCTTTTCATGACAGTCCCATAGCTGCTGGATGAGGGCTGGGCAGTAGGGCTTTCACGTCCCTTTGGCCATCAACTGAGGAGCACATGCAGGGATGAGGAGGATACTGGAAAGGGTACTCACCCTGACAACCCGAGTGAGGTCGTTGAACTTTTTACGGCATTGGAGGGGAGTCCTGGCAACCACGCTGTTGGAGGCGACCCTGTTTGTCACCTCCCTCCAGGCTTTCCGATATTCGGAGGGCAGCGGCCTCCTGCCACCTTCAGGGAACAGAACATGGCGCCTGCGCTGAACTGCGCCAACCAGCACCCTCAGGTCACCCTTGCCGAAGCGCTGCGCTCTCTCCTTTGGCTTCTCCATTCTCCTGGCCGTGGAGCAGTTGAATTAGCACTGTTCAGGCCTTCCCTCAGGGCTGCAGTGTGCAGGGCGTGGCAGCCAAACAATTCCACTCTCCCCCTTTAAGTGCTGACCGGCGCCTGACTGTCTGCCTTCAGTCAATAACTCGCAGCACCTGCGCTGCGCCCGCCTTCGGTGTTTGCGCCCCGGATCGCCGGCTTAGCGCCAAATGATAGTCGTGCATCACCTGCTTTAGCGCAGCAGCAACCTCTTGCGGCGATGCAACTGAATATCGGCGAAGGTGGTGCTAAGTTGCGCCGGGCGCAAAAGTTAGCAAACGCCATGCTGTAGCACCCCAAACGTGGCTATACTGAATTTCTAGACCAAAGAGTTTAAACTGTAAGGCCTAGAAATTCAGTTGCGTTCGCCAGCCGTTAGCGCCATAAGAGGGGTAGATTTCGAGCGCTAGGCACTTAGCGCCCGGGCGCAGGCCGATCTGCGCCTACGCCCAACTTCAGTTGACATTTAGCGCCGGCGCAAAGTGTTTGCGCCCGCTCAGCTGCGCGCGCAGCTTATGACGTCATTTCGTCGTGCAACGCTGTTTGTGCGCCCCAAACCGGAACTTCAGTGGCGCCCGCCCAATGTGGGCGTGGCGCTGTTAAGAACTGTGAAGTGGAACGCAGCAGAGGCCCTGCGGGCCTCGGGGAGTGCTAATTAAAGGGCACTCAGACTGGACTGTAAAGGCCAGCCATTTTGCTGCAATGACTTTAGTGCTTTGGATTTCTGGACAGAGACCAAGGAACAGACCTTACTGATTTGGGACAACATAGGAGAGGTATTTTTGGCTTCTGGCCAGAGCTTGGAAATTTGACTCATTGTGATTTCACTGTTTGCAAGTATATTATGGGGGCTGCATGGGGTTCCAACCCTCAGTTCCAGCATTATGTGCGAAGGGCTCACAGACGCTGTGTGAGAGGGGCAGCCATGCCTAGACGCAGAGGGGCCATCAGGCGTCGGCAACGTAGGCCTTACCCACTCAGGGAATACCGCCAGCAGGTGTTCTATCTCACCATGACTGCCGCGCATTGTGTTAAGGGGCTGCGCTTCAGAAGGGAGGTGGTTGCAGAGATCTGCCAGCTGCTTCACAGAGATCTGCGTCCACAGCTGATGTGCAGGACGTCTCTGTCGGTGGAAGTGAAGGTCACGGTGGCTCTGAACTTTTATGCAAGCGGCTCCTTCCAAGCCGCTGCTGGGGACATAGCGAACATCTCCCAGTTCGCCGTGCATCGCTGCATCCGGCAGGTCACCGATGCCCTTTTCGCAAGGAGACACCAATTCATCTCCTTCCCCATGACCCTAGAGAGGCAGGAGCAGCGTGCAGTCGGATTTGCGAGGATCACCGACTTCCCCATGGTGCAGGGCGCCATTGACTGCACGCATGTGGCTATGCGGGCACCTATCGACAATGCCGAGGATTACCGCAACCGGAAGGGCTACCATTCCCTCAATGTACAGCTGGTGTGTGACCACAGGCAGCGCATCCTAGCTGTCAATGCCCGCTTTCCAGGAAGCAGCCACGATGCATTTATCCTGCGCCAGACTACTGTGGCTGACATGTTCCAGGCACAGCCTCCCCCAAGGGGATGGCTTATCGGGGACAAGGGCTACCCTTTGTGTACATGGCTCATGACCCCGCTCCGCGCGCCCAGGACCCCTGCTGAGGAGGCATACAACGAAAGCCATCAAGCCACAAGGAACATCATAGAGCAAACGATTGGCATCCTCAAGCAACGGTTCCGCTGCCTGGATAGTTCCGGCGGATCTCTACAGTATTCGCCGGATAGAGTCTCCCAGTTCGTCGTCGTTTGCTGCATGCTGCACAACCTGGCTATCCGCAGGACTCAGGCACTGCCACCTCACATTGGACCACCACCTCAGGAGGACGAGCAGGAGGACCATGAGGAGGAGGAGGAGGAGGAGGAGGAGTACCAGCCCAGGAGGGAGCCACAAGGTCCAAGAGCTGTCCGCCGGCGGCTTATTGAACGACACTTCTAGGCCCCCTCTCAGGGAATGGCTTGTGGCAATGAACGCACCTGAATGCAGCCGCTCCGCAAGCCCTCAGCCAGTTAACGCAACAACCACTTGAAACAGGACACATGGACAAGCTGAATAAATAAAAAGCTTTATTTAACAAACTCAGGGCCCTTCCCACATGAAACACAAAAACAGACAAGACCCCCAAAAAACAGTCAAAAACATATCTCACTCCCACAACCTGCGGAGGAATAACAAAACTTGTCCATCCAATTGGCCTTCATCCTCGGCCTTACCAAGACAAACCCCCCCATACAGAACACAAACACCCCCATCTAAAAAAACATTTGCCTTCATCTTCGGCCTTACCAAAATAAGCCCCCCCCATACAGAACACAAACACCCCCATATAAAAAAACATCTGGCAACACACTCTACTTGGTGTGCCGAGAGGGCGAGTCCTTGTGCAGGCTTCTCCGGCCCCTGCCTGACCAGCTGCTCCGCCTCAACCTGGGCCCTGTGTGTGTTGCAAGGCTGGGGGAAGGCTCCTGAGGGGCACAATGCGTGACGGAAGATGCCCTTGGGGGTCGGCCTAGACGAGGTCCGGCCCTGGAGGGGCCGGCTGCTGACTGCTGCAGCTGTGGCTGGCCAGCATCAGTCTCTCCAGCAGCTCGTCGCAGCTTTGCTGGGGGAGTGGCAGTGGCGGCTGCAGCAATGGGGGCAAGCTGGCTGATGCCAGGCGCTCGCTGGTCGCCAGAGACACTGGCACTCGGCCGGGCTGGCACTGCAGCAAGCGCAGCAATCTGGTGAAGACCAGACCGCTGTGCTGCAGCAGCGCGGCGGGTGCCCTGGCGATGCGTCCGTGACACAGCGAGTGTGGCAGAAGTGAGTGCCCGTACTGCCCTGGTCTGTGCCCGCATCAGACAAGCCAGTGTCTGAACGGCACCACTCATGAACTCTCGACTCGCGTCCTGTGCTGCCGCGAGTTGTTCGACACCCCTGGCCTGTGAGTCCCCGAAATCGGCCACACTATGAGCCAGGGACTCAATGGCCTGAGGCAACTGTCCCACGACCCCCATGAACTCGGTGTGGCGCCACTCCGAGTCCGCGGACATCTGATCAAGGAGGCGCACCTCCTGGGCGAGGACCGTCTCCGGACTGGAGGCCAGACTCTCCCTCTGGGGAGAAGGCCGCCGTGCTGCCCGACCCTTCCCGCGTGGCTGGACGCCACTGGGCCCAGGAGCTACACCCCCCTGCAACACTTGCCCCCTCTGGGGAGAAGGCAGCCGTGCTGCCCGACCCTTCCCGCGTGGCTGGACGCCACTGGGCACAGGAGCTACACCCCCCTGCAACACTTCCCCCTGGCTCTCTTCCAGGCAAGACGTGTCCCCTCCATTGCCATCCCCTGGCACGGATGAGGGTTCCCCCGATGTGCCGCCTTCCTCTTGGTCCTCGTCGTCCTCCTCTTCCGAGGGACTGACACTCGCAGCTTCAGGGACCTCCTCCTCACCAGCTGAAAGCAGGAAGGCACAAGAGTAGCTTTAGAGTGAGGACAGGGCGTCAGCGAGGGAGGCATGAGTGGTGGCATTATGCGCATTGGTGGGACAGTGGCAAAGGATGTAGATCTGAAGCGCAAGGGGAACGAGAGAGGTCCAAACGGTCATGTCCTTACCATTGGGGCCCAGCACAGGGTCGGCATCTCCAATAGCAACGGGGCCAATCACCCGGGCACGCATGAGTCGAGCCACGCGCTCCTCCAGCTCACTGAGCTCCTGGAACTGGACATGGCCTCCCCCGGTGACAGTCCGGCTCTTCAGATTCTGCGCCAGCTTGGCTTGCAAGAAAAAGGATGGCCTCTAAGTACAGTGTGGTGCCCTGTTGTTGTGTGCACTGCCTCCCATGGTGGAATAGCTTGGCCAGTGTGATGCCCTGTTGTTGTGTGCACTGCCTCCCATGGTCGAATAGCTTGGCCAGTGTGGTGCCCTGTTGTTGTGTGCACTGCCTCCCATGGTCGAATAGCTTGGCCAGTGTGGTGCCCTGTTGTTGTGTGCACTGCCTCCCATGGTCGACTAGCTTGGCCAGTGTGTCAAGTGCAGAAAGTGCTATTGATGATCATGCCAGTGCCATAGCTGCTGGAGGAGGGCTGGCCATTAGGCCTTTGAGGTCCCTTTGCCCATAATGTGAGGTGCACATGCAAGGATGAGGAGGACACTGGAAAGGGTACTCACCCTGACCATCCGAGTGAGGTCGTTAAACTTTTTGCGGCATTGGTCACCAGTCCTGGGGACATCGCTGTTGGCTGTGACCCTCTGGGCGATTTCCCTCCAGGCTCTCCTGTACAGCCTCTTGGGAGCCTTCTTGCCACTGTCCGGGCACAAGATATCTCTGTTCTTCTCCAAACCCCTAAGCAGCACCCTCAAAGCATGGGCAGAGAAGCGCTGCGCTCGCTCACGGGCCCTCTGCATCGTTGCTGGCGCTATTTCTCTCCAGCAGCAGAGTTTAGGCCTAGCTTGAGGGCTGCAGTATCCAGGGCGTGGCAGCAGACCAAGTCGACCCTTCCCCCTTTAAGAGCTGGCCGGCGTCAGGGTGTCTGCTGTCAATCAAAACATGACCGCACCTGCGCTGCGCCCGGCCTCGGCAGTATGAGTCTGCACCGCCGGCTTAGCGCCTAAAGATAGGGGTGCAACGCCAGTTTTAGCGCTCGCCCAAACTCCTTGGCCAAAGCTACTGAATATCGGCGAAGTGGCCTCCACTTTCCGGCGGGCGCAAACTTTAGCGCCCGCCTGACTTTACCGCCCCAAACGTGGCTATACTGAATTTCTAGGCCATGGCGTCAGAACAGGGATTTGAAATGGACACCGTTGGAGCTCCCTTACCTCGAATGAATTGGGGATCTTTGAACTTACATAGAGAATGGTGCAAGTTCAAGCAACACGTGGAATTGATGTTCTCGGGTCCACTGAAAAGCAAAGGGGAGGAAGAAAGATGCAGCTACCTACTCCTGTGGATCGGAGAAAAAGGGAGACATTTTTAACACATGGTCTCTCACCGCCGATGAAGCAAAGGTACTGAAAAGTTATTTTGACCGTTTTGAAGCATATGTGATGCCCAAGACAAATACGATATTCGCTAGGTACAAGTTTCAGTAGAAAGTACAAGGAGCTAGTGAGTCGTTTGAACAGTTCGTGACTGAGTTAAAACTGTTGGTAAAAGACTGTGCATATGAAGATAAAGATGAGATGGTCACAGACCGCATCATGTTTGGAGTACATTCAGCTAAAGTGAGAGAGAAACTTTTGAATGTTGGGTCCGGGCTGACGCTGGACAAAGCTATGGACATAGCTAGATTGCACGAGATAGCCCAAGCACAGTTGAAAACCATAACCGGCGCCATGAGCAGCTCGCGTGAACAGACGGTGCATGCAGTTAATAGACACACACCAAAGGACACCGCCCAGAGAGCGTGTTTCAGAACAGAAAGAACAGAGAGAGTTCTAAAAATGGGCGACACAGATATAAAACACTTCAAAAACTGTGGATATTGTGGAAATAACTGGCATGGAGAAAAGGAGTACTGCCCTGCCAAAGGAAGGCAATGTACTAAATGTGGTAAACAGAACCACTTTACTAAAGTTTGCAAGACTGTTTTTGGAAAAGTAGTACACACAGTGAGTGACAGACAAATGCCAGATAGAGAGCCAAATGCAGAGGAACTGTTTATTGATTCTGTGTCACAGAAAAAACAGATTTCAGAGACTGAGCAAGCTTTTGCCGATATTGAGATAGGAAAACAGGGCAAAGAGCTTAAGTTTAAACTGAACACTGGATCTCAGGTTAATGTAATTCCTCTGAGTGAGTATCACAGCTTGAAGGATGAGTGTGAGCTACAGCCCACCTCACACAGACTGACCGGCTATGGGGGTGAGCAGCTCATTGTAAAAGGCACATGCGTGATGAAATGCAAGTACAAAGAAAGCGACATGATGCTGGACTTTTACATTATTGACACTCTAGCACCTCCAGTGCTAGGTCTAAAGGCATGTTTAGACATGGACCTCATCAAGCTACTGCTATCATTGACAGCACCAATTGAGAAGCAGACAGTCATGGAGGAGTTTGCTGACGTTTTCAAAGGAATCAGACTATTCCCAGGTGAATGCTCTATTCACCTTGACCCAACAGCAACACCTGTGGTTTGCCCACCGAGAAGGATACCCCTTGCTCTGCGTAGTCACCTGAAGGAGGAGCTGCAGAGCATGGAGAATACAGAAATCATCGTCCGGGAAACAGAACCGACAGAGTGGGTCAACGCGTTAGTAGTGGTTGAGAAACCACGTACAGGCAAGCTCAGAGTCTGTCTCGACCCCAGAGATTTGAACAAGGCTATCAAACGCCCTCACTACCCTCTACCAACACTAGATGACATCACACCCAAGCTAGTGGGAGCACGTTACTTCAGTGTAATGGACGCACGATCAGGATACTGGACTATCAAGCTCACAGAAGAGTCATCTAAGCTAACAGCATTCAACACACCATTTTGACGCTACTGATTTCTGCGTTTACCATTTGGTCTTATCTCAGCTCAGGATGAATTCCAGCGGAAGATCGATGAAACCTATGAAGGCCTCGACGGAGTAGTCGCAATCGTAGACGACATCCTCATCTATGGCAGGAATAGAGAGGAACATGACAGGAACCTCCGTGCGATGCTACAAAGATCACGGGAGAAAGGTATCCGGCTCAACCCCGAGAAAAGCATAATCGGATCCACCGAGATCAGTTATTTCGGGCATCGCCTCTCAACTGATGGCATTAAGTCGGATCCAGAGAAAATCTCCGCCATCAAGAAGATGGAACCGCCGAAGAACCGCGCAGAGCTAGAGACAGTACTAGGCATGGTTAACTACTTAGCCAAGTTTGCCCTGAGCCTCTCCGAAATCAATGCACCCATGCGTCAGTTGCTCAAACAATCCAATGAGTTCCTGTGGGACAAATAACATGACACAGCATTTCAGAAAATGAAAGACCTAATCACCAGAGAACCAGGACCGGTTCTTGCCTACTTCGACCCCAACAAAGAGCTCAGACTACAAGTGGACACGTCAAAGTACGGACTAGGCGCAGTATTACTGCAAGAAGGAAAGCCCATCGGCTACGCTTCCAGATCTCTCACAGACAGTGAAATCAACTATGCTCAAATCGAGAAAGAACTATATGCAATTCTGTTTGGATGTAAGCATTTCCACCAGTACGTCTATGGCTGACAAGTCATTGTGGAATCTTACCACAAGCTCCTCGAGTCAATCATGAGGAAACCATTAGCCGCAGCCCCACCAAGGCTACAGAGAATGATCCTTCAGCTACAGAAGTATGACATAACAATCATTCACCGTCCAGGCAAAGACATTCCTGTTGCAGACACGCTCTCCAGAAAGTCTCTTAGCTACCAGGACAGCAGCCTCAGTGAAGGCATGGATGTGCAGGTGCACATGGTGTACAACAGCTTACCTGTGAGTGACTCAAAACTGAAGGAGATCCGAGCAGGAACAGAGAAAGATGCACAACTCACACTGCTGAGCAAAGTCATACATGAAGGATGTCCTGAGGAAAGGAGAAAATGCCCTCAGAGCATATCTGAATTCTGGAACCACAGAAACGAACTGCCACAAATCAACGGAGTTGTCTTCAAAGGGGAGAAAATCATCATTCCTACCAGTCTCAGAGAAGAGATGTTGACAAAAATTCATGCTGGACATATGGGCATGGAAAAATGCAAACAAAGAGCATGTGACATTATGTTTTGGCCCGGAATGTGCAAACACATTGAGGACATTGTCGGAAAATGTTCCATTTGTCTAGAACGCCGCCCATCAAATGTCAAAGAGCCCATGATACCTCACCGTATCCCAGACAGGCCCGGGCAGGTTGTCAGCTGCAAGCAAGTGCATGCAAAACGTGTACAGAGACAGCAACACCAAAAGAGATACTATGACAGGTCAGCTAGACGACTGCCGCCGCTGCACAATGGAGAATCCGTCAGAATCCAGGAGCATGACTACTGCAAGCCAGCAGTCGTCATCCAGCCAGCTGACACTGAGCGATCGTATCACGTCCGCACCCCAGAAGGACAGGTGTACCGCCGCAATCGCAGGCACCTCCTGAATACCAAGGAACAACACCGTCATTCCAACGAGAGGTCAAGCCTAGAGTTATCCTTGACTTGTGAACTGCCAAAGGGTGTAGGCGGATCGCTGCCCTAAAAAAACTGTACATCATTATTGAAACATTGAGATGTTTTCAGTGCTAGTTAAATGTTGAGTTTACTTATATGTTGATGCTACTGAGTACATTATGTAGAAGAAAGGTTCAAAAGTAATGCATAACATTTTACTTTTTTAAAAGAAAGGGGATGTAACATTTGCATGTTGAATTGTCATTGGCCCACAGGCATCTGTAAGGAATACCTATTATATTCACATATGATCACATGCTAAGTTGTCATTGACCTGCAGGCATCTGTAAGGACTGCTATTGTTTTGGAGGACCCGGGTTCCTAACTCCATCTTGCCCACACAGTGCTGTTGTGAGTCAGAACAGACCTGATGCTTCATTAAAAGAGTTTAAACTGTAATACTCTGTTGTCCTGCAATTTATTATTTTTGCACAAAGTGTGCAAAACAAGACACTCCCCCGAGTTCATGACCTTCTCCCCGAGTTCCTGACCTTCTCCCCCGAGTTCCTGACCTTCTCCCCTGAGTTCACGACCTTCTCCCCGAGTTCATGACCTTCTCCCCGAGTTCATGACCTGCCCCCCCGTGTTCCTGACCTTCCCCCCCAGTTCCTGACCTTCCACCATGAGTTCCTGACCTTCTCCCCCGAGTTTCTGACCTTCTCCCCCAAGTTCCTGACCTTCTCCCCGAGTTCCTGACCTTCCCCCCCGAGTTCATGACCTTCTCCCCGAGTTCATGACCTTCCCCCTCCGAGTTAATGACCTGCCCCCCGCCGAGTTCATGACCTTCCCCCCAGTTCCTGACCTTCCACCACGAGTTCCTGACCTTCTCCCCCGAGTTCATGACCTTCTCCCCCGAGTTCCTGACATTCTCCCCTGAGTTCCTGACCTTCTCCCCTGAGTTCCTGACCTACTCCTCCAAGTTCCTGAACTTCTGCCCCGAATTCCTGACCTTCTCCCCTGAGTTCCTGACCTTCTGCCCAGTTCCTGTCCTTCTCCCCTGAGTTCATGACCTTCTCCCCCGAGTTCCTGACCTTCTCCCCCGAGTTCCTGACCTTCTGCCCCATGTTCCTGACCTTCTCCCCCAAGTTCATGCCCTTCTCCCCCAAGTTCATGACCTTCTCCCCTGAGTTCCTGACCTTCTCCCCTGAGTTCCTAACCTTCTCCCCTGAGTTCCTGACCTTCTCCCCTGAGTTCCTGACCTGCTCCCCTGAGTTCCTGACCTTCTCCCCCAAGTTCCTGACCTTCTGCCCTGAATTCCTGACCTTCTCCCCCAAGTTCCTGACCTTCTCCCCCAAGTTCCTGACCTTCTCCCCTGAGTTCCTGACCTTCTGCCTTGAATTCCTGACCTTCTCCCCTGAGTTCCTGAACTTCTCCCCCAAGTTCCTGACGTTCTCCCCCGAGTTCCTGACCTTCTCCCCCAAGTTCCTGACCTTCTCCCCCAAGTTCATGCCCTTCTCCCCCAAGTTCATGACCTTCTCCCCTGAGTTCCTGACCTTCTCCCCTGAGTTCCTAACCTTCTCCCCCAAGTTCCTGACCTTCTCCCCTGAGTTCCTGACCTTCTCCCCCGAGTTCCTGACCTTATCCCCTGAGTTCCTGACCTTCTCCCCTGAGTTCCTGACCTTCTCCCCTGAGTTCCTGACCTCCACTGAGTTCCCGACCTTCTCCCCTGTGTTCCTGACCCTCTCCCCCAAGTTCCTGACCTTCTCCCCTGAGTTCCTGACCTTCTCCCCCGAGTTCCTGACCTTCTCCCCCAAGTTCCTGACCTTCTCCCCCGAGTTCCTGACCTTCTGCCCCGAGTTCCTGACCTTCTCCCCTGAGTTCCTGACCTTCTCCCCTGAGTTTCTGACCTTCTCCCCTGAGTTCCTGACCTTCTCCCCTGAGTTCCTGATCTTCTGCCCCGAGTTCCTGATATTCTCCCCCGAGTTCCTGACCTTCTCCTCCGAGTTTCTGACCTTCTCCCCCGAGTTCCTGACCTTCTCCCCTGAGTTCCTGACCTTCTCCCCTGAGTTCGTGACCTTCTCCCCTGAATTCCTGACCTCCACTGAGTTCCTGAACTTGTCCCCTGAGTTCCTGACCTTCTCCCCTGAGTTCCTGACTTCCACTGAGTTCCTGAACTTGTCCCCTGAGTTCCTGACCTTCTCTCCTGAGTTCCTGACCTTCTCCCCAAGTTCCTGACCTTCTCCTCTGAGTTCCTGACCTTCTTCCCCAAGTTCCTGACCTTCTCCACTGAGTTCCTGACCTTCTCCCCCAAGTTCCTGACCTTCTCCCCTGAGTTCCTGACCTTCTATCCCCTCTCTGAGCTCCTCTGCTCTCTCCCCCTGGAGCTCCTCTCCCCGCTCCCATTCCCTCTCCACTCCCCTTCAATTCCCTGACCATCTCCACAGGGAGGAAAGCATGGTTGATGCCTTAGTCCGGAGCTCTGCGACTTGGCGCATGCGCGTTTGGAACCTCCGGTGCTCATGCGCAGCTGCAACATTGGGTGCACATGCACAGTTCCGGTGGGGATGGGATGGTGTTTAGGCTCCGCCCCCCCATACTGTGCACATGCGCAGAAGGGCGCAAAAGACCCCTTGTAAATAATCACACGGAACAAAAGATGGGATTAGAGGAGGTGTAAATGGCAACAGCAGAATCATTACCAGCACCTGCTGTCTGAAAAAATGGGGGCAGTGGTTATAATCTGAAATTGTTGAACTTGTTGCTGAGTCCGGAAGGCTGTAAAGTGCTTAATCAGAATAATATCAGGATGGCTGCGGGTCCTCTGCTTCTTTCTTGAATGGAGGCCCAACCAGTCCCCATCCATCAGCATCCTCCTTCGCCTAGCTGAACTTGTTCTTACATTGACAACTTCTCTTTTGACTCCTCTCACTTCCTCCAAGTAAAAGGTGTCACTGTAGGAACCCGCATGGGTCCTAGCTATGCCATGCCTTTTCGTGGGATACGTGAACATACTTTGTTGCAGTCCTACTCAGGTCCCCTCCCTCACCTCATTGATGACTGTGTCGGTGTCGCATACTGCTCTCACCCTGAAATGAAAATGTCATCAACTTTGCTTCAAATTTTGACCCTTCTCTCGCCTTTATATGGTCCATCTCTGTGCGGCATCGGCAGCGGGTGGAGGCGGAGCTGAGCGGCAGAGCGACTACAAGAGGCCCCAGAGGCTCAGGTAGGCCCCAGTGCGGCATCGGCAGCGGGTGGAGGCGGAGCTGAGCGGCAGAGCGACTACAAGAGGCCCCAGAGGCTCAGGTAGGCCCCAGTGCGGCATCGGCAGCGGGTGGAGGCGGAGCTGAGCGGCAGAGCGACTACAAGAGGCCCCAGAGGCTCAGGTAGGCCTCAGTGCGGCATCGGCAGCGGGTGGAGGCGGAGCTAAGCGGCAGAGCGACTACAAGAGGCCCCAGAGGCTCAGGTAGGCCCCAGTGCGGCATCGGCAGCGGGTGGAGGCGGAGCTGAGCGGCAGAGCGACTACAAGAGGCCCCAGAGGCTCAGGTAGGCCTCAGTGCGGCATCGACAGCGGGTGGAGGCGGAGTTGAGCGGCAGAGCGACTACAAGAGGCCCCAGAGGCTCAGGTAGGCCTCAGTGCGGCATCGGCAGCGGGTGGAGGCGGAGCTGAGCGGCAGAGCGACTACAAGAGGCCCCAGAGGCTCAGGTAGGCCTCACCAATCTCCAATCTCAGGGAAGGAGAGAGGTAAAACGTATTCAAGGTGTGACGTCGCCACAAAGCGGGTAAGTGATTGGTTGGTAAGTATTTCTCCCTTTTTACGCTTAAATCTCCTTGGTTTATAGTTTCTAAGGTGTGATATTCACCATCTAGAATCGAGGCAGAGGGTATTTAAGAATAATATTAATAAATTTAATTAATACATAGAATGGGAGATCAGGCGATGTGTTGCTGCTGCAACATGTGGGAGCTGGTGGACACCATTGATGCTCACGGTGATCACATTTGCAGTAAGTGTTGGCTGCTCGAGGAATTCCGGCTCCGTGTTGAAGAGCTGGAGTCCGAACTTCAAACACTGAGACACATCAGGGAGGGGGAGAGTTACCTGGACTCTGTGTATCACGAGGTAGTCACACCAATTAGGTTAATTAATTCAGATGTAGTCCGTGGCCAGGGTCAGGATGGTGTGACTAGAAGTGAGGCAGGTACGGGGATCCAGGAGGTAGTGTTGGAGGAGCCGCAGCCCTTGTTCTTGTCCAACAGGTTCGAGGCTCTTACTCCCTGTGAGGATGGGAACAGGGACTGCGGGGAGGATGAGCAACCTGGCCACAGCACCGTGGAGCGGGGGGCCATTCAAGTGGGGGGGGTTAAAAGAAATGTTGTAGTGGTAGGGGATAGTATCGTTAGGGGGATAGATAGAGTTCTCTGCAGCCGAGAGCGAGAGTCCCGAAGGCTGTGTTGCCTGCCCGGTGCCAGGGTTAAGGACATCTCCTCTGGACTGGAGAGAAACTTGGAGTGGGAGGGGGAGGATCCAGTTGTCGTGGTCCATGTTGGTACCAACGACATAGATAGGACGAGGAAGGAGGTTCTGCTGAGGGAGTTTGAGCAGCTAGGGGCCAAATTAAAAAGCAGAACCACAAGGGTAATAATCTCTGGATTATTACCTGAGCCACGAGCGAATTTGGCTAGGACAAATAAAATTAGAGAGTTAAATGCGTGGCTCAAAGACTGGTGTGGGAGAAATGGGTTTTTCTTCCTGGGACACTGGCACCAGTACTGGGGCAGGAGGGAGCTGTTCCGTTGGGACGGGCTCACTTGGCCAGTGCTGGGACTAGAGTCCTGGCGGATCATATAACTAGGGCTGTAGAGAGGGCTTTAAACTAACTAGTGGGGGGGAGGTTCCTAGAGAGCAAATAATACAAATCACAACAGAGAAGGTCATAGACTTAGGTAGCAGTGGGGAAATTAAAAACCAGAGCATGTCAGGAAGGGGCAGAAGGTATGGAGTAAAAGGTAAAGTAATAAAAAGGGCAAAAGCAGGAACTAAGTGTCACAAAACATCTTTGAAAGTTCTCTATCTGAATGCACGTAGCATTCGTAACAAAATAGATGAGTTAATGGCACAAATAACTACATATGGGTATGATCTTGTGGCCATTACAGAAACATGGCTGCAGGGTGACAATGCCTGGGAATTAAACATACCAGGTTATTTAACGATCAGGAAGGACAGGCAGGAAGGAAGGGGAGGTGGAGTGGCTATGTTAATAAAGGAAGGAATCACTGTAATACAGAGAAATGATATTGGGTCAAAAGATCAGGACAATGAAACAGTTTGGGTGGAGGTAAGGAATAATAAGGGGAAAAAAACACTAGTGGGCGTAGTCTATAGGCCTCCGAACTGTGGCAACTCTGTTGGACGGAGTATCAATCAGGAAATAGTTGAGGCTTGTAATAAGGGAACATCTATAATTATGGGGGATTTTAACTATCATATTAATTGGACAAATCAAATTGGGCAGGGCTGCCTTGAGGATGAGTTCATTGAGTGTATTAGGGATGGGTTTCTTGAGCAGTATGTAACTGAACCGACCAGGGGGCAGGCAACCTTAGATCTGGTCCTGTGTAACGAGACAGGATTAATTAAAAATGTCCTAGTAAAGGATCCCCTTGGAATGAGTGACCATAACATGGTTGAATTCCATATTCAATTAGAGGGTGAGAAGGTTGGATCTCAAACAAGCGTGCTAAGCTTGAATAAAGGAGACTATGAAGGTATGAGAGCGGAATTGAGTAGAGTGGATTGGGAAAATAGATTAAAGGGTGAGACGATACATGATCAGTGGTGTACATTTAAGGAGTTATTTTACAACTTCCAAAAAATATATATTCCACTGAGAAGAAAAGGGTGTAAAAGAAAAGACAGCCATCCGTGACTAAGTAAAGAAATTAAGGATAGTATTCGACTAAAAACAAGGGCATATAAGGTAGCCAAATCGAGTGGGAGGATAGAGGATTGGGAAAACTTTAAAAGACAGCAAAAAATAACAAAAAGATTGATTAAGAAAGGGAAGATAGATTATGAAAGTAAATTAGCAAAAAATATAAAAACAGATAGTAAGAGTTTTTATAGTTATATAAAAAGAAAAAGGGTGGCTAAAGTAAATGTTGGTCCCTTAGAGGATGAGACCGGGAAATTAATGGTGGGAAATATGGAGATGGCAAAAACACTGAATGAATATTTTACATCAGTCTTTACAGTAGAAGACACTAAGAATATCCCAACACTGGACAAACAGGGGGCTAAAGGGGGGGAGGAGCTACACACGATCAAAATCACTAAGGAAGTGGTACTCGGTAAAATAATGGGACTCAAGGCGGATAAATCACCTGGACCTGATGGCTTACATCCTAGGGTCTTGAGGGAAGTGGCGGTAGGGATTGTGGATGCATTGGCAATAATTTTCCGAAACTCCCTGGACTCGGCAATGGTCCTGGCAGACTGGAAAACTGCTAGTGTAACACCCTTATTTAAAAAGGGCAGTAGACAGAAGGCTGGAAACTATAGACCGGTTAGCCTAACATCTCTGGTAGGTAAAATTTTGGAGTCCATTATTAAGGAGACAGTAACAGGACATTTGGATAATCATAATTTAATAGGACAAAGTCAGCATGGTTTTATGAAGGGGAAGTCATGTTTGACAAATTTGCTGGAGTTCTTTGAGGAAGTAACATATAGGGTGGATAAAGGGGAACCAGTGGACGTAGTGTATTTAGACTTCCAAAAGTCTTTGACAAGGTGCCACACAAAAGATTATTGCTTAAGATAAAAAAATCACGGGATTGGGGGTAATATTCTGGCATGGATAGAGGATTGGCTATCTAACAGAAGGCAGAGAGTTGGGATAAATGGTTCATTCTCAGACTGGCAATCAGTAACTAGCGGTGTTCCGCAGGGGTCAGTGCTGGGTCCCCAACTCTTTACAATCTATATTAACGATTTGGAGGAGGGGACCGAGTGTAACATATCAAAGTTTGCAGATGATACTAAGATGGGGGGGAAAGTAGTGAGTGAGGAGGACATAAAAAACCTTCAAGGGGACATAGACAGGCTAAGTAAGTGGGCAGAGATTTGGCAGATGGAATACAATACTGGAAAGTGTGAGGTTATGCACTTTGGCAGGAAAAATCGTAGAGCAAGTTATTATCTTAATGGCAAGAAACTGGAAAGTACTGAAGTACAAAGGGATCTGGGGGTCCTGGTGCACGAAACTCAAAAGGTTCGTATGCAGGTGCAGCAAGTGATTAAGAAGGCCAATGGAATGTTGGCTTTCATTGCTAGGGGGATAGAATATAAAAATAGGGAGGTATTGCTTCAGTTGTACAAGGTATTGGTGAGACCGCACCTGGAATACTGCGTACAGTTTTGGTGTCCATACTTAAGAAAGGACATACTTGCTCTCGAGTCAGTACAAAGAAGGTTCACTCATTTAATCCCGGGGATGAGGGGATGGACATATGAGGAGAGGTTGAGTAGATTGGGACTCTACTCATTGGAGTTCAGAAGAATGAGAGGCGATCTTATTGAAACATATAAGATTGTGAAGGGGTTGGATCGGGTGGATGCAGGGAAGATGTTCCAGATGATGGGTGAAACTAGAACTAGGGGGCATAGTCTTAGAATAAGGGGCTGCTCTTTCAAAATTGAGATGAGGAGGAACTACTTCACTCAGAGGGTGGTAGGTCCATGGAATATGCTGCCCCAAAAAACTGTAGAAGCTACATCATTACATAAATTTAAAACAGAAATAGACAGTTTCCTAGAAGTAAAGGGAATTAAGGGTTATGGGGAGCGGGCAGGAATTTGGACATGAGTCTAGGTTCGGATCGGCCATGGCCCTGTGGGTAGCGGAGCGGGCCCAGGGGCCGTGTAACCTGATCCTGCTCCTATTTCGTGTGTCTAATTCTGTTAGATGCAGGAGATGGTTCTGTGATAGTGGATTGGCAGTTAGGATCAGATCAGCCATGATCTTATTGAATGGCGGAGCAGGCTCGAGGGGCCGATTGGCCTACTCCTGCTCCTATTTCTTATGTTCTTATGTTCTTATGTTCTTCCTTTCCTTCCTCGACTTTGTCATCTTTATTTCTGGGGATAGGCTGTCTACCAATATCTACTTACATAGAAACATAGAAACATAGAAGATAGGAGCAGGAGTAGGCCATTCAATGAGATAATGGATGATCATCCAAATTCAGTACCCTGTCCCTGCTTTCTCCCCAAATCCCTTGATCCCCTTAGCGTTAAGAAATATATCCAACTCCTTCTTGAATATATTTAATGATTTGGCCTCCACTGCCTTCTGTGGTAGAGAATTCCACAGGTTCACCACTCTCTGGGTGAAGAAATTCTTCCTCATCTCTGTCCTAAATGGCTTAACCCTTATCCTTAGACTGTGACCCCTGGTTCTGGACTCCCCGGCCATCGGGAACATCCTTCTTGCATCCAGTCTGTCCAGTCCTGTTAGAATTTTATAAGTTTCAATGAGATCCCCTCTCATTCTTCTAAACTCCAGCGAGTATAAGCCCAATCAACCCAATCTCTCCTCATACGTCATTCCTGCCATCCCAGGTATCAGCCTGGTGAATCTTCGCTGCACTCCCTCAATGGCAAGAACATCCTTCCTCAGATAAAGCGACCAAAACTGCACACAATACTCAAGTTATGGCCTCACCAAGACCCTGTACAACTGCAGCAAGACATCCTTGTTCCTGTACACAAACCCTCTCGCTACGAAGGCCAACATACCATTTGCCTTCTTAACCGCCTGCTGCACCTGCATGCTTACCTTCAGCGACTGGTGCACAAGGACACCCAGGTCTCATTGCACTTTCCCTTCTCCCAATCTATTGCCGTGCAGATAATAATCTGCCTTCCTGTTTTTGCCACCAAAGTGGATAACCTCGCATTTATCCACATTATACTGCATCTGCCATGCTTCTACCCAATCACCCAACCTGTCCAAATCATACTGGAGTTTCTCGGCATCCACCTCACAGCACACGCGCCCACCCAGCTTTGTGTCGTCTGCAAACTTGGAGATATTACATCTAGTTCCCTCGTCTGGATCATTTATATATATTGTGAATAGCTGGGGTCCTAGGACCGATCCCTGCGGTACCCCACTAGTCACTGCCTGCCACTCAGCAAAAGAGCCGTTTATTCCAACTCTTTGCTTCCTGTCTGCCGACCAGGTCTTTATCCAAGTCAGTACCTTGCCCCCAATCCCATGTGCCTTAACTTTACACGCTAATCTCTTATGCGGGACCTTATCAAAAGCCTTCTGAAAGTCCAAATACACCACATCCACTGGTTCTCCCTTATCTATTCTACCAGTTACATCCTCAAAAAATTCCAGTAGATTAGTCAAGCATGATTTACCTTTTGTAAATTCATGTTGACTTTGTCCAATCCTGTCACTATTTTCCAAGTGTTATGCTATTACATCTTTTATAATGGATTCTAGCATTTTCCCCACTACCGATGTCAGGCTTACCGGACTATAATTCCCCGTTTTCTCTCTACCACCTTTTTTGAATAGTGGGGTAACATTAGCTACCCTCCAATCCATGGGAACTGTTCCAGAGTCTATAAAATTTTGGAAGATGACCAGCAATGCATCTATTATTTCTAGGGCCACTTCCTTAAGTACCTAGGATGTAGATTATCAGGCCCTGGGGATTTATCAGCCTTCAATCCCGTCAACTTCCCTAACACAATTTCCCTACAAATACTGATTTCTTTCAGTTCCTCCCTCTCATTAGACCCTATGTTCCTCGACATCTCTGGGAGGTTATTTGTGTCCTCCTTTATGAAGACAGAACCAAAGTATGTATTTAATTGGTTTGCCATTTCTTTGTTCCCCATTAGAAATTCCCCTGATTCTGACGGCAAGGGACCTACGCTTGACTTCACCAATCTTTTTCTCTTCACATATCTATAAAAGCTTTTACAGTCAGTTTTTATGTTCCCTGCAAGCTTATTCTCATACTCTATTTCCCCCCTCTTAATTAATCCCTTTGTCCTCCTTTGCTGAATCCTAAACTGCTCCCAATCCTCAGGTTTACTGCTTTTTCTGGTCAATTTATATGTCTTCTCCTTGGATCTTATGCTATCCCTAATTTCCCTTGTTAGCCACGGTTGAGTAACCTTTTTTGATTTATTTTTATGCCAAACAGGGATGAACAAATTCTATAGTTCATCCATGCGATCTTTGAATGTTTGCCATTGCCTATCCACCATCAACCCTTTGAGTAACATTCCCCAATCAATCCTACCCAACTCGCGCCTCATACTATCGTAGTTTCCTTTATTTAAATTCAGGACCCTAGTCTCTGAGTCAACGACTTCACTCTCCATCTTAATGAAGAATTCTATCATATTATGATCGCTCCGACCCAAGGGGCCTCGCACAACAAAATTGCTAATTAATCCTTTCTCATTACTTAATACCCAGTCTAAGATGGCCTGATCTCTAGTTGGTTACTCGACATATTGGTCCAGGAAACCATTTTGTATACACTCCAGGAATTCCTCCTCCACAGTATTGTTACTAATTTGGTTAGCCCAATCTCTATGTAGATTAAAGTCACCCATGATAACTGCTGTGCCCTTATTGCACGCATCTCTAATTTCCCATTTAATGCCATCCCCAACCTCCGTTTTACTGTTTGGAGGTCTGTATACCACTCCCAGTAACGTTTTCTGCACCTTGGTATTTCTCAGTTCTGCCCATACAGATTCCACATCATCAGAGCTAATATCCTTCCTTTCAATTGTGTTAATCCCCTCTTTAACCAGCAATGCTACCCCACCTCCTTTTCCTTTTTGCGTATCCTTCCTGAATATTGAATACCCCTAGATGTTGAGTTCCCAGCCTTGGTTACCCTGGAGCCATGTTTCTGTAATCCCAATCATATCATATCCGTTTACCTCTATTAGCGCAGTTAATTCATCCACCTTATTACGAATGCTCCTTGCATTAAGACACAAGGCCTTCATGCTTGTTTTTTTAACACTCTTACACCTTTTAGAATTATTATTTACTGTGGCCATGTTTGATTTAAATCCTTGATTTCTCTGACTGCCACCTTTGTTTTTCTCCTTCCTTTCTTTTCCTTCTATCCTTGTTTCCCTGTCCTCTGTCTCCCTGCTCAGGTTCCCAACCCCCTGCCATTTTAGTTTAAACCCCCCCCCAGAGCACGAGCAAACACTCCCCCTAGGACATCGGTCCTGGTCCTGCCCAGGTGCAAACCGTCTGGTCTGTACTGGTCCCACCTCCCCCAGAACCGGTTCCAATGTCCCAGGAATTTGAATCCCTCCCCTTTGCACCATTCCTCTAGCCACATATTCATCTGAAATATCCTTCTATTTCTACTCTGACTAGCACGTGGCACTGGTAGCAATCCTGAGATTACTACCTTTGAGGTCCTATTTTTTAATTTACCTCCTAACTCCCTATATTCAGCTTTTAGGACCTCATCCCGTTTTTTACCTATATTCTTGGTACCTATATGCACCACGACAACTGTCTGTTCTTCCTCCCCTTCCAAAATGTTCTGCAGCCGTTCTGAGACATCCTTGACCCTTGCACCAGGGAGGCAACATATCATCCTGGAGTCTTGTTTGCAGCCGCAGAAACGCCTATCTATTCCCCTTACAATAGAATCCCCTATTACTATAGCTCTCCCACTCTTTTTCCTCCTGTCCTGTGCAGCAGAACCACCCACGGTGCCAGGAAGTTGGCTGCTGCTGCCTTCCTCTGATAAGCCATCTCCCTCACCAATATCCAAAGCGGTATATCCGTTTGAGAGGGTGATAGCCACAGGGGACCCCTGCACTACCTGCCTGCGCCTACTACTCTGCCTGGTGGTCACCCATTCTCTTCCTGCCTGTGCAGCCTTTACCTGCGGTGTGACCAACTCCCTAAACGTGTTATCCACGACCTCCTCAACATTGCAAATGCTCCAGTATGTATCCACTCACAGCTGCAGCGCCGCAATGCGATCTGTCAGTAGCTTCAGCTGGATACACTTCCCGCACAAATGGTCGTCAGGGACAGAGGAAGTGTCCCTGATTTCCCACATAGTGCAGGAGGAGCATACCACGGGGCCGAGCTCTCCTGCCATGACTTACCCTTTAATTAATTCAAATTAAATTAAATCAAATCAATCCCACCAATTACACTACAATGAAATGATATACTTAAGGGCCCTGGTTTATCAGCAGTCCCTGCTACACCACAGACACCCTATAAGCTATAAACCACAAAATTTAAGTTTGGAAAAAAGGAGAAAGAGAGAAATACTCACCAACCAATCACTTACCTGCTTTCTGGTGACGTCACACTTCGATTACTTTTTACTTCTCTCTCTCCCTCTCTCTGAACTCGGAGATTGGTAAGCCTACCTGCGTCTCTCCCGCTCTTTAGATTGCCGCCACTGCCTCGCTCCACTCAGGTCCGCCGCCGCCGCTGTAAGCCCACTTTAAGCCACTGTGGAGGGGAATCCTTGGTTGCGGAAAAAGGAAGACCTATCGGAAACATTGGTATGAAGGTGGCATCATCAGAGCTTTAAGCCCACTGACTCCCACAGCCAACTTGACTACACTTCCTCCCACCCCACTTCCTGTAAGGACTCTATTTCATTCTCCCAGTTTCTCCATCTCCGTCGCATCTGCTCTGACGATGCCACCTTCATACCAATGTTTCCGATATGTCTTCCTTTTTCCTCAACCAAGGATTCCCCTCCACAGTGGTTGACAGGTTCCTCGACTATGCCTGTCCCATTTCCCGCACTTCTGCTCTCACCCCTTCCCCTCCCAGAACCACAATAGGGTTCCCCTTGTCCTCACCTTCCACCCCACCAGCCTCCACATTCAAAGGATCATCTGCCGCCATTTTTGCCACCAACTAACACATCTACCCCTCCCCTCACCTTTCATTATTCCGAAGGGACCGTTCCCTCCGTGACACCCTAGTCCACTCTTGCATCACCCCCAACACCTGTTCCACTTCTGACGGCACCTTCCCGTGCAAGCACAGGAGATGCAACACCTGCCCTTTCAACTCCTCCCTTCCCACCATAACACTCCTCCCAGGAGACACAGCGATTTACTTGTATTTTTTGTAATTTAGTATTCTGTATTCGCTGCTCACATAGAAACATAGAAACATAGAAGATAGGAGCAGGAGTAGGCCATTTGGCCTCTCGAGCCTGTTCTGACATTAATGAGATCATGGCTAATCATCCAAATTCAGTACTCTGTCCCTGCTTTCTCCCCATATCCCTTGATCACTTTAGCCTTAAGAAATATATCTAACTCCTTCTTGAATATATTTAATAAGTTGGCCTCAACTGCCTTCTGTGGTAGAGAATTCCACAGGTTCACCACTCTCTGGGTGAAGAAATTCCTCCTCATCTCAGTCCTAAATGGCTTACCCCTTATCCTTAGACTGTGACCCCTGGTTCTGGACTCCCCGGCCATCGGGAACATC
Source organism: Somniosus microcephalus (assembly GCF_052327205.1). Taxonomy (NCBI): domain Eukaryota; kingdom Metazoa; phylum Chordata; class Chondrichthyes; order Squaliformes; family Somniosidae; genus Somniosus; species Somniosus microcephalus. The sequence continues at coordinate 162,883,223 of NC_140987.1, forward strand.
CTTCCTGCATCCAGTCTGTCCAGCCCTGTTAGAATTTTATAAGTTTCAATGAGATCCCCTCTCATTCTTCTAAACTCTAGCGAATATAACCCTAATCGACCCAATCTCTCTTCTTACGTCATTCCTGCAATCCCAGGTATCAGTCTGGTGAATCTTCACTGCACTCCCTCCAGGGCAAGAACATCCTTCCTCAGATAAGGTGACCAAAACTGCACACAATACTCAAGGTGTGGTCTCACCAAGGCCCTGTACAACTGCAGCAAGACATCCTTGCTCCTGTACTCAAATCCTCTTGCTATGAAGGCCAACATACCATTTGCCTTCTTAACCGCCTGCTGCACCTGCATGCTTACCTTCAGCAACTGGTGCACAAGGATACACAGGTCTCGTTGCACTTCCCCTTTTCCCAATCTATTGCCATTCAGATAATAATCTGTCTTCCTGTTTTTGCCACCAAAGTGGATAACCTTGCATTTATCCACATTACACTGCATCTGCCCAATCACCCAACCTGTTCAAATCATACTGGAGTTTCTCTGCATCCTCCTCACAGCACATACGCCCACCCGTCTTTGTGTCGTCTGCAAACTTGAAGATATTACATCTAGTTCCCTCGTCTAGATTATTAATATATATTGTGAATAGCTGTGGTCCTAGCACCGATCCCTGCGGTACCCCACTAGTCACTGCTTGCCACTCGGAAAAAGAGCCGTTTATTCCAACTCTTTGCTTCCTGTCTGCCAATCAGTTCTCTATCCAAGTCAGTACCTTACCCCAATCCCATGTGCTTTAACTTTGCACGCCAATCTCTTATGCGGGACCTTATCGAAGGCCTTCTGAAAGTCCAAATACACCACATCCACTGGTTCTCCCTTATCTATTCTACCAGTTACGTCCTCAAAAAATTCTAGTAGATTAGTCAAGCATGATTTACCTTTTGTAAATCCATGTTGACTTTGTCCGATCCTGTCACTGTTTTCCAAGTGCTCTGCTATTACATCTTTTGTAATGGACTCTAGCATTTTCCCCACTACCGATGTCAGGCTTACTGGTGTATAATTCCCCGTTTTCTCTCTACCACCTTTTTTAAATAGTGGGGTTACATTAGCTACCCTCCAATCCATGGGAACTATTCCAGAGTCTATAGAATTTTGGAAGATGACCAGCAATGCATCTACTATTTCTAGGGCCACTTCGTTAAGTACCCTAGGATGTAGATTATCAGGCCCTGGGGATTTATCGGCCTTCAATGCCATCAATTTCCCTAACACCATTTCCCTACAATGCAGTTTCCTCTACACTGGTGCGATCAAACACAGATTGGGTGATCATTTTGCTGAACATCTCCGTTCAGTCCGCCAGTGTAACCCTGAGCTTCCGGTCGCTTGCCATTTTAATTCTCCGCCCCACTCCCACTCTGGCCTCTCTGTTCTCAATCTCTTACATTATTGCAATGAAGCTCAACAAAAACACGAGGAACAGCACTTCATCTCTCGATTAGGCACTTTACAGTCTTCTGGATTCAACATCGAGTTCAACAATTTCAGATTATAACCACTGCTCCATATTTTTCGGCCAGCAGGTGCTGGTAATGGTTCTGCTGTTGCCATTTTCAGCTCCTCTAGACCCATCTTTTGTTTCTTTACTTGTCCCATTACCACCCCTTTTGCCTCGCACTACCGTCCCTTTTGTCATTAAAATCTCTCCTGCCTTCCACCCTATCACAGACCTCCCACCCCTTTTGTTTTTTCCTTCCCCCCTTTCCTTGCCTCTGTGCTTGCTTAAAACCTGTTACATTTCTAATGTTTTCCAGTTCTGACAAAAGGTTACAGACCTGAAACGTTAACTCTGTTTCTCTCTCCACAGATGCTGCCTGACCGGCTGAGTATTTCTAGCTTTTTCAGTTTATATTTCAGATTTCCAGCATCTGCAGTATTTTGCCTTTTGTAGATATAATGCCCCAGAAATTCAGGTCGGGGGCTTCCCGTGGGTGCAAGCCCCCGACCTGCACTTACCTTGCAAGCCGGCAGTTGAGCTGTGGGCCCCCGTGGAATTCCGATCCGGAGCCTGGCCCAGCTGCCGGCGCGCAGTGCTTGCGTGCCCCGGGGCGCAGTTAGTTCGATGCGTCCCTTGGGATCACGTGGGCCATGGGCAGCCAATCGGAGGAGGGAAAAGCCCATTCATAAGTCTTGACAGGAAGACCTGTCAAGACTTATAAATACTATGGCCCCAAAATAGCAGTAAACCTTCAAATACATTTTTTTTTTAAATCACACTTTTTAAATAAACTATAAATTACATTAAATAACTATTTTAAACATTAATTTAAATTTTTGAAAAAAATAATTTTATATTCTAACGGGGCTAAAAATAAACTTACCTTGCTTTAAAGTATTTAAAAATAATAAACCTGTGGAAAAAATGTTTTAATGTTAATTAATTGACCACTTACCTTGTAAAAAGCAGACCTTACGCCGGCTTTTTACATTTCTAAATTCTAAAGACTTACCCTCCCGGAGAAACCTGTAAAAAAAACGTAAATTCAAAGCACATGCACAGACTCCCCCACGCACGCGTTCGACCTCTGAACCCCTTCGTTCAGAGGAACGGAAGTGCTGGTTTCCCGCGCATGCGCAGTGCATGCAGGAAACCGGCACTTCCATCGGGCCCACGCGTGAGTACCCCGTGCGTACTCACCCGGGGAGAGCCGAATTTCTGGGCCAATACTAATTTTACATTGGACCATGATTTGATGTAGGAGTGAATCTAACGGCCCAGAAATTCGGCTCTCCCCAGGTGGGTACGCACGGGGTACTCACCCGTAGGCCGAATGGAATTGCTGGTTTCCTGCATGCACTGCGCATGCGCGGGAAACCGGCACTTCCGATCCTCTGAACGAAGAGGTTCAGAGGTCGAACGCGCGCGCAGGGAGTCTGCGCGTGCGCTTTGAACTTGTTTTTTTTTTACAGGTTTTCCCGGGAGGGTAAGCCTGCAGGATTTACACATTTAAAAAGCAGGCGTAAGGCCTGCTTTTTGCAAGGTAAGTGGTCAATTAATTAAAATTAAAACATTTTTTCCACAGGTTTATTATTTTTAAATACTTTAAAGCAAGGTAAGTTTATTTTTAACCCCATTATAATATAAAATTATTTTTTTCAAAAGTTTAAATTATTGTTTAAAATAGTTATTTAATGTAATTTATAGTTTATTTAAAAAGTGTGATTTTTTTAAAAATTTATTTGAAGGTTTACTGCTATTTTGGGCCCATAGTATTTATAAGTTTTGACAGGTCTACCTGTCAATCTTATGAATGGGCTTTTCCCTGCTCCGATGGCTGCCCATGGCTCACGTGATCCCAGGGGATGCATCGCACTAACTACGCCCCTGGGTCACGCAAGCACAGCGCGCCGGCAGCTGGGCCAGGCCCTGGAGCGGAATTCCACGGGGCCCTACAGCTCAACTGCCGGCGCGCAAGTTAAGTGCAGGTCGGGGGCTTACACCTGCGGGAAGCCCCCGACCCGAATTTCTGGGCCATCTGCCATTAGTTAGACTTACCCTTGCACATTTAGGTTTTCAATTTTTTTGTGTGGCAAGTTGCTGAACGTGCAAGCTGATAACTTTGCAGCGAGGGAAACTGGGCATCTGGGACCTGCAAGAACAGGACAACAACTGTGTATCTCCTTAACCAAACAGATTGAAGGATTGTCAAAATAACAGTGCAAGGACTGAGAAGCAAGTGTAAACTTTTGGATATTTGAGTTTAACCTTACATCTGACCCTCGCTGTACCATTTGTGCATAAATAACAGTGAGTGCCATTAGCCTCACCGTTATTTTGACAGCAAATCCTGAGCCATTATGTTTTCAATCATATGAAAGTTCAAAACCATTGGAAGTGCTTCGTGTGGAATCATTTGATTGGCATTTTCTGGGATTTTCATTGTGATTTCAAATGCAGGGATTGTGTATATGATACTTATATGTTATATATTTTTAATTAATTCTCGGGATGTGGGTGTCGCTCGCATGGCTGGCATTTATTTCCCCTCCCTAGTTAAATACACATCTTATACATTTAACAGAAACAGAGAATTTTCACTTTTAAAATCACAGAAGATCACATTTAAATAAGGATATTTGATACCCTTATTTCTGTATAAGAACATAAGAAATAGGAGCAGGAATAGGCCACTTCGCCCCTCGAGCCTGCTCCGCCATTCAGTAAGATCATGTCTGATCTTGGGCTTAAAGCTACTTCCCCGCCCGCTCCCCAGAACCCTTCACTCCCTTATCTCGCAAAATATTGTCTATCTCCACCTTAAATGTATTTAATGACTCAGCCTCCACAGCTCTCTGGGGCAGAGAATTCCACAGATTTACGACCCTCTGAGAAGTATTTCCTCCTCATCTCAGTTCTCAGTTCCCTTTATTCTAAAACTGTGCCCCCGCATTCTAGATTTCCCCACGAGGGGAAACATCCTCTCTGCATGTATCCTGTTGAGCCCCCTCAGTATCTTATATGTTTCAATAAGATCATTTCTCATTCTTCTAAATTCCAATGAGTATAGGCCCAACCTGCTCAACCTTTCTTCATAAGTCAATCCCCTCATCTCTGGAATTAACCTAGTGAATCGTCTCTGAACTGCCTCCAATGCAAGTGTATCCTTCCTTAAGTAAGGAGACCAAAACTGTACGCAGTACTCAAGGTGCGGTCTCACCAATACCCTGTACAGTTGTAGCAGGACTTCCCTGCTTTTATACTCCAACCCCTTTGAAATAAAAGCCAAAATTCCATTTGCCTTTTTGATTACTTGCTGTACCTGCATGCTAACTTTTTGTGTTTCATGCACAAGGACCCCCAGGTCCCTCTGAACTGTAGTATTTTGTAATCTCTCTCCATTTAAATAATAATTTGCTTTTATTTTTCCTGCCAATGTGGATAACCTCACACTTTCCCACATTATACTCCATCTGCCAAATGTTTGCCCACTCACTTAGCCTGTCTATATCCCTTTGCAGGTTCTTTGAGTCCTCTGCAAAACTTGCTTTCCCACCCATCATTATATCATCCGCAAACTTGGCTACATTACACTCGGTCCCTTCATCCAAGTCACTAATGTAGATGGTAAATAGTTGAGGCCCCAGCACCGATCCTTGTGGCACCCCACTAGTTACCGTTTGCCAACCAGAAAATGACCCATTTATCCCGACTCTCTGCTTTCTGTTAGTTAGCCAATTCTCTATCCATGCTAATATATTACCCCCAATTTCGTGAGCTCTTATCTTATGCAGTAACCTTTTATGTGGCACCTTATCAAATGCCTTCTGGAAATCCAAATACACCACATCCACTGGCTCACCTTTGTCCACCCTGCTCGTTACCTCCTCAAAGAACTCCAGCAAGTTTGTTAAACATGATTTCCCTTTCATAAAACCATGCTGACTCTGCTTGACTGCATTATGATTTTCCAAATGCCCTGTTACTGCTTCCTTAATGAAGCACTCCAGCATTTTATAATAGATGTTGCGCTAACTGGTCTATAGTTTCCTGCTTTCTGTCTCCCTCCTTTCTTAAATAGGGGTGTTACATTTGCGGTTTTCCAATCCGCTGGGACCTCTTCAGAGTCCAGGAAATTTTGGTATATTGCAACCAATGCATCCACTATCTCTGCAGCCACTTCTTTTAAGACCCTGGGATGCAGGCCATCTGGTCCAGGGGACTTGTCATCTTTTAGTCCCATTATTTTACCAAGACTATTTCCTTAGTGATAGTGATTGTCTTTAGTTCCCCCCTCCCTGTGGCCCCTTGATTATCCATTATTGGGATGTTGTTACTGTCTTCTACCATGAAGACAGATACAAAATATTTGTTCAGAGCCTCTGCCATTTCCCCGTTCCCCATTATTAATTCCCCAGTCTCATCCTCTAAGGGACCAACGTTTACTTTAGCTACCCTCTTCCTTTTTATATACCTGTAGAAGCTCTTATTATCTGTTTTAATGTTTCTTGCCAGTTTACTCTCATAATTCATCTTTTCTCTCTTTATTATTTTTTTAGTCATCCTTTGCTGGTTTTTAAAAGTTTCCCAATCCTCTGGTCTCCCAGCTTAATGTTTAATTTTAAAATAAACAAAACCTAAAAATAAATAGTGTAAACCCTTCTTGACTAATCTCAGCTACTCTGAAATAGTTTTTAGTGCTGTTTGCATCACTGGTCCATAATTTGCTGTTGGAGTGAATCTAACAGCATCTGCCATAACTGTTTAATCTCGACAATATTTTATGCCGAAGTGTGAGCGAAAAGCCTGCAGTGAGGGAAACCAGCCATCTGGGACCTGAGTAAACAGAGCAAGCAACTGTGTATCTGCTTAACCAATCAAATTGAAAGATTGTGAAATTAACAACACAAGGACTGAGAAGGAAATGTAAATTTGAGTGGGTGAATTCAATGTCAAATCAGGTACAGAAAGAGAAATAAAGAGTGGGAAAGAAAGACTGGATTAAGAGAGAGAGAAAAAAGAGACAGAAAGGAAAAGTAAAAAAAATAATATTTCACATTTTTAAACTATCCAACAACAATTAAAACCTGAAGGAATGAGACTCCATACTTGTAATAGTTAATTTTTGGTGTCAGAGAGGGCCATTTTGTAGTAATTAACAATTAGCACATCGTTAAAAGAGTCTCTGATGGCTAATCTGGGCATAAATACATATGCTCAGACCTTAAATGGTCCCAAAACAAGCTCCTTGCATCACTTCAGACTAGCTCTAACTTTCTGTGACGCGTTTAGTTCATTTCTACCGTGCAAGTACAGCATCTTCACGTTGCTTAATGCATTTCAATGGTGAGCCAAGCAGCAAGATGCTGTTGTTGCAAAGCTAACGGAGGGGTGGCTCACCATGGCGGAAACTTTTGGAGTTCTGCATTTAATCGTGCATCTACCCTCACTTGAAGTTTCTGTAGAATGAGAGCATAAATAACAGTGAGCGCTATTAGCCTTGCTGTCATTTTGACAACAAGTTATGGGTCAATATTGCATGCAGGGATGTTGATATGAGTTTTAGTTATTAGTGATTCAGCAGCTCTGCCTGGGGGGTTGGTCACCAGTGGCGTCCCTGCAGCAATCAGTGTTACGATTATTGCTCTTTAACATTTTTATTAACAATCTGCAAGTTTGTGGATGATATGATGATGTTTGCAGATGTGAGGACCTTAGATGAAAATATTAGGTTTCGGGAAGATTTGGAGGCAATGGGGGAATGGGCCCCTGTCTGGCAGCTGTGTTTTTTTTTATATATGGTTATGCGCAGCCTAATACATTTGGGAAGGGGGAATTCTATGCAAGTAAACGTCTTGAAGGGTTGCCCACTCAAGGCAGTTGAGTGGGAAAGGGGCCTGGGGATTATAGTTCACGAGTGACTGAAGGTTCATGACCAGTGACAAGAGGCTGTTGTGAAAGTGAATCAGATGTTAGGATGCATATCTAGGATAATTAAATATTAACGATCCTTACCTAGGGCAAGGCTTTGGTCTAGCCTCATCTAAAATACTGTTTCTAGATTTGTTCCCTTCACATGGTGGAGGATATCGAGGCCTTAGAAAAAATTCAGAGGAGGGCAACTTAAAAGGTTGGCAGCGTGCAAATAGAAAAGTCACCCGGTCCAGGTCGGGTGTATCCTAGGTTGCTGAGGAAAGTAAAGGTGGAAATTGCAGAGATTCTGGCCACAATCTTCCAATCCTGCTTAGATATGGGAATGATGCCAGAGGGCTGGAGGATTGAAAATGTTACACCCCGTTCAAAAAAGGGGAGAGCGTTAAACCCAACAACTACAGGCCAGTCAGCCTAATGTCGGTGGTGGGGAAACTTTTAGAGACAATAATCCGAGACAAGATTAATTGCTTCTCAGAAAAATAATAGCTAATAAATTAAAGCCAACATAGATTTGTTAAAGGTAAAATGTGCTTGACTAACTTGATTGAATTATTTGATGAAGTAACGGAGAGGGTTGAAGAGGGTAGTGCGATTGATGTTGAGCATATATATTTTCAAAAGCCGTTTGATAAAATACAGCAAAATTGAAGCCTGTGGAATTAAAGGGGCAGTGGCTGCATGGATATGAAATTGGCTAAGGGACAGGAAGCAGAGGGTAATGGTGAATGGTTGTTTTTCAGACTGGAGGGAAGTGTGCAGTGATGTCCCCCAGGGGTCTGTGTTGAGATCACTGTGCTTTTTGATATACATTAATGATCTGGACTTGGGTATAGAGGGCTTCATTTCAAAGTTTGCAGATGATACAAAACTCGGAGACGTAGTAAACAGTGAGGAGGAAAGTCGCAAACTTCAGGAGGACATTGACAGACTGGTGAAATGGGCAGACACATGACAGATGAAATTTAATGCAGAAAAGTGTGAGGTGATACATTTTGGTAGGAAGAATGAGGAGAGGCAATGTGAATTTAAAAAAATTCATTTATGGGATGTGGGTGTCGCTGGCAAGGCCAGCATTTATTGCCCATCCCTAATTGCCCTCGAGAAGGTTGTGGTGAGCCGCCTTCTTGAACCACTGCAATCCGTGTGGTGAAGGTACTCCCACAGTGCTGTTAGGTAGGGAATTCCAGGATTTTGACCCAGCGACGATGAAGGATCGGTGATATACTTCTAAGTCAGGATGGTGTGTGACTTGGAGGTGGTGGTGTTCCCATGCGTCTGCTGCCCTTGTCCTTCTAGGTGGAAGAGGTCGCAGGATTCTGCATCTTGTAGATGGTACACACTGCAGCCACGGTACGCCGGTGGTAGAGGGAGTGAATGTTTAAGGTGGTGGATGGGGTGCCAATCAAGCGGGTTGCTTTGTCCTGGATGGTGTCGAGCTTCTTGAGTGTTGTTGGAGCTGCACTCATCCAGGCAAGTGGGGAGTATTCCATCGCACTCCTTACTTGTGCCTTGTAGATGGTGGAAAGGCTTTGGGGAGTCAGGAGGTGGGACACTCGCCGCAGAATACCTAGCCTCTGACCTGCTCTTGTTGCCACAGTATTTATGTGGCTGATCCAGTTAAGTTTCTGGTCAATGGTGACCCCCAGGATGTAGATGATGGGGGATTCGGCGATGGTAATGCCATTGAATGTCAAGGGGAGGTGGTTAGACTCTCTCTTGTTGATACAATTTTAATGGGGATGCAGGAATAGAGCGACCTGGGGGTGTATGTACACAAATCCTTGAAGGTGGCAGGACAAGTTGAGAAGGCTGTTAAAAAAGTATATGGGATTCTTGGCTTTATTAATAGAGGAATAGAGTATAAAAGCAAGGAAGTTATGCTAAATCTTTATAAAACACTGATTAGGCCCCAGCTGGCATATTGTAGCCAATTCTGGGCACCACACTTTAGGAAGGATGTTAAATCTTTAGAGAAGGACCAGAGGAGATTTACTAGAATGGTACCAGGGATGAAAGACTTCAGTTATGTGGAGAGACTGGGGAAACTGGGGTTGTTCTTCTGAGAGCAGAGATGCTTAAGGGGAGATTTGATAGAGCTGTTCAAAATAATGAAGGGTTTTGATAAAGTAAATAAGGATAAACTGTTTCCAGTGGCAGAGGGGTCAGTAAGCAGAAAGCACAGATTTAAGGTAACTGGTAAAAGAAGGCGACATGAGGAAAAATAAAATTACGCAGCAAATTGTTATGATCTGAAATGCACTGCCTGAAATGGTGGTGGAAACATATTCAATAATAACTTTCAAAAGGCGAATTGGATAAATAGTTGAAGGGGAAGAATTTTCAGGGTTATGAGGAAAGAGCAGTGGAGTGGAACTAATTGTATGGCTCTTTCAAAGAGCCGGCACAGGCACAATGGTCTGAGTGGCCTCCTTCTATGCTCTTTCATTCTATAATTCTATGATACCTGTTGGAAGGACCATGAGGTAGATTTTGACTTTGTGCGATAGTGTAAAAAGGGTGATGGCATGTTGGCAGCCCATTTTACAAGTCTCCCAATTTTTATTTCCATTGACTTTCAGAGAGATGTAAAATGGGCTGCCGATTTGCTATCACCCATTTTACATTACTGCACAAAGTTGAAATCTTCCCCTATCAGTTATCAGGTCAGGCTTAGAGAGTTGATACTTTTTAACTTGGAAAATTGTCGACTTGAGGTAATATAATTGAGGTCTTTAAACTTATGAAAGTATTAGATTCTGTCCACGTTGATAGGTCACTTGAGCTCAATAGGCAGGGAGGGACCTGATGGCAGCAGTGCAAGTTACACAAGGAAATTCTTCTTTTTGCAGAAAGTCATGGAGCTCTAGAATAATTTGTCAGCAAGAGTTTAAAAGAGTCCTTGTTATAGAAGGAAGGTGGGTTAAGAGGAATTGTGGTACGTTACTGTGGTCTCCTGCAGCTTTCTTCATTGCCTGCATGGGTCGGAGAAGAACTTCCCAGAGTTTTTCCTAAACTGGCCTACGTTTTTTTCTGTCTTTTTGCTTCTCTCAAGACTTTGAGGCTGTGGGGAAAGGGGGAAGTGGAGATGGGTGGGATGGGTTTAGTGGTGTCAGCAGGCTGCACCTTGTGGGACCGGACAGGCTTAATGGACCAGCTGGTCTTTTTCTTGCACTATAAAATAATTACATAAAAAATAGTTTTAGGTCAACTTCTATTTTGTGACAAAGCAGGCATCGCATTTTAAATATTTAGAAAATATAAATTCGTAAAGAAAAAGAAAATCAACTGAAGACATGATATTTAAATGTAAAGAGCTCCGCAAATCTGCTACATACCACATCCACTTAAGGAATATATATGGACACTAGCTGGAGTGCCCGGCGGTGCCGAGGCTTTTTCGAGGGCATGTTGTTGTTGGAAGAGAGAGAGCGCGCGACTGGGGGGGAAGAGAGAGAGCGACTGGGGGGAAGAAAGACAGCGACTGGGGGGAAGGGGGGAGGGAGGGGGAAGGGGGGTAGGGAGGGGGGGAAGGGGGGGGGGAAGGGGGGGAGGGAGGGGGGAGGGGGAGGGGGGAGGGAGGGAGGGGGGAGGGGGAGGGGGGAGAGGGGAGGGGGAGGGAGGGGAGGGGGGGAGGAGGGGAGGGGGGGAGGAGGGGAGGGGAGGGGGAGGGGAGGAAGGGGGAGGAGGGGGGATGAAGGGAGGGGGAGGGGGAGGGGGGAGGGGGAGGAAGGGGAGGGGGAGGGGGAGGGGGGAGGAAAGGGGGGGTGGAGGAAGGGGGGCAGGGAGGAAGGGGAGGGGAGGGGGGGAGGAAGGGGAGGGGGAGGGGGGAGGAAGGGGAGGGGGAGGGGGAAGGAAGGGGAGGAGGGGGAGGGGAGGGGGGAGAGGAGGGGGAGTCCCCGAGCCCCGCCCCCCGATGTCCCGCCCCCCGATCTCCCGATGTCCCACCCCCCGATCTCCCGATGTCCTGCTCCGCGATCTCCCGATGTCCCGCCCCCCGATCTCCCGCCCCCCGATCTCCCGTCCCCCGATCTCCCGATGTCCCGCCCCCCGATCTCCCATCCCCCGATCTCCCGATGTCCCGCCCCCCGATCTCCCGATGTCCCGTCCCCCGATCTCCCGATGTCCCGCCCCCGGATCTCCCGATGTCCCGCCCCCGCGATCTCCCGATGTCCCTGCCTGAGCCGGCTTCAAGACCAGAGAGACGCCGCCGCGCAACTTACCGAGTGAGGCCCGGCCGGACTCAAGTCACGCTCCGGGCAGAAGATGATGTGGACGCTGACTCCCACCCCGCCCGCCTTTACTAAGATGGCGGCGGTGGCGACGCTCGGCTCAGGCCCGCCCCCTCCAGCCTTCACAAAGATCGCGACAGGAGGCGCCTAGCTCGGGCGTGGCTGGTCAACAGACGCCCAGGCTTTGAGGCCTGGAAAAACGGTGAAAGGTAGGAAAATTATAGAGGTTAGACAAAAGATTTACAAATTAATTAACTTTTTTAAAAAACAATTTGTCTTTTAAAAGCAACTTTTTTTTTGCTGGAAATGTAGATTTGAAAAGAAACACGCAGAAAGCGGGAAAAAGAAAGGAAAAGTTTGGAATCAAGATGGTGGCGACTCACCTCGGTTCAGAACGATAAGGCCCGTCAGGTCACTGAAGCGTAGGATTGGTCAATCATCCCATCACTCAACCGTAGGAGGGCCCGCCCGCACGCGCCAGGAACCCGCCGTACGATTGGTCGACCTCGACGTCACTCGATGCTAATGAGCGGGTAATGAGCGGAATGTTGAACGTTTTTTGGATACCGCAGGCGCAATTTTTGTCTGGCCGAAACGTAAATACGCTTAGGATGGTTCTGGAATCGTCAGCTTTCTTTTGATGTAACACACATGTAGGTACGCTCTATAACTTTCGAGTTAATTCAATACAGACAGACAGACAGACGGAATGACAGACAGACAGATGTATCCTTTTATATATATAAGATATAAGATGTATCTGCACAGTGCATTTACAACTGAGCAATAATTAAAGGTACCATTGCGCAGGCAAACACACACTCCTATTTTATTGTTGAGAAACACAGCAAGTTTTTAACATTTACAAATATTTATTTTAAATTGTATGAAGCCTGTATAATCTGGGCATCCAACAAAACTTCCTCTAAAGCAAATCCCATTAGAGATTTCCAAGCAGTGTAAAACACAAAGGTCCCTGGTGTGTTCTGAATTTACGACAAAACTTTGTAAAGGTCAGGCCAGGGCTTTGTTAAATAAAGTGCTACAAATCTGCACAAGGTGTTAATTAAAACCTGTAATAACACAGGCAGAATGGTAATTGTGAAGCATATGTTCAGGAGAGGGCTTAGAAGTGAGTTAGATAACTGGAGGCTACTGCAGTTGGTTTGAATTTTCCTTGCAACATTCAGTTTGCTTTCAAAGTGAGAGATCAAAGTTATTGCAAAGCCAATTGGTTTCCTCAGGGATAATCAATTACTTACAGTTGTATATTTCAGGGTTCATGTGCAACCGTTCGCCATGCTGATTAACTGCACTGAATATATTTAATCATTTCCCTGCAGTCATCTATTCTGCCAAAGCAAGCCTATATTGTTGGGGATTAACTTGTCTGATGTTGGTAAGTGTAAAAGCAGAGCTCTCTAATCTTTAAAAGGCAATGAAAGTCCTGCTGTATAGTTTGCAAACTTGACTTTTTCATCTTGCTTAGTTTAGCACATATGCTTATTAAAACATTTACAGTGTTATACTTTTAGTTTGATTTATGGAAACTGCTGTCCCTTCTAAGCCTAAAGCTACTAACAAGACATAGGGAGTACAAGAAAGGAGTGCAATACAACTAAAAAATAAGCACTGTAATCACAGTAAATCAGACCATTTGGTAGTGGTAAGGAGATATTTGCCAGCGATTTTCCTCAGCGTTTCTCCTGATCGTCCACCATAGCTTCGGCGGAAACTCTGGATAGACAGGTAAACGGGGTATCCGCTGATCTTTCACCGAAATTACAGCAGCCAAACAAAGAACCCCCAGGAAATTCCCAATGATTGTACATAACAAACTTCCAGTGTAAGGACATGTAAATCTTATTGTGAAGCCAACAGCAGCTATGCAGCTAAATGAGTCGGAGTCGGAAAACATTTTGTAAGAATGTCACTTTGGGTGAAATTCCTCCTTTAACAAAAAATGGGAGCATGCTTCTGTGTTTTCTCCATTTTTTATGACTTGCTAATAAGACTACATTTTCAGAAATTGCACATTCCAAAGCTCATTAATTACAAAGGAAATAGGCATACTTCCATTTTTCACTGAAAAAAACAATTAAAAGTTCCCAGGTGTCCAGTAACAAGGTTATATGTAAACGAGCTGGAGTGCCCGGCAGTGCCGAGGCTTTTTTGAGGGCATGTTGTTGTTGGAAGAGAGAGAGAGAGCGACTGGGTGGAAGAGAGAGAGCGACTGGGGGGAAGAGAGAGAGCGACTGGGGGGAAGGGAGAGAGGGACTGGGGGGAAGAGAGAGAGCGACTGGGGGGAAGAGAGAGAGTGACTGGGGGGAAGAGAGAGAGCGATGGGGGAAGAGAGAGAGCGACGGGGGAAGAGAGAGAGCGCCTGGGGGAAGAGAGAGAGCGACTGGGGGGAAGAGAGAGAGCGACTGGGGGGAAGAGAGAGAGCGACTGTGGGGAAGAGAGAGAGCGACTGGGGGGAAGAGAGAGAGCGACGGGGAGAAGGGGGGGTAGGGGTAGGGGAAGGTGGGGTAGGGGTAGGGGAAGGGGGGTAGGGGTAGGGGGAGGGGGGTAGGGGGAGGGGGGAGGGGTAGGGGGAGGGTGGGAGGGAGGGGGGATGGAGGGAGGGGGAGGGTGGGGGAGGGGGGAGGGGGAGGGAGGGGAAGGGGAGGGAGGGGGAGGGGGAGGGAGGGGGGAGGTGAGGGGGGAGGGGAAGGGAGGAGGGGAAGTCGGAGGGGAAGGGGGAGGGGGGGTGGGAAGGGGGGGCGGGAAGGGTGTGGGGTGGGAAGGGTGTGAGGGGGAAGGGTGGGGGAAGGAGGGGAAGGGAGAAAGGGAGGGGGGGAGAAAGTGGGGGGGTAGAAAGGGAGGGGGGGAGCCAGCAGACCCTCTCCCCTCTGCCGCCGATGGCTCCGCGGAGCTCCGTGCCACCCCACGCACTGACATGGCCCAGCCGAGCGCAGCGCCCCAGTCAGCCCGAGCCCCGCCCCACGCCCTCCCGAGCCCCGGCTTCAAGACCGCTGATTGCAGCTGGGCCTGCGCTGGAGCCAAGCCCCGGCAACGGGCGTGAGCTGGCTTGAGGCTGAGAGAGGGCCGGGCCCGGTTGCCGGGGTAACCCTTCCCCCCTCTTCCTGCTCTCCCGAGCACTGGCCTCCCGAGCCCCGCCCTCCCGAGCACCGGCCCCCTGCCCGAGCCACGGGGGGGAAGGAGAGAGAGAGCCGCCGCTCCTCCGGTCGATGTGTTACGGGCCGACCCCTGATGAGCGTCCGATCAGCTGAGCCCGAGCCCTGTGGTGATCGCAACTGACCTCCCGCTAGGCTCCCTCCCGCCCCGCCAGCCTTTACCAAAATGGCGGCGATGGCTACGCGCGGCCCAGTCCCGCGCCGCCAGCCTTTACCAAGATGGCGACGATCACCGAGCTGGCCCAGCGGGAGGGGCGGTGCCTAGCTCGGGCGTGGCTGGGCAACAGAGGCCCAGGCTTCCAGGCCTGCAAAAACGGTGAAAGGTAGGAAAATTATAGAGGTTAGAGAAAAGATTTACAAATTAATTAACTTTTTTTAAAAACAATTTGTATTTTAAAAGCAACTTTTTTTTTGCTGGAAATCTAGATTTGAAAAGAAACACGCAGAAAGTGGCAAAAAAAATAAACTTACGAATCAAGATGGCTGACACTCACCTCAGTTCAGAATGATAAGGCCTGCCCACACACGGTCAACCGTCAGGTCACTGAACTGTAGGATTGGTCAATCATCATGTCACTCAACTCTAGGATGGCCCGCCCGCACACACAATGAACCCGCCCCCACTCGATGCTAATGAGCGGATAATGAGTGGAATTTTGAAAGTTTTTTGGATACCGTCGGCACAATTTTTGTCCGACCAAAAAGTAAATATGCCTACAAGAGTCCCCTAATGATGTGCTTTCTTTTGATATAACATATGTGTAGGTACGCTCTATGTCTTTTGATTGTATAGCCAGACAGACAGAGAGACAGACAGAGAGACAGACAGAGAGACAGAGAGACATAGGCCTAGAAATTCAGTATAGCCACGTTCGGGGTGCTACAGTCGGGCGGCTGCTAAAGTTTGCGCCCGGCGCAAGTTCGCGCTACCTTCACCGATATTCAGTCGCATCGCCCCAAGAGGTTGCTGCTGCGCTAAAAACAGGCGATGCACGACTATCATTAGGTGCAAAGCCGGCGGTCCGGGGCGATACCCCCGAGGGCGGGCGCAGCGCAGGTGCGGCGAGTTGCTGATTGACGGCAGACACTCTGGCGCCGGTCAGCTCTTAAAGGGGGAGGGTGGACTTGTCTGGCTGCCATGCCCTGCGCACTGCAGCCCTGAAGCAAGGCCTGACCAATGCTGGTTCATTCAGTTCTACGCCCTGGACCATGGAGAAGCCCGCTATTCTTCCAAATCCCATTGTATGCTCTTGCTGCTTGTCCAGGGTCATGGGGAAGGAGATGTACTGACGTCTCCTTCTGAAAAGGGCATTGTTCACCTGTCGGATGCAGCAATGTCCCGCGAACTGGGAGATGTTGGCAATGTCCCCAGTAGCGGATTGGAAGGAGCCGGTGGCATAGAAGTTGAGAGCCACCGTCACCTTCACTGCCACCGACAGAGACGTCCTGCTCCTCAGCTGTGGCTGCAGATCTCTGCGAAGCAGGTGGCAGATCTCAGTGACCACCTCCCTTCTGAATCACAGCCTCCGAACACACTGCTCCTCAGACAAGTTCAGATATGAGAACTGCTGGCGGTATACCCTGGGTGGGTAAGGCCTCCTGTGCCGACACCTGTTGGCCCTTCTCCGTCTGGCCATGACTGGCACTCTCTCACGGCGTCTCTGATCCCTTTGAATGCAATGCAGAAAGCCAATGTTTCCACCCATTGTAGCCCCCATTACAGTATATGTGGCGACTCAAGGCTATGGCACTGAAAGTGAAATCCAAGTGCAAAGCTCTGGCCTGAAGCCAGAAGTACCTGTGCGAGCGCTGAGTCAAAGCAGAAAGCTCTCTGCCTTTGTCTCTCACACAGAAGGATTGCACAAAATGGCTGTCACTTATAATGCAGGAGGAGTCCCCTTTAAATAGCGCCGCCCACACCCGCAGCGACTGGGAACCATTCCCCTCTACCAGTCGCTGGG